>NC_135261.1:8125000-8750000 GCF_964204865.1 Styela clava
CTTGATCTGTGGTTGTTTGATTTTTTCAACAATGCTTTTTTTAGATACCTGGTACTGAAATTGAACGTCGCCCCACAATATACTACTTCTTTTTCTTAAATTGGTCAGATACCATTGTGCGACACAAGTCACAAAACATACATGAACCAAACCGGTGAAACAGCAACCAACGAACCTACGCATGCTCATATAAACAGCTCCATGTGCGTCTATATACTTTAAAGATCGTTGAAAAACAGTGTGTTTGGTGTGAATAAAATTTACGTTTCACGATAAACGATGTGCATAAATGTTAAGTAATGATTACTGCATATCAAATTACATATTTAATATATCATTGTTTTATTGTCACTGAACTTTCATAACAATTTGTTGCATCCCGACTCCAACGACACCTTCTTTTTGTAGAGACTGAAAGTGTGTTACAGTGCCGTCTATGTCTACATTCAATTCTGTTCTGTATCGTTTTGATGGCTGATCGTTTCCATTAACCAACACTGCCTTCCATAGTATTGACAAATCCATATCATCTTGTTTTGAGTGCTCGTCAGCTACGTCCGTTTGGGTAGATTTGGTATCGGTTTCTAGTTGTTTTTCCATGGTTACATTCAAATTGTTGAGCTGAGTATTGGCGGCATCCTCCGAAGAGGCGATTTCGTTCGTTGGAAGATTTTGGTCATTTTGGGTTGTTGACTGTTCTTTTTCTGTGTTTATTTTATCTTCTGAAATTTCTAAATTTTCTTGATCGGTCCTCGGTTTATTATTCCAGAGTAGAAATGCCAAGGCCGTAGCTACCACGGCGAGTGTAATTTCGAGAAATAGTGAATAAGATGGCTCGTTTTCTGCCATTCCGCCCCGATTACGGTTATGACTATGAAATAATAGTTTTCTGTTTAATTTGTAAATAGAAGTAAATAATTAGGAAAATATATAAATCACATTTATTACATAATAAAAGTATAATCAATGGGTATACATATAATATTCTTTCAGTGAAAATAAAAAGCAAACAATTCTTAACATTAGCCGTTATAGAAAAGCTGGTAGCCAGAGCACAAATTTGCATATTTGCGTAAATTTGGTCAGATTACGTCACGTTTGTCGGCTACTTGGCAAAATTCAGCTCAGTTAGGTACTTTTCATAACTTTCGTTCCTCATATAGTTCGTTCATTTTTCGTGAAACGATTTATAAAGGGTGAAGTCTAGTTTGATATTTTTACGTGGAAGCTCGATCTGGCATTATAGTATCTTGCCAATAAGAAAGTGTTATTCACCGAATTAATTGTTGTCTCAGTTCAACACCAAGTCGTAGACTCGAAAACTCAAAATCGTGTAACGTGGTTGATTAGTTCCTGCTTTTGGAACGATTACCTGGATAGGTATTCGCACGTAGACTGGTAACATACATATCATACGCCGTGGGATAAAACAGAACAACAGTAATAGTATACGGTCTCTGAACACCATCACAAAATCAGATGCAGCCAGTAATTCAGCGAGAAACTTGCTCTTTGAATAACGGCATAATACCGAAATTCCACGAAAAAATATCGAGCCTTCCAATCTTTTATTATCGAATGTAAAGTAAATACTGAAGCTAGCTGTCGTAAAAGAATACGAAATATGACTAAAACCACCGTACCAATAATGCAACACATTCTTCACACCCCCTAATGTTGAAAATTGTTCGTTCGTGCCATTTTCTCGCTGAGGGTGTGTACATTTGATGCTATTAGGTACAAATATACATTCGTTTAAATATTCTTGTCGCAAACTGCATTCCCCAAAATAGGCAAAATTTTATTCTCGAAAACATACTACATTCTGCAAAGAATCTATACTCTATAATAAGTAGTTCGTAGTACAGTTAACTGATGATCAACATTTATGCTATAACGAAATATTACAGACTAAAGAGTATAAATTATTCATAATTTGGAAACCTTTATTCTTAGTTGATAATTACATTGTCGTTGCGTGACTTTTCTACGTTATTATAAGAGCATTTAAAAAGTTCATATATTGACACCCAAATTATCTGGAACGATGGATGAAAAGAGTTCAAAAAGTTTGATTAAATAATTAAGTTCCATTTATTTTCGGAAATATCATAACGGCATAGACATCGGATATCAGTCACACAGGCCACAGCATAACAATTTGCTACACCTATTTTCGAGATAGACTATCGGTACCTGTCCTACCATAATCAAACTGGTCCAAAATTTGCAATCGCATTTTGTCTCCGCAGAACTAATCAGCCTATTAAGTCAATACTACCATCTCTGCTCTTTGATAACCAGCAGTGTGAAAGCAACCAGCAGTGAAAGTATTGCTTACGTCGCAATTCACCAAACGCAATTCTGTGTGAAACCGATGTGACCGGGTTTATCCAAGCGAATCCAACGAGTGATCATGTCGCAGGAATAACCTTGGTTGAACTGTAAAATTTAGGTCGCTGCAATATTGATGAAACGGACAGACTTGGCATTTCGTTTCTCAACGCTGCTGACGAGAAAGTCATAGAGAAATCTAATATATGGTATAGCAATTTAAACGACGTGCCTACCTAGCGATTTTGAATAATAGCTAATAAGTGATAACTCGCCTCAAAGTCTGAATATCTCTCCTGAATAAATCAACTAATTAAACCTAGGACTGGAATTTGATAGGAAAGAAAAGCTATTCTAAATTAGAAATTTGAATCCGCGAAATGCCTCTGGGATATAAACAGCAGTTAAAAATATTACCTATTAAAACCAAGCATGTCAATTTTGTTGTTAGAAAGCCTTAACTGAAATACATCGTACATTTCCAGGTTGGCGAATATTTCACTAGTTGTGAAAAAATATAGTACAGAACTCAGAAATAACCTTCCACAGTATACTATTCAATTAAGAACAGAGCTTGCTATTATATATTTAAATGTACCAAACTGTGACTATAACACAGCGTAGTATGACGTCAACCTTTCGACTTTGACGACAAGCAGCCAGAGATGAACGTCAAATATGTCCTTTCACGAATACGAGAAAGGTCTTCAAATTTGTATTATGTATCGCAGTAAAAAATCTCATTCGGTTTATACGCTTTGTCTAAAAGAAAATAAGATAGTAAAACAGTAATATCTCAACTTTATTTAACGTTTCTGTCTACCAATATATACAGCTAAACACTTTGACTGTCCGATCGCACTGATTGCGAAATCACTCTGTCTCTTTATCGATGTTATGCAATAAATTTATACACGAATATATGTAAACATTTCATTAGTATCGAATTGACTGTAAACCGTATATCTGCTGGCTGCTGCTATGTTGAAAAATCTATAATTTACTCAACATCCCACTCGATATAAAAGGGAACGTGCATGTTCCTCCGTTGCTTTTTGTTTTGCACCATAAATGTATTTATCCAGTGGGTTAAACGAGAATGTTTTATTTATTCCAAAATTGTCACAGCGAAATGGTCATATCAATACATTTAAATTATATCATAATGCCTCTGTACATTGTAAAGATTGCTTACAATAAGAATAACATGACTCTTTGTCTTACCTAACAAAAGTGAACACTGCGCTTGTCTGTAATAACTGCAACAGGAAGTGACGTGAAACAAAACGTTTGGTATTGTCATTTATTGAGTGCATGAGAATGTCGCACGTTGTCATTATTTCGGTTTTGGCATGATATATTATATTACATAAAACTTTTAAGGAAATTGTGTTGAAGATAATAGTAATGATTGCAAATGAATATATGGATATGTCATTCGTGCTATGATAGGGAAAATAAAAAATGATTTTTGTGTGTACAATTGATGGATATGATATCAGAAAATGAGCCAGAATCATGCACTCAATATTATCCTTCATATTTAATTACGTTTATAAATTATGTTATGTCCAATCGTCAATGTATTAATTTGAATACACTGGCTCCAACCTTTTGAAATAAATAACGTTCTCTTCTGTCACTAGGTGCGATAATGTGATACTGAATGTATAGGTATATCGAAATACAATATTCATTTCAAAATGTAAAGTATAATGAAATTGATCAAGCAAATTTAAAGCGATTACTTTTTCCTCGACCGTGCAAAATGTTATTGAACAAAGCAATTCGTCCAGTTGTTCCAGAATTATATAGGCCTACACAGTGTTTGCAGTATTCTAAATCGGCTCCATTTATATGTTAATTATGGTGATCTCTCAATAAATCCTAATTGGATACGAACATGTGCTTCAAATTTTCATCAACCAAAGACTGAAGAAGTTGTCAGAAGTTTATTGCATTCAATTATCTACTTCAATTCGCTGTTTTTGTTAAAGTTCTTTTAAAGTACTGCCCAATTCTAAATCGCGTTTTTCTGTGTTTGTTTTATTTATTCTTCGGTGGGCCGATGATTGATTGATTGTTGACGAGAAAGGACATGAAGAAGAACAACATAACTAGGGCTGGGCATTTCGAATCGAATATCCGAATCAAATCGAATAGTGAGTTATTGGAATCTGCTCAGACGAAAATTTCGAATCGCCGCCATCTCGGAATTACTCGGAAGTAGGTCATTAATTTTTTGTCCAAATTTTGAATGTTAATTTTTTTCTTGACAAGATTTAATGTACATGGATGGAATTTAAGAACCCCGAATAAATCACGGTAAACCAAAAATGTTACGGATTAGCAAACAATGTTAAACACTATTCGCAAGAACTGCATGGATGTTTGACATCAAGTTCTCTCGTTATACAGTACTGTGTTTGTAATAATTCTGTGTTTTATAATTAATGCGAATGCGACCAAGACAAGCGTAGACTCAGATCGCTCATGCGTGAAAACAAAACAAGCAAATCCTCTCGAGTTGCCGACGATTAGAAGATATTTTGTTCCATCGCAGCGTTTGGCAATGCCAATCTGTAGCTAGTATATAATATGTAAACCAGTATAATGTTTTATCCCATTACTAGTACAGAAATGTGACTGCCTATCGGTATAATTTCCTTGTAGAGTTAGTAGATATGTGAGGTGTTGGCACAAGATAGATGAGCATACTATCGCATCTCACCGTTTTGTGTATGTACCGGTACCTTAATTAAAGTACCTTTGATTCAAAATTTTAGGTTAGAATTTACTTTGTATCCCTACCGCACACCTACTGTGATTGGTTACTTGGGGGAAACACTACCTACCATGGAATCCAGCAATTTTATTGACTTATATTCAGGGGAAAGTTTAGCTGAAAAATATTTGAAATATCGACCTTCCTACCCTAAACACATAGCCGAAACTATTATCGACCAACTCAAAAAATCGGGCGCTAGACAGTCTGAAAATGGAAAATTTTCGCGCATGCTAGATGTTGGTTGTGGCAGTGGGCAAGCCACTTTCGGATTTTCTCCTTACTTTGATTCCATCCTTGCGCTGGATATCAGCGCCGATCAAATCAAAATGGGTAAAAAAGACAATAAATGCGACAACGTATCATTTCAGCAAATGTTTGACAAGTATCTACCAGTCGAAGACGAATCAGTGGATTTCATGAACTGTGCTTCAGCAGCACATTTGTTTGACATCAAGTACTTTACTGAGGAATGTCAGCGCGTACTGAAACCGAATGGTTGTGTCGCGATTTACTTTCGCAGTATAAAATCAATAATGACAATTCCTGTAAAGCCTGCTCCAAACCAAGAAGAACTTAATTTGAAACTTCACGGATTAAATTTTCAGTTTCTCCGAAGTGTTGGAATGCATCCCAGTATGGAAATTTGCGAAAGGAAATATGTACCTATCTTCGAGCAGATCCCAGCATCGTCGAAGGTCTGGCTCCCTGGTTTGGAATTTTTCGTTGAATGGACGCTGAAAGAATACCGTCACTTTCGAACTACTAATGGCGAGTACCATAAGTTCATGGAAACAAACCCTCCAAATGATCCATTAAATGAAGCAATGAATAATATAAAACAATTGCTTAATGTTGAAGGACAAAGTGAAGAACAAATCAAGACTAGAGTCACTTGGGATGTCCCTACTATTATCTTTAAAAAGGAATGAATCTGTTGGGATTTTATTGGTAATGTTTGATAGTTTATTCGTTCGATTAAAATGCATTTTGAAATGTAGTTCGTTACTAAAATGTGCCGTATTTTGAAAATTGACAACATCGAGACCGCGAATTAAATGCACGTACGTCATGCACCCTCAATATTTCTAAATGGTTGAAAAGTTGAAAATATTTTATTTTTCTTCAATTTTGACTTTGATGATTTTTGCCAAATAGTTGTATATCACAACATTCGTATTTACAATAATCACTAACATTAGTTTGAAACATTTCTGAAGATGTTAAAGATATATATGTTTATGTAAAATACAAGCAACCGGAGCAAATTAATGAATTCTGTTTTATCTTGGGTGGTTGTGATTCATGTGTGCATGAAAACAGGGATTCGGATACATATGAATCTTTTCATGAGTTCAAAAGAGTATGGGAAGCTGTCAAACATATTTTCACCAATTCAGCCAAAGACAGATTAAGCTGTTTACTGTTCTACCTCGGCCATCGCTGTATATTAAGTTTCAAATTACCTACTACTACCCCAAGTCGAACTTATATGAATGGCGAGAAGCATGTGATTTCATTTAAGATATTTATATATCTCCAAATTCAATATAAAATCAGCGACTCTAATTCGTGTATTCTTAGAGACCATACCAAGCCCGGCGGTCTAATAAGCTATTGCGGGGCCCCATGCAAAACGGATTCGCGGATTCTGTATGGGTAAACGGGTCCTCTGCGAACAGGTGGCCTAAGGTCGGTTTTCAATCATGCTTTATACAGCAGTGTACTAAAAGGTCAGAAACATATTTGAAATAACACACAAAACAAAAATGAAAAAGTAATAACGGGACAAACACTATTTCAACAAACTCATTGGAAGCATTGCATGAATTTTCTGAGTTAATGAGTCATATACATGATTGTTACGTCACAAGTGAATCATAAAACAAATGATTGATTAATCTGTGTATTGAAAGCACAATTGTTTTATCGGACAACGCTACAAAATTAAATGGTATGGTAAATGGCCTATATTCAAATTTGTATTTCATATTTGTATTTCAGTTCTTCATCTATTGAAAGAGGTCAAGGTTGAATCATCAACCTTTTGCATTAAAAACATGAAAAATCAAAGACGACAAGCCCATAAGATTCGAGGACTTGTCAGTTCGACTATGGGTGCGGCTGTTATTTATCGAATATTCGATATAATATGTTAATATACGTGAAAATGCTTGAGATACAATAGAAAATATCAAGTAGTAAAGAAGTGTACTGTGACAACCGAGTTTCAAATACCGAACCGTTATTTTAATGTCTTGCTTCATTTTGTATCAGTCTTAGTTATATTATTATATCAATAGTTTTACATTAATATACAAGTCGGGCGATTTCTTTGTTTTAATCGCCATATTGGTTTTTATCGCGATCGACGTCAGGAATGGGTTCTTCCCTATTGTGGCAGAAGCCATTTTCATTCCATTCATTATGCTCTTCTGCTTCTTCGATATATTCGTTCCCAGTGCATCCGAGGACATCATCAATGACTTTTGCGCTACAGTAATGCATTCTGCAATCGAACTTAGTCCCGGCATTCGAACGAATATCGTATTTTATATTCTCATCATCGTCATAATCAAATTCAGCGTCTTCATCGAATCGGCAAAGATAATTATCTTCTTCAATTCCAAAATCGGTTACGATTGTGAATTCAAGTTGACATTCTTCTCTGAAAACTTTCCTACGTTGTTTTATATTCTTTTGACGACCTTTTCGACGATAAATCGGACTTCGTTTTTCGCGAGACTTGTCCAACTTATCATAAAAAATTTCAACATAATCACTATATTTGCATTTTTCAGAATTCCCTTCACACTTGTCGCTTCCTGTGTCTTTAAGGCATTTTTGTCCAAACATGCACACTAGCTCCTTCTCCCTCCTTAACTTACGAATTCGTCGCGATGTAACATTTTGGTTGTTGACTTTGCCAGAGCAGTAATAAATAAGCATAACAGTTGTAGAAAAAATTATTTATGAACAACCTTTTATAGATGAAACAAAATATATACATATATATAAGTTTAGAAATTTTGTAATAAGTCAACATCGCAACCCATTATGTCTTTTTATCTGGGTTACAAATAAAATCATGCGATATCTTCTAGTGAAATAGAAAATATGATAAAATGAACCGATAACCCAAGCAAACTTGGTTTGACCCGACACGACACGTACGTGATCTCGTACCCAAGGTGTTCCTTACTACGCGTCTACACATTTGAATGAAACTATAAAATGATGAGGCGTATGACAGGTTTAAAGAAACGAGGAAATAAGATGATGAATTCCATTTAAAACAATGTAAAAGTAATTAGATTTGTTTTTACGTCTGGCTCATGTTCGTATCAAGAATGGTCCGCTATCTGAAAGCATGATTACGTCATACATCCCGGGTTGTCACATTAAAATTGAATATTCAAATGAATAGTGGTGTGATTGTGAGTAGGCGTATCATATATATCACAAGATTATTTAACATGACGTGGATCTATCAATCGTTTTGCTAAATTCTTTTTGTTTGTGGAATTGTTGTTGAACGAGCAGATTTCCAATCATAGTCATGGTGGACAAATGGCGATATGCATCTTGACTATTCTATCTAGTTGAAGAGCCCTGCTGCGCACTAACACAAATGTATGTCGGTAAAGTTTCGACTCGCCAAAGTCACACTTCCTCACACAAGCAGTTTGCAACAATGCGTGACGTTCGTAAACGTCTATTGAAACAACTTGTGTTTGTTGGGTCATTTACGTTTGCTGATATTGGACACGAAATGGACTTGTGAATCTATTTGCTAAATTGTTGTTGTCAGTACTCTTGTTGTGAAAAAATCCCTTTCTTTTCAACTACCGGACCTATCGATTTTAAATTTCCAGTGTTTCAAGATTGTTATTGTTTCTCGAAGGCTATTATCTTGAAAAATTTCTGTGGGCTCTGTAGGATTCGTTTGTCACTCCAAAGTTTTGTGTAATGACATCATGGAAATGAAAAATTTCGCATCGTGTGGCGATTCCGCGATCGCACTTCAGAAATATGATGGTTTGCAGAATCGAGAGTTATATGATAAGAAAGACTACCGGTACTGTAACATATTTGATACTACTTTGTTTTGGCTTTCGTGTCCATATATTCGAGCATTCCAATATTCTTCATTCTACATTTTTCGATATTAAAAATAGCCCTATGTTACCCTGCATTATGATGTCAAATCGTGTTCATGGTTATTATTTATTTCAAATAGGCAATGGCAAATGAGGAACTAATAGGGATAATACAGCACAAAACAAAATTTATATTACATTACATCCAAGTATATACAATAGCGCGAATTTTCGAACAGTGTACATGGTGTTGCCGGCCTTTCTCCAATCGAGGCTTGAACATTTTGGTGGTTCTTTGCTCGACATCTACTTGACCATGAACAAACACATGGAGATTTAGTTGGTTTGTACGATGTTGTCATTGATTGGTGAAGAATATCCTTCATCTGAATATGGTTTGTAAAGAAATTCTGTTGAGTTTTCGTCCGAACATTCGTCGATTTGATGTGGAGTGATATTCTGCACATAGGGTGTATTCTCGATAGTTTGCCATTGAGGTTCTCCTGGATGTTGTTGCTGCTGGTATTGATGTTGCTGATCTATCGACTGAGCAGGTAGTTCGCCATATGCAGTCGAGTAAATTTGCTGGCTCGTTGAAGACGCAAGATTCATATGCTGGGTGTACTGTTGCACATGCCCATTTGAGTAGTCTTCTTCCGTTATATTAGTTGTAGGTAAGTATTGCTGTGCTTGGACTGGATATTGTGGGACATGCGAAGCATAGTCGGAATATCTGTAGTTGTTTGTAGAATAATAACCAGTATTGTGGGGTAGAGAAGCCGAAGCGTAAGTCGATGTCACCAAATCATCGGGGACATATGTTGACGGTAATGAATCTGTGCAATAGGGTAGGGCGGAATATTGGCTAGGATCAGCTGATGGAATATTGGAAACAACGTTTTGTACGTGTGGCACACTTTGTGGGTAATCTGGTCTAAATCTCTTTGCAATAGAATAGTCCGGTATTTGATATTGTTTTTGTTGGTATTGGGCTCTTGCTGATTTACTTCCTCTTGCTCCGTCTTCGCGAAAGCCTTTTGCGAATGGATTATTTGCAATCTTCAGTTTTGTTAGCTGATAGAAAAGAATTGATATATTAATTATCAGGAAATTAACAATAAGAGCGTTCGACTCAATTTTTTAAATTGGAATTACGAACACTTACCTCTGTGTTCTGGTATGCTGTAACGGTAATGAATGATGTCACTGGCAGTGGAAAGGTTTGCATTGTTTCGAGATTTGATGGATCTTCAGATTCAATAATATGTATACGAACGTGATATTTGTGCATTGAATGCATGATCAACTGAAATTAAAAAAATAAAATGTCAATTGTATACAATTTAACGTTACGAACCAATGAACAGGACAAAAATGATGTAGTTTTTTTGGGGGTTGCCATTGTATAACTCACAAACAAATCTATGCTCATAGACAGATGGTAGCTAAGTTTGTGCATTCAATTCAATTTGAAATAACTTACTTTTCCGTTAACGTAATTTGCAGCCGCGTTAGAGTTTGACAATTTTGCTTTGTGGAAAGATACGAGCCCTTTCATTAACTTTGCTCCAGTAGCTGGTGAATCTTGGTGGACAAAGTAGCGAGGAGCAAATTCAACTTCCCCTGGACCAGCAGCAGTCCATTCTCCATTTTGAAATCTGTATCGATAAGAGTCATCTCTGGCAACGCTCATCAAAACACAATACTTTGATGCTGGCTTGAGTCCTGTTAAGCGTATTCGACATCCAGGGAACATTCTCCTGTGATAATCAGAATAATAAATAAACTAAATTTCCTTACTTAAATTTAAATTGATTAAATGTAAAATAATGAATATATATAAAAAGTACAAGTGAATAATATTAATATACCTTCCAGTTTTGGTCAAAATCATTTCAGTACCGACATTGTGAAATTGTTCCCACAGTTCGTGTTGATCTAGCGAGACGTTGATGGAAGAACTGATGGAACTGGATACTAGTTGTGGAATAGTTGTAGAAGTGGTGGATGATTGTGCTGAGTATGGATGGAGCCGTTCTAAAATTTTAAAAATAATTGTTTAAAATACCCATTCATTTATTATGTATACAAACATTATTGTAACAAAATTATTTAGTTACAACAATGAAACTTACCTGTGTTCAAATGACCCCAATATCTCTGTTCGTATTCAGTATTGTTTTGTTGCCCCTGTACATCGCAGGGCTGGTATCCATAAGCTCCATATTGGTTGGAATATAAATCCGTTGAAACTGCTTTATGGCTCAACAAATTCATGATTGAATATATATTTTTAGTCAACGTTTTCTTGTACTTGATTGCTTGATGGTGGATGCTTTGCAACTGATGTCTTCCTCGAGATTTTCGGGAGATTTATACCTTATGATATTCGTACTCACTGAGATATTTTTTTTGTAGACGACTATAAAAATTGCATCTGCTTGTGCTTTGGAGATATTGATGCCGCCGTCAACCTACATTTTCGCAGTTACCTTCGCAGGAAAGCACAGAACTTATCTCATTTCTCACCTAATGCTCTTGATCGGTTGCAATCTTCTCAGTGGGTTCCTGAGCAGTAAACTTAAGTTACGATATGGTATCATGCCGTTAAGATAAGCTTTTGATTTTCCGACAAGAACAGTCGAGTCGTATATTCTGATAACAAAGTGACAAAATGATAACGACAAGTTATGATAAGCCTTCATTAAAACGGGAGATAAGAAATTCGATATTAAGATAATAAAAATGTTTAATATACGCTAATGAACAGATAAGAAAGTAAACCTAAACAATTCAAAATGGCGTATATTATTAAATTCATGATCTTTTGTATGTTCAATGATACAACCCAAAACTTTAAATTTTTAAATTCGAATTTTCAACAAACCCAGGAAAAAGGCTGCAAACTTTTGTCTCTACTATACTGTAATTTTCCACCTTACAAATACGTTTTTAAGTTGAATATATAATTTTTACATTCTCCTGAGAACGATTACCGTGAAACAAATAACTAGATTATATGGACTGGTATTGACTTTACAATAGCGATACTGTACAGTTGTTCTCAGATGATAGAATGGAAATGAAATAATATTTTATGATCACATGAATTAGGTTTTCTTTTCTACCCAATTTCACGCGTGTTGTTATGTATGTTTCCCGTTTAAATACAATAAATTTACGATTTAAGGCGATTTCACGCATTTCAATGAATGGTTCAATACAAATGTCATGGCACACTTCACACTTCCTAACAACAGGTAGATGACTGTTTGGATTTGCAATAAATATTCATTGTAATTGTCCGAAGCGAACTATCTCCTGTTTTAAGAATGTTTCTTCAATATATTGCTCGTTTTTCATCAAAGCAATTTCATCATATTTTTGCATTACAAAATTTTACTTCCATTATGAACAATAGTTTTAAGTAATGTTCATCGCTGACGAAGCCAGATACTTCTAAAATATTTCGATTCACCATACACTTATTGTATTGCAAATGTACCTATGTTGGTCCAATCCGAAATTATTTTTCAAATCGCTAAAACAATAGTCAAACATGTTTTTCTAGCAATGAAATCCCACAGTCAAGGCAAAACATTATTATGAAAACAAAATATTGTCAATGTTAGATTTAAAAGTATTCTTCAATGCACCAAACAACCGTGAATATTGGGAACTTCCAAAAGAATATTCAGTTTAGTACAGTAAAGTTCAATCCACACTGTATTTGGCGCATAAACTAACAACAAAACTAGCACTGAAATATTATTAGGTGCACATGCTTTTCCTTCCACGTCCACGATGTTATATTACAATCAATAGTTTAAAGCAGTAGCATTTTAGCGTAGAATAAGTACAAAATATACTTTCTTTAATTTCCACCACCATACAATAAGTCCATCAAATAATATATATAATATAAATTCACCGGAAAAAATATAGTAAAGAATTTGATGAAAGTAAGACAGTAACAAGTAATAAATACTAAATGATGCAAATACAGAAATTACTTTTGACTGAGAGATATAGTATGGAAATGTACTGCCTGTTTTGGTGACATAGAATGAAAAACACAATTGTAAAGTTAATAATAATATAAATTCTCCCAAAAAATATTCACTTCAGAAGTGCGAGCAAAAGTAAATATTATATTATATAATTATATGTAATTTCACTCTGTTCTATAAAAAATAAGGGTATTGTTCATCGAACCAATGAACATCGTATATTGATAACATCCGCAAAGCCCAACATATGCGGTGATTACATATTGTTATCATCGGCGTAAAAACAACTGTCGGGAACTTCAGGAGAACGCGAAGGCGATAACAAAATTGTTTTCATTTCCGTTATCCCCGCTAATTACCGTTAAACAACGTTGATCAATTAATATTCTGATAGTGTAAAACATTCTCTCAATTAGTCAGTAATAACTGTTTGAAAAGAATAAATTAATAACCGTGTAATAAATATTATATTTCCGTTATGATTTTAATGTAGCAATTTTGTAAACTCGTTTTTGGAAATTGAATACATAAACTTTCAAGGTGAAATTTACGTTTTTTTTAAATGTATTCTGAAAGACCCATATTTATTTTATCTCTGATTTTTACAAACTATGGAATTATTAATATATCACATGTTAGACTAGGATTATTTTGAACAATCTGCAGAAAGAAACACCCAATTTACATCCTGGGTAACATTTACCAATTTAATTTACAGAGTGTCGACAAAGTTGGGGCACTGGTGATGTACATTTGAAGTTAGTGTTGAAAGAAGTAGAATTAACAAAACAGACGCATACTTGAGTTATAATTCAAATATGTCATGTGTTTTTGCTATTTTGCAAGAATTGTACTATATCAACTTATATATTATTGCCTATTCTTAATTTCTAAATCTACAAAAAATAATATTTCCTCATCAACTAATAAAAAAATTAAAATTAAGTATACTTCAACAAAAATGAGCATTTTAGCTCTTCAAAGAAATAGCACATATCCAATATCTTCTGCATTTACTTTATGAAAATTCGAGTATCCAATCAGCCTTAAGTTGCAAGTCTTTCGAACTTGAAGAGACTTGTTTGGCAATAGTTTTTTAGTTTTTCTCACTTACTATAAGTTATTTCGTTTGAAAATTTAGGCGCTGTCATATGTTTCCACGAATGTGTGAGATATCGTGCTAATAATGTTTCTCCTAGCAACTGCCAAAATCGTATGTTTTCACAGTTTTGCGTCACCATAGGCTTTCAATACCGAGAGATGAGTTTAATTCATAGCACCCTAAGCTCAAGCAGCTGCGATTTATGTCGCTGCTATTCGCAGAGTAAAATTTTACAGTTGGTGAAATTCCATGGAAAAAAACAAAACAATGACAGTGCACCGTACGGAATTATGACAGTTACGCTTACATCTTTTAGTTTCATCTACCCGAATCTTTGATCTCTTGCTTTCAAATAAAATACCAGTAGAATTTCTTATTTTCGATTTGTATGTTCATCATTGATACAGAAACTTGTTGAGAAGTTACTGAATTTACCTCACTCAGTTACAGAAATTGTCAACAAAGTCCATTACTAGTCCACGGTGTTCACCCAATTGGAGTAAAAAAAGAGACCCCAGATCATTTCAAATATAACATTTTCTACATCAATGCAATGTAACCTGAACTGACATTTATTTTATTACAAATAGTAATAGTAATATTACTCCGAAAATCTAAACACAAACAGAGTATTAAAGTTAAAGACAGAAGGCAGTGGTTTGTTACAACACGACAAACTCACATTATAAACCTGTGTGTAAGTATGACTGTTTTACAGCAACATCCTAATTTCAACTTGTATTATGTGAATTGGGATTTAGCTCTTTTGTTGCTTTGAATTCCCAGCGTCATCTTATTCAAGAATCCTGGAACAGTACAGTACAGGAACGAATAATAGACAGTTTGTCACATTATCCCACAACAAATATCCTGAATATTTGAGTTGAAATCTCTCATCTTGCGTAGAGTCTGCCTCGATACAGCAAATATCACACAAATACAGCAAATTTTAATCAATGGAATAATTAGAATTCCATTGTAGGGACATTGGATATATTAGGATCTACTTTCTGTATTCTCCAAAAATATTGGTCCCATTTTGTATAATTTTTAAATGAATTGAAATATGTCATTTTTACTTTAGAGAAAATTTTTGCATATTGGCCAATATCTTTATTTAGATAAATGTTGCATGCCGCCCAAGTGCGAACGAATGTATCTTGATACCACCCACAGTTTTACTACGTCAGATAACCGCTGTATTGGGCGGTTGAATAGGAGATGCCGACACGTTATCTTGCATCTGTACGAAAGAGCGAAAGTGTGAAGAAGAACAATAGCGGACGACAATACAATAATTCAGCCACCGATAAAAAGTTGCGCGCGATACAAAAGCTACGGAACCAAAGAGGAAATCAGTCATTATAGAATTGTCAGCTTAGTAAAAGGTTCTATATTTTGTTACACCGATTCTCTGCCAGAATATTATTATATTGAATTATAGTTTGAACGCATTTGGTCAGTATTGAAAGAAGAAACATTAAGTTAAAGGTTTCTTACAATGTCGGCTTTCCCAATGCCAGATGTCTCAAGCACTTGGGGCTACCATCCAGGAGCTACATCGACGAGCGTATCAGGATATCCAGGAAGCAACGCTACACTGCCTATGCATTTTAACGGGTATTCATATATGGGAGCAACACCTTTAACACAGCAGCCACGGAGGCATTTTCCCAATGCAACACCAGTTTTGGGAAATTATATTGGAAATCCAACAGAAAACGACCTATCGTTAGATCCATACGTTTCAAAGTTTTCACCAACTACACAATGGCAAATGACTGGTGAGATTTCTATTTTTTTAATAATGTTAAGTCTTGAAACAGCAACTGTAAAATCTTAGAGGATTAGTAAAAATATAAATTGCCAAAATTGAAAAATTGCTAGTTTCAATATCATGTTTTATCATAAAACCCACGCTCAATACGTCTGGAAAAGAATATCTTGGCCCAATGTATCGATGGAGATTTCATAGAAAGATATTCTTTTTGTCTAGTATGGCCAATTTTGTTATAGCGCAAGTGACAAACTTAAGTAATGGCCTAATAAATCATATTAATATTTATTACTATCTTTCGGATATTGTATGTTTGTTTTACAATGAAAGTTTTAATTAGCAAAAAGATAACATAATTATTTATTGTTCAATTAAATTTGTTCCCACAGGTAAAACATACACGGGAGATAATGATCATTATTCACCGCAAGATAACATCGATAACAATAAGAACTTTTACGACTCTCCGGTTAATAATGGACAATTAATGGAATTACCGGATCCAAAAATGCAAGTGCAGTTATGTGACAGAGAATTGTGGGACCAGTTTTCAAAAGCTGGAACAGAAATGATTGTTACTAAAACCGGAAGGTATGGTTACTCACATTGAATTTGGTGTACTGATGAAATATTAAGCATATATTCTGATAATTTGAAAATCACAGGCAATAAAAGTCTGATACATAATAAATTAAATATCTCATACTTAACACCCTGTATGTGATTTAATTTTTTCGATCAGAATGCTCGTACATGTTTTCAAATAGATATTTAGAGTTATAATAATCACACATCAGCTACTTACGCATAATGTAACCAGGAAAACTGCAAAGCATTGAAACTGCATTTTGATCATTGAATGAACAATCGCGAAGAGTATCGTTGAATGTAATCCCATACATTTTATAAAGCTCTGTTTTTTAATTATGACTTTATCTTCTCTTTCAGACGAATGTTTCCTGGCTACAGAATTAAACTCTCAGGGTTAGACCGAGACGCAAAATACTGTGTTATGATGGATATTGTTAATGTGGACGACCACCGATATAAGTTCCAGGTAAGCAATATATTAACAACATTATTGTAAATAGCGAGCTTTTGTATTGATATAGATTTGAAAAATCCCCATTTTATCTTGACAGCATGGTGAATGGACAATTGCGGGAAGGGGAGAACCACATCTTCCGCAGAGATTTTTTCTTCATCCTGACTCTCCAGCAACAGGTGCAAAATGGATGAGTGAAATTGTGTCTTTCCATAAAGTGAAACTCACGAATTCAGTAGGAAGAGACGTGGATGGCAAAGTGAGTAAAACATTCAGTTTCTTTATTTTTTTTTGTGACTAAGATTTTTACTTTTTTCACATTGAGATTGATTTCGTGTTATAAAGAATCAAAACTATATTTTTCTCTATTTTTCTATATTTATGACTTTCTCAAGCAAATTCTATTTAAATCCTCTAAATCAACCAACTTTTAAAATAATGAATTTTACAAATGTTTATACATCATTTTCAGATTGTCCTGAATTCAATGCATCGATATCAACCTCGTATACATATTGTTCGCACCAATGATCCTACAAGAGTTCACATGCAACGATTATGTACGTTCGCATTTCCCCAAACAGTTTTCATCACAGTTACTGCATATCAAAATCCAGAGGTAATATTTTATATATAGCAGTATTTTCAAATTCTTACTTTTGATCTCCAATTCAGAGAACACTGTTTGTAATTCCCTTCACCAAAGTTACTAGGATCATACGACTGCTTATTTTAAATTACCCATGTCATGTTTCCATTGTTTCTGCTGTATGAAAGTTGTGTAACGACATAAATAAAAGTAAAATGAGGAGGAGAGGAAATGATAAACGGGAAAATACCAATGAAGACTTATTGTTAAACTTTATATTATAATTTTATAGGTAACAAAGTTGAAAATTGACAATAACCCATTTGCAAAAGGCTTTCGTGAAGATGGCGCAAGAGCGAAGAAACCAAGAACGTCGCAGAATCAGTTTAATAACGAATTTCATCAAGTAACACCTTACGCAGAATCAAAAAGGCCTGCTTATGAAATGCATTACAGACAAACACCTTTGCAGCATACCCCGGTTATGGGAAATCCTATTTCTCGATTGGGTTTTGACAATGGCGCATCTCCAGAGCTAAACAAACTGAGGTCGCACAACAATGGCTTTTCTCAATATAGCGGGACAAGTTTTTCAGAAGACTACAATTCAAATGCACATACCAGCTACGGCCAAAGTGTTTCTAATTCCACATTTCCAGACTATTGGAAGACACTTAAATCGGATCAGAACTGTTACGGTTCCTCAGAACTTTATTCACAGCCGGGGCAAAATATGCAAATGAATCAAAATCACCATACAACAGTTATACTAGCTAACAATCTGTCAATATCCCAAGGTACGCCAGGAGCACAAGGTGCGAGTAGTTTGCCGCATTTCAGCCTTTCACCAGACAATAATACAATATACAAATCCAGTACACAACACACAGATCTGAGGACAGGATCCCCGCAAAATTTTGACGATATATTGGAAGAATCTGTTCATAGCATCACACCATGTCAAAGCAAAGGCCAGGACAAAGTTACTCGTTCTTCTGATAGCGGGATTGGTTCTTCGCCATCTACCATGTCCGATGACGACAATTCACAAGCGCCAACTATAGCTATGAACAACAGTGTACATTCAGAGGCCAGGGATATTGGAGAAATGCCCAAAGCGCGCACAGAAATAACAGAAGAGCACGATAGTAATAAAAGTTTCGAAGACCTGCTGACTCAGTCACCACAAAACATTCAAAACCTTCAAGTTGTTAATCCACTCACCGAAGAGAATTTGCTAACAAATGATTCTTCAAACGATTC
Organism: Styela clava; assembly: GCF_964204865.1. Classification (NCBI taxonomy): domain Eukaryota; kingdom Metazoa; phylum Chordata; class Ascidiacea; order Stolidobranchia; family Styelidae; genus Styela; species Styela clava. Next base: position 8,144,006 of record NC_135261.1, read on the forward strand.
GGCATCTACTCATCACGACAACTCATTCCCAACAACGGCTTATGTTCCTGAAAGCCAGCAAAGTCAATTTGGAAACCCAGAAGCTATTTTTGCTTTTTCACAAGATACGTTTCATCGTTCTTTCACATCAGAATCGAACGGAACAGATGATGCCATAAACTGGGAAACAGGACTTGTTAAGATGTAATTTTGATAGAAACAGTCAAACACTTACCAATTGGTCGTATACTGGGCGATCAACTTTTTGCCAATGTTATTTATCTGTATATACTGATTTTACTTCACTGTCTTTTATTTTGAAAATAAAATTTCGAACCGATAACCGGCCAGTTTGTTTATGGAGAGTGACGTCAGGTCCAGTCACTTGGAATCGGCATCGCTAATTGCGCATTTATGACGATGATTGGCTGGCCATATGACGTATTTTGTGACTGTGACAGTTTTAGGTTTAAGTTTCTGTGCAAAAATGAAAAGTGATCCGGATTCATGAAAAGAATAGCTAGAAAAATGCTTTGCCAAATTATTATCTGTAGTAAATTCAAAAATGCATTAGAACACAGTTTTTTTTATGATAGATTACGGACGCAATCACGCAACACTTCATCAGCATTTTGTGCTAACTAGATCAAGATGCGATGCACATTTATATCGAACACACGATGAATCCAAATAAAATGGAAAATATCTCCATGGAATTTCGTAACAAATTTATTAAATTGCCTATTTTTTTACGACCTGATATAAAATTAATAACTGGCACACTTTCCGCCAGCAACTGTTGTTGTGAGAAATGTGGAAGTCGTTAAATCACACGGATATTAGTTTATAATGCGGCATGTCGGTGACCCCTTGTTGTTTTGTTTCAATATTAATAAAATATAAATAACGACATTTTTTAATATTTACGTGGGAAGTAAATTTACCTCAGCGGTTACTTGAAACATTACTTCATGCATTACTTAAAAACCTTAGTTGCATGCCAACATGAGGTCAAAATCAACGAACACCATATGTTATCATGGCTTGACTTTGAATCGTTTGTTATCAACATAACGTTATATACATATTTGGGTGAAAAAATGGTAGTTGAGCCTACTTCTTGTACTAATATTAATGATATATTTTTTTACAGATCTGTGTATACTAATCATATATATATATAACATATCGTATAACAGAGGTGTGCAACCTGCGACCAGCGGGCCAAATGTGGCCCACGAAAATAAGTTGTGCGGCCCGCGGAGAAGTGCCAATTTTGAATGGTGTGCGGCCCGCGAAACGAGGTTTTGATTCAGTTCAATCTGGTACATGCGAGTAATTCCAATCCCTTTTGCGTTACCCGATTTCTATTTAATATCTATGCCTATGACGTTACAACGCCGTAACAGCTAGTTTGTGCGAAGCGAACAACGCATTTCGTGAGACCAATAACTTAAATTTATGGGCCTGCAACTACTAGAAAGTCTATGTGGTGCTGCCCGCGGTGTCACCCAGTTATTTGTATTGGGCTCTCATGTATTAAAGGTTGCACACCCCTGTTGTACAACCGTCTTGTTTTAGCAATGCGATTTTTAATCAGGATGTAAAGAATATTTGGTACTCCTTAAGTATGCGCACCAAGATGTCGCATAACCTGAACCCTAACCTGGTACACAACCTAAGTTCAGGTTGTGCGCCATCTTGGTGCGCATATTTCAGGAGGTCCTATTATTTTTAGCAGCATTTTCGTAAACAGAATAAAAATATTGAATTTGGAATGCTTCGATTTAACCTTATATTGAAACGTACATTTTAAGGTTAATGAATTTATAGCAGTTTGTATGTCACAACCTTAAACCTCTTATGTTTTTATTGCAGCTATTTTTCAGTTAAAACATAAACATATCCAATGTTATTATTTTTTCCGCGTCGTATATTGACGCAGAGTGGATCGTTTCTGTATTGTTGAATTAAACTTGCTTCTGTTATTTCGCAATCAGTTAAAGCAATGTCCGCATAATATGTTGCATTTTTTGCAAATTGCTTTTTCCATAATCTGCTGCCTGAGAGAAACGAAATAATTTTAATATATTGAAAGCAAGAGAGCAATGCCCAAGTAAATGGACACGAAAGTACAATAACTACCTCGATGTCAGGAAAATCGCAGTTAAAATGTAAAAAAACTATAACGTTTATGGGTCTTGGCATAAATTATTTATAAAAAGATTCTTAATATGGGGTAAAATATCAAACTTTACAGCCAGGGACGTGCAACCTGTGGCCAAATGGGGCCAAGGAAAAGTTGTGCGGCCCGGAGCAGTGCCGATTTTAAATGGCGTGCGGCCAGTAAAACAATTTTTTAATTTTATTTAATCTGATATGTGCCAGTAATTCGAATTCTTTTTCGCAAAACTTAGATACCTGAGTCTAATTTATTATCTATGCCTTTGACGTTACAATGACATGCCCTCGCAGCTGGCTTGTGCAAAGCTAACAACGCATGTCATTGAATCAATAACGAAATTTTTGTGCCTGTCGCTACTAGCCTATGGTAAATAAAGCTGCGGCCCGCGGTTCATCTGATTATTTGTACGTGGTTCTCCTGTATTAAAGGTTGCACACCCTGCCTTACAGTATTCAGAGAGAATTCAGCGGAATTTAAAGACGTAGCTTCCTAGCGATTGCGTCCATCTTTAAGTACTTAACATTAGGAATTGATTGACCCATTAATTACGAAGAGAAGCGATTTTTCCAATCACCACAACAAAAATTAAAAGCAAGCCGGTAGGCGCCCAGGATCTCCGCTGATAACTTTTTCCCCGGCGGAGGGTATCGTTCTCGGAATTTTCAGTATTTTTACCTGGCATAGTGTAACATATATATCTGCTATCCACAGTCCACGAATATCCGATATAAAATCGTTTTCCCTGATTTCGAGCTGATTCTATCTTATCCTGCAACTGATTAGGTTCACACTGATATATAGATCTACATTCCGTACATGAATGAGCTTCAAATGTTGGAAAATATGTCGGAAGTTTCCGAATTGCGTCTAGTAATCTATATGAATATATAAGAATTAAAAACATGAGTACGGATGTCAGAGTGCCACCTATTGGCAAAGAGAAATCGAGAACTACCACAAGTAAACCTCGTCTTATAAATATACCCAGAGTGTGTCCTATGCGTATTACGATAAATGGAACTTTTTCCAGTGACAATTTAGCAAGAAAATTTTTCAGCAAAAGAAGGCCTCACTCGAAATTTTTTTACGACCTATTTGTATGGTATGACGATCGAAGGTAACTTAAACGGTGCCAATTTGGTATGCGTTCAAACTCATAAAGTCATTCTTATAGAATTCAGTTTCTGTCCCTAGCAAAATCACTTAGATTGCATACCAATGTAGCACCACATAAACTTCACAGTGGATTATGTATCCAGAATGATTGTATTTGGCGGCCGCGCGCTCCAGTATCTGCGAGGTTGTGGATAATAAGCAATATTGCAAATTTGGCTAAAAATGGACTGATGTTGCGTGTATTGACCAGATAGATATAATTCTTTGAATTATCGTGGTCCATTTCTCCTTCAAGACCAATTTGATAAGCAGTAACGACCTAAGCAAGTATGCAAGACTGTCAAGTGAATAAATCAAATGCTGCTCACCTCGTTCGTAGCATTTTTTATCATGTTTGAAGGCTTTTGCTTAAAAATACCTACATCTAACTTTAACATCAATTTCTTCTTTCATAGTTGCATAGAGTTGTATTTATTTCAAGGCCTAGTAGTCCTCCAAATTCACCATTTATTATCACATGATTTCAGTAATTTTGTGACCTTCTGACCTGAATTGTATTTGTTTTATCTTGATCTTCTGTGATGTCATAAATCACTGTTAGTTATAATATGCTTTCGTATTCGAGTATATGACAAACACGAAAGTTGTAGGCTACTTTACCAGAGTAACAATTCAAATATAATATTTTGGTACTTCTATTCACTCATTAACATACTATCTATGCGCCATGATTTAAAACAGTTTATGACATTTCTTCCGAAAATAAAATTATTGTTGGTGATATATTATTTAATAAACAGTGTTTATATATTTCCACATTTGATGAAAAGCTGGTGTCTCGACGGGTTATCATCAAGATACCTAGACGAGTTGCTATGAACAAATGAAGACCCGGGACTTACAGAAACACAGTTTTTATTAGGTAATGCATGAAGCATAAGAGTAAAGTAAAATATAATTGTACAGTCTTACATTGGGGGGAATTCCGTATTGACAATAGCACGATGTACTCGCAACAAATACACATGAACGGGAAAAATTCCAATATATCTGCTTTTGTTGAACACGAAATGGACTTATGGTTCGTTTTGGTATTTGTTGTTGTTCTTCTTCATGTTGTTACAAGTTACCTTATGAAAAAATGCGCGTTTTCCATTCACTAATGGACCAATTGCTTTAAAATTTCGAGTGGTTGAAGAATGTATTTTCCGCTAGAAGACTTTAATTTATTCTTCATTTTTCTATGAATCCTTTGAGTTCTGCTTTTCATCCAAAATTACTTTATATTCTAGAAAGTTTCATGGCCACAAAATGCTTACAACAAAGTTGTCATTGGCGCGAGTTGATTTATCTTTAGCTCGCTACAGATATTCAGTCTTCAAAGTATCAGTTTCCGTATCATTCACTTGAGCATCATTTCCGGATGATGCTGTGATGCATGTCATAACCCTGTACAAAAATTCACATTCTCTACTCAAGCCGTAGGGCTTTACTGTTACAGCCGATAAGTCAGACTGCGGAGAAATGGAGATACCGGTTATAAATATTGCAAAAATACTTTCTTTGAGATCGGAAAACGAATCCAATATCGGGTATTCCGATTCAGTAAAAGTAGGTGAAAAATTAGTCAAATCATTTTCAACTCATGGATTTGCATTAGTCGAAAATCACGGAATTCCTAAAGAAAATATTGATGAAATTCGCTCTTTATCTTACAAGTTTTTCGCATGTGACTTGGATTATAAAATGAAGTTTCTCTCTAAAAGTGGAACCACGTTATGTTATGATCCGGTTGGAAGTCAATTTGCTACACCTGGACGACCTTTTGATTATCATGAATGCTTTCGTGTGCCGTCATGTGCTTATGATTGCGACTGGCCAAATATTAAGGAACTGAAAACAAAATGTCAACAATTTGAAAAAGTGTGTAACAAGTTGCTTCTTCGTCTGCTCACATCTATTGGTCAAGGAATGGGTTTGAAAGATTCTCAATTATTCCTCAGGTATCACAAAAAAATTGGACACAGTACCAATACGACCAGACTAAAATTTGTTCATTACCCTCCAATACCTGATGACGTTGTAATTCAAGAATACCAGCTTCGAGTTGGGGAACATACTGATATCGGCTCCCTGACCATTTTATTTCCGGACGGTGTTGGTGGCCTACAGATAAAAAGAAGGGATGGAAGTTTTATGGATGTACCTTACATTCCTGGAACCGCCATTGTCAACGTTGGTGACATGCTACAGTACTGTAGTGGAAAGAGATTGAAGTCCACCGTCCATCGAGTAGTCATACCAGAAGAAACAACTAATCGAGCAATCTCCAAACTGACAGTTGGATATTTCGGTTGCATGGACAATGAGGCCGAGCTCAGAAAAGTGGAATTCAACGATGCGGAACTCGACAGTGAAACCACGAAATCGATGGATTTCATCAAAGCGGGTGATTTCTTCAACAAGCGATTCAACGGTTTTGTGAACTACGAATAATTGGGTTCTACAGCTAAGAGAGATGCAAAAATGCAGATTGATCAGGACTTTTGTATTCGTGTGATGCACTCACTACTCTATAAATCCATCCAAAATACGTGAACTATAACTTTCTTTGATTTTTGAGCTCAAGAAAGCTTTGCAACTTCAGATCCCTACTACTTTTTTAAGGGGTTTCAAAGTTTTTTAAAGAAGGATTAGCAATTTTTTACGAAAAATTAAAATTTTAACAAACATATACTCGTGAATGGAAAAAAAATAATTTCTGTTGTTCAACAAAATTTAATTATCATAAACAGCCTACAGAAAAGTTGTCATTGTCGCGAGTTGTTCGTTATAAATTTTTAGTCATACAACATTTCATTATCAATCACTTAGACATCATTTCCGGAAGAATTTGTAACGCAAACAACGTATCAATTATGATGTTGCTACTGTATAAGATAGGCCATAGTACAAATTCTACTTTTAGAGACTTTCCGCCCGACCTCGAAATAGAAATACTAGACTTAGACTGATTTTGGAGAATTATCAATTCAAATATTGCATGAAGTCTTGTTGATTTCTTCGTCATTGGATTCAATGGCTATGTGTACTGTGAATAATTGTGTTTTTGATTAATGTTTGACTGATTTTATCTGAAACTAATTTAGGATGTAGTCAGAAATGTAGATTGGTCACGACATTTATATTCCTTTGATGTACCTACCCCTTGATATCCATTTAAAATTTGTGAACTATAACTTGCATTGATTTTCGAGTTTAAAAACGACTTCCAGCGATTTCAAACCGCCATTTATATATTCAAAAAAAGCGAAAGTGGTTCAGGAGAGAATCAGTAGGCTAATCGGTACCAATTTTTTATGTAAAGAAACAAGCTGAAATGTTATTGAATAAATAGATTCAAAAGCCAATGCCGCATTGGTAATCATCCATTAGCCCATGAGGCAATTGGACTGATAAAAATTCAGTATAATTAGTAATTAGGCGTGAATCACTGATACTGATTGGATGGTGACCGTACATTTGAACCCATGTACATTTGAACCCATGCGTATATCCACGGGTTCAATCTATATGCGGGTGCTAAAACCCATGGGTTAGGGTTAGTATGGGTTCAACTATCCGTGAAACAAAAAAAATTCCATAGGTGCAATAGCATACAGGTGCAATTGTCATGGGTTCAAATGTACGTGGGTTCAAATGTAATGGAAACTGATTGGATAAAAAGGGACTATTCTTGTTTACTAATAAGAATTGATTGTCTCAAACCGTTCATGAAAACTAGCATTTTAGCACGACATGCTAACTGGACAGCAGTCTTAGACAAATAAGTTTTTTCACGCTGCACTACACTACTTTGATTGATATTCATTTTATGGATGACAACACCCTCACACGTCACAACTCTCAGAGTTTTTCAAGTAATTGGCCAAATTAATCATTTTAAACCTCGGACCACATTTGCGCAAAATTTCAGGCTTCGTCTTAGCGTGCATATACGTTCGACAGCCTCTGGTTATGATTCCTTTGTGACGCTTCGATTACTTTCTTCGCCCTCATATTGCAAACGTGAAAAAAACGGAAACTAACTGGCGGCTAACTGAACCATCATACAACGATTTTGCGGCATTTGCAGGGAGACACAAATTCGCGCGTCATTTTCAACACTATTTTGGCCACTTTTTCGTGGGCGATTTACCGATAGGTCGACGTTTTTGGCGTGACTATTACCAATCCTTCCTCCAGCGCAGGGCTGCTCAACTGGCGGACCGCGGTCCGAATACGGACATTTTAAGTATTTGATTCGGACCTCATCTCAATTCTATATTTTAAAGCACTGCCCTGTTAAGTTAGGATATGTATAGATTTTCTTCCATTAAATTCCTTTTTTTTTTCAATATTTTTGGAACTTATGTTAATTATTTGCTCATATTGACAATTATAAGAAAAAAAAACTGTGACGACTGTGACGCCGTAACATTTAGAATGGCGTTGTCTGGATCAAAGTGGTCTGGATTAGCGAACAACCACTAGCCGGAAACTACCGGTGCGTTTTAAGTTTTTGCATTCACCCAGTTTTTCGTGAATCGGTTTTCTGTTTACTTTCTAATCTCAATGTTGAACGCACTGAAAAATAAATATGGAGGCGCCACGTACAATATTATGTTCTGGAAAGACCAGATCCCAATAATTCTAAAGTTTTGTATAGGGATTTTCGGCGAAAATAGTTGAGTAGCCCTGACTAGCGAACCAATCAAGATTGCGCGTTGTATAGCTTGGAGAACTTCGACAGAAAAGTCTCTGCAGAGCTTCTATAAGATGTCATTAGTACTATTAGCCGTTGTACATGCCTTTGGAGTTAAACCCTTGAAAGCAGGGGTGCACAACCTTTCTGCTATTGGCGGCCACATTGCATTTATTTGTATTCAATACGGCCACCAGGGGTTTGATGAGCGTTTTTTGCTTTTATGACGTCATAACCGCGTATTCGACCCATGCGAGGTGCAGTCTGCACAATTATGAAGTATGTAGGACTACTTGGAAGTATAATATTCGCATTATAAACGGATTTTTTTTATTTCGGGGGACCTATTCTTGAGCAGATACATTGTAGCAAGTTGCATAATGGTTGCACAATTTTGAAAAAAAATCGAAAGTCGGATAAGGGGGAGGGGTGGTCTTCCCCACTTTCTTGTCCCCAAGAGTATAATAAAATGTCAAATATTTTAATGAATTTATTGGACACGTAGTGGATCGTTTCAATATTATGTTGATCTTGTTGTTTGATACAGAATACCACACCTAGTGGAAATATTAAAAAACCGCTTTTCTCTTCGAATACTGGACCAATTGCTTTGAAAATTTCAGTGGTTGAAGATGAAATTTTTCCCCAGAAGGCTATTACTTTTACTCATTTTAAATATTTCTGTTAGCTCTGAGAGATCTGTTTTTGTTTGCTATGACGTCATTAAACGTTCTGCGGGCATCGGACGCCATTTTGTGTCCTACTAGTCTGTACTGCTTCGCTTGGTGTGAATATATTTGTAGACTGACGGCACGGTAAACCGTACTGCGAACAGACGTGTCCATATATTTGGGCGTAGCTCTCTTGTTCTATACAAGTTTGCAAAGCATAACCGCCAAATCCTCTATTCTGAACTTTTATTTTGTTTATAGGATTTTGTAGGTGTACGGCCGCACTATTTTTTCACGACGGCCGCAGGTTGTGCACCGTTGCTTGAAATGCATGAATAAGCGTCGTATTGAAAAACAAATTGACACACCTCCAAAATTTTGGACTGGCTCCATCCTTGCCTATGAAGACTCTCTATAGCAGTGGTTGTCAAATTTTTTGAGCCGCGCCCCTATTTAGAATTTATCAAGTATTTATCCCAGGGCAGAGGAAAGTCGGTAAGCCGGCTTAACCATATGGCGAACCACGGCCTCTCGTCCGGTTACCATTTCATGTCGGGTATGGGATAAGTTACAGTAGTTATTTGTTTTCGGAGGCATGGACACAAATAGGTAGAATATTTTTGAAGTCACATATTATCGGAAGATGGTTTAAATATATGATGTAAATTTCTTTTTAACAATGATCCAAAGAGAAGTTGATAAGCGTGAACTATTCTTGGTGAACATTTGTTTCACATGGAAAGTGACTCGGCAGTGTTGCGCATCGTGCTAAGCGTTAGGAAGCTGGTATTGATTACATTTCGTCTCATAATATTTAGAATCCATTCTCTTGCTAAAGTGAGCCAAATCATCAAAGGATAGAAATTGATGTTTAAAACATTGCAGACATTCAGTCAGACTTAGAATGTGAATTCATAGGCTCAAATCTTATTCCTATTATTAAGAGAATACTCAGATTAAAAATCTGTATTTATTTTCATGATACAGAATTGTATCGAAACTTGTACAAATTTTTATCTGCACCTCCACTGAATATAATGTCATCATTACTCCAATCCAAACACATAACTTTATCTTGGTGTGCATTCACATCAAAAAGTGGAGTTTGCGGACTTCGTATATCCCATAATTTAACTGTATAATCGAGAGATCCAGACACTAGTTGATATTGATTACTGGGTGACCACTTTACACAGGTGATCCATCCAGTATGTGAAGTTAGATTACATTTAATTAAAGATCCTTTAGAGAATATTTCATCTTTTCCTCGTGGATCCCAAATTCTGATATGCCGATCCGAACTTCCGGTCGCAAGTAGATTACTATGAAAAGAGTAGTCACATGCTAAGAATACTTTTGCTCCACGCAAGTTTAATTTTTCTTTACCCTCATTTATGTCCCAAACATTGATTGTATGATCCCAAGACACACTGCATAAATCGGAAGATGATAACCATACAAGTGATGACACTGCTTCTCGGTGACCTGCTAATGTCGATTTTGGAACTCTAGTAACACCACGCTGCTCTATACGCTGACGTTTTTTCTTGTTTCTTGCTTTTCGAAAATCTTCTGGCTCATTTGAGTCATCTTGTGGAACAGGAGATGTCGACCATAATTTTATTGAACTGTCCCACGAACCGGTAGCAAAGGCTTCCATTTCAGGATGAACTGACACGCAATCAACACTTTTAGAATGCCCCCGGCAGCAAAATAAAGGTTTTATAGTTTCTTCACCTTTTTCCCATTGCCATAAAATGGCACTTTGGTCCTGGGATGAGCTTATCAAATAAGCAGTCTTATCATTATTGACACGATTTACCCATGATACTGCCTTTACAGGTTCTGTATGACCGAAACCATATATACAAGGTTTTGAACTATCCATATTCCAAATTGATACAGTGCAATCATACGATCCTGTCAAAATGAATTCTTTTGTACTTTGTACACTGCTAATCCAATCATCCTGTGTAAATTGATCTTCTGGTTTCGGACTTTCTTGTTTCAAAATGTATTCAATTTCCACAACCTTTTCTGTCGATATACCTTTATTCTCGATGTATTGGTTAAGTGGAATTCTCAAAAACTCTCCATTCACAAGAAAATCAAATTCCATATTTTGATATTCATTTTCATCATCTATCGCATCTTTGACTCCTTCCTTCAAAACTTTATTTACGAGATTTGTTAATTCTGTAACAGTTACTTCTCCCGGCAGTTCAAACATGGTATCTGCAATCTTATATTTCTCATCCTGAGTTACAAGCTTAGCTTGAATATGATCCGCCATATTGTTAGGTATCTTTTAAAACAAAATATTATTAACACATTATTACATAAAGAGTACATGTGAATGAGGCTCTTTGACACACGATTTACGTTCGTTCATTCACTGAATATGCAGAAAAAATGTGAATCACATCATAAAAAATATTGTTTTTTATACAGTGATTTCATGCGTCCACCCCAAACGCTCTATAGATACATTGATATCTGGATATGCAAGACATATTGTTTTATTTCTGGTTCAGCATTGCCAAGCAAATTAATACACCCCAGGCAGCCGGGATAAATGGTGGACAAGAGGCTTGTACCTGTGATCATGAAAATGTGATGTTAACATAGTTAATTACAACGCTTCATCCTTTGCATTAGAATATAATAAGAAACATGAATTATTCAACATTGGCCTATGTCTGTATGTATTACATATAATCGGATGAAGGCAACCAAACCCAAAATAATGGGTCTCGTGTAGTTTCATACCATAACTAACTTGTAAAGATTTTTGGGGTCTGGTATAGTTTAGTACAACATGTACTTCTAGTTGACCTGGCTCAACAATTTTTGCATATGTCAATCCTAACCCCCAACTGACTACGTCACCGAAAAATTACGTCATTTCGACGTCACAGTGGCGTAATAAGGCCCTCCGAAGCCAGTCTGGATTTCAGGGCCTTTTCGAACGAGAAATCGGGCGTGCAATCAGAAATTCCCGCGTGCAAATAAGAATTTCTGGCGTGCAAAACAACTGCGCCCGCTAAACTGATTTCGAACTAAGATGCCTCTCAATACATCCGCGTAAAAATAAGTTGGATCATAGCAAAAATGGACGTTTGACCTTTGACCCCAAAACATCATTTCTATATTTTGTCACTAATTTTGAGAGTGTTTGTGCGACTTTAGATACCGGTACTGTTCAGTACATCCGTGTAAAATTATTGTATTAAAAATGCGCTGAATCAGAGCCATAACTGCCCAGCGTCGGTGAGGAGGCGATTTTTCTCACGGGATTCCTATCATTCAACACGATATGGTGATTTTTGCTTCGCATTTTTCGATCAGGCCAAATCTTGCAAGAAAGTATTAGTCGACAATTGTAAAGTTATAATTTTTTGGCATCTTTATATTACTAGATTATTGATTTAAAAACTATTTAAACCGATTTACATTGGTGAGCAATTGCAAATTTTCGGCGTGCAAAATTGAATTCGCTCGCGTGCATTTTTGTGGAGCGCTAGCGCCCTCGGGCGTGCATCTGCCATGAAATCCAGTCTGGCACCAAAGTACAGAAGTATGTGGATGGTCGTTTAAAACGCGCAGACGATCACCCGAAATCGAGCAAGCAATTTCTCTCGTTTTCTCGCCACAACAATCACTATAGGAGAGAGATCGCCGGCTTTAGCAAGTTCGTTATCGGCGGCGCAGATGTCATTTCGGGCGATCGTAATTATACTTTGGCAATCTCTATGACGTGATGGTGACGCCGTAGTGACGTAATTTTTGGATGGCATAGTCAGGTGGGGGTTAGGAATAGCATATGCAAAATTCGTTATGCTACGCCCACCGGAAGTACTTGTGGTACTAAACTATACTAGACCCCAAAATACTACCGGTACCGTAATTGGTATGCAGGTAATGTACCGGTACGGTACCGGTACCCGGTCATTTATTTTGGTTCTCTGACATAAACAATACAAAAAGTAAACAGACAAAACAAAATGCAGAGATACCTGAGAGACTGGCATAACTTAAAAAGCGTACAATGTACGTGCCCGCCCACCAAAAAAGATGAAAACAAACACAGAAAAACGCGATTTGCAATCGGGCAGTACTTTGAAAGCAATTTAACAAAAACAGCAATTGAAGCAATTGAACAATTGAAGTAAATAATTGAATGCAATAAACTTCTACCTTTTAAATTAAAATAGTGCTTTTCCTACAAAACATGGAATAAACCATTTTGCCTGCCTACGCCTTACGAAAGTCTGCACACGTGCTAGTTGTAGTAGTTCGATTAACTTCAAAGTGACGGACAATGAAAACTAAAATACAGTGGTGTATGGAGTCGAGCATGCTTCTAATGGACGTTTTTGGATACAAAATAGAACTGTGGATTGTTTTGTTCTTGGACACGAAATGGACCTATGGTCATGAATCGTTTTGTTGTTATATCATTTGTTTTGGAATATTCATTGGTTAAAGATTGGGTACTTCTGCAGTATGCGACAGGAGCACCAAAGTTTGTATTTTTCGCTAAAAGGTTATTACTTTTATTTATTTCGAAACTTTTTGTGGGCTCCATGGGATTCGATCAATGCTGAGTTTGTATTTTTCGCTAGAAGGCTATTGCGTTTATTTATTTCCAAAAATTGTATGAAATTTATGATTTGTTTTTGTGTGCGATGAATTCATCAAAATTAAAAATTCCCATCTTGTGGCGGTTCCGCGTTCGTATAACAGCAAAGCGAATTCGTTGAAGACCCCGGTACTTGTAGTCTTTTGTAACCGGTATGTTAGTCGTTGTTTGTAACAGATGGCATAACCGTACTACTTCATGTCCATATATTTGTGCATTGCTCTTTTGTATCTCAACATAGTATAATTTGACAACAAAAAAGTAGAAACTACTGAAAATTTAACAAAAGTATAATTTAGTGTTTAATCTAAACTAAAAACTCGGCTCCACGGTATGATGCATCGCGCTAAGCGTTAGAAATACGCTCGCCACCACTCTAATTATCTTGCGTGGGTTCGAATAAACAAGAGCTGGATATTTCAATGAAATAGAAAATGTCAGATTTACCTGTATCCAGCTCTGTGTAAATATCTCATCCCAACCCCACCGCAATTTAAAAAAAATGACTAACTCAAATTGTACAAGGACAAGAAAATGGCAAAATCATCGCTGTTGAAAGTGGGATTGATAATTACTCCTCATTCTTATTCCTATCTACAAACTAATAACTATACGGCGTCTTAAACACCTATTTGGAAACCCAGCGACAAGCAATTTTTATATCTAATTTGACGAAGTTTATTTAGCGCCGGCCTGGTCTGTTGAAATGGTCGAATCGGTCTCTATATATTCTAACCTGCTTAGAATTAGCTTTCAGTAACCAAACCTGGTTTTATTTTGCACGGGCGGTATCCCCCTGCACCAACTCAAATATTGAAGTCTTGAGTCTGTTCAAGAGTGCTGTACTACTCTCTTGATGAAGTTTAAAGCTGGCCAGAGAAGAAAGGCAACATCTACGAGGCATTGATTATTCGCTGTATAATTAAGGTTTTAAATCTAACCTAAACTAGCAGAATAGTCTAACTTGATTCTCCCCCTGCACCAACTCAAATATTGAAGTCTTGAGTCTGTTCAAGAGTGCTGTACTACTCTCTTGATGAAGTTTAAAGCTGGCCAGAGAAGAAAGGCAACATCTACGAGGCATTGATTATTCGCTGTATAATTAAGGTTTTAAATCTAACCTAAACTAGCAGAATAGTCTAACTTGATTCTTCGCTGCCTATTTTAACATCAATTCCAGCGTATATCTCAAACATCCACAACAACATGGCTTCGATCAATAATACCACCAAACCAAAGCCTAAGCAACGCCTGAGTAGAAGTCTTCCCGATCCAGGCCTTTCACCAATTGGATCTGTATTGCAACAACAGAAGGAACACTCTAACTTCCAGATAAACCTACAGGAGGCAATACAAACAAACATCATGAACCAGTTACCATCCCTAATTGCCAAATGCTTAACAGAAAACTTCAGCTCTGCAAACTTTTCATCAGAATACCTACCAATGAGTCCAGGTCTAAAAGAATGCATGGAGGAACAGATGATATCTCTGAAAGAAATTAAACAAGACCTTGCTTCTATCAGAGAATCACAAAGCTTCCAATCTGAGAAATATGACGAAGTTATTGCAAAGCAAAAAGTTACAGATGAGAAACTTACTCTTTATAGCAAAAAAATACGAGATCTCGAAGAGTTAGTTTACGATCTTGAAGATGAGTTATTTTATGTCACAGAAAAAATAGAAGAACATGAACGTCGATCTAGGATGGATAACCTAGAATTTCATGGCATTCCATCAACCGAAAATGAAGATACTGATGAACTAGTAACACAAATCGGAAAAATTATCCATGTAGACATAAAGCCTTCAGACATCTCCGTAACACACCGCTGTCCAACAAGGAATACCAACATCCATAAACCAATTGTAGCGAAATTCACAAACCGCAAAATCCGAGCCAAGATACTCAAAAATCGAAACTTGATCAAAACCTCTAACAATACAACATCTATAAGAGACTTGTCAAAGGTGTTCGTGGTTGAAAACCTAACCGAAAGAAATAAAAACTTATTTTACCAAGCGAAGGTCCTCAAGAAGCGATGTGGTTACGCCTTTCTGTGGACATCAAATGGCAAGATATTGATTAAAAAGAACAAAGACACGAACACTCTGTCCATAACTGATGAAGACGATCTGGATAAAATAAGATAAGTCCAATGATTTTTCCACTGCTATACTTAAGTAAATTATTAATTCCCCTTATGACCTATTTAAGAACCTTCAGTATCTTTTGGAAAATTTCAAGCTATGACATTCCCCCCATCGCACTAGCCTATTTGATCACAATCTATTACATGTTCTTTAAAATTGTATCCATTATCATCACCTATCTATGACCTAAACAGTGATCCCAACCCAAACTGGGAATCTATCAACTTTCACCCTGAAATTTCTTCTACCCCAAGTCAATATCTTGAAATATCTGATATCAACAGGGTAACGTCAAGTTTTCTACCTTCAGAGTTCATCATTTTGCACCTTAATATTAGATCATTACCTAAATATTCTGATAATTTAGTTGAATTGATTTCCAATTTTTGTACTCCACCTCAAATCATCGCCTTAAGCGAGACCAGGATCATAAGTGACAGTGTTGCGAATGTTAATATCCCTGGGTACACCTTCATACATGCTCCATCCCCAACTCGAGCAGGCGGTGTTGGTTTTTATATTGATAGCAATTTAAATTATCATGCATGCTCTAAACTCGGCTTAGAATTTCCTAACTGCGAAGACATTTGGATTGAATTAAAGAACTTCCAACCAACCTCAAAAATTCAAAATCTTGTTGTTGGTGTAATATATAGGCATCCCAAAAATAATATTCCAGCGTTCACCACAGCAATGTCCTGTCTATTCGAGAAGCTGACAATGGCTAAAAAGCAATTTATAATATTAGGTGATTTCAATTTAAATCTTCTTGATTCTCATAACAATCTCACTACCAAGTATTTAGACATGCTCATGACTAATTTTATATGCCCGCTCATTACCAAACCAACCAGAGTTACCTCGACCTCTCACACCCTTATAGACCATATTTACACCAATACCGTAAATTTCTGCAATTCATCATTTATTTTGCTCAGTGATCTCACTGACCACTTTCCCGTAATGTGCACAATATCAGCAACTACTGGCAATATAAAGACAAACACTCGCATGAAACGTGACATGACTAAATTTTGTGTTGACCTGTTCAGATTGGAGGTTGAGTCGATCTGTAACAATTATACTAGTATTAGCATACATGAGGAAAACTTCAATAGCTCATTCGATCTTTTTCTTAGTCACTTCAAATGGTTGATTAATAAACATGCTCCATTAAGACCATTTTCGCGTAGAGAAAATAAACTTTACTCTAAACCGTGGATTACTAAAGGAATTCGTAAGTCCATCAAACATAAAAACAATATGTTTAGAAAAAAATTCTTAAAGGGAAACTCATCCCAGCGTCTCCACTTCAAAAAATACAAGAACATTTTGACGCACTTGCAGAGAAAATCAAAACAAATGTATTACCATAATATCCTTGAAAACAACAGAGGGGATGTGAAGCACACTTGGAAAACTATCAATGACATTATTAAAGTTAGGTCCAAAAATGAATCCATCGTCTCTGAATTGGAGCTTGAAAATGGTGCCACAGTTTCCGACCCCGCCAGAATATCCGCCGAATTCAATAAATTCTTTTCATCTGTAGGAAAGAAACTTGCTGACAATATTCCACATAGCAAGAAATCTTTCAAAGCTTTCTTGAGTGCTCCCTCACAGCACTCTTTTTTTCTGGAGCAAACGACACCTTCCGAGGTTCACCAAATAATATTGAACCTGAAAAAGGGCAAAGCAGTTGGACATGATGGTATTTCCCCGTTTTTCTTAAAAATAGTTGCAGATATTATTTCTCCAGAACTGAGTCACTTTTTTAATTTATCATTCAATTATGGTATTTTCCCCTCCTCATTAAAGATTGCCAGGGTTATACCAATCTTCAAAAGCGGCAACAAAAATAATCCCTCTAATTATCGGCCAATTTCCATTCTATCTTCAATTGGTCTTATTCTGGAAAAGTTAATATACAAGAGAATGCTAATTTTTTGTACCAAATTCAACTTGATCAATAAATGCCAATTCGGATTCCAACCCGACCACTCTACTAGCCATGCCATCCTAGACTTAACATCATATATTTATGACAAAATAGATAAATGTGAGTTTGTCTGCTGTGCTTTCCTTGATCTAAAGAAAGCCTTTGACACGGTGGACCACAAAATTCTTATTCAAAAGTTGCAACATTATGGTTTCAGAGGTAATGTAAGCAAACTACTAGCTAATTACCTGAGTGGTCGTTTTCAATTTGTTGAATTAGGTTCTCATAAGTCCCCAATGTTGCCCATTCAGTGCGGAATTGTCCAGGGTTCAATTATCGGGCCTTTGGCTTTTTTACTCTCTGTAAATGACTTGTCGAACTGCTCTAATCTTCTAACCAAGCTCTTCGCCGATGATGCCTGCCTGCTTGCTAGTGGAAAAGACTTGACCACACTCCAACACACTGTAAACTCAGAAATAAATAAAATATATGAGTGGATGTTATGCAACAAACTTACTGTAAATGTCGAAAAATCTAAAGTCATGGTTTTCAGCCGAAAATCGCTAACAACACATGCCAACATTCTAATCAAAATCAGGGGGGTTGCCTTGGAAGTCGTCCAATCCTATATATATCTCGGGCTCCATATAGATAATAATTTAAAATGGAACACCCATACTATCGAATTACATAAGAAATTGTCGAGATCGGTTGGGATATTGGGAAAACTCAGACATTATGTCCAGGATGCCACCCTGCGAACTGTCTACTTTGCTCTCTTTCAATCCCACATACAATATGCCATAACCGCTTGGGGCTCAGCAGCGCAAACTAACATTCATAAATTGGAGATCTTACAGAATAAAGCTGTTAGAACCCTCTCTAGAGCATCTATTCGTACAAACCTAAACACCCTATACCATAAAACAAGGGTGTTAAAACTATCTGACATTCACACTCTAGAGATCTCCAAAGTTATGCACCAATTTCAAAACAACCACTTGCCCACAGCTTTCGACAATTATTTTGTTTCGCTTACCTCTGTGCATGAACACAACACTCGCTCTTCAACCAAGTCCAATTTTTTCGTACCTCGCTTTTCACTGAGCAAATCTCAAAATTCCCTGAAATACAAAGGTGTCATAATATGGAATAGTATTCCACAAAGTTTACGTGAAAGCACATATGTCTCTTTTAAAATAAAATATAAGAAGGTCATGCTTTCATCTTACCTGTCTCGGGTCACCACATCTGTTTGATGTGCTGACACCCTCCACCCCTTGTCATTGTCAGCTCAACACTTGACTTCCCCAAAATCCACAGTAACTGAAATAGATAGAGACTCTGTAAATATTGAACTTGTTATTTCCCCCACCGTGTCAGTGCACAGCCATGTGCCACTCATACAATAACCAAACTATTTATCTTGCCAACATCAGGCTCAGACGGGTTATCTTGGATCCAAACCATACCGGTAGTCTATACCGGTGGGTCACTTCACCCATGATCCATAATTTTGGTCTCAGATTGTGTACAAATACTTAGCTATCCTTTATGTCTTTGTCAAGTGCCAGTATACTCACCAATTTCATAATTTTAATGATATTGCAACTTACTAAATTTATGTCTTTTCCATATACTGTTTGCTTGGGTATCGATACCGTAAAGTGTTTACTGCATTCATGTTTTCAATGATGGACTAAAATTTTCTAATATACTAGTTTCTTTATGTACATATTTTGTCTAACTAGCAATACTATTTACTTCCACATTTATTTATTTTGTCGATTATTTTCAATCGCCAATTAAATTTTATTATTTTTTACCTTTAACCGTCAGGTTGGGTCCTTAGGCTCTTCCCTCTTCACACGACGTCTCCGGCACCAAAGCACCTTACCACTATACTTCCACTTGTTTACACACTCTCGTATCCCTAACTGCGACAAACAAAACTATTTTATAATAATATAAATATGCCAAGTTATCGGCTTCCCCTCGCGGGATAAATATGAATTCAAGCTCAACTCAGGCAGTGTCTGTATTCCGCAGTATAAGATTTCGCTGACGTTGCCATGGTTACTAACAAGACGGTGCTCGGAGTCGTTATCCGTTTCTCCTTGGATCGGGTGTCTTTTGGGTATGCAGGTCGCCTCGACTTACTTTAACGTAAACCTGTTCTAATATTTATTGTTTGTTTGATTTATATATTACTGTTATTTATCTATTACTGTTAGACTTGTCATGGGTGTCGCTGCTCGATCACCAGTCTTGGTGTCTCGCGCCTCCCTTCGCCCTAAAGTACCATATTTCCTATTTCTTGTATTGTGTATTCACATTGTGTGCTTTAGAATGGTGAAAAAATAAATTACTGATTACTGATTACATAGAAGACGACTTTGCTTTGGCGAGCAGTTGGTCTAATCGTTTTCAGTTTCAAATTCCAATGTTTCACCACCATCATGTTTCTACATGGTTTCGGAGTCTAAATAAAAAATGTGCACTGCAATTTGTGTGCTATAATGCTAACGTACTCATCAACTACCATTCGCCCTAGTCTAATCTACCTTACCAGCAGCTTGGCGCTGGTAAGGAAGGCTTTGCAACATTGACTCGGGCTTCAACAAGCAGAACCCCCAGTCACTATTAAACATACCAAGACTTACGTCTCTGAGTGAAATAGTGGCCAATGGTTTTCAAATAAATCCGAATATCGAAATAATCAGATCAAATGATTCAAAAACTTTCTCAGACCATTTTTTTGATATATTTAAAATGTATTGCCATTTATTGCATTAGAAAAGCTCCTTCCGATGTCTTTCGTCTGCTTTGTCCTTCAATTTGTAGGCATTCATTCTGTACCATGGCCTAACATGCAAAGGGAAAAACTAAAGCTTCATCCAAATATGAGTGACCACAAGAAGCTATGCTTCAGAAGAGAACGCAAGCTCACGTATCATGTGAATAAGTGTTCCATATGGGCTACCGATTATATTTAGGAGGCGTTGAAGCTTAATTCTCTAAGAGAGAACCAAATCAGTATAAATTTACGGTCAAATTTAAGGAGCAAATTTTGCAAGATTCCAGAGATACTGCTAAATAAAAGTCACATTACTAATTAAGCATAGATAGGCTTAGGCATTGAATCGAGAAAACATGATTAATTCACCTATTAGCCTACGCCACTTTCAGTTATTGTCCATATTTGGTCCTGGACAGCCACAAAAAGTAGTCCACGAGTTATTATTGCGTGGAACGAAACAACAGAATTGTAAACAACATGATGCGCAACTCCGGCATTTTTGTCCGAAGATCGTATTCGATAGCACGCTCCAATGCACATACTTGACGAGACGAAAAGAAGCGGATGTGTGCTGCTTTCAAGGCGTAGCACGAATGGTGTTCGTGCCTGCTTTGACAGTTGTTGTCGATTTTAATGATATTTTTGAAAGTTGGGGTAAAAAGAAATCAGTAAAAGGTAAGGTGAATACCATTGTTGTATATCACACCCGGGCATCGCACTGTTAAGTACATGTGGGAAAGCCAGCCTTTGTCAAATACTACGAAGTTATTAATTCAGTACGGTACGTAGTTGCCCATTTGCCGAAATTACATATTTACTTACCCGTTATGGTTTCAAATAGTTCATGCACCTCCAGTTAGATTTTTTTAATCAGTGAGGATATATACTCATTATTGATTGCTGCTCATTGTAACATACTATTACGCATTCACTTTTATTTGCGTATTGAATCAAAGTGTTAACAAGTTCACCTAACATTTCACTCACACCGGTCTATATTGTATAGTCTGATTTCTCAAGTATTTGGAGCCACGAATGCTTGTAATTTTCTGATTAAACCCTTTTATTAGTTGGTTTATATACCAAATTCAGTAAAATATTTTTTAAATAAAACATGAGATATTGGATTTATTAGCTTTTCCATTCTGAATCATATAGACTGCTTTATTTATTCTTAACGAAAATTAATAAATCTCCTCTCTTTCTTCAGATGTGAAAGTTGTGGACAAACCTGTCTAAGCATTGTGAGACTCTTGCAGCACAAGAGGCAATAGCAGAAATAGTAAGTATATCAATCAAGAAATTAAGCCGACATAAAGCAAAACTTTCAACTATTCGTCTAATCTCAATTTCCTATTATTTTATTCAAGGGACAACTATAGCAGACGGGGAGATATCAGAAGTCTGGCGACATATCAGTGACAGTGTGATTCCAAGAAATATAATGCAATTGAAAATAGAAATTTGCAATAGAAAAACAACCTATGGAGGCATGCAAAGACATTTGACCCTCCGGTAGAGTTGTGTATGGCCCCCACATCCTGCAGGGCTTGAGGAAAATAACTAAAAATTCCAAAGCGTAAGATTGCTTAAGCGGTCTTATTTGTAAAAAGGCACAAAACACGCCAGACATACTTAAAACAGCTTTGGAAATGAGGATTACGGGTACCTCACTGCACCTGTGTTATATTTGGTTCATCAACTATACTATAGAAGAAATAGTACTATAGAAGAAATTCCGGAAGGGGTATAATCATCATTCATGATAAAATACTATCATATATTTTTTGAACAACTTCAATCTAGACCAGGGATCTCAAACTCGCGGCCCCAGAGAACTTCCAGTGCGGCCCTCGATTAACAATAATTGTAATAGTATTTTGGAAGTTTTTTTTTTTATCTAAATGTAATAGATTTTTCAAACCTTCTAAAGTGAAATTGATTATTTACACAGAAAACTATTCACTGAAAGTAGTTTTGGAATATCGATTTTTTTTGTCCACATTTTGACCCAATTAAGAATACACATCAAGCTAGCAAAAGAATACTTGAATAAAACACTTGAGTAATTAAATTAAACGCAAAGTACATGAAGAAGGTGGCATTTTCGAAGAAAATGGGAGTTGTAACATTTCTGCTCTTCACAAAATTCTGAAGCACATTGTTTAATTTGTCATATTTCCATCAATACAATCAAAAAACACAATAAGCTCAGCAGTCAATATGACAAATTCGAAGACCAACTTCGAACAGAAAATTTCCATGTGTTTGTATATTAATATAATTATACAACGACTTAGTTACTAAAAATCAATATCAATAATAATTCAAGCAATCCTATGCCACGCAATGTAGTGCGAAATGTCTTGTCGAAAAAATCTGTCATTTGTTTTTTTACTGATCTATACTTGAAATGATAAAAGTAACTTTTTTGCATTACTGGAATTAATTAAACATTCGTAAAGATCCAGATAAACCCATGATCATGTGGCCTCGTTAGTTAGAGTTGGTACTATAAAATCATTTCAGACTGGCCTTAGTATGCTGGTGACACAAAAAAGATGCCAAACGCCAGGACAAATGTAATTATTAAAACATTGAGTTTATACTGTAGTATTTTTGTTAATTTTAGGTTCATATATTTAGATTAAGTTATTTTTAGTGTATGTATTATTCTTTCCTTATTCAAAGCTTGTTCAAAAATGATTTTGATGGTTGTACATAGAATTTTACGATTTTTTATAATAAATACTGTAACTTGCAAATGTTGCAATAATAGTGGAATGCAAATATTAATATGTAATTGCATTTGAAATTGAAGAAAATAATAAAACTTAATCCAACTGTTTAGTTGCATCACAATATATGTCACAAATTAAAACTATCTTAAAAATATCTTTTAAGTATACATTATCAAAAACTGTTTGCGGCTCTTTTTACAATTTTCAAAATGCAATGCGGCTCTCGAAAACCCATGAGTTTGACACCACTGATCTATTCTAGACGATTCAAGCATTGCTTTGGGAGATTATATCACTTCAATTAAATTGAAATAATCTCGCTATATTAAATACAAAATCGTTGCTATCATAAAGGTAAACCAATTCAGCCACTCGAAATATATTGGCCTTCACAAAGCAATGGAGGCAAAATTGAGAGTTCATGAGCTATGAACATTTGTCTTTTTCTTTGTCTTGAACTTTCCATACTCCACAGCCCCTATTAATTTTTTTTAATTTTAATTACCATGTGATGGTCATACATATCTTTAACTTGTATTTTCTGTCATGATGTATTATCTCAATGTGCCAAACTATTAATTAGTGTGCATATTTTGCTTCCAGATGACATAAATGTATTGTCATGTTTATTACCTCAGCTTGGAGTATTGACAAGAAAAAGGTGCCAGTAAATTAGGTAAAAAAATTTTCAACTCATTGTTATAATCAGAATTCACAATCAATAGGAATTATAAACAGCCAACAATCAGTGAGAATTATATGCGAAATCCCTCAGAATAAATTTGTCTAAAATCGGAGGAAGGCAAAAAATATAGGTAGTTTCCATCCACACAAGCATTTCAAGGAGACTTGCTCGAGCCAAACTAAATGAGCATCGTCAGGTGATTGGTAAGGCTGCAAGTTGAATTCAGCCCTGCAACCTCCTGCATAGAAGATAATATTAATTAGTGGGCTATGAGCTAAATTCCTAAATTTAAACAAACCTCTATGATGCATTATGTACCAGCAATGTTACCTACGATTAACTGAATATGTAATATGTCTAATAAATTCACCTACAAAAGCAAGTTCGATAGGTGCAAACTTTGTGTTATGGAATTGTATCGCAGCACAGTTTTGTATGACACCCTCTTTAAATGAAATTTCAATGATTAAGCGCAAACATTAAAATTACTAACTTTGAACTTTGTCATTATCTGCAAAATGTTCCACACAAATCTTTCCGCTATCGCGTTTGTAATCTTCTCTGATAAAAAAAAACGTCTATGATGTCCAGAATTGCTCTTTACAGCTTGCCTGTTATTCCAGCTTTCCAAGTAAGCAAAACTTCTTAGATATAGAGATTATTTTGTTTCGTTACAGGCGCAAAAAGGCAGGTACTACACGTAAAAAAAACGCCGAGTAGCAAAAGCGAGCGGAAAACGGACGCGAAAGGCGACGAGAAATATGTGCATTGGAGCGTATCATGAAATACAATGTTTTGCCTGTAGTCTTATGGAGTGACGTCAGAGTTGCCTATCATGTTGTTTAATGTCATTGATTAAACTAAATAGAAGTACAATCATCAATTTACACTGGCAAATGTATGCATCATGTACACGCCCATAAAGAGCAGATTATCATTAAAAAAAATTAATTTCTAAATTCCTATTATACGCGGACTGTTGTTCCCAACTCGACAGTGTTGACAATAGTATTCTGAACACCTAGTTAAATTCGTCAGTCGAACCTTATCTAGTCATTCATTGCTGACTAAGTGCAAATCGACAGACGAGAACAAAATTCCAGTACCATACTAGTGGCGAATCCTTTCAATCTTTCATTTTTGTGCCCTTTGCTCTTCGCCTGATGGCTCTGGTTCTATATCGTGAAAAAATCGTATATATATAAGTATTACAACCTTACTTTGTACTTTGTCATTCAGATTGAAATTCATTATATCAAATCATGGGCATATTATATCATAATGGAATATCTATTCAGTTCAGAATTTCCCAGTTGAAACTTTACTACTATATTTAACCTGGGACTATATATTTATTTTCAGTAGTTGCATTCTGATTCGTTGTTAGATGAGGAAGGTCCTTAGTACTATAGTAATATACATTTTAATTATATACAATATTGCACTCCAAACTTATATTTCAGTATAGGTGTCTGGTGAACACTTCCTGTGAATAAAATATATATATAAGACTCGTTGTGGCTTGACCATGGTTTTAGGTATCATTGAATACAGTATTTTCTTCCATGTCTGATATCATCATTATAGTCCTGGAGTAAAATCAAATCATGCTAACCATAGTGTTCATTGTAAGTTAATTACTCACAACCAATTCTAAAACAAATCTTTCAAGTTGTACACCCCTATGGTTAACCCAGCACTAAATTATACTTTAACATTGTATTTGTGTTTTGGCCAATTTTTTTTTTAACATCAATATTCTTCAACTTGATATATCTTACTAGCACTCATATTCGGGATTGTTTACAAATCATCATATGTTTATTCATGTATAACTTATCTCACCAGTGGTGCTCTTTATATTCATATTTTATGAAAATGATGGACTTCATCTCTGCATAGTATTTGATGTAATTTTGTTATTACGATGACTGCTATTTATTTTGATTGACAAAATAATAAATCTCTCCCTCTCTCTCTTAGTCAGCTCGTGACAACACAAACAGACATGGCAGGAATTGCAAATTAGGTTTCAAGATCGTCGTCCTTAACTGAATCTTTTTCGGCTTCTGTGAAACGTTTAGGACTCAGTTATCACTGCAATTATTAAATATTTAATAAGTATCACGCGTATGATGCAGGAGCAGATGCCAAATTAAAATGATTTTATGATTTAAACTTAAGTTCGAATTAGGTGAGAATATTTGCAAACTAATATTGATAAGATTTTTCAAATTTATCCCGTCGAGAGAATAACCGACAGTACGAGTCTACGACCTATATTCATGACCAGAACTACAGTTTCTCGTCGGTTGCCATTTCAGCTAAATGCGTGTACCAGATGGAAAGCTATCTACAACCTGCTTCCGCCTGAACCACCTTCTACGAATGTCAGGAATTTATCAATGATACAGAACACGGATTCAAACTTACGAGTTCACGCAAGGTAATAAGTGTTAGTAGTGAGCCGGATTGCATCCCTAACGCTGAGCACTGGGTACCCACGGTTGAGTGGAATAAACTCATGAAAGTCCTTTGACATCTTTGAATAGCATGAATAGACGATTGCATTTTCTTTCGAATAGACAACCTCTCTGAGTTTGCAGCATGTTATATATATTACAGTGAAACAATAAAATGAGTTGATAAATCATCACACTTGATCAAACACCTACTCAATTTCTATCAGTCTAATGCAGGGGTGTGTAAACTGCGGCACGTGAGGAAAATTATGCGGCCCGCGGAGAAGTTCCAGTTTTGAATGGTGTGCCCACGAAACGAGTTATATGGTTTAGTTATTCTGGTACGTGCGAGCAATTCCAATTCACTTGCGTCGCAAAGGATATACCAGTACCCGAGTGCCACTGTAATATTAGCAAAACTAGCTAGCAAAAACTTCAACTACTTTAACTACTAGAAATTAAACCTTAGATAAAAGTGCGGCCCGCGGCTTCACCCAATTACTTGAATCTGGCCCTCCTGTAATAAAGGTTGCACACCCCTGGTCTAATGTATCACTCAGTGACAACTAATCGATTCCCATCAGTTGCCAAGTAAGCTAACTGAAGAATAAACTGCCGCACTTCTAGCACTGGGTGCGCCTGCACCGGTGATGACTGACCTATGGAAGCTGATCTAAAACAAAACAGTCCAATCAGACACACCCGCCTGAGCGTTGATTACATCGGGCGTTTTCGCGAGTTGGCTTTTACTAACTTATGTACATGGATTGATCAGTCATTTTGTTTCAAAATATTCAAAAACTTGGCATTGAAAATTACCGGCAGTTTATTTTAGCCTGTAGTATAGTCTATATCTATAGTCCATCCCAGATTTGAGTCCGTTTTTGATTAAACCTCAACCCTCCTAGCGGCAAAATTACCAGTAATTTCTTTTATTTACGTCTAAATGTTACAAATATGGGGTGAACTAGGGTATTGTGTATTGAACTGCAGGTCCTTTCTCCTCAACTAAACTAAATAATGACTAATACTTGTCGACACTGTGATGACTAGTCAACCACAGTTGAATATCTGGCTTTCAACTGTTATGTCAACATTATGTTATTGCTCATTGGCGACTGCTACGTTATAAGAAATAAGTAACGGTCGGGGAAAAACCCATTCAGGGCCAGGGCGAATCCCGTCGAAATTAAGATAACAGAAGATAATAATGATTCATGAACAACTGATTGACACAACCGTGGTCGGGTCGGCGTTGATTACCCTGAAAATTATCTAGTTTCTAGATTTTTCGGCCCATCATCCACTCTTTGGTATGGCCAGAAGAATATCAAATCACCCGTTGAGAATAATTAAATATCACCCTAAGACACTGAACACAATAAAAATCAAATTTGCTCAATATATTGTCATCGTAAGTGCTTCACAGTGAACATTGTACATACAAACACAAACAGAAAGTAAAAAAAGTCGAAAACCATTCAACACTGAAAAGTGACTCAAGTATATCATCTTCTTTCAAACATTATCAGTGAATAAAAATTATTTAATAATAAAAACTTATCGAAATTAGGATTTTCCACAATATTTAAATCGTGTGGTTAATACAATATCAGGCAAGTATAAATAATCAATCTATGGCTTATACCGGAACGGAAGTAGTTGTTGCAAACTGAACCCAACACAAAAGAAAGGGCAATGTAACTTTCTTTGAGTTATGCTAGCAGAGTTTTGTACAAGTAAGACAGCAGCACATTCACTAGTATTATATGCAGGTTTAAATGTTTTTGCCAATATGTTTATATATATATCATTCTCCACCAAAA
Organism: Styela clava; assembly: GCF_964204865.1. Lineage (NCBI taxonomy): Eukaryota > Metazoa > Chordata > Ascidiacea > Stolidobranchia > Styelidae > Styela > Styela clava. The sequence continues at coordinate 8,171,950 of NC_135261.1, forward strand.
GTATTGCATGACTGGTCACATATATTTCACCCAGTGTTATCTGACTAATGGGAATAGCCATTAAAACACATGTCATCTGTAGGTCTAAAGCTCTATACAAGGAGCCGAGATACACCATTGTCAAAAAGTAAGAAAACCCGTATTTCTCCATATGATAAAATCATTATGGCTTCAAAAATGTGCTTGATAGCAATTTTTTTATTCGAACCTAAATGAGAGCTCATGATTTTTTAATTATATGAAGATAAAAAAGAAAGTTAAAATGGCTTTCAAAAATATTGTGAATTGAAGGCTTTTTAGATATTCTTTTCACATGGCTTTGAAGTCTAATAATTATAGCAGATTTCATTTTTATTTAGTGCTTTGACTGCTATACATAGTATGGCTCAGTTTGGTTTAGTAAAACACAGTCGAATTATTTCATACAAAGAGATAACAGTGCAGATATAAACAGTGCGTCACCTAAAACTATTCTTCAAATAGGCGTCGATAGAAGTAGACGAAAATTAAAATTTGGAAAACTAAAATTTCACGACCACAAAGACAAGGAAATATCAAACAAAAATTTGGTAATGTAAAGTTAAAATGATTATAAATGGCTTTCTCGTCTTTGTATCGCAAAATAATGAGCAAATCCAGCTCGGATACACCTATTTAAATATTTCTCCTTCTCCTTCTTTACAGCATACGGAGTGAAATATTTAAATAAAATAATAGCAATACTGCATTGGAACAACATATGCGTACACTGGGTATGGCTTATCAACATAATCCCTTTTCTAATTAGTATCTCAAACTGCTGATTTGTACCAGACACCTCTATTTGGACTTTTGTATTCTGGGCTTTGTGTTTGAGAAGGATGCCGTTTTGGTATATAAGGATTCGTTATCTCGTCCTCATAAATGTTCAAATCTTTTTCTCTCCCAAAATGCGATGCAAAAGTCATTTCGTTCTGTTTGATTGCATAATCTACTTGGTTTTCAGAAGGTGTGGTAAATCGCCCACTAGTTTTGTAGGTCGATGTTGGATTGGTTTGTACTCTTAATATCTGAGTACCGTTAGGAGTCCCACTTGCCCTAATTCGCGACTGCGCTTCTTCACGTTTTCTCCTTTGAGAAGAAAGGTAGGATAAAGCAGCAGAAGTTGCGTCGTTCGATCGCGGAGATGTTGGCTTCATGATGTTGTTTTGAGCGGTTTGCGCTGGTGCATCTTCGCCATTCATCAGAGCGTGGAATTTTTCGATAATTTCTTTCACACCACTGGCTGTGCCGCCTACATTATTTTGTCTCACATTTTGTATGGAGGGAGATTGATGAAAGTGGTATCTGGATGCCAGATTGCTGTAACCTAGCGGATTTGTTGCAACGTCAGTGTGGTTCCTATCCGTTGATATAAGAGGCAACAGTCGATTTGGCGTGTCGGAATTACGACTGCTATCTAGACTGGTTCGGTTATGAAAACTAGGAATTCTTTGTGGAAGCGTCGGGCGACCAGCGTAGGTACCCACACCCCTGGTCGATCTTGGACTAGTGTAAAATCCATTAGATGGCAGTGGAGAGCGAGCAGGACTACCCGATCTTGTGCTCATTGACAATGGCGTCGGAGGCGGAGAAGTTTCTGGGAGTTTAACTCGGACCGGTGCAGTAGCATTAGGCAACTGTTTTGATTGTTTTTTACCAATGTGTGGTGATCGCCGCTCCCATTGCATAACAGGCGGTGTTTCAGTATACAGCTTGCGCTCTTTTATAGTTGTGGCTCCGGAATCGCTTTCATTTCTAGACGATAGTCTACGGAACTTGTTCAATTCAGGGCTTTCAGATGTCCCTTTTTCTTCGCCTTTATTAACTTTACTCTGGCCAAATAGGCTTCGTCTCTGAAGCACGTCTCTTGCTCGAGACATGGTTCTCATCAAATCCCGCATTGACGTTGGACCTCGTGATTTACGTTCCGACTTTCCGCTCTTTCCTCCCGGCGTAGATTTCAATTCCAGAGTTTTTGAAGGCGTGGACTCGCTGATTTGCTCATCGATAACATTGTTGATTTTGTCGTGAGTAATATCGTCATTTTGAATTGTATTCTGCTCCTTTGCTTCATTCTGTTCAAATCGTTTTTGTGCTCGTTGCAACCTTTCTAAAGTTCTGTCTATTTCTTGTTTCGATTTTCTGACGCTGGATCGATTAGATGAGGGTGGGGTGCCATTTCTCATCAAATCGTTTTCAATTTTGTGGTGCACCATGCTTTGCCCTCTTCCGTCATTCTTATAGTTAGAACTACGCCCGCTTTGACTTGAAGATTCTCCTACGTGCTTGACAATCAAATCATTAACAATAGTTTTATTACAAAAAGTGGACCCGGAAGCGTCTTTTTGTTTTGACTCCAACTGTGGAGTGGATGGTTTCACTGGTCCCTTGAAAAGAGATTCTTTTTTGAACGCTCCATTGAATATGACGTCGTCGGTGACGTCATCAATGTCATTCAGTCCTTCTTCCTCGTCACTGCTTTTGTCAGATTCGATTTCGTGATCGAGGTTGCCATCGCTACCAATGATATCATTATGGCGTTTCTCGCTGGGTTTTATACTTGATTTTTGCTTGTATAATAGGTAATATGTGGCAAGTGCTTCTCCCGGCCTGTTCTTTCGTACGCAGTTCAGAACGTCAGAAAATTCAAATCCGTGTCGTGATGTCATTTCTTTGATAACGTCGGTGTCAATATCTCTTGAAGAGTATATGCTGGTATCGAGGCTGTTCAGTTTGCTGTATGGACTGAAAAATATAAACAGAAACATATTAGTTGGTTAATACTTCCTCATCAACTGTGGTTAATTACCGAATGATACCAAATAAACCTGATCCAACTATTATTAGCTTACCTGCTTTTGTGTGCTTTTCCGTTAATACTGATCCAAGACATTTTCTGTACTTGAGATATTGTGGGCCTTATATCAGGATCGGGCACAAGCAATCGGCGAATGAAGTGTCTGAAAAAATAAGGTTTTAGCATACTTAGTAATTAGCTAACTTGAGACTAATACAAATCATTGCTTTTGCACTCCTGCACGGAAACGTCTTTATGAGTATAAAATGCCAATTTGTAGCGACTCGCTAGTCGCTACCTCCATTTGAAGTACCGTTCATATGGCCTGCCACTAACAGACATCACTTTATGTTAACCGTACCTGCAGTTTCCAGATAAATGAGGTGGAATAGGATTCATGTCTCCCAGGAGCATTTTACGACAAAGCTTTGGAATTCTGAAAGGCTCTACAGTGAATGGTAATTTTCCGACTAGAAGAGCGTACGTAATGATCCCTCTGAAAATAAATTGTTCAAATGAAATTTAACGAAAAATAGAAGATTAGCAACGCAACGTCACGCGCGAAGTGTGCACTGATTGAAAAATGATTTTATTGTCCGTTAACCGTTAACCATATCATATCTATACCAAATACGGTAATTCAATTCAAAACATTTAAAAAACACCTCGGCGATAAATTCTTATCTCAATATGAACCTGGATTCCCTTTGGATAAGCACCTGGCCGCGGCTGACGCTTTATATTCTATAAAATCCATTTTGAAATTGTAGGAGTTTCGGATGTCAATATTTGTTTTACTTATAGTTATAGTTTCTTGAAACCAGTTTCAAATAGCAAATTTTACAAAAAAAATTAAGATTTAAAATTTAACTTCAGGATCTACGAAAATCACTTGGATATCACGTGATTGAACGAAAACTCACAAACTATCGGGTATTAAAAAATATATCGGTCAAACATTCCGGTCTTTCTAGTCTCAAGGGTACTCGTGTGTGTACAGCGCCTCACCTATATAGCTAAGGTTGAAGCATGTTAAAAAACTTACATTGACCATACGTCCACTTTTGGTCCATATAAATTCTTTGCTAAAAGTTCCGGAGCGGCGTATGCAGGGCTTCCACATTGAGTAGCCAGAGCCCTAGCTGGATCGTTTGTGGTGACAGCGTTAATTACATTGCTCAAGCCAAAATCGATGATTTTTACTTCACCGCTGTCATCAAGTAATAAATTCTCAACCTTCAAGTCCCTGATAAATGAAATTATCGTTGTTATTTGGATTCTGGGAGAATTGAATGCCCTTAGATGGATAGGATTGATGGTGAGAAAAGCCTACAAACCAACAGCACTCGCATAGCCTTGCCAGAAGAGTAAAAGGATAAGTACGCCAATTTAAATACATCCAGGCCTACTCTAGAAAGTTACCGGTACTTGTACAGTTTTTTTTAAACAAAAAGTTTCTATTTCCTTAAAAAGATTCCAATGTATTCGAAAATGAAAAAGTGTGACATATTTTGTGTGAAAATGAAAAAGTGTGACATATTTTGTGCGAATATTTCATATTTATACAGCGAACGCACATTTTCAAAAATATTTTTCAGTACATATACGTTTTCAAAATCAAATATTCGCCGATGCGGATGCACAGTTAGAGCCCTAATTACGCTCAGATATTATCTATTTAAGCGGCCATGTTATCCGTCAACCACATACCTAATGTCAAAACTTTATAGTGGTATGTGGGTTACAATTAAATACAATTATAAAGACATAATAAGCGTCGGAAGCGATAATTTGTATAATTTATTGATCGCATATATGTTTCTGTTTGAAAATTTGAAAATCAAGCCCAGGCCACGCAAATTTCTTCACAACTGGCTATATATGAATGGATATTAAATTATCCTGTTCACCCTACTGACATGCGTGATAAAGTATAACACTGCGAGTATTTTTCGAAAAATACGAGCAGGTAAAAAACGTTTAAAAAGAAATGTACACATTGGGACATATGGGCAGATGTAATTCATTGTTTGCACAGTGACAGTATAGATAGCGTTGGTAAATGATCTACGTTTTAAGGATTTCAATATCAGTAGAATAAATACCATTCAGTTGAGTATCGAAAATTTCAGGAAAAACAGATTCACAGGTAAATCTTTGACGAAAAACAACATGTTAAATTAAGCCGAAAATTATATACAGAATTCCTAAAATTGATGTGAGGAAAAAAAAAAACATTACAGTTGACACGACATTTGTGTTGAATGTGATAAACTCCCTCTTCGCAGAAGAGAAGGGCAAAGTAGCCAACAATAAAGCCACACTGAGCATAGCTTGAGTATGTTAACATACTTTCAAGGTATACACATGATTAAATATGTATATTAGCTGTAAATCTAAACATGTCAAATCATATTTTTGGATAAATATTTCATATAATTCACACAGCTGCATTCGGGCTTATAAATTCAAAAGATTTACGCAAAATAAACCCGTCTATAAGGAAACCTGCCCGGGATACACATACATATATGTCGATAATGTTTACATAAATGGGTGCGTGAGACCGTCTTCTGAGATGAAATCGTTGTAGTTATGCGGAGAAATATAAATAACATGTCAAATCACCATGTTATACCTTGCTTTGCGTTTTTACATATAGTTTACACATAAAGCACTAGGAAAGAAATTAAATACTACATAATCACACAATAAAAGGAAACAAAAAAAGTTTGGAAGATACAGTCTTATTCGAATAAATAGCGCTTGATGGAAACCTCATAGGAAGAATTCGAAAATTGGATCAAATTTATCTCTATAAGATTATATATTCCAGCAACCGGTACTGGCAAGAAATCATTACTAGTAAACTTGCATAAGGCCCATTTGGGAATAAATCGTACTAATTTGTATTCACGATGCTATAATGACGATATCGGACTTTGTAACGGCTCAACAAAGCCTGAAATTGCTGAGTTTCGTAGTGCGATTACTGAGCTAAGTATAGTCCTTTGGGAGCTTTATAATGCAATTGCACTTACATATCGCTATAAGGGGAAATAACATTGGTTGGTCAATAACTCATTTTATAATCAACGACTAGAAACGTTTGAAAATTGAAATCTTTAACAAGAACGTGACTATATATAAGTTATATGGATACTTCCGTAGTATGTGTACCAGATTAGGGTTAGGCCATAATTTTATTTCGATTTTCCTTACTAGTTTTATTACGAGTTCGGGGACTGTCTGTGTTAGCCAAGTGAATATTCCCCCTGCCCATAGGTTTCAGTCCCTTCACACAACTTGATGTAAAATAGGCGAACAAAATTACTTCTGGAACGCCGTTATAAGTACTCATTGTTTTTTAAATGACTATCGATAACAATATCGGTCGCCTGTTTTTTCGATCTATCTCTATTTGACGTGTGGAAACGCCCGAGGTACATCAAAATTGTAAACTTAAGAAAGGCGAATTATCATTAAAAAACCAAAATTGGTAGGTACCGAAGAGTATATTACATATTATTACTATCTTTTTTAATATCTTGTATTATAATATGTAATTATCTATTAGTCTTTGCGCCCTTGGTAATTCAACGCAAGAAACGATACTTCATTATAGCTTTTGAAAAAATACAATTTCATAATAATATATTGGAGTAATTCACTATAATCGACAAATGGAAATTTAAAACAACGATAAAACGAGATGATACTTCCTCAATATTGGTCGAAGTCTTAGAAGATGCTTTGATGTTTCAGCCTAATGGATTTGGGTAATGTACAAGGCATCGCAAATAAAAATAAAAATAGGCCACTCAAGCCAATGCGGAATTTGTATGTGGAGAACTTTGAATTAGAACTTCATAAGCATTTTCTGCGTCTGGTTTAATATATGATTCAGACAAATGCAAATTATCGATTCACATTATCACGGTATAATTCGATAAAATTTAAAATAATCGCATGGTAATACTTATCATTTGTCACATTATCATTTAAGGCCTTGACCGTGCGTACAAGGTATTAATAATGGAGGATCAGTCAATGCCATCTAAAGAGATTCACTATTCTCGATATACCATATAAATATACCAGCACATCGATGTATAATGATATAATAATTTGTCTGCGGTTGTCGATGCATATCGCGATTAACATTATGATATACTTGCATTATATGGAATTCAGGATTCAGCTCTAATGTTGTCATAAGTTAGGATTTAAAAATCAATGCCATATAGAGAGGCCCATTACAACAAGCCTACAATGGTGGTAACTGGTAATAGATCAGATAAATCATTTTTTACGTAACATGAAAATCCTAGAGCGAGTTAGAATCGATATGTTTTGAACTAACCAACTAATTCAAATTCGTAATATGTATTGTACGGTATTTCTCCCGGTCAGGCGGTCATTTTATTTTTAAAATCTCATTGTATATTTCTACACTCTGACCCTTTAGACCCGTTGAAAATTATTATCTTTTCTGAATGACATTCGGGCGGTGAAATTTGAGATCTTCCGTCAGTTAAAATAATTCTAGTAATTGATTCCGGTTTGCATCTAACGAACCTTAAGATGCAAATTGGTTATGTATTTTGCATGCAATCGCCACACACGCGGTTTTTAAATAATTAGACTAACAACGAAGCGATAAATTGTTTTCCTTGCGATTCGGAAGAAATTCTCAATCCATAAACGAGGTGATGGATAATTTTAATAGTAAATAGCAAGTTTATCAACTAGAAATTACAGCAGTTCGCTAAATTTACAAAGAAACAATGGCGCAATATGATTATTTGTTTGTGAGCAAGTTTCCGAGTTCCGGAGTAAATTTCCTCTTTCTTAGAATAGTGTAAATTGTTTATGACGATGAACGCCGTTCTTAAAATTGTTTCACTCATAATTTTTCTGACAATTTAAGTTTTCAGTTTCAAAGAATAAAGAGATGTTATAGCAGACTATTTATAATCATTTGAACGATATAATTTACCTACGAGATGAAATTACATATCATGATTATATAGAAAAATAACGACGAATTTCGTGGTGTTATGATACCATTTGTTCATATTACAAAACCTCAGTTTTACGTTACAAGTGTACAATCCAACATGAACTAACTATGTTTTATGCTTGAGAAAGAATGATATTTCACTTGCGAAAAATATATAGTTTTACACAATCGAATGGTCGCAAATCGCAATGGATGTGGCGCGTTTCGAGCTAAAATGATATTGTCTCTCCAAACACAACTTCTCGTTGTTCAATGTTAGATTCAAGTTCGATCAAAATTGCCTAGTGCTTTGTTTGCAGCATTAGTGCGAAACTTTCCTATTTCAAAATAAGATCACTAATAATAAGAACATAATCACCTGTGAACAATTCCATGGTCGTGAAGATGGGCTACAGCAGAGACCAGTTGTGCAATATATCGTCTGACGTCATTTTCAGGCAAGCAACCCTATTAACAACAAAAATATAACCAGTTGGTTAATAGCCTAATTTAAAATCAAATTGAAAATCGATGTAAGTCAGGCATTTTACTTCTAATGGGTGGGATTTTTAACTGTAACAGTATTTAACTGCAGTGGATTGGTCGCTTGTATTTCAATTTAAGTTTGTTGTTTAGGTTCATGGTTGCACTGGTGAGCCCGTTGCATCTTTCCTGGGTTTGGAGTCCATTGCAACCACCTCCCTCGAAATGTAATAAATTGGTAAGACAGTGCCGACCCGTAAACATTTAAGTCTTTTTGAAAATAACAGCTCCTTACAGCCACGGCCTTGGTCCAAATGGAGGCGTGAAAACGGCCTAAAAAAGTTCCAAATCTGCTAAATCTCAATAAATTCACCTTATCTGTTACGATGTCAATGAGTTCTCCTCCTCTGCAGAATTCTGTCACAAGGTAGTAATTGTTGTCTGTTTCTAGAATATCGTACACTTGCACGATATTTTTATGTCTGGCCATTTGTAGGATTCTTCCTTCTCTTCGCAGATTTTTATGAACGTATGCATCCTTTCGAGCGCGGGCTTTGCTCATAACTTTGATGGCGACCTGTGGTGAGAAATACATATAATGCATTAAAAATGATACGGCTCGTAAAAGAGTCGCTTAGCATCGGGTTCGGAGACATTTAATCAAAGCAAGATCGCTCGTGCTCACTCAGAAGTGAAGGAGACTTATATCTGAGCACGGTTAGGAGTGACCACTGTAATCCAAGAGCTACATGCAGGAACTAGATATTTAAAGTGGTACATCGCAAAGTTTGCATGGTGAAGCTTCAGCGATGGTTTAGATCAAAAATGTAAGATTGTTTTCACGAGAAGCAGCCGAATCTCAAAAGTCGATAACACCTGTGATCTCGCGGGCGAGAAATGTCATGTGAACAAGACTAATGAAACCCTAATAGAATTGAAATCAATAATTGGTTTAAAACGGCTTAAAATCAATAGAACGCTAAAATGAAGGTCCTTTTCTGAAAATGACATATGAATAAAATGAATGTTTTTAAAAAAAAATTTAACATATACGCACATTTGAAATATGCCAGAGTTAAAATGATAAGGCATCATGCGCTCTTTTATTTCTATTTTGTAAATAGCTTTGCATTATTGTTCAATTTGTTTAGTCGTAATGCCCTTCTTTAGAAAATGACTACCACGAAGAATAATGTTATTGCAATAAATGGTTTCCTATATAATGCCAGTGTCGGATTATTAGAATCGGCAATGCAACGATGATAACCTTTACCGGGTCGTCCTTTGACATTTGACACTTGACCCGATATTTATGAAAGAGGACTTATGTTTTATCCGTTGTTAACGTTGTGATAGCCTCAGTAAAAGTATTTCTTTTGAGTCGAAGAGTCGCCCGGTATAATCATTTCAAAAAGACTTTCAAGTCGATATTCACTCGCCAATGGTTGACCAAACATGAAAGAATTGATATCCATGTATGTACAAACGCAAACACGTCATACGTTATGCACATTATTTTACTATGCTTGCAACAGCTGTACGTTCTAATCCCAGAGAGCTGTATCGATTTACGTAATAACTTCGTCGATACGTGGCTACGTCGTACATCATAAGGACGCTAATGAGCAAACGGTAATAAAAATATAAATAAAACGACAAACTGGCCTAATTATGGCTTTGAATGATAGAAATTAGAACGGGTTAAATAATTTTAATATTTATCAAATTGTATATGAAAATAAATTTATGAATTGCTGTTTTATCAATGATTCATGAAATTAGAATCTTTTTGTTCGCAGTGGGAGCCACATAAAAAGATGAGAACTGGAATTGATTAACTGTTTTAAATAATTTTATAATAAAAAAAACTCATTTGGATAAAAATAACTCTCTAATCGATATGAAATAATTAAGCCTCAGTTGATTTTGAATTCATCACTACAGATGGAGGTACAGATAATCAATTTGGCCACATCAACTTTTGAAAGTTTATTTTTATCTAATAATGAGATTCGAAGGACCGTTGCCATTTCATTTGATTATATATCTCTAATACGAGCTCTTCTTTTATAACTTTTGCATGCGTTTTGGAATATATCTGTTTTTCATTATGAAACTCATTCAGACGCAAAACTAGTTTTAACCGGTTATAACCAGTGCGTGATATATTCGAATGGCAGCTAACTTGTTGATTCGATTTTATTTTGCGGAAGAACAAAATTGGCACAAATAAGTTTGTATACTTACTTCCTCGGCAGTTTGAACATGCAGTCCCAATCTGACTTTTGCAAACGATCCTTCGCCAACACTCTTTCCCAAAAGATAGTCCGCTACTCTTTTGTGGTGAGAAAAATTGGCAACTTTTTCTTGTCTAGCCATTGCTACTTCATCTAGTTCACCTTTGACCTCGCATCCGTTGATAAGATTGTTGTTTATCCCGGTAACTATAAAAATTATTGAAAATAAAAATGAATTAGAAATACAAAAGAGATATACAACTCCATTTCTGTATGTAAAAGATCGAATATCCACAAACGATTGGTATATAATAATGTTATTAAATGATAAAACAATCAAAAAAATATCTGATTATGAACTCTTGGGTTCAGAAGTTGCCTTAGTGCATCTGAGCACATTTAAAGTTTATATTCGCCGTCATTCGTTCGTGCGTAAATAAATTTGTCAAGCAATTCAGACAGACGATCATTTTTAAGTTCTCGTTGATAAGATTTTACATGACTAAGAGTTCGGAATTTTAACCAATTTCCATTACTGCTTTAATAAACCTAAGAGTTCAATATGTCTAAATGTCACAACAAAGAGTTCTAGTCGTTCGTCAATGCTATCTATTAAAGGTCGATATTTTGATAAACAAAACATTTTTTTAACAGTCTAATGCTGTAATTTTCAATGACACGCACTATCTGACTAATAGAGCATAGCTTATTCATGCTAAAAAATCTATCTCATGTAACTGATCAAACATGATTGGACCAAACTAACTCATGAACATGAACTATCCCCCGATCTGATAAAAATCGTACAAAGATAACATAACAATCATAAGATTTAATCGCTGATAAACTTCACAAACAATAAACAAACCTTATTATTACTGACCAATGTAAAAACTAAACGCGGCCTGTACATGAAATATATATAAAATTGCTCAACTTTTTTACGAGAATACGTGGCCTTTCCATAGCTACCGTAACTATTTGTCGTGTTTTATGATCAGAAATTACGGGATTTTGAAAGCAATCTATCGCGTTTTAAAATCCTGTACAGTACGCGAATTTACTACAAAGGCCGACGCAATTACGCTTTGGGCGGTTGCCTTGGCACCAAAAGGTAAACAACAGTCGTGGGATAATATTTCTCCAACGACGATCAATCACATTTGAATAAATACAGTAGCTTATACATTGATTAGTGATAAATTGGATGAATATTTGCTCTTTGCTCAATCTATGCCCTATTGCCCTAGTCTCATATTTTATGTACACAAAAAGGGCGTTAAAATTCAATACCCATTTTAATAGCAAATTGCGATACATCTTCGGTTCTTATATAGGTCAGGGGACCGCGAAGCTGTACAATAGTTAAATTCAATATTAAAACTATGTTTTGCATAAATCTATGGTTATATAAAATAAAAAGTTAATACCCTTGACAAGCAGTATTACTTATTTTTTGTGAGATGTATGGCTGATTGTGAGCAAAAGCTAAATGAAATCTGTTCGATGTTTTGAAATATTCCGGTATATGATTGTTAATGACATTTCCCCTCCCTATTTCTCAGACACTCTTCCTTTGGGAGTAAATATAATATCAGACCACAATAACGTATTATTTCATTTTAGTCTTTTATTTTCCGATACTATTGTTGGACGTAGCGGGTGGCATCGGTCTAGTTTTCAATTTTCTATCAATTAAGATACTACTCCCACGACGCTTGAAGGCTGTTCCCGACGGGGAGCCTGCGCTTCATTATAGCTACCGCGTAGCGTCGACGTTTATCAGGCGCCTGGCCAAATCAATCACCAACAAAGTATAGCTTGGTTGTATTTAGTCATTTTCATTTCATTATTTTCAACTGAATGTTATGTGACGTATTCTCATGCGAACAGGGTTACTGATCAGGCGATGTACACTGCGTGCAATCAGCAGGTGTTTCCGTTAGTTGATCAAATTCGCGGCAACGAATATTGTCTCAATCTTAATCCGATTTCGTTTGAAGTCTACCAAAAATTTCGAATAGTGTTGTGTTCATCACTTCAAAAGCGTAATTTATGCCTCAAACACCAAACACCTCACCAAACTTTATGTTGAAAAATAGCTTATTCCTTGTTGTTCTCTATAATATTAAATTGAAAACCAGACAATAAAAAATGATTGACTGCTTTTAAAACTGCTTGTATGATAAATTGAGCTTATATCTGGATTATTAAAATCTCACGATTATGAAACATCCGTCCGTATAAATGATCGATAAGTTGGAATTCTTTAATGATATTAATCATGTTATCAAACTTGACAAAGCTTTAAAATATAAGCATGTGACAACGCCACAATAATAAGTATGCTATTAAATTGCCGCCCACATAAAGCTTGTTATTTATCAGAAAGTTAGTACTCCACATTTCATAAAATTCTAATTGAATCCTACGCTCATAAATATTTGGAACTGAGCATGTGGTTTGTTTCACTTATGTAAAAAATATGATTTAATATTATGAGTCGTTTTTCAATCTGTAATTGCATCCAAACAACTTCATCTTTTATATTTTGTAAATAAACTGGATTTATGAAATTTACCAATTTGGGATCATATATGTACTTCTACTCCGGGAATCGAAATAGTAATTTACGTATGACAGGTTGATATATATATCGAAATGGCCGTTCTGATATATATATATATATACATATAAGGTATTTTCTGCATTGCGCTTTTTTAGCACATTCTTATAACACAACAAGACTTTATTTACTTCTCAGACGGATAATGGAACCTCAGGTATATCTTATCTACCACATACCGGTTTTGTAATCATATCTGCGCAATAAGGATGATTTCACGTATATAATATGCAGCCATAGGCTAAATAATATTCGGAATAATATTTTAGCATCGAAAATGTAACGTATTTCCAATGTTTGCTGCAGCTAAAATCTTGGATTGAAGCATAAATTTCACAAAAAGAGGATAGAACATATATACTTGTTTGAATGAAATGTAAAAAACATTGCGTCAATTGCTATTGCAACCAAACCTGTAAAGTTTTACACTACCATCCACCTACCGGTACGTCGCCTCCGTTTTCGTTCTTCATTTGGCTTGATATCATGTGCCGGTAGCCTCATTTTGTACGCAACCGTCTTATTATTGTTTGCACCTTGGTTTAGTTTTCTGGTATGAATTATATCCGTGTGAATAGCTTTAGCTGTAAACACTGTGCTCTTCTCTATATAGATACCATATCCTCTATGTCGTCAATGTTGTACTAGTAAATAATAAATACCTCTGCGTATGGGACAAGAATAAATAAATAATTTAGGTGTTAGTTAATTATACATTACACGCTCGTATATTTGGCCTGTCTGAGGCGAGCTTGAAAATTTGGTAAAGAACTATGGATGGTTATATATGTGTCTGCGGTTTAGTTTTTGAACGATAACACCTTTTTGAGAAAATCAAACGAAATCCATGTGTAGACTGATACGTAAGACGTTATACGCCGATACTTCCTCGTGGACTAGTTAACACCTTCAATCGGAGCCTTTGTATTGATTTATCTGCAATAAAACTAACGCTGACGACCTTGTTGCAATTTTTATTCCTTCAATAAAGAATTTTGCAAAATAAAATTTCAGGCCGAACTTTGAACAATAACGAATATCATCCATTAAACTGAAAAGTACTGGGATATCGTAAATACTGAAGTAAAAGATTCTATAAATCTATGTTATCCTGTTATGCCGATAAAGTATTTGCCTCTGTAGTGGTCAATGGGCGTATACTCACTATTTAATCCTAGTCTATAATAATATTGAACTATCAGTTGGGTTTGCGTGAAACTAACCAACTTTTCTTGTTCTACGCCTTTGCGCAAGGTGGTCCGGTCCGTATACGTAAAAGGCAAGGATACTGTGGCAATAATAAAGATAACTATTCAATTCAAGAGTCTTGCTGCACACCAACACAAATGTGTTCATCTATAAAATTGAGCCGCAATTTCAAATAATAAAATTATTTTATTGACACGCATTCGAGGTACCCGACGACTTATCTCAATGGGCCCTGTGCGCAAATGAGTGAAATCTTCGACGAACCGTCCGCACTGCTGATTAACAGTTGCCCGACCATCCCCAGGGCGAAATATGAAAGCGCCGTTCTTTAATTCTATCTAATTATATATTCCAAGGCCATAATTATAAGTGCTTATGAAACGGGAAACAAGCTTCGACAAAAGACTAAGCCCATAGTGCCAGAAACGCTGCGGGGAAATAATTATAAACTCTTACCGACAATGTCTGTACTTTTAGGTTTCGAGTAAGTGTCGCGACTGAAAAACTTAACAAAGCCCGTTTCTCTTAAAACAAAGCACTTCAGTTAAACAAAAAAATGGACTTTTGTATCCTATACTTATTTAGTTACGGAGTAATTCTCGTTTTACCGTTAGATTTACGCCATAGTCCTGCAAACAGCGATAAAATTTTCTCAATTAACCGTTTTAAACAAAATTTACTTCAAATTCAAATTGTTTTTCTTTTCACTAGTTCTCGTTTTCATTTGAAGCTAACAATTAAAATTGAAGTATTGGATCAATGAATAGCCATCTCTTTCTCTCTCAATAAATCATTACCGAAGGATGGGCGGTTGTTAAAAATCGTTTAAATTAAATTGAAAATAAACTTCGATTTCCAGGGCTTAGTTTAAATAAATTATTGACATGAGCTTACGCTCGTCACCTCGTCAGAACCTAACTTTGTTACATATTAATGAACCAACCTTAATTAACTATTGAACGCGGTGGAAATCAGGATTGAAATTAGAAATAAAAATAGAATTTTAGTTTCGGGCGTGAAAAACGCAAATGGAACATATAGTTGGTTGAATTAAATTATATATATATATATATATATATATCATATTTAAATTGTATTTTGTAAACATAAGCACTACCAATCGATAAGCCCGATGTCAAATCATATGAGACGCTACGTATTACAACAGCAAAAGAAACACCACAACTTATTATTCAAACTGTTTCTTTTTATATAAGGGCGTAAAGTGCTCATACTATCTAATACCTCAAGAATTAATCTATTAATTCTTTGTTTCTCAACGCATACCGAAATATGGTGGTCTATGAAGACCGAAGCATGACAATATGCCTACATGTAGATAAATTGCTGAAATACAAATTCGATAATCTCGTTGGCCTTTATTAATACGCGTAATCTCTCTAAGTTAAAAGTATAATTGTATCTACGTTTTTTAGCATATTTTTTGCCTCTTTTTGTTCGTAATTCGTTAAAACCAAGCTTCCCCATACAAACGAATCTGCGCTAAACGCAGCTTAGACATAACATAAATAAATACTGCGATTCTTAATCCTTTGTTGCAATTGTAAAGAAATATAATAAGCTCTCGATTTTGTTGTTAATGATAGAGCATGAGGCATAGCTTGAACTTGCTACTAATATACGGGCATTCTTTGGCTCTTTTTCGATAGAGTTCTAACTGTAATTCGATTCACCGAACGGCTAACTTAAGCCGATAACTAGTCGCTACAGACGACGGTTTTATGACGTCACGCCCGTCGGGTCGCTAACGACGGCGATCAATATGTTCTTATAGCTCGGAGCTATAATTAAAAAGCTAACTTGTTAACCTAAAGCATCGCGACCGAGTTTTAATAATCATAAAGTTATACGAGTACCTTATTCCCAGCAGGCAGTGGGTTAATCGATCATTTACCTGTAGCGATACATGACCTCGCGTTTCCCATGAAATTATAAGCGCGACGGGATGTGGAGACTAACAGGGTTAACGAGATATAACAATATGGCCGAAACGGGCATTAATTTCCATATACGAACAATAGTCGATGCGGGGTTTATAAAAACGTTTCTGAAACTTTTTATACAACGATATTATCCGTATTTCCGAAAGAAAGAGGTAATTCCGCTAGTCGCTGTTTGCGGAGGCGTGGGTGTTTCTAAAATTTAATTAATCTAAAGTTCTTTGTATCAGTCACAAGTTTATCAGACTTGCACGAGTCTATATCACGTGATTAATATTCCAATACGATTTCCATCTAATATAGCGTCATTGCAAGTTGGCGACATTAGAATGAAACGAACGATTAAGCGATTGTGGGTGGGATATTCCGCGACTTAATCATCGTCAAACAAAGAGGTTGGAACAATTTATGACGGTCGTTATGTTGTTAATTCATGAACCGGAGAAAATCGCAAAATTAATAAGATTTCTCGGGGAGAATTGTCAATGTCAAGATTTTACATTTTTTTCATTAATATCAAATTTGAATTATGAAGATTGTAATATATATTAAAAATATACGACATTGAAATATTGAAATGTGTTTTCTTGCTTATTTTTTTTCACTTTGCGCTATAATTCCATATTAACAGTATTAAATGAGATCTATACACTAAAAAAATCACTTTCTAGCGATAACATTCACCTCAAAAGTTTTCCAGGCGGGTAGTTAATTTTTCTTATCAATATTAAATTAAGATCATTATTTCTGTTTGAAATTTCAGTTAAAGTTTTGTATATTTCCGAAAACTGCTGAGGCAATATTACATCGATAATCCTATATTTTTATTCATACCGATATACATTGTTACAACGTTATTTCAAATGATATCTTGTATTGAAACATGAATGCAATACTTGATTATTGTTGGATATTCGTTTAGGAAACATGAGATAATAGTGAGAATAATATCAACTTTGAAAGAACCACGCATACTGATGAAAATAATCAAAAATTCAGTGTAGGAATTCCACGGCGCTGCGTGAAATTTCAATCGGAATTTTTTGGAAAATTTCGATTAATTTTTGTCCCAGGCAGCAGATTTGTTACTCGACAAATAGGACCCGAATTCTTCAATGGTTAAATGGTGATTGTGGGTATTTACGATGTTGTATAGGACGATAACTTCACATATGATAAGGTCAGGTATTTTCAATTTAAAATGTTCGCATATGTTATGCTATTGATGGCAGTAAATCATTTTATAGTCGTACATTAATAGTCTTAAAATATCTTGTATGAATATTGTACACGGCGCCAACATCAGTCATACGAACTTTCCAAACACGCCATTCCCATCTTTCCATAGTTGGGCATTAGTTAAAATTCATTGAATTCGAGTTGACATCGAGGCCTACGCACGGCGCATAAAAATTTTGACGACTAATTTTGTGTAGACAGATAGAATATTAAAGTTTGAGATTATTATTTGAACAGACGGTGTGGCTTATTTGAAGATTGACAAAGTTAGCATCGTGTCTTCCTTAACTACAAGACTCAGCAAACAGTCTAATAAAACGATCTTTGTGCTCTGGTTGCGTTTCATAGAATTTTGAATGAATAAATTCCTCTACGCAATTGTAAAATATATCTCGTGAGTCGTGACCTCGAATTTTTAGGAAATATTAAAAAAGACTAGGTTTCCATTTATATTAAACATGGATATTAATAGCCAGTCGTGTATAAGACTCTGTAATCTAGTAGATACACAATTCCAGTATCAATAATAAGCCTTCGCATAATTTCAGGCTTATACAAAGTCGAACCTCATTCTTTATTACTAAAAGTATATCATTTGATAGGCATTTTCACTCGACTAGTTACGATGTCAGGATGTTATATTCTTTCATGAAAATTTGTAAAATCATCTTAATTGCGTTCCGTTTTCTCAAAGGTCCAAAATGTTAAATCATACCAATAAAATCCTCTATATACGCACTGCTTGCAAGAGGACTAAGCAACACTCAACTCATACGCATCTCATTTCCTACTAAAGATTCTGACTAGCTGCGCGTTATTCACTTTCCCTGTCCTGAATGCGCAAAAATCGCGTACAATTAATTTAACATCAACTCAGGAGTACTGTCATGGGGCCAATTAAATGCGGTAATCCTCCGAATAAATATGTCAATACCAGATAATCTGAAGATATCCCCTCTACTTTAAAAGATTGTCGTTTATGACAAGGCGTGAAAAAGGCTTTACCGACGACAGCCGTATTCCCGAGTCTTAACGATTTCCATATACAGTATGATGACTATTATACTCAGCCTTTATAAAGCCTAATCTGCAAAACGCATTAACTTCAACAAGGCTACATAAGCTACAGTTCTTAATGAACGAGCACACGCTATGAAGAGGGGCAGACAGATTAAATAAACAGAGTGATGCGAAAAGTACATCGGAGAGGTTGGAACACATTAGCACTCACTTGACGTGGTTACTTCGGCAGCTAATGTACCCGTCTTCCTCATTTTCAATCTTAAAAGCTGATATCAAATTATCACTATATTGAAAAACAGATTCTGTATAAATCCAACCTTTGATTTAGCTTGCAACATAATCAATTGAAATGAGTGTTGCAAGAACTACATCGATGTACACCATTACATTCCTCAAATACGCCTTAGTATAGATTGGACGGTCTGTTTTAAAATGCCTTATCACCTCATAGGAGGTTCCAATTTTAGAAACGTTCAATTTAACGATAAGGTAATGGACGAGTTATCTTGCTAACGTAGGATGTGCATGTTACGCTAGTTACATAACGGAAGACCTTCCGCAGATAAGTTTCTATTGGTGGAATTCGTTAAGAATTTATATGATGCACAGCCCCAACGGAAATATATTCACAATTATCTGAAAAGAGGTCTTTTATCTAAATGGCTGATACCGGTTTCATTGTACCGGTAGCGTGTCCATTTTATAGAATGGAATCGGGTTAGCAAGTCTTAGTGAGGAGCGACAAGTCATTTCTTAAGGTTCAGGTACGGTGACCTTGCTCCATGGCTACACATGTCGGCATATATCGTTGAGCAACAAATTAATAAAACACATCCATCATACTAACTTGAGTTAAATCACGTTATCAAGGGAAGTGGGTAGCTCAATGACTCTTGATAACCATGTATGACTAATTCAAATACATATACCATATTTCAGCAGCTGTTCTACAAAAACAATTGTCATTTCTCTTCACACCTGCGTATAACCGACAAAATCCTAGAATTCCCCCAAATCTTATAACACTGATGAAAAGCTTACATGTCACATCTAACCAACTAATTCTCAAACTGTTCCCTATAGCCAGGCCAAACCTTCCGCCTTCTACACACACACGAATAAACTACATAACAGCCCGCGGGAGAACCATCACACGATGATAGACAAACATTGACATCCTGTTTGTTTATTCTAACATGAGAAAGCGAGTTTCTCGACCTCGTAAATTCGCGTAATATACGAAGATAGCTTCACTGTATGTATATTCATTTCAAAATAGAAGATTCCGTGTGAATCATGTACGGGGTACCTCACAAAGGTAACAGGATATTATAGAAAGCATCTTTCGACATAAAACGCGAGATGAACGAAAATGCGCTCATATTGTACAAGGTCACGTTTCTCGTTCAACGCTATCTTATCGCATCGGCCTCACCATCTGCTCTGCGATTAGAAATATTGCGTTCAAATGCAAACACAAAGCGCGCAGATATTAGTATTATAAATCATATCGTAAGTAATATTCTACTTTCCAAATATATAACTCAATAACCATGGAAGTTTGTTTACACTCCCAATTACCAATCTAAATCTCTCGGTTTATAGATATCGTATAAACAATCGGCAGAGCTGGGTAATTTTAGTTTCTAGACGTAATTCAATTCCAATATCCTAATGCGGATGCCATATAAAGCCGGAAATGGAAATGTTGTGGGGATTATTCTTTGTGGGAATATTATCAATAAAAATTTGGTTTCAGTGTCGACTACGCAATAGTTTTCGTTCCGTGAATATATTTATTGCAGCCCAAGAAACCGCATAAGCAAGGATTTTCTAATTGGATTGGCGGAGTTTTAATTTCACCCGATTACTATTTGAAAGCGTATAAGACAAACGGTTACACGAAAGTTCGGATAGACCCACATCCAGTTATTATTGTTTTCCATCTGTTCCCCCTTAATATATCATTTGAATTTGAGCCAAAACTATGATATATACCAGGTGGATGGAATAAACTTAGAAATTTGCTTGAAAGTTCATAATTTAAAAACGCAGTGCAGTATCCGGCTGTGACGACGACGTGTTTAAATGTCGATATTTTTATGAAATTTATCCCGTGGACGCGATCCAGACCTGAAAGCTTTCGTTTAACGTTCATGTAGATAGAAACATCAAGGTGACAATGCGATTTGGTTGTGTTTTCAAAGCGATGTGCTAAATAATTAAGGAACAGTGACCGCGACCTTCAACACCCCGTATTCATGGTGTGCGCATTCCACTGCCCTAAACAAGACGATGGGCTTCGATCTACCGAGTCCATTTATTCACTATAAACCTTAATAAGTTTTAGACCCCACTGATTTCGACTACATTTGGTCGTCACTCGCAATCGGGGCATTTTTGAATTAATGGTTGACTTTTGAAAATGATTTAATCATAATTTTAAATAACAAAAAAACTTACAGCTCTTCTGGAATATTTCATCTTTTTCTTCCAAATCATCGATCTCGAAAATGCATTCCATCGTATTTGTATTCCTCATGCGACGAAGTTGGCTTGGACAATGAACATCAACTGTTGACCATGCCGCATTATGAAATTTTGTTACACTAACTAAAACAACAAGGCATAAATTTGTGAATTGTATCCGAGTTCGACGGAGTCCATTCACTTCGTCGAATATGGGTGCTATTAACAAAGTAGTGCGATTCACAAGAGTTCAATAATATTTCTATCATTGAATATTCATTCAAATATGATACTTGTCTAAAGTGACCCGCACATGAGGTAATAGAGAACTCAATGTAGCACAAACGACCTCTCAGAAATAATAAATACTGGTAATTTTTTGTAAATTACTATTAATATACTGCTGTTTTTTAAAAGTCTTCTACGATTGTCGCTATTATTTGCGACCAGTATATCACACATTGTTACGAATGAGTTGTAATGCTTCCAGTAAAAACAAAATATTGCATGGAATTAATTACTACCTAATTTATGCTGTTGGTAAGAGCCATTTGAATGAAAAGTACCTGAGAGTCAAGTAGATTTACACCATTTTTAGGTACTCGAAAGAAGCTCAAAATTTAGACCACTTCATAATTCTTGTTGACGTAAACAAATCATTGTTTATTCGAAGTTGTGGGTTTCTAGTCCACCGGGTCGAGAGCGATTGTTATTGGTAGGGAATTTTTCTAATGTTCATACTAAACGGGTCACTGGATATTGTTGGTAAGTTTTAAAATACTGATCACAAGCGCGAATATACGAGTATTATATTCCTAAGGATAATTCTCAATCTGAGAATGGCTCCGATTGTTTTGCGCCAACGTCATATAGAGTAGTACAAGACCAAGTGTGTAAGCGTCTATGGCACCTTTATTTGTCGATATCTCCTCCCATTTGGTTTCGATTCAAAATGGCACGAATGACTCGTTCGAAAGGGCTGGCAGAGCGCATTCCAGGAAAATAAACAAATCGTTTGTATCACATATTTGTATACTACATCACTCGAAAAATAGTTTTACTTCAATTTTTTCATTCAATTCTGAAAAACAGCGCGGGCCACTCAAAATGCTTCGCGGGCCACGGGTTGGACGACCCTGCTTTAGATTAAAAAGCATTTTTGAGAACAATTTGCAAAACTTCGCTTTGAATCTCACGTGAAATTGCGTTGTAATCAAATTGAAAGTCACCCAGACCTACGTGTATCATTTGATTGTAGAGTTGAAGGTTGGCAATGACAAAGATTGAAACGGAAGCTCAACATTCATTTAGAGTCTTATGATGTCATATTTTGTTAAAGGGACAATAAAATTGTGCATATCCACGATCGTCAATGTAATTTGAACTTCACTTCAGCATGTAGTAAGATATTCATCTCTATACCGGCACCTAGCGATATCGTTGTCCCGCAGGTCATTCGACATATAGCTCCAACAGACACTTTTACATAGAGCAGTTCTATCAGTACCTTTTCCACTTTTAGTTGAGGGATCATGACCATTCCCTGAACAAACATGTATGAAAAACTATGCCTAAGAGGTTCATCACGTGAACGACAAATTTGGACCACTTTAGGATTAAATCAGACCTGTTCGGACTCGGAAGTTTTATCCAAATCGTTATGAAAACATAATCGCAGCCAAGTTCATTCATATCAAGATAACAAGTAAAATCTGTCACTGCCGTTTTTTTTGTCGGATTTGTCAACGTGCACGAAACGCATATATACAGAAAATACTATTTTTCTGGATGAAATGTATGAATTAGGAACATTCGAGTTCAAATTGAACTTGAGTTTGTCAAGCTAGAAAAATATTCAGTCTTAATAGGGGAAGCAATAAATCCGACTCTCTTAGAAGCAACGTATGCGTTTACGCCGGTACGACGCAAACTGCAGTTCCACAATTGTACATGATTTAATCAAGGAATTACACTTTATACAATAAATCTAACTTGTATTGTGCTAAAATTAGAAAAGTTTTTCATGCCAATAAATAAAATGAAAAAAAAAAACAAATTAAACATCGCTATTGTACCTCCAGTATCACAATACGTATATTAGAACCGAAGCACATTTATAGTGTAATGGCCATATTATATGATTGACTATAATGATACAGCGAAGAATGAATATTAATTGAAAAACGAGTTTTGTACTCTGAAAAATGATTACATTTTTATGTTTTAAAAAAAGTGTTCTTCAAAATGTTGAGAGATGATTTTTTTACTGATGTTCGCAAGGATCTCCACAGATGGTTCGACTTATTTCTCTCGCAAATTCAGGAGTCAGTGTTCCAAATCCATATTCTGCTAAGGATAGTCTTGATTCTGATCCAGCAATATCCATCAATTGATCGTAGTCAAGATTTCCATTTCCTGGCGTGATTCCGAGGGCAAATGTCTAAATAGGAGATTAAGTATTAAAGACGGTGAGGATCATTCCGAGCATATTGGTTCAATTGGGTATGAATATTTCCTTATTCGTATCGGAGGCTGTTAATCTGCCATATACACAGAGGGTTTGATTCTTAGGGCTGCTAAACAAGAGGTATAGTCAAGTGCCAGTCAAGTGCAATGTATCATGCGAACAACTGTTATATATATAATTAAAAATGCTTCTATTGTAAATAAAAAATGTTGACAAATATGTGAAGATATATGTGAAGTTTGTTACAAAAATCCTGAACTATTACATTGCCAACACGGTTGCAGAACAACTTACCAGAACTCCAGATTTTCGCAATTCTTCTGCAGGCATTTTCACGCTGTCTTGTGATCTTCCGTCAGTAATTACGAGCACAACATCCGGGGCATTTTTTCGATTTCCGTATTCAGGCTTGAGCATGTGTTCATGAACGTATGAGATTGCTTGGCCAGTCCAGGTACCTAAATAAATATAAATTATTCTTAGCAATGTTAATGCTAAAGTATAAATATTATTAAAAAGTTGAAGCTGCTCATCATAAGCCCAACAAAATTAAATTTAAAATAAAACAAAATATTTCCGCCTTTAGAACGATTTTTACGTAAATAATTATCAGCCATTTTTAGGTTCATTTAGTAACAACAAAGTTTAATTTGAATTTTTACCTTGACCATTGTATGGTAATTTCGATACCAGATGTTTCAGCATAGTTACATTTCCAGGGCATTCATTCAAGTTAATTCTTGTTTTCGTATCGACTTTTCTATTGTATCGAACAACCCCAAAATTCATGGCGTCCGGTTGCACAATAAACAAGCTGCCAAGTCATTAAATTAAATTTAATTCATATCAACACATTTTACAAAATATTGTGAATTTAATTTGGCACCAGTAGCCGAGCAACATTCCTAAACATGAAAATCAATTTTTTTTATTTGGCAAACAGTTAGTTGAGTAGTTAGAATAGTTTCGAAGCGATCCCGTCAAAACGACTTATTAAATTCGAGTACTATTGTAATGAAATGAAAGTACTTTTTAGCAGATTCTGAAGTCTAAATTACGGAAAATTTTCAAATTTTTTTAACAAAGAAAGACCAAGCGAAAGAATATCATTTTCATAGAGAATCAGATTTCATATAGAATTACAGTGCACCATAGCTAGCCCGGTAACATAGCAATATGTCATTATTTACTACTATGGGGATAGGCATATATATATATATCAATTTTGTCCTCAGATACTCACTCAAATATGCTATTTACAAACTTCAACATCACTTTCCAGCTGGATGCCCCAATGGAAGACGAAGAATCCAGAATAACAATAAGATCCATGAGAGCGTAAGGAGGACATGAACCTGTATTCAAAATAATATGGAAGTATGATACAAAACCGAAACACTGACAGACGACGCAATAGAAAAAATCTGGCACTTCGAGTTTTATGAATAATAACTGCGTCGGATACACCTACAGAATTAATGCGAATTAAAATCAATATTATAAATATTTCCAGTCCGCAAAAAATCTGTCCTATACAAAATTGCGAATGAAATTGAACACGCGCCTTTACTTGGTAAATGTGCATACATAGGTTTGATTTGTGATTAATATAATGAATAAATATATGAATCTTATACTTACGAGCACAACATGGAGGCTTGGCAGACCACATGGTGTCATACTTGCATTTTATCGAGTCTCTTCTTCCCGGATATAAACTGTAGCCATCTCCGGTACATTGAAATTTACATTCCGAGTTTACGTTGTGTCCATCTGTACAGTTTACTTCTCCAAACTTGAGATTCCTCAGTACAGGACATGTGATTACTAAATAGAAATAGTAGAACAGAAAATATGTTTTTAATGTGACGAGTAGGAACTGTTTCGATTCGGATAAATAACCTACATTCACAGACTGGTGCTTGGTTTTTCCATTTCATATATCCGTTAGAATCTTCTTCACAAATAGTTTGTGTATCTCCTACTAATGTGTGAGTTTCTTCGCATCCATACACGCATTTGGATCCAATATATTTATCATCAGTACAGTCGATAAAGCCGTTGTCTGGTATTTGTATGGCATCACACTTTTTTTCTGCAAAAAGTCAAATGTCACTTCTTTTTCAAAAAAATTTGCAAAACAACATAATTATTTATTATTTTGAAGGAATTTTCATTCAAATGAGTTGAATATATTATCAACAATGAACAAGAAATTCTAAAATCAATTACCAGACCAGGATTGCCCAAACTATAACTTAGAATCTGGCAACTATCATCGAACCGAACGAAAGTACCGTGTGATTGCTTTCTTTGCTTGTCGAGATATAACAGGATTTCCAATTAGTCATTTTATTTAAAGGTTGATGAGGAATATCATTGTTGTTATAGGTATTGATTGAACTTTAAAAATTAGCTGGTAGTTCTTACTTTCACAATATGGCGATTCGAAATCCCATTTAGGTTTGGGATTGACTTCTTCCGACAGTTCACACATAATGTAAGACGGTCCAATTCGTTTATAATCATCATAACATGTGAAAGTACACACTGATCCGTAAAACTTCTTATCTGAACAAGACATGCTTCCATGTGCCGGAATTTTAGGCATGTACGAACATTCCTTCCCTGGAATAAAAAGTATTCAGTTGAATTAACCGTCGAGAGTTGAATTTGCGTTTGTGAGAAAATGTGCAACGGCGGTGAATATAAGTTTAATTTAATGGACATAAATGGGAATATATACCGGTAACTATGTTTTTGATATGGGTATGTAATGCGAGCCTGGAACTCAGTAAGCAGACTATGTGCTGTTCCATTTCCCATGCAATGGTGATTATCGTAAGGTTATTTTGACTAACGCTACCAATAGATTGTAGCCCGACACTACATAGAGGTACGCCTTCAAAACGGCAAAGAAAGTCAAGAAGATAACCGTGTGTTTATAAAATATAGAATTGCGATATTGAAAGATATTATACTTTTGTTCAAAAGACATACTACCTGTTGAAATGGCATCTTTTATAAGAAAGGCTTTGATGATGTATTTCAATTAATAAAATAATAACTTAAAACTGGGGAGATAGAACATATATATTTTTGCTGTTGACTGGTGCCTACATCGTAGCTGCACGTCAGCATATCATAAATGTGTAATTGAAGGCAAATTAATTTCATGCATGATCTTAGTAAATTATATTGTGTCCAGCGATAATATAGCTCAAATTTTGACCGAAACTGTATATTTTTCATGTTTCTGCATGAAGATTGATCACAGTTTTTATACTTACTATTCGAATTACTATAGCACAGAGTATTAATATACTTACTTATGCATTCAGGGTATTCATTATCCCATTTTAAAAGGTGTGTTTCATACTCTTCCATGCATGTTGATATTTCAGAACCAACAATATCATAAGCATGTCCACAACTAAATTGGCAAACCGATCCTAAAAATTTCATATCACTGCAGATAACAAATCCATTTGTTGGCGCTTTCGGATTGGATGAACATTCTTTTCCTAGTAAACGGCAACAAAATAAATGAAAATTATGTATAAAAAATATGCGAACGAAGCTCACGTTGTTGCAGTCTTTTTATGTCATCGATTCAAATAAAACACGGAGATATGCAAACGAATACAGCTTACTTATACATTCGGGAGCAGCTCTGTCCCAAGATAGCTTCCCATTTCCATCTTCTGAACATATTGTGAGCTGGTTTCCATTTCTGTGATAATCCTTCTCACAAGTGAACTCACATACCGAGCCTAGAAAATCTTTTTCTGAACATTTCAGCTCTCCGTTCAGTGGGGCATCTGGCGGGTTGCCACAGCGTTTTCCTAAACAATACAATTTTGAAAAAACATTTAGATGAATATTACTGTCGGAGAAACAAAGTCAGTAATAGATGTAAGTTTCCCCAAACATCGACTTCCTCGAGCATTTCCCCAGCAATGGATAATCTACAAGACATTGACAGTGACGTACAAATTGCAATTTATAATTTGCCCAGACACTTTTTTACACTCCAGCACTCAGACTCTCGTGCATGATAATAAACACGGATATTTTTTGTAGTTTCGAACTTCATCTCTCAGTTTCAGCCCGCTATGGTTTACAAAAGAGTTTTAGTTTAGTTGCAATAATCGAAAACATGGTTTTAAATTTAGTTGACGCCACTTTTATAGATAGGCTGCTTGAATATTTAAAACAAAATGGTAATTTTGAAGAGCTTATTAGTGTATCTACAGAAAACACACACACAAAATGAACATAGTAAATATTGCAATGGTAGAGTTTAAGAAGATATTTTGGGTCAGAGAAACATACATTGGATATTATGGAAACATTGTACTTTGGCTAGAGGGCGCAAACTAGCTGTTGTGAAATCCCGCACGTTTGTGTGCCCTCCATGCAAATGCGTTTCGATTATTGAAATATTCACCGATATCCGCTTACAGTCTTAGCTAATCGTTGTGGCTTGGGATGTACAGATTATTACGGATCAGCATATGAACTATTGCTCATATTTAAAAAAAAATATACAGACATGTAGGAACATGAATTTCTTCCAATTTTCAACTTTTTAGAGTTAGACGAAAAATGTCGTACGCACTTTTACACTCGGGCGTCTCTTCATCCCAATGAGGCATGTCGTCAGACTTTCCTTCTATACATGTCGAAGATCCTGCACCGATCAAGTAATAGGATTCATCACACGAGAAAGAACAGACTGATCCCAGATAATGACCATCATTGCAATAAGTGCCGCCATTCGGTGGTGGTTTCGGTAAAGATTTGCAGTATTTTCCTGAAATATTATACATATAAAATTAGGTTTAGGATTCAGTTTGGTCTTTTGCATTGGGCTACAAGAGCTGACCACTTACTCTTGCAAGCTGGTGTTTTTTCACTCCATGACGGATATTTTTTCGTAGTTTTTTCTCCTGTCAGCTCTGAGTATTGAATGTTTGTGCAAACGGTAATAACCGGTCCCATCAGATAAAAATTTTCGTCACAAAAGAATTCACAAATTGAATTCATGAACTTCCCGTCGGTACACACCATGTAGCCGTTCGATGGAAATCTAGGTGAATTTCGACATTCTTTTCCTGGAAAATATTTAGAAAATTTTGCAACAATCAAACGAAATTATGCGAACTAACATGACGCGAAAACACTTTATAAGGCGGCGAACATATCAAAACGGCTTCGACTCACCATTACATATAAATCTCATTTGTATCAGGCATTACTCACAACACAAAGCGACAAAGAACTTGAGCGACGTTAACATTATTATTTAAAAATAAATGATCAAAATTGTAAAATATTCCTATTTGTTTTGTCTACTTCTATTACTGTTGAATCTAAGTATTTCTACAGTAATAGGTTTAGTGAAAGTATATGTGTAAATTAAGAACTCTCTGAAAATATCTGAGCATCCATTCAGATTAAATATATAATTATATCAATGCATTTCTGAACAACGAGCATATTTACTTTTACAAGATGGTGCTTCATAATCCCAGTGTGGATTTGAATACATTGATCCCTCTACGCACAAGACCTCAGTCGGTCCAACCAACTCATATTCGTCGCCACAAGTGAAAATACAATTCGAATCAACAAAATCTTCATCTGAACATGTAATATTCCCGTACTTTGGTGCACTTAGTTGGTTATCACAGCGCTTTCCTGTAATATCAAATCAATTTAGGAAGTGTTATGGACAGTGTTGGGTAATTGCAAAAAATATATTCTGTAAGCAATATATCGTGAAATGAATGATGAATGAATGAAATTTGATCTGCTCTCCCATTCGTTTTTTACCGAATTGACACTGATACGTACGTTCACAATATTGTCCACCGGTTGTCCAAATTCCTTCATCACCGCCAGACTCAGCAGCTTGACAAATTGATAATTCCGGCCCTACTAGTCGATATCCGGACTTGCAGGAAAAACTGAATGAGAATTTAACAGAATTAGATAATCAAACTGTAATTTCAAATTTTGACGCATTTCTGACATATCTACCTGCAAATACTCCCAACGTATTTTTCATTGGAACATATGTAATTTCCATGTTGTATTAGTTTCAAATCTGGACAAATAGATGATTCGCACGTAGCTGGAGCATATGTCCATCGTTTGTTATCTTCTGCAAATGATAAGGAATTAATTTTAAAAAGCAATTTTCTGATAAACTTAGCTGTATAACTTATTGTCAACAGTTGCATATACACATATATTATTTTTACTCACGGCATTTTGAGACTGAAGATCCACTTATGTAATATCCACGTTTGCATTCAGAAGTACAGACACTTCCTACGTTGCTTCCATCACTACAATGAATCTTCCCGTTCTCAGGCTGTGGGAGAGATGGAAAACACGTCGGTGGCTCTAAAGTAAAAGAAAGGTTGGAATACAGTATCAAAAATGATACCAATTAAATACTTGTAAATGTGCACAAAAAAAGACAAAATGAGGGTAATAGTGAGTAAAATGGAGGAAAAATATGGCTTGCATCCAAAGGTACGACAAACAGATCCTGAATCCCTCTGGGAAAAGGAATGGCTGAGAGCTAACCTTCCATTGTCAAGCATTTCAAATCGCCTCTGTTACACTCATCACCCTCACAGCAACATCGACAAACGGTATCTGGATATTTCGGATTACATTGAGTCATGGCCCATGCTTCTTTTGAGTTCTGAAAAAAATTAGTATGACGAGTGAAAAAGACAGTACGATATTTCTGCTTGCCACCACAGTCTGTATTTATTGCCTTTGAATTACGGTGAACCAATTCAAATATCATTAAAAAGCATAGCACACCTATTCAGAAATGCGTGCTAGATTCGGAACTTCAGTGGGTAACTAACCTACTTCTACAGAAATTTGTTACCTGGAGTTGATTTTGCGCACAAGCGTGAGATTGCTTACAAAATTTAAAAACTTTTATTTGAGATGAAAGCTGCCAACCTCCATTGTATCGAACTACCATTTCGCACGAGTCCTGGAAAGGGAAATTGAAATTGAAAACTTGAAATTGAAGTCTAATTTGATAACACAGTAAATGCAAGCAAGCCTTGCAAACAACACAGGTGTCATACTTTTGAAATTATTCAAACGTACGATGTAAATTGGCGATATGTATACTGAGTTGTTTATATTTATGATCGAGAGAAATTTTATTCAGTAAAAATGTATTATGTCAACTCTAAGTATCCGTAAACTCCAATTATTCATTAAAATACCTGATTTTCATCGCATAGAGTTATATTTCCAAGTCTATCACACTCTTCTATGCTGTCAGCATTTTCACAAGTTAAACATCTTAAACCTACAAAACAAGAAGAAACATCAAATCAATTAAACAAGACTAAGTTTCCCAGTGTTAATTTCTCTCCCAAGCGCAGTTTTGTAATTGATGATTCGATTCTATAACTGATTACGGGCAAATTCGATATGATCCATATTATAGAAGCGAAGCCAAACACTGATCGTCACTGATTTTACGGCTTCTTCTAGTTTATATTTTAGTAATTGAGTTTTATTCATACAATGAGGATTTCGACTTGGTTTCTATTGTTCTAGTCATGTACACTGGCCTCGGAGTTTTAGAAACAAAAAGATTCACGTTCTTTAGAATAGTTCTCTGGACCTCAAGTGCAGAGAATATGTATTGAGCCCGATAAAGATGAAAACATTTGAACATAACAGACTTCTTTCTATTCATTTACATTTAATCATTTTAAGAAAATTACTTACCCTCGGTTAACGCAAATCCCAGTAGAATGTATGCCAAGAAGAGTATAATGATCCGGAAGTACATTCTTTTTTCCACGAAGTTTATTAAAATCTTTATATATCAAAAACCAATAGGTTTCTAGTTACCTGCTTTAATTAATATATAATACCGTTTAATATCAAGTCACGTTCTATTTCTACCAATGCGGGATTGTCTGTAATCCAGGACTCTATTTCTTTCTTATTGTTCAAATAAGAGCCTTCAGTGAAATAAATCCTTGTATTCTCGTCTAACCCGAATCTACACTGCGCCGATAAACTTCTTTACATGAAACTTTTCCAACATTGTCAATATCTGTGCTTTTATACAAAATAGAGTATCTATATTTACAGTTCAGTTTCACTAATAGTCCAATCATATCCTTGTTTAGATATAGCATTGATTTTATAACAAATTTCTAATATATTTTTATAACAACACTTAGTTAGATGCCATAAAATCGACTTGTAACTGAACAAACAGTTTCTAAAACTAGTTGATGGACGATTCTCCGCACATAAATGTGAGAATTTAGGAAATAATAAAATTGTTATGTTTTCAATTATCTTCTCGTAATATTACACATCAAAGGCGGAGAACGAAGTACGATTCTGCTAATTGAAATCGCAATAAAATTAGTGTCTTGTTAAATAATCTTACTTGTACTATTTCTTTATTTGGAAAAAATCGATTTTAGAACTTTTTTCTAAATCTATATTGGAGAACAAAAAAAAAAAAAATCGGCAATTTTTATTTAAATCTGTGGGCATCATACCTTATGACATCATGTATTATGACTTCTCGTATCACGTAATAATGTCACTTCAAAATTGATCATTTCTGTAAAAAAAATTTGGTGAGTTTTTTAATCTTTCCGGGGGTCTTTGAATACCAGAATTACGATTTTCAATTCGAGTTCAGACGTAGAAATCATGTTATTTATCGGACATTGCTGTGAATTCTCCATTTGAAGTAAGGGTAGTCCGCGTTTCAAGTTTTACTAAAACAAGTTTGCATCAAATTTACGTGATGCACTATGTCCAAGCTATAGAAAATCGGAGAGAATATGTCGAATCGGAAAAATATTGGGTACCCTGAAGCAGTTTGAGTCTGTATGAATAGGGTCTCGTTCAAATATATATATACGGCGCTAGTTGCTAATTTAATTAAACGTAGAAATATTTAACACGGTCACACATATATCGTGTCCTTTTCTGATTTGTTTTCTTTGACTCTGCTTCTCTTAGATTAGACTGGGTTGGTTGCACCGCTATTCAAGATATACAAAATAAATAAAAAGATCTGAGTAATACTGGTTGGCAGCATCAGAGCCCATATATCTTACCATTAGTGGTATATTTATGATTTTGAATAGGACACATTAAAACTAAAGAGCGTTGCCCAAATGTATGGACACGAAAGTCAGAACGAAGTTGTATCTAATGTTTTACATTTCCGGTAGTCTAACCACCAGATCAATGAGACGTGATCACGGAACCACGGCACGCAATCTTTAATTTTGATGACGTCATCATTCGTTGTGAATGGAGATGGAAGTTTACGGCAGGATATGGCTCGAATAATATGATCTTCTATATCGACATCACCTAAGAATAACATTGGAAATTCATGTTAGATGTTTCATTTATTATACCCAAATTATATAACATTGACTTGACGGTAATCACGATAACACGGATTTCGATTGTGGCACCTTCATTGCATGAAGGCAAAATGGCGCTAATGCAAATTGGCAATATTTAGACATCAATTGTCTAAATGTGGCTTCGTCTTCCAATATCTGATTGAAATGTTGTGATATGAAAGTTATTTACAAAGTTTCATATTTTCGATTAAATCTTAATAATGATGATAAAAAAAAATATAGCCACGTTTCACTGAATAAAATATTTGAATGTAGAAAATATATTTTCAATACCAAATCAAGTTTATTGATCTCGTCAAAACAGTTCCCATCTCTTGTGACACCAAGACACAAGCTTGTCCATGGGACATATTTTTCTGCCCATTCCATAGCAATTTATGCCACATCACATGGGATTCCCATTGGAATACAATTTAATAAAACCTATTAAATTTATGAAAATTTAGGTTTAGTGTCTACTAAATAGGACTACATGTACAAAGAGACATGAGAAACAAAACTTTAAAATTCAGAGGTAGTCTTCGACGCCAAAGGGCCTGTAAACCACAAAATCATTCGAGTGTAACTTGATCGACAGGTACCCGCCTTCAGATCACAAAATGAAAAATTTTCTGGGTTATGTGGACACCATCCAAAACCTACTTGCCGAAATTTCAACCTACAAGTTTCGTCCGAATGTGCAAGCCAGTTTCCCGGGAAATCCCGAAA
The DNA here is from genome assembly GCF_964204865.1 of Styela clava. Lineage (NCBI taxonomy): Eukaryota > Metazoa > Chordata > Ascidiacea > Stolidobranchia > Styelidae > Styela > Styela clava. The sequence continues at coordinate 8,205,659 of NC_135261.1, forward strand.
TGTTTTCGCGCTACAGAATTTCTCATTATTACCTATCACTTGTCTTACGCTTTACGCGCAACGATTTCTGACTCTGCACCATCATCATCTGAAATCCGCGCCGGTAAGGACATACTGTTAATTTTTTACGCACAAAACGTAATATTATCTAAAATTGTTCAAATTGTCTTACGTGTCCCGCTTGTCCCAAATACCCCATGAGTACACTTGTCCCACCGTAAATACAAACGTGTCCCATCCCATGGACCAATGGACGAACCTGCTGAGATACTTTTAGGCGGCGCATGTCAACAACCATAAGTTGTCGAGTCGGTATGATTGACTTACTTATATTCAGTCCTATGGCAAGCTAAAGATATACCGATACCACTTTTGTCACCGATACCGATACCAACTAAAAACGCCCATATCGATATACCGATATTTGAAAACGGCCGATATTGCCGATACTATGCAATTATTGCCTCAAGTGTGCAGGGCAGACGGGTTAAAACAATAGTCGTTGGGCATTATTAATAGTGCACATCATTTCGGACCAAAAAAGAGAAATATCACATATATATATATATATTGAGAAATTGATGTTTGGGATCCAAATGCGTTACTTAATTCAGATGCGTTGAGCACTGGCGCTAGTGTTCAATTAGAAAACTAATATGATTTGGCTACTGTTGGTGGTAAGTGTTTAGACTTCTTATCCAATCAAAATGATACATTGAGATACGTGCACAGGATATTGTGCCAATATATCGTCGTATTCTATAATATATCACAAACATCGGAAAATCCATTAATATTCGATTGATATATTTCTTCATAATTGCCATATAATATTAAAAGTTCAATATAAAAATTCGGCAGCAAAAATATACAAATTGACTGAGTCAGTTTGGTTGATAAATGACTAAATTCAGGTCAGAATCCGATTCCCGTTTCTACTAGCGGGGATGGGGACGTGCATGGCTAATAGTTCACGATCTATCGGAGCAAAAATAACTTTTAAGATCATGATTCTAAACTATTTTTTAAATCATTCTGGATCATATTGAGAAAATAAACATATCGGAAATATCGGTCTAAATTCAGCCCATACCGATACACTACGGATACCGAAAATTTGGCCGATATTACCGATACCCGATACATCTCTAATAGCGACTCGACACGAGAACGTCGAACATCACGTTCGAGTTCCCTATCAGCAATTCATCATGAGACTTTACATTTGATTTACGAAAGCCATTTAAAGATAGATTGATAACTCTGGGAACATTTCACCATATCACGGAGTAAGATTACAAATTGAATTCATAAAACAGAAAAGGATGATTGGAAACTCTTGTGAGCGGTAATTCTGAAACAACTGTTCGTTTTCGTTAAATATATACAACTTCTTGTATTAGGTATGGTTCATTTGGATGGTGTTTTATATTGCCTGACGATATATCATTTGAAAGATATATATTTTGCATTGAAGACATTTATGCTAAAGCTGAAATACAGGTGTGGTGTAATACGCCTGGAAATATTTTAAATATTAGATTAGCGCAACTTCCAAACCAAATTTAATGAAACTATTCGCAGTATAAGTTTTCAAAACAAAATGTTTATATTACTTTGAAATGTAATAATATTTTATCTATATTTTCGTAGTCGCCATATAATACCGTTCACTAAAGTACCAGATTACAAGTACTTGACTTCTAATTTATAATGCTTGATATCTATGTTGGTGATTTCCAATCCGTTCGAGATTGATAATGACCTCTAAACTCATAATGCAAAATATACGTTCCATTCTTGTTGTGTTAGAAAAATCAAATTCTAAACAATAATATCAGATGTTTATGTTGAGTGGCAATTGGAAGTTATCAGGCTATTTTCCAGGGTCCATACTGAGGATACGCATAAGCATGAATACATATTTCTCTATAGGTCTGATGCGTTAGTTGTTCACCTATTAAGTATGCCATGATTCACTCCAATGTCTACTTATACGAATCTCATTTTGGATGGACGAAGACTTATTATAGCACTTCAGATTAATAATGATATCGGATATATTCATTCATGTACAAGAGAAAAAATTCTTCAATAAAAACTTCATCAAAATAAACCTTATAAATAACTATGTGTCAAACTATATATAATAGAACGTTTAGTAATTTACTCTTTAGCTGCTACACCCAATGGTCGCAATGGGTAAGTTAGCTTTCAAGAAAGGAATTTTATTTTTATTACCTGACATTATATTTGTTGCCGTGATGTAGTTAAATACTTTTGGGCGATCGACTGATACAGTTACGTATGGTTTTAGCATAGCATTGAATTTCGAAACGATTATTTTAAGTTTTGAGAACGTTGCACCATTCGTTTTTAGTATTATAGCCAATAAAATACGTTTCCAACATTAAAAATAAAAATTAAGAGAATCGTATGCTATAAAAAAAAATTTCAATCTGACTTCGCAACTCAGAAGAGCGCTGAATTTAAATAAAGAAACTAGCTATTTATTAACAATAGGATTTAGAAGTCCAGATTAAGGGAACTTAATAATAGTTTATGGAACGTAACTCAATTAGGGCGCATTCAATTTCATTGCCAATTGCAAAGCGACCTTTAATATCTAACGTTCAACTAGCCGCCGTGTACTCAAAGGTGATCATTTGCGTCGCTGAATTAGAATACCAGAATTGAAAGAACGAATTACAATAATGTTCAAGCACGAAACATGGATATATATTATAAAACAAGTATTTTCCATCTCTGGTTCATTCATGATTGCAGACATAGCTTAAATATATCGCCGACGTCTTCACGTTTAAATATCGGTTACAGGTCATTTCTAATTAATTTTATTAAACTGTCTTGAAAAGAAATCCCTATTTTTTCTCTATGTAAAAGAAGAATGGAAATATTTAACGTTTAACGATGGTATATAATCTCTGGAAAGGTTGAGATCGCAGGATTCATTCATTTGAGTTGTAGGAATGATTTTCAACGCGTGGATTATGCAAGAAATGAATATTTTATGTGGCTTTTATGTGGCCTATATGTGGCTACTTGAAATTATTGAAAGAAAATCAAATTAAAATATGAGTTATTTACTTTATAAACCATGCGTTATAATGCATTAGCTCGAAACTACTTTGCTAAATCCTAATTTATTTTAAATTGCGGCAAAATTCAATTTTTGTAACGTGTATTTGCAGAACTAAATGCAGAAAAATAACGTCAATGATTTTAACAAAAATTTGAAATAAAGCAATTTTTAAGTAAAGTCAAACTCTGATGGAGGCTTTAATGGAGGCAAATTTGCTAATTTGAACGATTTCAATTTGCGATTTAATTAATATAAATATTCTGCCATTAGAAAATAGTTTATCAAAAATAAAACAAAAAAGTAATATATAAATAAACCGAATTTGACATGATATGAAGGTGAGAGTCATTGAATTGAATAAAAAATTGCCTAAATCCATCAGTTTTGATGCTTAATTAACAGTATTAGTTAAAATTGGAATACCAAAAGGTTTACTACATTAAAAAGGTAGTAGGTTTTTAGAAAATTCCTCGTAGAAAAATTCGAATATGTGCAAGATAACAGGTGGTGTTAATTTTTATTATCGATAAAGAGTAACGTTAAGTTTTATTTCATCTACCGCATTGTTTTGGCGCACGTTGCATTAACGTGCGTATTACCGTATTATCTTTCTATTGATATAAATGGCAACATTACTGCAATTAATTACACCTAGTTATTATCGACCAAAAACGAGAATAATTATTGAAAGATGTTCTGGCATTACTTCAGAGAATAAATTCATTAATTGTTTGAGCCCTTTAGCCCCTCAGGTATATTATCTGATGAAATAGAGGGTAAGAAAATAACATTTCATCTCTTACTTGGGGTTATTCGTATGAGGTAAACGAAGAAGTAATTTTTATATTTTAGCAGAGTATCCCGCGGCAGATTATTTCTGAAATGACGGACAATTTGTCTGGATATACTAATGTTAGTAGAAAAGATCCAGAGTACATAGAGACAGATATGCCTGAGATTAACTGTGAATTTTCAAGTTATAGATATTGTTGAGTGTTTGGAGAATGACCAACTCGAGTACTTCAAAACTGTCAACTGTCAAAATGGCTGGTGGCTCTTAACTATTTACTTCTTCAGAGCGTATTATATTTACTCATATTAGGTTTTTGTTTTTATATTTCATATTAGATTTTTGGAAATTGAAATAGGAATCGTTACCAACGTTTATTTTTCTGTTTAGTTTTAGGCGTGGCATCTTACAAAACTCGCTTGTCTACCATACAAACGATAATCGAGAATCAAGAATACACATCCCATTATTAGGTTGCATTTCTTAACTCTTTTTTTCTTCCAGTTTTATATTTCTAGTTAAATTATTTTTATAATAAATTATCAAAAATGGAAACTAGACCATTCCATGGTGCCAATATAAGTCAGCAAAATACGATGCCTATTTCGTATGTGCCAATAGCGTCAGCACCAAGTCAGTTCATTATTGCATCTAATGGCCAAGAGTATTACGTAACTCCTGAGGTAAGTTAGTTAAATAACAGAAATTTGGAAATTTTGTGGAGTAGTTAAACTATAAACGGCACCACATAAAAAGTTTTGTATCAACGTGTCATCTGCAAATCTTTTGCATAGTCTGTCTGCGTTCTCATAAAATTCAAAAAGACAAATTGCGTTATTTTATTTGTTCTCATTTTATTTTTCAAAAAGGCAAATTTTCTATTAAAATAAGTTTGTGACCTCAATGCAAACTTTAATTTTCAAACATCTCCAAATCTTTTTTTCAGGCTCCTCATTCGAACTGGAACATGCATATGAGATATCAAGGTAAAAAAATTAATTTCTAATAAGCTTAAGTTCCATAAACCCTGTAGGTTTCTACCAGGATTAGAAAGAACCTACTATTTCCGGTCTGAAATTGCTCAAACAACTTTATACTATCAATAGCGTAATGAGTTTTTGGTCGAACAATGAACGATTTTCAACTTGCTTCATAAGCATAGTTTGGCATTGAATTAACTACTATCAGAAGCATGTTAATCAGTTCTCAAAACTTCATCGCAATCTCATCAAGCCATATTTAGCTAAGATGATAAAAAAACAGGCGAACCATATCATTGCACGCGTGCTTGAAACAATATAGCATCGACGACAACCGACGTAAAATGTGTAGTTTCTCCAACAAAACTGTACGTCATGCCTGCCTTAATGACTTATCCGACTTTATTCGCCATTCCCAGCATTATCAATATTGTAATTCTTCTCCTATAACATATTATTTCGAAGGATTTGCTTTTAAATAAACTTGAACAATATAATATATATATTCAATTGCAGGTTACCCTGGGTCTCAACAATGCTTCGTGATGGTTCCTGATATTCTACAAAGTGGTGCCATGTTGACAGATAATTCGGGCAACGGCCATCAAAAAGTTGCACAATGCAACTACGTTCCAGTTTCTCAATGGACCCATATACCAGATGTAAGACTAAATCCGAATTCTCAGGAATTCTACCAAAAATCCCAACCGGTCCAATATCAGGTAATAGTCTAAATTTTAAAATTTCAGATTTCCATATCTCATTGTTTTTTTACACTTTTTGAAGTACACTTTAAAAGTTTTACATAGTTTTTTAATTTAAACAAACTCGAAAAGTGACACGAGGGAAATATATTCATATGTTTGGTTTAGTTTTCTAAGCAGTGCCCATTTTGCTCATAAGAAAATACTTTTAAATCAGTCTTCCCATTTCTCATATATCTTGCGCTATTGATTGCGTATTATCGATGGATTGTGAACAAAGCATCAGAATACAGTTTATCCCTAATTTTCATTTTTGAGACTTCAAAATAAATGCTATATTTTCATTTTCAGCAGAAGATTGAAAGCTCAAAATCAGATCAATATCAAGAAATAAGATATGTCAGCAGCGAGGGAGAATCTATTTCCGGTTCCAGCATCCATACAAGATCGAATAGTACAGACAGCAGCGAGAACGGATTGAGTTCGAAACTTGACAAACTGAATCTGAGATACCAGAGTGGCGACAGTGGAATCGCCGAAACTTCTTCTTCTTCTGCGACATGGAGTAGCGATGATGACGTCGATAATATTACGTCACAAAGAATTACGTCACAGAGATTACAAACTTCACCAGAAGAGATACAGGTATAAAAAAATTAAGGATAAGGAATCTCTGGGATTGAAAATATTGCCATTTTTATAGCCATCGGTATTCTGACATTTACATATCTATTTATATATATATTTTGGCGCAATATGTCATATTCTATTTTGCATTGACTAATTCATTGTTCGGTTTTCGTACCTTTACCAAGGCTGCTAACAGGCTAAAATACCCGCATATTCTTGGTTGAATGTATATCCATGAGGTGGATTGGGTCCAAACAATGAATTTCTAAAGATTTGAAGGCAATATTTGTAACCTGTCAAAGTAGTTGCAATATCAAGCCTTCAACATTTCACCAACTTAATTCCAATACATACTCATGAGTATGATTATGACATCCATTCCTACTACTACTTTTAAACCCATCGTCTTAGAATCCACAAACAATATAAGATTTAGAATTTCATGTTCTGTCTTTTAATAGGAAAGATTGTGGAATATTTGGGATGATGAACGATACTGGAGAAACGTTAGAAGACCACCCCCAGACAATGTTCTGTGTTGTGTCATTGCGAAACAAATAGAATTCTACATGTCTGACTCGTACCTGGCCAAAGACAAATACCTACTCAGACAAATACGATGCAAGAAAGATGGCTACGTTAGTATCAAACTGATGACATCATTCAAGAAAATGAAAAAGTTGGCGCAAGATTGGCCAGTGCTCCGTAGTGCCATCGTTCGAATGTCTCGTACTCTTGTGGTGAGTGGTGAAGGAATGAGAATCAGACGCAAAGTACAACTTTCTGAGGAACTGAGGAAACCACGAATGTTAACTTCTATTTTGGTGAGCATATTTATTGTACTAATTACCTAGTTTGAATATAAAGATGATGCCGACTAAAAATTACTATACAACATTTTATTAATGATTGAAACATTTTCCCAAGAAATAATTTGGTATTCAAACGCTTACTATGAAATAATAGTTCTTTTTGTAATTGGGTTCGTCACAAACGTGTATACCTTTAATAATAATACACTATGTAGAAAACGTTTCGATATGTTATATGCAACTTCATTTTTATTCAGGCCATTCGCCTACCTGACACATATAACGCTGTGGATAAAATTACGTCTCTTTTTCGAGTATTTGGAGAAATTGGCTTAGTTCGATTGCTGCGCCCAGATAAAGCTGTTCCTGTAGACTTGCGAAACTATGCAACTCAAGTTCCTGATATAGGTAAGTCGAGTCAATATTGTATAACTCAATCGCTTTAATTTTTTTAGCTACAAAATATTACAGCCAACATGATGATTTCTTATATTCTCAGGTGTTTCGCTTTGTGCCGTGGTTGACTTCGAGTCACCAATTGATGCACTTGGTGCCGTAAGAGTTTTGAAGAATAGAAGCCGTGAGTTAGCAGGGGAGGAAAATGATCAGAATGAAATCGAAAATCAGGGAAATATTTACAAAGAAAGTGAGTTGTCAGAAGAAGACGGCGAACGTTTGAGAAAAATTGTAGAAGGTTGGTTATTGGTTACTTTTGATTCATATCTAATGTAAAGAGTTTGTTTATATGTTATGCAAATTTTTCGTCTACCTCTTCCATTTTTCAATTTTGTGTTGTATGTTTTCTAGAAATGCCAGACCTGGCCAACATGCGCCTTGCACTACTTGGACCACGCGTGCGGAGAACTTTATACCGCCAAGACCGAAACAATAATTCAGCCCATATAGAAACTACGATGAAGTTTCCGTCACACTATAACGATATCTCCACGGGGCGAACAGCAGAAAACATGTCATCTTTTACAAATGGATACGAAAGAAACTCAAACACACTATCTTGGCGAAATTCCCGTCAAGCATCAGTAAGCCCCACCAAACATAATAATGTTCTACGACAGCCAAAGGGTGCTCAGGATGATGGCGGTTTCAAATATCGCAGAAATATTAGTAAATAAAATTGTATATATATATATTTTTCAATACTTTGTAGCCATTGTACCATTTTCCAGCTTTTATACCAACTTTATATGTATTTGTTATATCCAATTACAATATTATTTATAGCATGCAAAGTTTTAATGTCAAATCTCTAGATAAAACCATTGAACAATTCTATAAAAGGCTATATATAAGAACCGAATTTTTGTATATAATGTAAAGGATTTTAATTTAAATTTGCTCAATTCTCTTGGTCATATATGAAAATGAAATGTACATTTTCTGTGATGCTTTTTCATCTTATTTTTTCTAATAACCTATTCTCTTTCGTGCCTTACAATACATTTTTACTTTGAATATGAAAATTTGCATTATTAGCATTGTAGGTCTACAGTGTAGAGTCTACACAAAAAAAACTAGTGCAGGACCTATTCAAGATAATAATTGCTAGTATGGACAAGGGGGTTCGGATTGTGTCTCAATTGGTGGAATGAAATTGAGTTGAAATTGGTAGCACTTGTGACTATATTAGTGAAATATTGCTGTTTGATCCCCCAAATCGCGTGAATGCGAAAAGAAAGAAGGAACGCCTATATGTTTGACTGACTGAAAAATCACAGTAATCTTTCTGTAAGTCTTCAATATATATACAAAATGCGTTGGCTGAACGGATCAGCATAAATGATGAGTAAGTTGACAATAACTGAGTTTGACCGTAATCTATACTATGTACAATAGTCTGAATATAAAAAAAAAATATTGCATTTTTCACATTCAGTCTTCGACTTTCGGGTAGCCCAGTAATAAACGCACTTTTATATACTAGTTTGGTAATTAAGTTAGCAATGCGAACCGCGAAAATCGTTTAAACACTGTAGCCTGGCCGCCGAGTATTATATTTGTTGGATATCTCGCAATGTTGAGTAACAAGGCTAGTCTAGCATTTGTCGCTCGTGCTCTTCTATATTGTACATATCATTGTCCTCATCATCTGTTTGGATTTGAACTTACAGTCGAGATTTAAATTCATCGTTGAACGCGGTAATTTAAACAACCAGTGTACAGTGTACAGATATTTAGAATGGCAATTTCCCTTTTGTTTTGTGTTTGATAACCAGCGCGATCATTTTGAGTCCCAACCGTCACTCCAACACAGAAGAATACGGTAAATATCATTGCTGTTTATTTTACTCAAAATTGTTTAGTATAAAGGATTGATTCTTGTCTGCATCGTAGACGGCGTCAGTTTGAACGGGTTGCATGGATAAACCAAAGTAACCATACGAGACAATGGGCCTTTAGAATGTAACCCAGGAACCGTATAGCCAGGAAAGTTACTGAAAAATAATAATATACTTGTTAGTTCATTTTTGTAGTTGCGGTTGAGCATACAGATATAATCGTTGCGCTACGATAACGTGACTGTATATTCTAGGTCATATTAATTATTATGTCCGATTAATGTTTCAAAATTACGTTATCGAGCACGTTGACATAGTTTGGTTAGCACCTAAGCATACGATGATATTTGACTTAACCAGCACCACATCATGCTGGCAGTGACCTGGAACCGGAGAGTACTTTGAATAGAAATTCATTTCACAATGGTAATCTGTTTACTGTCATATCAATAGCGATGTATTTCTACCTAACTTCGACTAAAACAGAGACTTCACTTACTGATATGTACTCGATGATGATGTTTGGAAGACACCTTGTCTCTGTGGATATTTTATTCTTTCAACTGGTTCTCTCGGCACAAAACCACCATATCCGGGTAGCTTTCGAACACGTGACCTACAACAAAGAACATGTTATAGGCCGTGTCTATAATTTATCGAAGCTTTTTGGCCAGTGATTGTTAAATCATTCCACGTCAAATATTCTAATATTTCGTTGCATGATAGAAATCAAATTATGTACTGAGGGACGTTACTAGACGCATGCTTCGAATCATATTCGAACAGTTATTCGACCAACCAGCAAATGAACTCTAGTCAGTGAAAAATGGTCAACAAAGCTCCATTGTTTTAAAAAACCGCGCCTATCTTTACAACAGTAATTGCATAGGTTTTCACTCACTGATCCGCTATAACATACGAACTATTTGTTCTGTAATTTTCAATGCCTTGTGTAATCGCCTTTTCTACTTCAAGCTGATTTTGTTGATTCTTTGAAACTTTATTATCTTTGCAACATGTGCTCTGGCAAAAAGGTGAAACATTTTTCTACAATAATTTTTTGGTTAAACCGAAAAGGCATAATATTTTACAACTCTGTTGGTGCTTTTTGTATTTTGTTTTGTAATAGTGAAAACGTAATAAATTGACTCACACGTGATATGGGCTGCCTCATTTGCAATCGATCCCAGGATGATGCCACTGTTTGCCAGGCACCCACAGATGATTCGTATCTTTTCGGTCTGTTCCTGACCACATCAGCATTTTTTTCCATTGTTGTTCGCGGTACCTTGATAATAAAACGAGAAATAAGGAAATATTGCAATGTTGCCATTATTTCGTATTGTCGTAGTCTACATTAATATCTGCTAACCTTCTATTTTTTTGCTCTTCTTTTCGCCCGCCCAAGTGGTTATTTTAACTACTTATACAGCGTCGTTCGCCTTCTCTTTCTGCTGCTCTACCTAATCCCAATACAAACCTTCCAATTCGGAACCGTCAAGCATTCTTCTTCTTGTTGTCTAGACGTACTTGGTATCCACCTTAGACGAACAATCATATCATCTAAATGCTCCCCCTGTCTCAATGCATCTTTTGCTTCTACTACATAATTCCCCGAAGAGTCTGAATATTATTGGAAAAATACCTTGCGCTTCAATTTTTGTTGAATTTGTATTAAAAAGATCTATTGAAACAATATGCAAAATGATCCGAATAGCTGTGAAATTGATGCTGTTAATAATCGCAAGCAGTTAATCCATTCCTTGGAACTAGTTTGATCTAATTTAAAGCACTATTGGAACCAAATAACGCATAGAATCGCATTAATTCTCTAATTAATCTCATTATTCAACTCAATTAATTAACTCAATATTTCTCTGCAAGACTTTTATATAAAAGCAATAAGTCTGACAATGGTTTACCTCACATTATAAACTGGGGAACTCTTATCCAAATTAACAATTTAATATGGGTTGCTCTATCGGCAAGGTTCATAATTTTCATAAGTGCGTTTCGCTATTTTCTCATTATTTATTAGATGACAACTTGCTTTCATCCATGACTGTCAAACCCCAACATCATGTCAAACGTACACACTTGAACACTTTTTCTTTCCTCTTTTAAACTTTTTATCTTGTGGTCGTGGACAAGAAACTATTTCTTTATGAGCACTGTAAAAAATAGAGTAAGTTATTCATGGTAGGAAGCAACGGATTTTTTGTTATTTTGAATCAGAAAAGTACGATATTTTCCTACAAATTTTACGCTGTCTCAAACATGTTGTGTCCCACACTTGTCTTATTTAGTTATTCAACTCTTACAAAATAATTGGTCTTTTTTAGCTCAGTCTATTTCAAAGTATGACGTTTATTTCAAATAAATTTATGTAACGGACTTGCTAACCCAAGTTCAATTATCAACTTACTTTTCAACAGGTGCATCAGTAAAACTGCCAAGACCCAGACAAATGGGATTATCATGAGTGAGACCGATAGGCCGAGCGTATTTTTTTCTGTCTATATAGTCAGCATGAGTTCTGCATTCGACTAACTGTTTGTCACCATGTTGAATAACTGGGAGAAGAAGTTGAGTTGGCTGTTGGGAAATATGGAAATAAAAATTACCATTCATTATGTGAAATAAATCAAAGATATACAAGAGATCAATGCTTAAATATATTGACACAAAGTTCAAACGATTACCGCAATGTCAGCAAAATTCCAACCAATTGTCTTAGGAAATGTACCGAATATCATATGGAGGGTTGAATCTTGTTTAAAAAAAAACAGCAAAAATTGGGATAAAATATCGATACTTGTGGGACTGCGAGAGTATTTGGGAAAAATCAAATGAAGTAATAGTCTTCTAACGACTTCTTCTAGTAGCCTACTGAAAATGGATAGGGCAAGTGGAGTGAATTTTTTGTAACTGCGCAAAAACAATTTTGCAAAGCGATCTACAGTATATATAATATGTTCATTTCGTGTCCAATATGTTTTATTGTTGTGTGGAATTCCCTTAAACCGAGTTGTTTTCATTTTTAATAACCTTGTTGATGGCAGTTTCTCAAAGAAATTGATCTATACAGATCTCAGTGTTTTGCAACTTAATTATAACTATCGAGTTTATCTTTCGTTAAGCCAATCCACATTATAAAAATATGATTAATTAGTTATTGTATTATAATCACATCCCAATAAAAGATTCAACTAGAATATATTCATCTACATAACATTGCTTTATCAAATATTTTATCAGCATTTTCTGGCAGAATAGTTATCTTACTTATTCCTATTTGTGAATATTATAGTGCTAATTGAGATAGAAACTCGATAAACTGCTTTACCTGATGCCTCAGTGATATCGGCCGTTGGTATCGCGTTGGTCCTTTAGCATAAAAGGAGGAATACGTAGATTTGAAGTGATCCTCCCCAGTATATTTGATAACCATTTTTGCTAGTCTATGTTTTCAGACTACCAAGAAATATCAGAAATACAAGCTTCTAATATATTTCCAAATTTCATTCTAACGTTACCCAATATGACGTCACAATAAACTTTAATTTGCTATATCGCACTCAGAAATCGATATATATATATATAGCATAATTCTTATGTTTTTTACTTAAAAAATAAATAAATCTAGCACATTTGTTGCCGATCTATGGAGTGCTGGCCTGTTGTTGGTCACAATAAAACGATATATCCGTGATAATTGGCGGACGAAAAGGAAAAATTAAATCAATTCGTATGACGTATCGTGATGTATCACGCTGTATACATCAAGATAACCCGTCATTTCTATCTCCATCTGACGTTTGATTAAGTGGAAAATACCTGGTGTCACATCAAGACTAACATGCTCACTCCACAGTTATTTTGTAACCTAGTCCTTTAGCCTAAATTAAAGTCTCTTTGTAATATGGAGATAATTTGAAAGTTTTGAATGCGAAAACAGATCAGAACAAAAGTGAACTAGTGATACAAGATTCATTTTATTTATGCCCAATATTGTCAAACTTTTAATTTACTGGAAATGTTAATTATATATATTTCGCACAAAATAAACCATGATATGGATCAATTAGCATGGCTGTAGAAGCAGAAACTGAAGAGAACTCCATGTTGGTGCGTTATATTGCATGCAGTGATTTTGAAATCAAACATTTATACAATTTGAATGTTTCTTATTTCATAAATTGGGAATTATAGATATACATGGATTATAGTGTAAAGCAGCCAGTTGAATTCAACTCGCGTAAAATCTGTTTGTTAATGAAATTTAAAAAAATCAGCGACCACGTGAAATAAAATAACAATCTGATGGATCCCATAAAAAGAATAGGAAAAATAGTTTCACAGAAAACACAGCAATGCTCAAATATATGGACACGAAAGCCAAAATAAGATAGTACGGGTATGCAATCCATCACAGTAGACTATGGACATAATATGCGCACTTTTTGAATTTGATGGCGGCATCGCACACAAAAAACGAATCCCATAGAGCCCACAAAAATAAAAATAAAAGTGATAGCCTTCTAGCGAAATATACAATCTTTAATCACTAAAAATTTGAAAGCAATTGGTCCTGAGGTTAATGAGAAAAGCGATTTTTTCAAAACAAAAAAATGCTAACAAGGAAATGAAGAAAAACAACAACATAATAATAACAAAACGATCCATATGTACGTTTCATGTCCCATAATTGAGCATATCTATCAATAGGATCAATCCACTACATGTTTAAAAACTATTTACGTGGATATGCTATTACTTTTCTGTTAAACTTTTGTAAAACGATATGAATTCACGAACATATTGAATCTTCGTGTACTATAATACTGGCACTGCATTTGTATATACTAATATACCTACTTTAATGATTTAGATATTCAACATTTTGTATTGTTTGGTACTGTTTAAAGCAACAAATTAAAAAAAATTCAATCATTTATTCGTCAGAAAAAGTTCTTATATTCTACTACCACATATATATACCATATCTTAAGTCCTATAAAACAGCATTTCATGCTTTCGAACATTTTGCGTGTTTTAAGCTTATCTAGTGATGTTCACTTATTTACCTTAATTAAGGCCTCGTGTAAACACCGCCAGCGATAACAAAATTTTCCCCAGTAATATAGCTGGAGTCGTCCGATGCTAAAAACGCTGCAAGTCCAGCACATTCCTCGGGCGTCCCAAATCTTCCCATGGGCAAATGGCTCAGGAATATTTCTTTTGCTTCCGAATTTCTCTTAGCTTCTTGAAGAAATTTTGTTTCAATTCCACCGATGGGTATGCAATTTATTCGGATGTTTAATTTCTGTAAATCCGGCATAAATCCACGTGCCATGGCGTTCACCGCAGCTTTCGTAATGCCGTAGATGCCAGGGTAAAGGTGAGTGACGTAAGATGCTACACTTGATGTGAGTACTATAGATCCCTGATAATCACTCTTAGCCATAAACGGAGTAATTTCTTGAATCATTTGAAAATTTGCCTTGATGTGAAGTTCTAAGGTCTTATCAATTACACTTTCAGGCGTATTCATGATGTCGAAGGGATGTGGGTTCACGCCTGCGTTTGAAACAAGAATGTTTATGGAGCCATATTCGTTCATTGTGAATTCGACGAGCTTTTTCCTGTCCTCTGGTTTTCCAAAATGACAAGTGACACCGGATGCCTAATAAAGGGTGTACAAAATTAATTCCAGGCTCGGTTGATGTTAGTAAACAGGCATTTGAAAAAAAATATTAGTGGAACATTGATATATATATATACCTTGTATCCGAGTGTCTTCATTTCATCAACTGCACGATCAACATTCTCCTGTTTTCGACTGCTAACAACAACATTGGCTCCATTCTGCCCGAGTCTTTTTGCTATTGCGAGACCTATTCCATCTGTTCCGGCGGTGACAATTGCTACTCTTCCGTCTAAATTTCCAGGTTTATTTGAGGCGCTCGAAATAAAACGGGAAGGACGGAACGAAACAAGCTTTAGTAATGTTGTAGTTCGAAACATATTGCTGATAACTGTTTAATTAGGTTTATAATTTCTATGAAAATAATAAATAACGCGAGTTGAATTTTTCTCCACATCTTAAAAGTTCCATCAGTCTTTTTTATTCTATTTTAAAATAGTTGGAGTAAATATTGCGAGTGAAGAAGATGCGAAAAACAAAATTCAACATAGCTGAGGTTCTTGGAAAAGGTTCATCAAAATTTTACGAATAAGCGATATGTTTTAACAGGAATTTCCAGACAATTTTCCAGGTTTCTTGAAAGAGATATTCCTGATCACCTTATCAGAAATACGTATAACAATGAGTCTTAATCAGTTGCTTAACTGCAGTTCAATGGTGTTTTTATTTATACAGGGTTAAATATGTATATATATATATGAATGCGTTATCTGGAGTGCTATGGTGTTCCTCAAACCCCTTTTGAAAGCAATGACTGACCCTTTTTACTGTCTTTCACTCTCAACCTATTCGGAGCTATCTCTAAATACTTATTCTATAACTTCCTATTAACATCCAAATATTCTCAAATAATATATTATCTTTTTAAACCAGCTTCATTTAAACTTCGAAACTATATTTCTGAGCCACTATAAAAAGCAACAACACTTGCCGGCAACAGTTTCGCAATTGGTATGCCCTTCAGTCCAATAGTTCATGCGAATTCCGAACTTGCAAAATTCACTATCGTTTTTATGTTACCTTGACACATTTATTTCGTAATTTCGAGTACTCAACGCCGATGGCCTTGGACATTATTACGCGACCATTTACCATTCCAAATTCCTAAACACACAGAATAAATGTTTGATTACGCTAGAATAGTCTTGACTCCAATACGAAATTTGGATAACTTTTGAATTTTGGTGATTTTAATTATTTTTACCCATGCGTTGTGGTGACACAATCTGGGGCGAATTCTCGTAATTTCTCCAGTACTTACAGGAATTTTTATCAAACCGCAAACATTTCGAAGACTTTACTTCATGTATGGCCACATATAAGGCAATAAGAATAATGAAATGACGAGTCAGCCAATGAAGGTCGATGATAGTATTTTGAACTATAAAAGCCAGTATATATTTGCTCAGTATACAACGTCGACCTCGACTGGTTTGCATAGCAAATATTGCATTTGTACGATTGTTCACAATGCAAAGATTGGTGAACGCATAAGTGACTATGCTTTCCTGATGCCTGTGGATTTAAGATTTATGTGTACATGTATGTTATAAAAATGAAATTAATGATATTATACGATATTGGGTTACATACAATTCATATCTTCACTGACTACAGTAGGCAAAGCATAGGCACCTAATTGTATTTTGAAGTGTTTTACTTCCAGTTAATGCCATAAATAGTCAGTCGCCGATAACTGAGAGGGGGTAACCTTTCAGACTAATCAAAGTAATAATTTGTTCATTTTGAACGCCGAGAAATGCTGTTGTTTCTGATGCTGCAAAAGACATTTGCTGAGCATTCAATTCTGGGTGAAACACACCACACGAAAATGTGATATAATATGTTACAGACAGGGTTCAATCCAAAATTACAAACCATTGACTCAATGAGACGATTGGTAGGTTTGGAGTTTGACGTTATCCGTGACGTCTCCTTCTACTAAGCTCTGGTATTAGATATTTATCAAACCAGTTTCTTCCAGTGCAGATGTTGTTGTCCTCCGCAAAAAACTCGACGCGAATAAGTCACAAGACCTTCTATTCAGCTATTCAATTTCGCAATCCTTTTTATTGATACGAGTCGTGATATTTCCGACAGAACTTGCGTAATCAAGATGTAACTATTGTGTAAGCGTCACGGCCAACTCCATGGAGGCTTGAATTTGATAGACATAGTGGGAGTCGTGTTTTAGCCTACCAGACGGCGGAGTCGATCTTTTCATGAAATAAATGTGGGCCCACAAAGGAGTTTTTAGTATCAAAATTTAATCTTTGCAAACCGGTACATTGCTAGTTACCACATGTAGACTAGCAGCTTTGAATTCCATGAGTATAACTATTTGCAAGAGGAATGCTGGATTTCTTAAAGCCATGTCATGTCGACGTGGCCGTAAAATATGACTTGGCGGCAAAAGACTGTGAAGCTATTCTATTAGCTAACTTTCGCGTGGAGTATGTAAGCATATATAAAAAGTCCCCTAAGCATTGGAGTGGAAACGAAAAAGAACATTTTGTAGTTAAAAAAATTATATTGTTTGTATAATATATCTATATATAAATGTTAATTACAACAAAGAATAATATTTAAATATATACGAATAAAGCATAAATATTTTGAAACAACGAAAAAGTGTGTAGAAGGTGAGAACAAAACTTAACCGAAAAAATTCTATGAAAAATCAGATTCGTTGTAGTTCTAGTACATATCTTAAAAAACTAAGTTAATTCTCACTGACCACGGCCTACCACAAAATTACATCTTAGCTACTTTGAAATAACCATGCCACGAAGACAATAATGACATAAAAAAAAGATATGAACGCGACATGGCGCTCATCTAGCACAGACGAAAATAGAAGGTTGTGTTCGGATGAAAAATTATTGGTGCCAGACGCGGTCTTCTTTCGAAGCGATTCTTTTTCTAATTTGATTGTCTCTATCTTTTCGGTAAAATTATAGTTAATTTTTCGTTACTTTCTCTTTATTCAGGGCAAAGCAGACAAGGAATGTTTTGACGCCACGCTCCCAGTTTCATAGTAAGGCTCCTTTTCTTCAGACAATTGTGAGCGAATGTTTTCAATAAGATAGGATGCCAAGGCTATTACGTGAACAGTAAAAATAGGATACCAAAGCACAGCCAATATGCATGAAATAAAAGCAGCGTGCATCCTGCTGACTCCTTGTCCGGGACTGCAAAACAGTATCTTTCGGTTATAAAATGTGATAATGCGAGCAGTGGCCCGCAAAGTTTTTTTTAGGTGAGGGTCAGATAGTAAAATGGAGAAAGTTTCAAAGCCCACTAATCATAAAGTTTGTGCGACCCACAGTTCTCCGACCACTGTGATAGAGGATTATACACCATATATAAATATTATAATATATTTATGTAACCGATTTATGTGCTCTCCAATATGTTTTTTTCATCTTCTTAGGTTAAGATAAGTCAGGATCAGATCAGAAAATTAGTCGTGGGTCCACAATAACAGGACAGTACCCATTTTTTTGGAAACTTTTTTTTACTATTGTTATGATTAAAAACATTCATTTGGAATCCATTAGCTAGCCAATCCACAGAATAAATATACGAGATAACGAAGGTTGGATTCTCTAATACATTTAAATAAAATTACTCGTAAAAAGACAAATCTATCTATTGATTTATTTTACTTTTCCCCACCAGCGTTACAACAAACACCACATGACATATGCGAGAAAGTAAGAATACAAGAACTGTGAGGTGTCTAGCTAGAATGTTAGATTATTTAAAATAGAATGTGCAAAGCTCGTTAATTAAAAAAATTATTTGATGTGACTTTCACGATAAATTTGATGATTCTTGCTGCTGTACAGTAGGAATGTAAAGACAAAAAAATTATTTTTACTATTAGTTATCGCTAATTATCTCTTACCTGCCATCAATCTCCAAGATAAAAAATTTGTTTTCTTCCATTTTATATGCAGTTACGAAGTAAATTTCACCGAGTTGCAGAATCAGTAGAAATATAAACACACAAATTTTTACAGTGTTCCCTTTGAAAGGCGCTGTATCCGGCAGTGGTTCGTCTACGTGAGGATCCATCATCACATGACTCTTGGCTGATGTCCAATCATCAACAGTCTCTGCTACCGCGTCGTAGAAAACGTCAGAGCGAGCAGAAGGAAATGGTGAAGATGGCGATCCAGTTTTTTTCGTGCGACGATTAAATTTCTTGACTAGTTCTTTCACTAAATACAACAATTCAGAACTGCAAGCTGTTCCATTTGTTACCAACGTCATGATCTCTTGATCATCGTTCGTTGATGGTTGCTACACATCAACACAGATGCATTTATGTGGCGTTTTGTCTGACCGGAGCAGCCGCGGATATTGTCATTGCATCCGCTGACAAAGGTGCGCATAATCTTTCAGAGTCACTGGAGGCATGAGGCATCTAGCAGACAGCTCGATGTACAGGCACTTTACCAAAGATATATCCGGACAGATTAGAAATAAAGTCACAATTGAAGAATGATCAGACGAAACGTTACAGAAATATATTTGCATTAATGTGCAGCAAGACTCTTCTATCATGCAGAATTGTCATATTTATTCTCGCTACAGCATACTAGCATTACGCGCATACGAATCGACCAGCGTGAAGGCAAAGAAGAGGAATAGATAGTTAGTCTCGTGTACTTATAACTGATAATCACGAAAATGCTGAATGTTATTTTTACAAAACTCTGAAAAGTATTGAGCGCATAAAATATACATAACTATATACTATCAATAAATTGAAGTCGACAAAACTTATTATTTTATGTAATAAACTCAGATTATACCGGAATCGTTATCCTTGTAATCTGCGCTCTGTTTGTCCTCATGCTGTTTAGTCTTGCTTTCATTCGATCGTGATCGTTTTTTTCTGAGAAAATCTTTCTTTTCTCTCTCGTCTTCAAATCTAACTCCCTTCTTTCTTTGAACGCGTGATTCAGGCTCGTAATTTTTATCACGAGATGGTGCTATTGAGTAGTGAAGAATCCGATTTTACACGTCAAACCAATTATTTAACAATTTTTCTCAAATAATCATCTCGTTAAACATAAACAAGCACGCAAACTAAGATATTTGCAGAAAAAACGACAACAGTTATTAATTAATTATGGATTTCATTACGCACCCTAAGAAAATAGTGACATTTCTTATTAAAATAAACTTGGGGAACTTATTGATAAGCATATATAATCACATGAATCTTTTGGAAAAAGAACCACAACACGCCCGATCAACAATAAAAAAGTAAAATAAAAAGCAAACCGGAAGAACTCCTTTTCTTAGGGATGGTCATCTTCAAGCCGCGTCCTTTTTTACATTTTCCAGTTTCCGAGGAATCTTCTGATTTTCTTTTAATCTCGTATGTTTTTTTCGTCACGGATTCACGAATGTTTTTAATTGAGAACTTTTTCAAAGAACTCTTCTTTGGTTTAGCTGACGGGCAAGGCGTTGGTGGTGGTTCGTAGTAAGTCTACAAATTATAAGTATTTCAAAATGCAAATTAATACTGCAACATCATGGTGCATGGACTCGTAAACAAAGACAACATTATGACATCATTAAGCTAACTCAATAGTTCGTAGATTCAGTAGAAAATTTCGCTAAATAGAATTAATGATAATTAAAGGATATAGACCTGGCAATGGCAAACTACGGCCCGCGGGCCAAATCTCACCCGTTGGGTACTTCAATCTGGCCTGTCTGATGCTGATACAATCAAACTGAAACCAAATTTTGATGTTTCAGCTAAAAAATAGATCATTGAATTTGTTGAGATTGCGATAAAATTAGTTTTGGCGCGAGGCTTATTGTTTTTCACTTTTGCTTTTGTAACACTGTAAATATTGCGCATAAAATGTAACTTTTTACGTCACACTCACATGGCCCGCCAGTCAAGATGGGCAAATTTTTTGGCCCCTGGCCCAAAAAACCTTGCGCACCCCTGAATTATAGACGCATTAAAATTGACGCAATAGCGGTGGCCTAGTGATTAAAAAGATTTAGGTTTAAATCCTATGCCTACCAGCTAACCCAGGGTGTAATAAATTGGGTTGACACCAAAATAAAGTAGCTCCTCAGCGGAAAGCGTCATATAAGAATATACACGCAAAATCAAATATTATTAAAGGAAAACGAAAGACTGAATGCAACTGTTCCATTACAATATCAAAAGAAGAAGTTTTTAAAAGCTTCCTCTTCACTTCGATTATTTCGGATACAGCGTGTATTGCCTGAATCGAAATTACCAACGCGAAACTTCTAGTATAGTACAACTACAGCACGGTAAAGTCATAGTTTATCATAGTTTTCCAAAAAAATTTAGCGCCATAATCATTATTCTCTTCGTAAATTATTGAAATACTGGCCTCGCTATCTCCGTTGTTCATTAATTGAAGCCCCGAATCAGCTGCACCAGCTGGAGGCCAAGGTGATTTTTGATTGTTATTTGGAGCAGCAGGAAGGTGTTCTACCATTTCCTGTAAACTTATGGCGTCTTCTTCGGTGAAAAATGTTAAATTGGATATACCTAGAAGCAAGAAAATTTCAAATACACTTGTCCCATTTGATATACTTACTATTACCATTGGTTTTGGTCTTTACAGTTTATTTATACTTTTTTAGTATTATATCTACCCTTACTCAGAGTATAGAGTAAATCCCATTTTATATCCTTACTTTAACCGCATATAACGGACATAAAAGTGAGTTTCATCTTAACGTCCTGTCTATATATGATTGATATGTTATGACAGGGTACTCAACTGACGGACCGCGGTCCGAATCATCACCTTTCGAGTATTCGATCCAGACCGCACCTAGTTCTTTATTTTGCATCATTGAGAAGGCTTTCTTTTATTAAATGACTTTTATAGTTTGAAAAGTTATTTTATAATTTGCTCATATTTGCACCTTACTATATATGAAAAGAACTGTAGCGACATAATAAACAACGTAAATAGCGTTATATTGTTTAACGAATAATCATAATCACTAGCCGGCCGAAGAAGTACGCGTTTAAGGATGTCGAAATATAATTTCTGGAAAGACCGGACATCAGTAATTTTGAAGATTTGTATACGAATCTTTGGTAAATATAATTGACTAGGCCTGTGTTATGGTATCGATTATGGTAAAATAAACATGCGTGTTTTAGTATGATCACCGTTACGGTGCCGACAAAAAATATCGCCACTTACTTTGATCTGGATTTCCCACCTCTCGGCAACATTTTCTCGGACAGCAATTGGCAAATTTATCAGGTTTCTTCCCCGGCACATCTGCTGCCCCCAAGTGAGGAGAAACCTCAAAACATTCAGCTATCACAGAATTATCTCGTATGTGGCGCTCAGCCTACAAAATGAACAACAGACGGTTCAACGGACGAAGGTATATTAAATCGAAATTGAAACTCCGCAATATAATTATATTCCCCTGATACCGATATCTTGTTCATTTTAAATTCGTTAAACCAGAGTGTTATCTATAATAGATTTGATACCTGTAACAAGTATTACCTCAAATTGTGAGCGCGTGAATTAAAATAAAATAAACCGCACGTTAAGTAGTTAAGTACACTATGTAGTCTCACTCCTGTACCTACAGACGCACGCATTCGAGACCATATACACTCAATACAGAACTACGTATCAAAAACAAGTACGTTCAAGCAACCTTGGAAGATATTCTCGTTCGACATATAACCTGAAATGTTTAGTGTCCATCGGTTCATACTAACGAGTAGTGCCCGCCTTAATTGGTAACACTATCTATTTAGTTCAAGCTCTTGACACTACAGGTTGTCCGTTAGATCAGTCTTCTTTACTTCTAAGTGCGCGTGATTTTACCCTAAGCCGATATTCTCAAAAATAATATTTCACGGATATTATTTTTTTTTAATTAGAAAAATTGGGACTCCAGAAGTATATGAACCAAGATGGCGGACACCAGAACGTAGTATGTGTACCAGGTGAGGGTTAGGCCATAATTTTATTCTAATTTTACTTATTTTAGTTATATTACGAGTTCGGGGACAAGTCAAGTGAATCCCGTAGTATTTGTACCTGAAATTATAGCCTACTAACTTTAACCTGGTACACATACTACGTTCCGGTGTCCGCCATCTTGGATCACATACTTCGGGAATACCGAAAAATTATTTGAATATTTGCCTGTAAATTTGCTAACATTGGCGTCTATATTAGTCATTTGACCTACGTGCCAAATCATTTCAGTATTGCTCTTCAGTTTAATAAAACACATTTTAGTCAAACCTGCTGCACTAATCTTTCGCAATATCTAGACACTCTCAAGACATCGCCAGAACCATCAGGTGTAGAAGTCGGAGGAGGCATCTGTGGTGCATCAGTTGATTGCGTATGAGATTCATGTAACACGTCAGGGTGTTTCAAACCACTTTGCCCACTCAGAATAGCTATACCAAGAAAAGCAGGAAAGACATTTTTGTTCACTATAGTTATGCCAATAAATTATTTCGGCATAGAACAACGTAGCCTAATTATTTTAATTGCTGGATGAGGTATCAAATGAGTGAATAAAACCACTTTTTAACAAAGTTATTCTCAATATTAACGCTTAATTGCGAACAGTTTTTTTAAAAAAAAAGCTATTTTGAGAAGCTATTATGAGAAGCTATTTTTTGTGAGGACCGCAGTTTTTTCGATTGGGATATTCCGTCCATCCGGGGTGAAGTGTGCTATCGCTCCATTGGTGACAAAATGTTTCATATTTTGGAATGCCGCACAAATTTGAATTCAATTTCTAACTTATTACGATTCTAATCATATATAAGGTAATAAAAATTCATACTTTCGTCTCGGAGATTTGCCATTTTGGTTCTCACATACGCTATAGATCTGGCAGTAATATGATCAGCAGGACAGTTAGACAGCAGAGGTTCCATGCGCAATCTACGGGAACTTGTAACACATGATGCTGGAAAATATAATGTTTAAAAGATGTAAAACATACAGGAACAAAAATCATTTTAACAAAGAAGACAGTTGTATTTAAAAGAATCATGTAATACTTTCAATTTTTATGAGGATTGTCAATAGCAGTAAATCTTCTAACAAATATAATTAGAAAATACTGGTTACTCAAAGATTACAACAACATTATAAACATTTTCACATTATAATTTTCCGTAATATTTACAGTTCAAGCATACATTGTCAAGGATACTTGTTACATGGATGACGAATTTATTTAACAACTTCGAACTATACTGCTATAACTCTCGCAATCATATTAATTAAACAACTTATGCCGTTTTCTGCTTTGTTAGAAAAGCTTGAAAATTTCACACATTCACGAATGTATTCGAAAGCGGTGAGTAAAAATTAGTCAAAAAGCTGGCCAAAAATATGCACAGTCGACGAAACACACAGATAATCGGTATACAAGTTTTTGATATTTGAAAGTGGACCGGTAACTGTTTCCAATATGTTTCACTCGGGTTGTAAGGTACAGAGAAATATATATTTATATCGTTTTAAAACATTTTATTCATATCGTGGTAATCAGAATGGCTAAGGAAATCTTAAGGATAAATTTGGATTTTTAATATTTGGTTGCTCTTGTCCATAAAATAATATGTAACGGGAGTATTTACGTCAATATACGTCACGGCCGTAATTTCAGTGGAAAAATCTAACTTTCGGTTCTGTTTAGTCAGTCAAGGTCAACTCATGCTTGGCAGAAGACCAATTATCTCTGGATATCTACACCTTGCGACAATCTCTAAATAGGGAAGAAAACGAAACGAAAGAAAACCAATGATACTATTAAGTTGTATACATCCTTATACCAAGTGAAATCAACCAATGGAATTTTACACACAATAAAAAAAATAACAATGAATATACACGTATGTACACGTTGCGGAGATACCAGAACACCGCAGGTTTCGAACAAACTATCAGTTTTGTAACAATAATGTATGGTCACAAGACAACTAAATATTAAGATTAAAATGGCGCAACATTCCGAATGGTATAATTCCTACAGTAATTGACATATGTTAACAAATAATTAGTTCAAGTACCTTCCTCCATTTTGAAATATTTGTCCGAAACGTATTGGTACGGAATACATTTCCAACAAATTTTAAAAGGAGGATTTGAATCAGTGACGTACCAGAAAACGGAACTGAGAAACGCTATTCATAAAATTATCACTACAGAACAGTGGTTCTCGAACTTTTTAAGCTGCGCCACCTTTTTAGAATTTGTCAAGTCTCGATAGAGCATATTATTACATAACAAATACAAGTTTCACCGCTGCCAAGGTTTAGAAATAAACTTGCCGAATATCGTGTATCTTGGCTGACAATCGATTCTGCAATAACTTCGGCAGTATACGAAAGTTATTGTCTTGCTCTAAGAGTAGTGTGATAAATTTTTTTCGCAACGATAGCAGTGGCATCAGAATGTCCAATTTTTTCCAATTCCAAGCGAGCGAAGAATCGGACTCGGAGGAAATTGTAAATTAGATACTAAAGTTTCAGCAGTCATGTAACATTTATGGTTTTGGAATATTCATTTTTCGCTGTTTAGATAATACATGAATACTTGCAATGTTTATTGAGGGATTTTCAACACTTACGACCAAAAATTAGGCAGGTGTTAGATCTGAATTGTATGATTTAAAGAAATCTCAAATAAATGATGAAACATATACTCTGGGTACCATTACAAAATCAAATTAAACGGAACATAAAAAATACAAAATTTTGTGGCGACTCCATTAAAAATGCGCCCAAAGAACCGCTCTTATTGGTAGCGGTGGAAATTTTTATGCGTGTGTGCAGTTATCTGCATATTCAGTGCTCATTCATTTTTGTGTATATATAACTTTAATACCAATCAGTCGATCGCGGTCGAAAGTAGGTTGGCCACCCCTGATCTATAGAATACACTCTAAATATATTAGTTTCTCCAAATATTTTTAGTGTCAATCACGTGAAACTTTTTGTACGGATTTGGTACAATGAGGGCCGATTGTGTACTAAAAAATAGATATACTAAGAGAGCAGTCAATCATAAATGACAATAAATATATATATAGATATATTAGACAAAACTCTTTAACAAAACCGACAGTAGTTTCCCTAGACCTGAAGCAATTAAAATCAAAACAATCATGGAAATCTTTGCTGCAATAAAAATGTAAGAGATACGAAGAAACTTTGGTTAAAATTATATTTTATCTATAAATAATGAAATTGAAAATAAGGATTCATAGGAGTGGAAACACAGTGAACAAAAAAGGCAAGAAAGTAATTGCAGGTTTTTACAAATATTTTACATTTCAGATTAAACGTTCTGGCAAACTCTATTAAAGAACGACGCGCATATGATTGATTTAGTCTAGTTATGACTGTGCGATGCAGCACGGTTATGTACACCATTCCTATATGTTGATGTATATAATTCACACATGCCTTTGTACCCACCCACAGGGTCTGTGACCCTTTACATTATTGAAAATTTTCAAATCTTGCTAACCTACGGTGATTGATGTGAAAAGGGATAATGTGCCTATATAGAGTTCGAATAAACAATGTGAAAAAATATCTATAATTGAAACTAATAAAACTGATATTAGAAAGGAAATTAAATGATATATATATTATTGCAGGGGAAAACAAGTATGTACATTTTACACAATTACATGAAAAAATTTATTAGGAAATTGTAGGGGATTCCAGACAACAAGTAAATAAACAATTGTCCAAAGAAGAAGAAAAGAACAAGAACGCATCGGATGAAACGAGATGATCCGCTTCTGATACAGTTAATTTATATTTGGTGAATTGCCTGAGTATGTGTGGACCTTATTTTGAAATGGGAAATTGTGCAATTTCTCGACAAAGTGAAACAAGAATCCAAATGTAAGTACTAGAAATAAAAGTAGTTGTGCAAAGACGCACCAAATATAGGTAAAACAATAACAGTTTTTTACGTCACTCCATTTGAATTAAGCAAAATAAAAACTCCGAAACCAAAGGATATTATTTTAAATAAGCGTTCTATATATATATTATATATGACATCGATTATGTTAAAGATATTTCCGTTACGATTTGAGATACCATACGGTAATTTTGTCCACTGAATTCGATATAAAATGGGCTCTGATTTCCTATGTAGTCAGTCTGTCGGCCGAAACTCGTCCTATAGTGATCAAATACCTGGTTTACTTAACGATGGCAAGATTTCATTTTGCAGTGTTGTTATGCTTTTTGCTGATGGTTTTTTGCGCTTCACCATGCGATGGAAAGAGAAAAAAAGCTTCTCTTGTCGATTTTGAAATACAATATAGTGAAGTCATCTATGTCGCAAACAATTTTGCAAACAATGACAAAGCTCTAAATATGGTAAGTATTAGAGATTAATGGCAAGAACTTCTAAGTATGTATATGTATAGCTTTTGCAGGCACTTTTGTCTAAGTAGCAAGCTATCAACATACTTTTTCTATCATCAACGGTTTGTGCTTACATTTATCAAAAGAGAAAAGTTATAAATGATAACATAAAAACTTCTTATTTCAAAATCCTCTAAAATATGATTTGTATGAAGCAAAATAATCTGATGATGGCCAAATAAAATGTTTTTCTACGTTAATAATGTTCAGCAGAACTTTTTGGAGTATATTTAAAATTTCGTTATCTCTTTCAGGTAGAGAAGAAAACAAGCAAATCAGACATAACTAAATCCGACTTGAGAAAGTTGTCGAAAATCACAAATTATCTGAATGTAAGCGAAGAATTTGTGAAAGCCTTCAATTTAAGTCAAGAAGAAAGAAAACTGTTGATATTACAAAAAAACATATTGTTTTTGAAAAAAATCTGCGGGTTGTCAAAGAAAGGAATCAAGTGTGAGGTATTAACTTTCTTATTATTAATAAAATACTGAATTTTCATACAATATCTTAGTCTCAATTTATATTGGCATCAAGATACTAAGTTGATTACTTATAATTTCTTTGAATCCTTACCATTTACTTACAACTGTGATAATTTGATATCAAATAATTGTCATCACCTTGAAACAATAACAACATACGTAAATTTGCATTTAAAATGTTATTGTATATTTTCAGGATGCCTGTGAAGAATGTCATAATATCATATCCATAGAAAATCTTGTGAAAGTCAAGAACACCAAAAAGGTTGGTCATCAAGTTTACGGTATATATAGAGAAAATAAATCTCTAACGAAGGAGTCGAATTTTATGTAAATCTTGCAAATCAAAATCACAAATTTTCATTTAGTATATGAAGCCCGCCAAATATGTATACCGAAGGAAGTTTGGAATATGTATAGTGTTGATTATCAAACTCTTTTTTTATGTAGTTGTAACCAATGCAGTGTCATAAACTCTGTCCGTAACATGAAAATGGTCACAATTGTCAAGTTCACTATACTAATAAGGCCGAATGACATAAATAACTAAATTTCTATTTGATTTTCTGATTTAATAAGCAATATATTTGATGTTTTACAGCGCGTTAATTTCGAAAACACTGTAAAGAGTTTTCTAAAGAATAAAAAGAAAGAAAAAGTTCCAAAAGAGAAAAAGAACCATAGAAAAATGTTGATTAGACAATATTATAAAGTTAAGAAAGTTGACCGTCGTATGAAGAAAAATGTGTTGTATCGATTCTCCGTTCATAAGATTTTACTTGGAGAAATTCGTTGTAATAAAAACAAAGAAATGAAATAGATTAACAAAAACAAGATTTTTAGTTTTCATTGATCTTCACGAGATGTTCACTCTTTTATCAGTTTGCGCTGAACATATGAAAAGAAATTTAAATTTTTCATGCTGATTTCGGGCCTTCAAACGAATTTCAACAAATGATTGTTAACTTTAATTTGAACAGGTCTTGAAGGTCCCTCGAGCATGTTGTTGTGAACATTTGAAATGAAAAACAATTTCCGAATATATAATTATATATCAACGTATATTATTTAATTAAAATATATCTTTTATTTATATTCCACAACCTATTTATACGCAATAAAAACACAATATTCTCAAACCGATATTTTGTCGAGTTGTCACGTCAAGGTAACTTTCTCAGGAATGCATTATGGTTACACAACAGTTGCATACTGTTAGATTTAGTATTTCTACTGAAATCAGTGAAGAGAGAAGTGTTTAAGAATATTATGTGTTACTTCAAATCTGCTTATCAATCTTGTTCGAATCGGGATCTAGTCTCAAACGAAAAAAAAAGATCTCGAAAACCATTGTTTGACACAGTTTTATAGATTCTAGAAAGAACTGAGTCTGAGCCTATAAAACAGAGCCTGCAGAGAAGTGAAATTTGGATTCTGATTAAGTGATGTAATATTGTAATGTAATATTGATTACTGAAAAGATACAAATAAGATTGCAATAACAGTTGGAGCATACTCAGTCAAGTATATTTGTTAAGTACGCGTCAAATATAACTAACAAACTTGCACTTCTCCGGTAGATTTCCAGCAAACCATCCAAATAGTTCATATTACCTTATGTTTCAATAATAAAATTAAACATTTGGAAAATTTTAATATATGCACATGTAATTATTTCAAACTGTCTGTATGAAATTTATGAGAGCTAAGTTAATAAAATATTCACATCTTTGAAAATCTAATTGCTTCATAAACAATGTAAGTTGCTTTACATTTTGCTTGACACACTCACACCGCTTCACATATTTTTCTTCCATGATAATATTGCAGTCAAATTTGAATTCATTTATAATGAAATAAAATTTCCCCCAGACTACACGCACATTTTATACAAGAATCATAACAAAAATATATTAACTTAGCAAAAGGTCTGTTTCAAAAATATGTAAAGTCGTTGACGAATACAAAGAAAATCGTTGTGGAATTTACTGTATTTCCGGTCAGACAGAAGGTTTCGGATTATATTTCGTTTGGATTGTGAGGTACATAGACATATATACCGTTTTATAATTTTATTTTATTATTGCGGAAATTTCCATAGATAAATTTAAATAGCTCTTATTTGGTCGCTCTTATTCATGAAATCTTACATGGACGAATTTGAGCATTTATGTCAATGTACTTATGTCGCAATATGCGTCAGATCCAAATTGTAATTTCTGTGGAAAATTTCTAATTTCAACTCCTGCTATTTCAATTGAGGGCCAGTGATTTGCTTCCCATGTTTGATTAAAAACAAATAGTCTGGCCACAATCTCTATTAACATAAAATGAGCAAATCGAAAACAAACTAACGCTACTATTAATTGTCATTACATCATCATGCCTAGTGAGAGCAATCCTTACTCGGTCAATACTCAATTATATTCAAAAACCAATCATTGCGGGGTACCAGTGAAACCATGGTCGTAACTCTGGTCTCGAAAAATCAGTTTTCTAACGGAATTCTATGATCACCGCACCATACCAGTCATTAAGATTGAGATGCAGCAACGATTTAACTGCACAATTAATAAAGTTTACCTTTGTTGTTGGCAAACAGGTTGGAGTCCACTCAAATGTTTTGCAAATGTTTGTCAAAAAAGTAGCGGAAGTTAAAATACTGAAACAAATTTTTCTCATGTGTATTGACAAACGTATAACAAAACTTAGATATATACAAAATTCGATATTATTTAGACACTTCAATCCAGCGAGAATATTGTTTAATATGTATAACTTCCAATTTCACTGAAGTTGATTTATTTGGGACTGGTATGAGTGAATTGTTATGGGAAAAAAACAGATACTAAAGATACTAAAATTATTTTTTTCAACTTTGTGTGGTCAAATTTACCGAGTATATTATTCTCCTCTTATTATAGTGAGTTATTAAATGAGTTGAACAAAGCATGTAACTGGTTTCTACTCCAAGGGCCATAATTTTGAAACGTCATCGTTGAGATAAAGATGAAAATATATCTGCAAAAATTGAACAGAGAGATTTTTGATATCTAATGAAGGAGAATAACGGGAAGAAATCACAAAAAGCAATTTTTGATTCCCATATAATTTTGAAGAATGAATCTGTTTTTCTTGAAAGTCAAAGCCAATGTAGGTCAAACCCAGATTAAGTTGGAATTTTTTGAAGTCTT
This sequence comes from Styela clava, assembly GCF_964204865.1. NCBI lineage: Eukaryota > Metazoa > Chordata > Ascidiacea > Stolidobranchia > Styelidae > Styela > Styela clava. Next base: position 8,236,839 of record NC_135261.1, read on the forward strand.
TCATGGTGTACTAAAATGCAAATATTCATTACCTAGGATATACAAACCTATACAAATTACGAGTAGTGCCTAAAATTAGATTACTTACTGCTGAAGGAGTCGCAACTGACGCACTGGGGCTTAGATATGGATTTATTTGCATTACAAAGATATCAGTGGAAACCGTCTGAGACGAGACACCAGGAGGTTCAAGTTGACAAACTCAGGAAACAGTTTCGGGAAGAGAATTACACAAGGCGGTATCTAAACAGTAGTTGTTAATAGTTATGATATTCCCGCACAAAAAATTCATCCAAAATTTTTGAACTTGTGAACATGCTTGTATAAAATAAGCTGTGTCGCCATTTTGTTTTCTTTAACTTTGTTAAACTTTCTTTAACTCATTTAAGATGAGCTTAATTTTTAATTATCGCTACGCCAGGAAATTGGACAAACTTCCAATACATTTAAAGATAAAAAAAAAAATATTTATATAATTGCTTCCGAAATATATTAAATTTATTGAGTAGTCCATATTGTCTTCCTATACGACCATGATAAGAATAGGAATAACGTACGTATAACAGACCCAATCAATACACTTTATTTCGAAAGAAGACGTAATACCCTTTTTAATCCAAAAATTATGCAATGCTATAAACTATTTACTTTTGGTTCCAACCGTTTTACAATTGCAATGCCAAAAATAACGAAGCCGTGACATTGTTATATTTATTTTGATATTTCATTATATTATAGTGAAACGTCACATTTCAAATAAGGAGGATTAAATAGTAATTATATAAATAAAGCATATTTATTATCAAACAATCGGTATATTCAAATGTACGAACAATAACGTAACAAAACCCGATATCGGGGATTTTAAGAAATGACTATTGTATCGTAGTCATCCAATAGACAAAAAATTGCCCCGCACTTGTGAGCGAGTGGCTCATGTGTTCTATGAGTGGCGCAAATCGGATAGGTACGGTAACAATTGCGACACGAAATTTGTCAGGCATCTGAAAAATAATTGACATAATATCAACATCTGATTCTAGCGGTCAAAATTATCAATTTGCAAACAATTGATGGGCTGTTATGCCCAATGGATTCGTAACAGTAACAACTTAATATTGCGGTTAGATAAAATTTGTTGGATAAATATTTTGGGTGGTTGGCAACGTGAACTTAATATTCGTGACACTCGCGCCAGAGGTCGTTTTAAATATAAAAAGCCAACATCTACATCAATCACTGTGGCAATTTACATTGGTAACAATAATGGCCCAGTTGAACCCCAGGTTTATCTTTCACAAAAATTCGAAGTGTCATCTGAAAACGAAAGGACTCGACCTGAAATAGGACTTGACAAACGACCGAAGACACTTTTATTGAGTCTTGAAGAGAAATGGTAGCGAGTGTTTAAAAAGACAAAAAATAAAAATAAACAAATCACGATATACCAAGTACATTCATTAAATCTTGTATTGAAAAAATCGGAAATTTAATAGTTTGTTTCAGCGATTCAGCTATGCTAATGTCAAGATAAATATTGTCAATGCATGATCAAATCTTCTTTTTTGACTTTCAGAAGAACGTTGATATAACGCAAGTGTCTTAGTGGCAATTCGACTGTTATTCATACATTTCACTGTTGTTTATGAAATTTACAAAACTCAACCTGTGTCTAGTGATGTAGTGACTCGACATAGGACTCAAAATACACACAATATATAAAATTGTGTTTACTCATTTTTTTTGGCAGAATTTTCAAATTTTATATTTGGTATAGCTCACTGACTTTATAAGCTTACCGAACCTCTAGTATTCAGTCACTAACGGGCGAAAAGAAAAAATCAGAATCAGTATGAATTTTACTGATTCAATTTTCTGAAACACTAAGATGAACATATTATGAAATGTGGCAAATGATTTACAATTTATATCAATCAATATATAATGCACTGTTATTAGGAAAATTAAAATATAAGAAAATTTAGAACAGACGTAGTGTTGAAATTTACGGAAATTTCGAATGAGCAAACTGGGTATAAGTTTCAAATGAGTTTCTGAAAAAAAGGAAGATTTCCATACCCCCCAAAAAAAACAAATAAAGACATTCAATTGTGGTTTAAATTTACTCAAGAAATTTTTGCTCGAAAATGTTCTATTTTGAATTTCTACTTACTCGATTCCGACAAAAGAAATATGTCGATATTTTGTATATTATTCAATCAATCAAGATAAACATCGACCGATTTATATTTATCACAACCACTGTAATATGCAGTATAACTTCCACATTCGATGAAAGTCGCGAATTACGGCTAGAGAACAGAAGCTTTCATTGTAACAAAACGTAATGCCATCATTCAAAAACTGTTTGACAGTCAAATATCCGGGAATAAAGCAAATACAATAAAAGCACGATACTAACTAGTGTGTCACGTGATACGTGGATATCCCCGTCCCGGAATTTTTTCGGACATAAATTAGTTACCAGCGGCAAAGCCGACCTAGCAAGAGTGTTATGGTGATATGTGGATTGACAGACAATACTCAAGCCTGTACTGTATTACATATCAGTAATGATGTTGCCACAACATGAAAATATTTGAAGATTAAACAACCCAATTCGATAAAATTAATTTCAATTATCTGTGTGGTAATTCTATTCAATGTTTCTAAAAATCGATACCCGCGTGATTTAAATTTCGTCATATCGCCTATGAGATCACGAACAATATACATACACATACGAGGTCATTCATCACTATAGTGATATAACCACAATATAATAATATTTGATGATCAAATAATTTAAGTCAATAAATTCTTGCTATAGTAAGTGCATGCCATAACAAATTTCATAAAATTCCTAACATCTAGGCGTAATTTCCACGTGTTAATATTGCTCCATAATACAATGGCGGTAAACTCGGATAAAAATATGCAAATTGCATAATAAATGTAACAGCCTTAATTGTGGGTGGACAAAAAAATCGACAGCGACGGAAGGTGGTCAACACAATAAATATCCAACCATTTTATAGATTTTGCAAATTTGTTGAAACTTGTTTTTCGAATTCGAAAAACTTGTTTCAAATTGTATAATTTTTTGAGGGAATTTTCTAATGATAAGACAAACTGTTCGAGTGCGCCTATAAACATAAATATATAATAAAACTTCAAAATTGTGCAATTAACATTCTGTAAGGAACTTTGAGAAAGTGTTTGTGCGTCAAATATAACTAACAAACTTGCACTTCTCCGGTAGATTTGCAGCAAACACACCAAATAGTTCATATTACCATATGTTTCAATAATAGGCTTAAACATTCGGAAAATTCCAATATAGGCATATGTAATTATTTGAAACTGTCTGTATGAAATGTAAGAGAGCTGAGTTATTAAAATAATCACATCATTGAAAAGCTAATTGCTTCATAAACAACGTACGTTGCTTTTTCATTTTTTTTCGACACACTCCCACCGCTTCACATATTTTTCTTCTATGATAATATTGCAGTCAAATTTAAATTCATTTATAATGAAATAAAATTTCCCCCAGACTACACGCACATTTTATACAAGAATCATAACAAAAATATATTAACTTAGCCAAAGGTCTGTTTCAAAAATATGTACAGTCGTTGACGAATACAAAGAAAATCGTTGTGGAATTTACTGTATTTCCGGTCAGACAGAAGGTTTCGGATTATATTTCGTTTGGATTGCGAGGTACATAGACATATATACCGTTTTATAATTTTATTTTATTATTGCGGAAATTTCCATAGATAAATTTAAATAGCTCTTATCTGGTCGCTCTTATTCATGAAATCTTACATGGACGAATTTGAGCATTTATGTCAATGTACTTATGTCGCAATATGCGTCAGATCCAAATTGTAATTTCCGTGGAAAATTTCTAATTTCAACTCCTGCTATTTCAATTGAGGGACAGTGATTCGCTTCCCATGTTTGATTAAAAACAAATAGTCTGGCCACAATCTCTATTAACATAAAATGAGCAAATCGAAAACAAACTAACGCTACTATTAATTGTCATTACATCATCATGCCTAGTGAGAGCAATCCTTACTCGGTCAATACTCAATTATATTCAAAAACCAATCATTGCGGGGTACCAGTGAAACCATGGTCGTAACTCTGGTCTCGAAAAATCAGTTTTCTAACGGAATTCTATGATCACCGCACCATACCAGTCATTAAGATTGAGATGCAGCAACGATTTAACTGCACAATCAATGAAGTTTACCTTTGTTGTTAGCAAACAGGTTGAAGTCCCCTCAAGTGTTTTTCCAAATGTTCGTCAAAAAAGTAGCGGAAGTAAAATACTGAAACAATTTTTTCTCATGTGTATTGGCAAACGTATAAAAAACTTAGATATATACAAAATTAGATATTATTTAGACACTTCAATCCAGCAAGAATATTGTTTAATATGTATAACTTCCAATTTCACTGAAGTTGATTTATTTGGAAATTTTATGAGTGAATTGTTATGGGGAAAAAACAGAAACAAAAGATACTAAAATTATTTTTTTAAACTTTGTGTGGTCAAATTTACCGAGTATATTATTCTCCTCTTATTATAGTGAGTTATTAAATGAGTTGAACAAAGCATGTAACTGGTTTCTACTCCAAGGGCCATAATTTTGAAACGTCATCGTTGAGATAAAGATGAAAATATATCTGCAAAAATTGAACAGAGAGATTTTTGATATCTAATGAAGGAGAATAACGGGAAGAAATCACAAAAAGCAATTTTTGATTCCCATATAATTTTGAAGAATGAATCTGTTTTTCTTGAAAGTCAAAGCCAATGTAGGTCAAACCCAGATTAAGTTGGAATTTTTTGAAGTCTTTCATGGTGTACTAAAATGCAAATATTCATTACCTAGGATATACAAACCTATACAAACTACGAGTAGTCGCCTAAAATTAGATTACTTACTGCTGAAGGAGTCGCAACTGACGCGCTGAGGCTTAGATATGGATTTATTTGCATTACAAAGATGTCAGTGGAAACCGTCTGAGACGAGACACCAGGAGGTTCAAATCGACAAATTCAGGAAACAGTTTCGGGAAGAGAATTACACAAGGCGGTATCTAAACCGTAGTTGTTGATAGTGATGATATTCCCGCACAAAAAAATTCATCCAAAAGTTTTGAACTTGTGAACATGCTTGTATAAAATAGGCTGTGTCGCCATTTTGTTTTTTTCAACTTCGTTAAACTTTCTTTAACTCATTTAAGATGAGCTTAATTTTCTAATTATCGCTACGCCAGGAAATTGCACAAATTTCCAATACGTTTAAAGATAAAAAAAAAATATATATATATAATTGCTTCCGAAATATATTAAATTTATTGAGTAGTCCATATTATCTTCCTATACGCCCATGATAAGAATAGAAATAACGTACGTACGTACAGACCCAATCAATACACTTTATTTAGAAATAAGACATAATACCCTTTTTAATCCAAAAACTAAGCAATGTTATTAACTATTTACTTTTGGTTTCAACCGTTTTACAATTGCGATGCCAAAAATAACGAAGCCGTGACATTGTTATATTCATTTTGATATTTCATTATATTATAGTGAAACGTCACATTTCAAAAAAAGGAGGATTGAATAGTAATTATATAAATAAAGCACATTTATTATCAAACAATCGGTATATTCAAATATGCGAACAACGATGTAACGAAACCCGATATCGGGGATTTTTATGAAATGACTATTGTATCGTAGTCATCCAATAGACAAAAAATTGCCCCGAACTTGTGAGCGAGTATGTGCGAGTGGCTCATGTGTTCTACGCGTGGCTCAAGTTGGATAAGTACGGTAACAATTGCGACACGAAATTTTTCAGACATCTGAAAAATAATTGACATAATATCAACAACTGATTCTAGCGGTCAAAATTATCAATTTGCAACCAATTGATGAGCTGTTATGCCCCGTGGATTCATAATAGTAATAACTTAATATTGCGGTTAGATAAAATTTGTTGGATAAATATTTTGGGTGGTTGGCAAAGTGAACTTGATATTCGTGACACTCGCGCCAGAGGTCGTTTTAAATATCAAAAGCCAACATCTACAACAAACACTGTAGCAATTCACATTGGTAACAATAATTGCCCAGTTGAACACCAGGTTTATCTTTCACGAAGACTCGAAGTGTCATCTGAAAACGAAAGGACTCGACCTGAAATAGGACTTGACAAACGACCGAAGACACTTTTATTGAGTCTTGAAGAGAAATGATAGCGAGTGTTTGAAAAGGCAAAAAAAAATAAACAAATCACGATATACCAAGTACATTCATTAAATCTTGTATTGGAAAAATCGGAAATTTAATAGTTTGTTTCAGCAAATCAGCTATGCTAATGTCAAGATAAATATTGTCAATACATGATCAAATCTTCTTTTTTGACTTTCAGAAGAACGTTGATATAACACAAGTGCCTTAGTGGCAATTCGACTGTTATTCATACATTTCACTGTTGTTTATGAAATCTACAAAACTCAACCTGTGTCTAGTCATGTAGTGACTCGACATAGGACTCAAAATACACACAATATATAAAATTGTGTTTACTCATCTTTTTTGGCGGAATTTTCAAATTTTATATTTGGTATAGCTCACTGACTTTATAAGCTTACCGAACCTCTAGTATTCAGTCACTAACGGGCGAAAAGAAAAAAATCAGAATCAGTATGAATTTTACTGATTCAATTTTCTGAAACACTAAGATGAACGTATTATGAAATGTGGCAAATGATTTACAATTTATATCAATCAATATATAATGCACTGTTATCAAGAAAATTAAAATATAAGAAAATTTAGAACAGACGTAGTGTTGAAAATTACGAAAATTTGGAATGAGCAAACTGGGTATAAATTTCAAATGAGTTTCTGAAAAAAAGGAAGATTTCCATACCCCAAAAAAACAAACAAATAAAGACATTCAATTGTGGTTTAAATTTACCCAAGAAATTTTTGCTCGAAAATGTTCTATTTAGAACTTCTACTTACTCGATTCCTACAAAAGATATATGTCGCCATTGGATATATTATTCAATCAATCAAGATAAACATCGACCGATTTATATTTATCACATATATACATATATGCAGTATCATTTCCACATTCGATGGCAGTCGCGAATTACGGCTAGAGAACAGAAGCTTTCATTGTAACAAAACGTAATGCCATAATTCAAAAACTGTTTGACAGTCAAATATCCGGGAATAAAGCAAATACAATAAAAGCACGAAACCAACTAGTGTGTCACGTGATACGTGGATATCCCCGTACCGGAATTTTTTCGGACATAAATTAGTTACCAGCGGCAAAGCCGACCTAGCAAGAGTGTTATGGTGATATGTGGATTGACAGACAATACTCAAGCCTGTACTGTATTACATATCAGTAATGATGTTGCCACAACATGAAAATATTTGAAGATTAAACAACCCAATTCGATAAAATTAATTTCAATTATCTGTGTGTTAATTCTATTCAATGTTTCTAAAAATCGATACCCGCGTGATTTAAATTTCGTCATATCGCCTATGAGATCACGAACAATATACATACACATACGAGGTCATTCATCACTATAAAGATATAACCACAATATAATAATATTTGATGATCAAATACTTTAAGTCAATAAATTCTTTCTATAGTAAGTGCATGACATAACCAATTTCCTAAAATTCCTAACATCTAGGCGTAATTTCCACGTGGTAATATTGCTCCATAATACAAAAACGGTAAACTCGGATAAAAATATGCAAATTGCATAATAAATGTAACAGCCTTAATTGTGGGTAGACAAAAAAATCGACAGCGACGGAAGGAACTTGTTTTGCAAATTTGAAAAACCTGTTTCAAATTGTATAATTTTTTGAGGGAATTTTCTAATGATAAGACAAACTGTTCGAGTGCGCCCCAAAAACTTAAATATTTAATAAAACTTCAAAATTGTGCAATTAACATTCTATAAGGAATTTTGAGAAAGTAAAGACAAACGTTACGGTGAAAAAACAAAACAAAATTTGCAATATTCAAAATGTCTGTGCATTTGTCAAATTTTGTTTCAATTCAATATGATTCTTTAAGCTAAGGGACTGGATATGGCTTTAGATTTGATACAATGACAAAAAGTAAGCAATAACACGATGCCACACGTTATTCCTGTTTTCATAAAAGGTTTCATATCAACAAAACTAGAACATTCTTATTTAAAAAAAATAAAACACTGCAATCAACAAGAGTAATTAAAAAAGTTGTACACTGAGTTACATGAAGCAACAGCTAAAAGTAATTTTAATGAATTTGCTGACTAGCGCGGTAAGGCCATTTGGCAAAGCAAATGTCAAAATCAAAATACGTGAAAATCAAAGCGGGAAAATAAACGCACTTCAGATTCCAAAACATGCATATTCACCATTATTCATGGTAAAATTTGATCTACATTCAAATAGTTTATGTCTGGTTTGTCACGCGCATTCATTCATAAGTAAAGAAGAATCTTCTTTGTGTAAAGTTACGGACGGCTACTGAAATACCAAGATATGGTGAGAATTCTAAAAATTCCTAAATTATCATTTTCCTCACAAATATTACACGTTCTCTACATGGAACTCATTATTTTGTCGACTGAATGTTAGAATCAGTACTGTTCAATCGTAACAAAACGCAAAACTGCACCTCATTATGTTTGACTACAAAATATACCGCACCAAGATAAATATTATGAAACCATAACCCGGCTTAGTGTGTTAGGTGATCGGTGAATTCCCGAGTCGGAAATTTCCAGAGAAGAAAGTATATGACTTTGCAACAATTACTTGCATGTAAATATAAAACATTAAGCAAATATATGCTCAAGTGTGTTAGATGAAGACAAATATCTTTTAATACTCATCTATACAAGATAGGATGTATAAAATCTTTGAGGTATGGCGATGGAAATTTACCCGGAACTGATTTCTGAGGGCGCTCCAGAAGTATGTGTACCAACATGAAGGTAACTAATTTTGTTTGCCTATGCTACATCAAGTTGTGTATAGGGACGAAAACCTATGGGGGTATATTCACTTGGCTAACACAGACAGTCCCCGAACTCATAATATAACTAAAATAAGGAAAATCGGAATAAAATTATGGCCTAACCCTAACCTGGTACACATACTACGGGAGTTTCTAAGTATGCTATCATAGAAAAATAGTAAAAAATATTTGTTAAGTAATAAAGAAGATAAAAATCAGAGACAGCTATATATTACCCTTCGACGAAAAAAAAAACTGAATGCGGATTTAAATTTAATATGACACATCGCTGTCGAATAACATTCGCATTACAGAACGAGCTTCGTCATATTCTAACGAGAAATTTGCATTTGAAGTGTGAAGTTTTTTAAAACATAAACAAAATAGAATCAGTTCAAATGACATTATACCTTCATCAATGAAGTAACGAATATCAAACGCAATCCGCGGCAGTGACAATCGATTACTTTTGGGCCAAGCACGATTAGTAGGTAAATGTTATAAAACGGAAAATATTACCACTTTATAGATAGTCAAATAAGAATCTCTTCATATATAGATACCATAGATACCATAAACAGGAACAAGTACCAATATTTAATTTAGAAATGCGCTATAACACTTTAAACAAACACTCAAATCTATTTTGTCTTTAGTTGGATGTTAAATTTAGCATAATTATTTGCTTACCATTTTTGGCAGTTTCTTTCTAGTTTAAAAATAACGAGAGCATCATTCAACGTGTACATAAGACGATTGCGACGGGAATCAAAATGAAGTAATTTTTATGATATATTTCTGATTAAACAATAAACTAAGAAAAAAATCATGAACAGATTAGCTTTAATTAGGACATAAATTGTTCTGTATCATGGCAATAGAAGGTTAATATATTTGATTTATAATTTATTCCCTATCATTACATCAAATTAGATGAGTGATCATATTCTAACGCATTTAAAAAAAAGTATGCCTGCAAACAACCCTACAATTACGTTGACACCAATGCAGTGCAGACATTTACTATTCATTTTATAGGAACATTCAAACACCCAAGAGTGCTTGGTGATTTTAATGTTACTTTATAAAGGCCTGAACAAAAATCGAAGCCAAACGAAAGTAAAAAAATAAAAATCAGAACAAATGAAAGTGAGCAAAACTAAAAGTGATCTACGTTTATTGCGTCACTTCATTGTCAATAAAGAACAAAAAGTCCGAAACTAGCTTGAATATGTTTATTAAAATATCGATCGTTATGGTGTTTCCGGCGTGTAAGTGAAAGATATCTTCAGGTAATTTTGGAAATATTTGGTATAAAAGGTGTTCAAGATGTGTGAAAATCATTCGGTTGAAAATATAGCTCAGTAATACATCTCAATTTTTCATTATGACGAAAATTGTCAACGTTGTATTATTGTGCTTTGTGATTTTCATTCTTAATACTTCGAGAATTCAAGGAAAGAAAACTTTGTCAGATTTTAAAGTTTACTGCGATGATGAGACCGGACTGAAAGACATTTTTAACGTAGATGATATCTCCTCAATCAAGGTAGTGTCTTCATCTGATTCATCACCTACTTTCAAGTAGTTTGTATACTTGTGCTATATATTTATACATTTCGCCATTTGAATGATCATGAATTTTCTTTTACAGACTACACGAAGAATAAGGAAAAACATAAGCAAAATCACTAAAAGTTTGGATTTAAGCAATGAGTTGTCAACAGCTTTAGGCTTGAGTGAAAATGAACGAGAAATTTTTATACTATACAAGATTATTACATTTTTGACGAAAATTTGTGGAAAGGTATTTATAATTTAATGTGCTTTTTATCTTATAAATATAATATATCCACATATCTAATATGTGCGAGTCAAATATGTTTCATTGAGGTATTACAGGAATAATTAGTATTTGTATCATTTAAAAAACGTGTATATAAAAAATTGCACTTGGCCCGCAATGCACATCGTCTGTCACTGCCATGAAAATCTAACCACTACGGGAGGAGGCCATTCAAATGCAAATCGAGACGATATATCCATTACTAATACTTGTAATTTTAAACGCGTACGACGCATATGCTGTTTTTCCGATAAACCTCAAATATGAAACCAATAAGCATTATAACACAAGGCCTTCGATATTTCAGCACCGTTCAGAGTGTCCGGAAAGTGAGAACATCAATAAACTAAAGGAACATGTGACACTGGAAAATTTGAAAACTTCAGGAAAGCAGTCGTGGGGAAAAGTCGCGAAACAATTTTTGAGAAAAAAGAAGAAAACAAGCGCACGCAAACTTAATAGCAAACTTAAAAAGGAATTCAAAATATTCAGTAGACCTTTAAAAGTTTCCCAAAAAAAGTCAAAATTTTTGTTAGATAATTTACTATATAGAATTTCCATTAATAATATTTTAAACAGCAAAATTTGTCAGTAATATATTTGTATTGTGCTAATCTGTCATTTGTAACAACACTTCGTACACACTGTCTATGCAATTTTATTTTAATTTTATTTATATATAAATTTGGCCGTACGGCCTCAAAAAAGGTTGAGTGGTCAATTGGTCATTGAATAAGAAAAGCCCATATCAAAATAGTTCTCGTACGATAAAGTCGAGCGTGAGGTTTCACATACACGGAAGCAATCCTTCGAAAAATTTGGTGAACGTAATAAGTTAAGACATAATGTTGTAAAATACGATCGCTGATAACTAATGGGAGAATGAACTTGTAAAAAGCGTTTTATCCTGACGAATTTCGCTTTACATTGAAGTAAATTTGTATCGCGGGTTATTTCAAAATAGTTTATCATTGGACAGAATGAAATAAAAAATTCATTCGTGCCATCAGCAACAAATCTGAAGAATAATTTGTTGAACAGGGCGAAACTAGAAAAGGTCGATATAAATTTTGGGAATAACAGTACTAGTCACGATTTGAAACGCTTTGTAAAACGATATAAATCTGAATTGTAAGTTAAACAAATGAAAAGTTTATCAATAGGAAATCGTCGAATAGCTTTTATAAATAAGATGTACAGGTAAAGCAACTAAGCTCAGATGAAAAGTGGGATTGGAAGCGGAAATAACGGAGCGGACCAGAAAATAACGTTTACAAAAATCGAATCAATGTGTTGTGAAACATGGTGAGGTGTGTGTGATTGTGTCAACACACCAAGACAGGATTTAAACATTGTTTGATGATTAAATATTGTGGACAAACACATGTACAATAAATACTCTTCAACGCGTGATTCGTGGAAATCCCCATCGTGGAATTTTTTTGAGATAGAAATAAATCATAATACGCAGAGCAGATATGAAATAAAAACAGCAGTGCGTTAAATATAATGTGCATAGTGCAATTTATTGAATCTAATATAATAAAAAGAGTAATAAACAATAGAGCAATGCTCGAATATATGAACATGAAGGCCAAAACGAATTTTTTTACCATAAATTCCCCGAAAATCATACGATATCCTGAACGAGGCTTTAATTTTAATTTTGTTGACGTCACCACACGAAACTTCAGATAGATAAACGAATTCCACAAGAAGTTTTGCAATAAATAAAAGCAATACCCTGCTAGAGACAAAACAATCTTCACCACTGAAAATTTTCAAACAATTGGTTCAGTAGTTAACAAGAAAAGCGATTTTTCATACCAACAAGAAAAAGAAAAAAATACTATCAAGAACAACGTACTGACAAAACGATCCATAAGTGCACTTCTTGTCCAATAACCCATTCTAAGTTTTTTTTTTGGTCCCCTGATAGATAACAATTAAATGTGAATCGAAAATTTAATTTTTTAGAATCCGAGGTGACATGCACCAAAATTATTTGTAACATAATCTCAAATGACCATCATCATCACACGTTTTGAACAAATACGCATAGCTGTAACTGCAACATGAGTTGGATGAAAACAAATTGGCCACATAAACATCGCTTTTCGTTGTAATTATGAAATGTGAAAATCCACGACTAAAATAATATACACTGGCAATGTCTTTCTTATTGAAGAAAAAGTAAATGGATCAAAATTTTGATTGACGGTAAAATGTCACTAGATATTGTTGGTGTTACTCGAATAATTCCCAGCAAAAAACTGAATTATAAGCAAATGCGGTCGTTCATTCTAGCGTATATGATTTACCACAATACCACAATAAAACAATATTTGATGATCAAATACCTTGAGTCAATAATATAAATTCTAGTAAGCGTACGAGACAATGCCGTAAGTGAATTTTCCACAAAATTATTCACGTGAGTTGTGGTTTCCAATACAGGGAAGTTTCCGTTTGGAAGATCAAAGTAAACAAATTTTTGAAATAAAAACAAAAACAACAAAGCAATGCTCAAATATATGCAACAAAAGTCACGACCAGTAAATCCTTATCGGAGCACCGAATTTACTGGAGAGATCGCCGGACAAGTGGGATGAAATAAAGTGTTCCCTTTCGTCACAAATAGTGTTCTCAAGAAGAACAATAAAATAGCAAATTTGTGTGTTGAATATCGGATCCCACGGGGCTCAGAAGAAATTTGAAAATATTATTCCAACAGCCACAAGAAGAATTAAGCAAAACTATTGATACGTATACTTCCTCTTCAAAAATTGCAACCGATATACATTATATACATATAATAATACAATTCTTTCGCTTTCCAAGTGAGTGAAGCGACGACAAATAATTGTTGCCAAATTTGTTTGTCTTCTGAGTTCTGATTGTTTTTGCATATGACTTTTAACATTGTAACATGTTTGCGTTCAGACCCAATCCGTTACAAATTGTATACAAATTTATACATGTAAGATGGGGGAAACCATTGAAGTACATCACACATATACAGAAATGTTACGTTAAACTACTGCGCCTGAAAAATCAGAAGTTCAGAGATGAGACAAATAAATTGTAACATGGGAATAAATTGCATTGGACATGTGCGATATATGTCGGTTCGCAAAAAACGCGGCTCATTACCCTCTTCAAACAACCAGACGCCAACTTCTTGCTAATCTTGCTTGCCACACAGAATATGTTAGAATAGAGCAGAGAAATTACATTGTTTATTTGCATAGCAATAAAATTCATTTCGATATATTAGACTAGGAAAATAAAAATATGTGTTGTCATGTCAGGAGCTCATTCAATATTTTACAGAATTAATTCCCCCACGTCATACCACAATATGCCGCGCTTATTTCAGTGTTTTTGTGAAACTCAAACCCAGTGATCTAATAAAGTGAAAATAAAGATAATTCATGACTTTTAGTCATCAATAATTTTTAGTTTTTCATTACGTTAGGTCTTTTTAGCAAAAAGCTGGTATTTACACAATATGGTTTACGTCTAAAAAGAAAATAGTGGGTATCGGGAGAGCTCCTTAACAGTGTTTTTGACAAATATGTCTCAAAGTGTAATAAGCGGCATATTGAAACTCAAGGCAGCAAAATTTGGGAATGTTATAATTCTTGTAAAATTTCCGGTATAACCTTCTTCGTGTTTTTTTACCACGGGAGCGCATATTCTTCTTTTTTCGTAAATATCTTTGGATGACTTCTCCGACCAGAGACTGAAATATACATCAAACTTTAACAAATCAGGATTTGCAATATTTACAAGGAATCTTTTATTGAGTATATTGAAATTCACATACCTACTCATACGTTACTGAATAAAACGACCTATACATAAACAGACCACTGCACTGAATAAAATTCGAAGATATTATCTTGCTCAAAACAACTTTTATGATTCAATTTAATCAAATGTAACTTACACCTGAGTGTTTACCATCCAAGTTCGATCCGTTCCGCTCGATAAGAACAAGAATACTACTCACTTCAGTTTTGTTGAGACAGTGAGCATCCTTCTACGTGCAAATACATATTTTTAATAAGTATATAGTCAGGAGCATTATCAGTTGACTACATGAATGTATTTTACAGCAAAGTATGTTTCTCAAAAAAAAAAAAAATCATTCCGTTAGCCTACACCATTCATTTCATGAAAATTAATATGCTGATCCGTAACGTGACTAGTTTGAGAAATATCTAAAGATTCAAAATTAATAAGATAATATGTAACTTAATGTAAACAAAATGTCTAAGTAACTTGATAATACGATCAAGAACAGATTTAGGAAGTGTCAGAAAAGTTTGTGGTGATGCGTATTTTTAATTTCGTTCGTGATTACATTGAAAAACAATTACAGATCTTCTTGAAAAGAAAAGAAATTTAATGGGAATACAGGTAGCGAAAATAATCAAGTTTGGTTAGTTTTCAAACTCAAATTCACAAGCGCCCCAAAAATTGTCCAGATGTTTAAAAATCTAGGTACAAAATTTTAAAACAGTACCCTTCCGATCATTCCTTTTGTAAACATGGCAAGCTTGTGCACAATCAATAAATCTTTTTCGCGTGCAGTTAAATTAAACGCCGAGAAAAACTTGTCAGATTGCTCCCAGTATGCCCGGTATTTCCGTATGCGTTTCCTCTGTCTTGCTGTTTTCTTCTGAAAAAAAAATATATAATTTCTTAGTGATAAATCATTGAATGTATTCGGATAGCAAAAACAAAGTTTAATATCTGCGCCCATAAGAGACAATGGCCAGTTGAAATAGCCAAATAAAACCAATGTTTCTTGTTTCAACATCACTTTATCTTGATAATCAAATTACTTCTTTTCAGGAGACTTTACCTTCTGAGATATAACTCCCGGTTGAAACTTTTCCGCAACAGTCAATATCAGGTTGGGATCCTTTTCACATGCTAACCTAAAATCAGACAGATTTAAAATGCTACCTGCCTTTCGACGAGAACCACTTGCAATTACAAGGCAACAAAAAACAAAAAGAATGTTCGAGATTCCCATTTTTCAGTTTGTCTCAAAGCCAACGAACTTGGTCCTCGCAATCTGGTCTTGGAGAATGAGAACGTAGTAACACATCTTGGCATTTATATATACGAAGAAGAGCTAAAATCACCATAAGGTACAACTTCGAAAAAAATGACAACTATCAAATTTTGATACGGATATTTTTGTCTTCAATAATCTTACTCCATAGAAGCACAATAGGCCATGCACGGGCAGCAGATATATTTTTGAGCGTCGGCAAGGTTCAAAGCACACAAACTGGAAAGTACAATGTTTTCGTATCGGACATTTCTTTCGTTTCAGAAAACTTATTACGTCAAGTACTCGTATTTATTTTATCACGCGGGCTGAAAATAATAACACTTGAAAGATATTGGATTTTTATTTTAAATAAATCCGTGCTTTAACATATACTCTCACGGCATTATGTTTATTTATTATGACGCAAAATGATGTCAACTCAAAAATTTCATTGATAAAATTCCATTGTTTATAAAGCACCCAAACACTTTGATAAACAATACACAAACAGCGAATACGCTACAAATCGAAACGTAGCGACTTATTATTCCTTTTCTTTTTTATGATGTGGATGCGCATCTTCTTCTGTTAGTGAAATTCGTTACACTTACGTGTAGAGCATATACGCAAATTTTTGTATATGCGCGATTCCGGTATTATAAAATCAAAACCAAAAAAGGATAAAAACATTCCGGTTGCGTTTTGCGCACGGCAACAGATTAAAACTAATTGTTCTCAATCATAATCAATAATATTCATTCAAATTGTTTCAGTTGCCAAGTCCAAGCAAACTGAAGCCAAAAAACATTACATATTGTTTTTTGGCGAAACAAACATATAATAATATAAATCACTCGAGCTTGGGGAAAAATATAGGTATATGATTAATGTATATTTTTATTCAATAATTCGATTAGAATATAGAAAAAACAGTTTTGATGAAATTAATTTTGTGAAAATAAAAGACAAACATTTCTAGGTCATCGACACCAAGAATGTTGGTAATTAATCAAAAAGCCCGACTAGTGAAACAAAACTACGTTTATTTTTGCGACGTTTTACCTATTAAGCGAATACAATTTTCAACTACTGATTCCGGACCGATGAAAATCAACCTTCGTTTCATCTCGCTGTTTCGTCATGCTAGTTGCAAAATTTCGAAACGGGGCGTTTAATTTACCGTCAATTCGAATTGACTCCCAAAGCAGTTTTTCTACCCTTATTAACAGAGGGGGCATTTGATGCTTCCGTGGAAATTTGAATGTATTTTCCTTCTTCTAACTGTATGCATTGTTTAGTTAGATGAAAATTTTATCACATGGCGACTGAGTAACTTACTGTTCTTCACAAATTAAGTTTAACAAAAATACTATGTCATGTTATACAGGGCCATTTTGGAAAAATTCTGACAGAAACATCTAATTAAAAATTTGAAATTTCATCCATACTTTTTTCCTACTAATCTTTTTTAATTAAAATTATTTAATAGTGAACAATTGAAATACAATATGTGAAGATTATATAAACTATTAACAAATGCAATCTTCGGTTAGAAAATCATGTTTATTTGTAGGACTGTTCTCTTATGCTTGAATAAAAGTGATACTGATTATTAACGTGACATTTGGAAACTTTACATAAATTGCCGTTTTTCTTAACCAATTGCTGCAGGAAAAAAAATTATTTGAACTTGAGCGAACTAACATGATTTTTCATATCAATTCTTCATTTCATCAGAATTTATTTCCCAATATTTTTTCAACTTTAAAATCAACAATTTTGTTGAATTTTTCAGCGATTCCCAAAACGTGGAGCTCAAATTGAAGGTTGTTTGCACGAACAATTATTCTATCAGATATTAATACTTCAGTCAATCACAATTACCCTATAGAAAAATATCGTGTATTTGAAGAGTGACGTAAAATGTCTACCGTGAAATAAACTTCCACTTTCAATACAACGACTTTTGCAAACATGTAGATTAATACAATAGCAATACAAATAAAATTGGAAATATTTTTGCGAATAAAAAATTGAATTTTACGATTGTAAGAAACAAAGAATAACCAAAATCTATTAACAGTTGATATATTTATTTTCCCGGAAGAAACCAACGTGATGAGATATTGATGCCACGCCCTTTGAACTTGAGATGGGAAAATTGCCAAAAAATGGGAAAATTGGAGAAATTAAATTGACATTACACAGATATTTAATTTCATTTCTTGTCCATATAAAAGGTCTTCTGTTATCATCTTATCACATCATATTTGACTCGATAACAAGAGATAAAGTATAGATAAAGAAGTTACATTATTTTTACATGATGACTTATTTAAGATTGTTGCTCAGTTGTATTTTTTTGCTGAGTTGTTTTCTCGGAGGTTTGGGAGCAAGAGGTAAAACGAAAGACAAATCAGACTTAAATTTGCGAATTTACTGCAGTCATATTGGAGTGGTTAGAAGACAAATTGAAATGATCCACCAAGACATCAAAGGAGTAAGAATTAGTCTATTTAGTTCTTGGGCGTCTATTTTTATATGAATGTTTCTACAAAATATATGAGAAATATAATTCAATTCTATTTCCCGGTTCATGTAGTCTAAAATCTCGCGTCATTGCAGCATCGCCTGACCTATTCACGCAATAAGTCATGCGTATGTGGCACTCAGGGCATAACGTTAATAATAAGAGTATGGACAAAGCAATGGATGTCTTTGAGTGCAATTAATTGAATGCGTTTTACTTTAATCACAGAAATCAAAATCCAAGAAAATACAAAGTTTTACAAAATATTGGAATTTGGACCCTGAATTGATCTCCATATTCAGTTTATCCGACGAGGAACAAAATCTCTTGACAATTTATAAGATGACAGTGTTTTCAAAAAAGATGACTAAAAAGGTAATAAGAATTGTTTTGAACTATGCAATTGAGTGGAAGGATATGCAAGGCCTGAACGCCACGGATTCTTCTACTGGAAAAGATCGATAAATGAGATTGTCAAATAGCATGGTTTCTCAAAGTGGGGTTCGAGGTCGTTCATCAATTTCTTTTTAAAGTCCGAAAACCACTGTTGGATAGTCCGCTCGAAGTACATATGTGTGTGTGTGTGTGTGTAGAAAACAATAGGCGTCATTTTACAGCAATATGGTCATGAAAACGTTTATTTGTAGAAAAATGCTTGCAAATGTATGGAAAGCCGAGACAAAAACATCGTCAATCTTCTACAGGAACTTATGATTCCGAAAAGCATGAAGAAGAAAAAAGTAAGTTTTTGATGTCTAATATGATAAAATTGAACTCGCAGAAAAAAGATATATGTGTCATATGTACTAAGATGTGGAGAACATTACAGTTCAAATACAAACATACAAATAAACAATCATAAGCGAATTATTAACTATTGTACAAAACTTGTACCGAAAAATGTCTCAAAAATGTCGTGCCCCAATAATTCTACTTTTGTTCCCTTTTCTAGCGCACTTGTCAAACTCTGTCCCGCTGTTTTCGAGTTGTCACAGATATATATTATAGGGCAAATGGTTTAAGTGAGCAGATAAAACGGGATTCATTCTATGTTCTGGGTTGGGATAGATGTAATACTTTGACTAAAAGTTAAGATAAGGATATGAAGTGGGATTAGCGAGACAAGTGTCCCAATTTTGTAATTAAGGCTAAAAATGCTGCGATAAATCAATAAAAATACAAAATATAGGCAATCCTGCTGATGGTGCGTGTCTTGCTGCCAAAGAACAAACAAATACCCTGTTAAAACGTCCAGTCTGAGGACAGAAAAGTTTAGAAAATACAGCTCAAATGTATTTATTGTAAATTACAGGTTTCATCGACAAAGTTGATCAAGAAATTTTTAAAAAGCAAGTCCAGAAAATCGTCAAAAGCATTTAGAAAATCAGCTGGAAAACTTATCAAATCTTTCAAAAAAATTCCGAAAAAAGTCAAGTTCGTTTGTGACGATTTTATCAAATCCGTGATAAGTACTTTGCATGAAAATGTATGGCCTTGTGGTAACACAGGAAATTCTTCAGAAACTATTACAGCGGCGTGAAGAAAAAAAAAGGATGCCACTTTTTGACAAGAACATATTTTGTTGACGATACTACTTACCCAGAATGATTTAAGATTATTAACTACTTATTATTTTATTCTGTATTTATTTTTATGTGTGTGGATATGTATGTAAATTTAATTTCAAATCCATTTTACAATCATATCGAAGGTATACACAAAACATAGTTTTTTCCAGCTTTTTCGAAGCTGGAATTGTCGAATTCTTGTCTGACAATTTATTACACTGAATACTAATGTACAGATCTAAATATAACAATGTATTTTACTTTTTTTTGTTCACGCTAGTAATATAGTGCAATACCTTGATAGTACTTTATCGACTCAAAGACATTATTTATAATATAATAAAACAATGTTTTTATGCAGAGTAGTGTGCAACACTTTTTTTTCAAATTTGAATCCTTTAATTCCGCAATTCCAGAATAATTTTCCAAGAATAGGTTCTATAGCTAAGTGTTTTGGAGCTTGGAAGTAGAGAAAACTATCAGCTTCAGCAAAAAAAGATTGCGACTGAAAAAAAAACAATATAGGAATCTTAGTAATGGCACTAATAACGACTAATGTTCCGAAAAAATAGAGATATGGTAAAATTGATCTATAATGTTCTCATTGTTCGTACATGATTTGGACGAAATGTAGGGTTCTATGTGGCTTCAAGGAATCAGAGAGAAATGATTTTCACTCGAAAACAACAATAACTATTTATTAAATCGATCCATTTATACACTTCGTGTCCTATAAGTGTAAATACCAGAAAAGTTATACGCGAGGCAAAGTACGTCAGTGTCGTTTATCTATGATCATATTCATAAATATACTATTTACATACGTCTTCATAGTGTATTTAATCTAGAATGTATGAATTCCGCAAATGTTTATGAAGGCCTAATCCGTGGAAATGGCCATAAAATGACTGTGTAAATCCAAAATATTACCACAACTATAAAAATACCCTTATTGAAGACTGTGAAATATATACAGATCAGCTATAAAACTTCTTTTTAGTGCACACTACTGCATATATTTCGATTGAAAATCATCAATATACCTAAACAAGGTCAAAGGGAAAATTTACAGTAAAACCATCATACCCATGCTGTATTTTCTTCAAAGCTAAAATATGAGTTATAATTATATAAAAAAAAATCCATGAACGAGATTTGATAAAATGATATTTTCAAAATATTCTCTTTGTATACGGACACTAATACCAATACTCTGTGGAGTCGTCATTTTTTCAAATAACCAAGAAAACTGAGGCAATGAATGTGTTTGAATACAAATGCAGTAGCGCACATGACTCTAGAGCGAATATTGTACTTGGTAATATTCCTATTGATTTTTCTATTTATCTTTCATTTCCCCAGTCGCCATTATTCTTTACCGTTTAACCAAAGCATCTTATACGTAAGAATGTGCTAAATATAATGACCTAGACAAAAATAGAACAATTTACAATGAAGAAGAAGTAGAAAGCAATTGTAACAAAAGCTTTCAATTTCAAAGTGGAAAGAAGACAATCAATAAAGCCATTTTATTTACAAATTAAATTTATAGTCTATTTGTTAAATAAAAAAATGAAATAAATAAAAATTATTACCCTATTTCACTAAAATATATTTTTTTTAAATTGATAATACAGAAACCGCCCCATGGCCATTTTTAACACTTGACAAATACTACGTTTCAAACAGAAACGGAAAGATTTGAAATATTTTTTCACCTTAATTAAATCACAATTAATTTCACTTTTTCCAATACATATATATATATGAGTTTGAAACCTCTTATCACATTAATCGTGGGGTGACAAACAGAAGTGATAAACGGAGTGAAAATAAAAAAAGAATAAAATTGAAATGAATATTACCGAATTGACATCTTTTTTCTGTGTAATATTTGGTTGTGTGATGACAAATGTTGGAAGAAAAATAAGAACAAATGACTTGAATTTGCAAATTTTTTGTAGTCATGTGATTGGAGCGAGACAACGACTGGAAAATATCCACCAAAACATTGAAAAAGTATGAAAAATATATAGTGAAATTATTGAATTACCTAAGCTATCTAAGTTAACAACTGAAGCATATCACTGGCCTCAGTTGCCTTCAATAATAACGGCAATATTTGCATCAACATCAACTGAAATTTCGTTTGCTTTAATTTGTTATAATCGTATTGTGTATTTATCTTTTATTTTATTTCTCTTGTAAATACGCGGGACATATTGATTCAATCATAACATGAAAATACAAATTTTATAAACCACAAATAAGACCGATTATAACCGAACAGAATTGGGAATTGACAGAGATAAATCATCATAATCTAAAGTTATCAAAGTATGTGGAGATAGGGAGAATGTGGCGCATATTCACAATATTGTACAGTTAGTTAACTATTACTCAAAAACCTTCGTTCACGTCAAAACTTGTATTTTTTCCAGGTGACGACAAAAGAACGCAAAGATTTCGGAAATGATTGGAATTTAGATTCGAAATTTATTACTATTTTGAATCTCAACACAGAAGAGTCAGATGTTTTAACAGTTTATAAGATGACAACATTTACAATGAAAAATCGTAAGAAGGTCAGTCTCTATATATGATGCCTATATATAAATTAATGTTCATTAAATATAAAAAACTAATTATACATAACTCGAAGTTGTTCCAATAAGAATTTTTTTTTACAAGATTTCCAGTTGTTTCAAGAAGCAAGATGAGAATTTCATCGCACTGTTAGAAGATATTTTAGTTCCAAAGTTTCTCAGCAGAAAATCGGTGAGTATATTTAACATTATAATACCATCATTTTCAACATCATATTTAAATATTTGTATCCGGTATTCGACTTTTCATAGCTTGACCTCATACCAAATAGAACTGAATGAAAACATGCAATTTTGTGCATTAGAAATCTAAAAGTAGGACTTGGATAGACCAGCCATAACATCTATTATTGACATTCAATATTTCAGAAAATCAATTCATCGAAGCTTGTGAAAAAGTTTCTAAAGAACAAATCTAAGAATTTGCCAAAGACATCGAAGAAATCAGCAAAGAAATTGATTAAAAGTTTCAGAAAAATTCCAAAAAATGTGAATATTATATGCGATGACTACATCATATCGGTGATGAGAACACTACACGAAAATGTATCTTCTTGCAAACAAGTTGAAAATCAATTTAAAATTATACCAATGTTATAAGGTCAAAAACATTCAAAAGCTATCCCTAAAATAATTTGTAATAATATTTAATATTGTATATAATTTAAAGTTTCTTGTTATTATTTATATTTATTTTCTCCAACCATCCAGTATATTTTATTCATATTGTAATAAATTGGGAAAACGGTGGTATGAGGGCTGAATTATAAATTATATGAGTAAAGTATACAGTTTTGAGTAGACCAGGGAAAAATTAGTTGACCAAAAGCAGAAAATGTAACAGTTATGATTATGAATCCCATATATGATATATGTCAGTCAATATATGAAGTAGATGACAAGACAATGAAAGAGCTTTAGCACCTGAGCAAAGTTTAGACAGGTTTATGCAATATCAATAACAGGACGATGGTGTGTGCAACCCTCGATGATCAGGCCATGGATGAAAAAATAATATGAATCGTTTTCAAGGAGACTTTGTCTTCTCTTATCCCCCCTTCCCCAGTCATGCTCCAGTGATTTTGGCTTTTTGAAGGCCTCTGAGAGAGGTATTATTAAGAATCTAATGACATGGGCATGACTGGAAAAATCATTCAAATCATTTTCAAGTCAATTTTTTTCTCCTGTAACGCCCCAATGATTTTAGGTCATATCTCGAGAACAGCAATAGGTAGATGCCATATTTGGGTAATATAAGGCAATTGTGTATGACAAAAAATTGTCGTCGCGTTTGAGTGATCACGGACCTAAAACTGATAAAATTCGATTTCCATTAGAAGTGTTCAGTTTATGACGTGGTATTTAAACTACTTAATGAACTAAAGCGGACGGGAGCAACGACGCGGGTGCATCTTTCGAACTCTTTTACTTTTACCGCTTTTTTAATTTACTAAAATCTTTTCTTTAGTTTTACCTCGCGGGTAGCGTAGCGACCGTCGCTAGATGTAAATATATTTTGACACTTTTTATAAGACTTTGAAGATTGTTCATTTTTCCCACCTATGGCACAATTTAAGAAATCATAATGGAAGGTCCCGTTTCCCGACTTAGTCAAAATTAGTTGATTAATATCATTTCACGAGCTAAAATTTTAATAAGCTTTTCTATTTTGAACTCAGCTAATTAGCTTCTTCTCATGCGTTACGAATCAGTGCATAAATTTCAACGCATGGCGAACTGCAGCAAATCAAATACATCAATATCAAGTTATATGTTTATATGAATAATATTTTAACTTAAACTCGCAAACAGTTGTTGAAATGCAAAACTAATTTTTGCACATCAAAATTTGTGCGAACAGTTTCTTTTAGCTATTTATCCATAGTCGCGCATACCTAGATCATAATACGTTCTAACATATAGAGGGGACAAGGCAAAAAAAAATTAAGACACTGATGTGTTCGTTTGGTTATCTTGAATTTTGACAAAAAGGAAAGCAACAACAATGAAAAAAAAAATATGAAGACCACCAAATACAGCAATTGAGTAAAACGATCTATTGATCCAGATCGTACCCATTAAATACACAAACAATAAATATTTATGAGTAGGAAGAATTGCGAGAGACACGCACGTCACCGAATCAGCGACAAGAGAAAGATAAGTAAAATCATACCAGACAAAACGTTATTGCGTATATTCTATTCTTAGACGATTTCATCAGTTCATTAACTCAATATTTGCAACCTGCGACACCAACGCAGTTTGGTTCAATGCCTGTCCCCCAAGGTCAGGGATGGCGAACCTTTTTTAATGAATTAATTAAAATTATATTTTTATTAACGAAAAGAGAATTGTGGATTATATTAGATATTACTCAATGTCTGCATCAATGAGAAACTTGCTGTTTCATCGCTTCCAAGTATTACAAAACTTGGTCGTTATTGTATAGTTTCGAGATATACTCACCCAGAAATTATACATCAACTCTAAGGCGATTTCTGACACTCGATTATATGGAATGCATGTGCCAAAACACGAATTCGCATGCACATGAATCAGCAAAACGTTTAGAGTGCTACGCCAAATCTCTTTATGGCTTCAAAAGAGTTAGGGCTTTCCACTCCGAGAGAATCCCTAGCATCCTGCTAAATTGCTATTTCAGATTTCTGTAATCGTTTATAAGTTGATAAAATTTTGTTTTCGAACGGTGCTTCTATAGTAGTTCACTTTGTTAGAGCTCCAGGTCGGTTTTATCATCAAATTTTATCACTAAAATGTCGGTATGTTTGTTACATTAATTCGTGACTCGGTGGGTCACCTATGAAAATAGATACTCCCGTAGTATGTGAACCAAGATGGCGGACACCGGAACGTAGTATGTGTACCAGGTTAGAGTTAGGCAATAATTTCAGGTACAAATACTACGGGAATCACTTGGCTAGTCCTCGAACTCGTAGCAGAACTAAACGAAGAGAAACTGAAATAAACTTATGGCCTAACCCTAACCTGGTAAACATACTACGTTCCGGTGTCCGCCATCTTGGTTCACATACTACGGGAGCGCCTGAAAATATGGTGGGTGACTTTGTGACCCGCGCGTCAGTGGTCAACGTGTTTACGAATTATACGAAACGAATATCTGTGATCAAAATGCGGAGGAATACTAATTTTCTGAAAATCATTTGTTCTTTTTATCAATCGAATCCAAATGACAATACTGAAAAAACGTATCGATAGGAAAGGTTTTTCTTCGATGTAGTTGCATGTACAAATGCATCTATGATGCCAAGCCCAATTCATCTTACTTTTTTCAATCAAGACAAGAGAATAAAATCATGTATTTATTTATCTTGTATACACATATTATTACTAATAAAATCTAACATTTACTATCTGTATTTCGTTTCGTTTTGCTGATGAAAATTGTTGTTTAATACGTGAATATTACATAAATATAATCGTTATGTATATGAAATAAGGATACGAAATTACGGTTTGTAGTGTAACCCTTTAATAAATAATTTTCTAAAAATAGCAAAATGTAATGTTAAGAATGTAATCGTAAATTTCCATAGCATATATAAGAAGAATACTTGTATTAGTCAAATAACATTGGAAGACTAGACGGAAATGCAATAAAATAAACTTTCAATTTCGGGCAAATAAGGAAATTCGTGGGGTAGCTTTCAAATATGATCTCTTAAAAAGACTTTTCGTATCTTTGATGAACGGTATAAAATTCTCATATATACGACAGAAGATGGGACCGTCAAAAAAAAAAGATCGTCGTGGTGTCGCTGGGAATGGAAAATTTTGTCAAAAATTTTGGTAATTACATGACATAAAATTATACCGAAGGCTTCAAGTATTTTCACTTTGTCACCGATATATAAATGCTAAATCGAGTTTTATCTTATCATATTCAACAAGTGATATCGATAAGTGATAACGAACACAAAACCCATAAGATACGAAATGAATCTTGTTTATTTAATGCCCTTTTGCTTCATTATGTTCAGTTTCTTGAGGTTAAGCACGGGGAGCAGAAATGATCTTAATTTGCAAATTTATTGCAGGCACATTGTTGAAGTAAAAAGACAAATTGAAATAATACACCAGAGGGTGAGAACGGTAAGAAAACCAAAAGTAATAGAACTGAATAGAAGTAATATAACATATATTTTCAACATACATACACAAGTTGCAATACCTATCAAGCTATGGTCGATATTTTTGCCATACAATTAATTATAATATGTAAACTAAATAGAATGATTAAAAATCGTTCGGAGTTTGATTGACATGCTGTTTTGTTTATACACAATTTTTTTTTACTTTAATAGGATACAGCGAATATTCATCAAGATTTTACGAAATACTGGAATTTGGATCCAAAATTAATCTCAACCTTGAAACTTAGTGAAAAAGAATCCGACGACCTGACAATATACAAGATGATAACGGTGTCAACAAAGATTAGTAGTACAAAGGTAAGTGAACATTATGTATTTTTCAAACAGTGGTGACAATATGTATTTGATAACAAAGTTTTCGGTGTTACTGATAGAAGTGTGAAATATATACTTTTATTCAGAAATCATCAACTCAGTGTTTAAAAAGACGCGATGGAAACATCATCTTACTTTTGAAAAGTATATTGCTTCCAAAGGACTTTTCCCCTCACGATATGGTAAGTATTTTATTTCCTACTCCACCTCATCAGTAATTTACGCTGCCTGGAGAAATTCATGCTTTATAGGCTTTGTCAAATTTTATAGAATGTAAACGCGAAATTGGGATATACCGGTCAATACACATTTGTGATTGACTGGGTCAATGATACCGGCGTTAAAATTTTATCATCACTGCAGCATGACATAATATAACTGTTCGAGAGTTACCCGTTTCTTTGGTATTCTTTTTATAGAAGTCTGCAAAAGTAACTCATGAACTATTCAAAACGCCGACAAAGCTGGTGAAAAAATTTTTCCATAACAAATTAAGGAAAGTGGATAAAGCTTCGAGAAAAGCAGGAAGGAAATACATAACGGAGTTTAAAACAATTCCTGAAAACTTAACATTCATTTGCGAAGATTTCATAATATCGGTGTTGAGAACTCTTCATGATAGCGTACCTTCATGTGAAGTGCTGATGAATCCATTTCAAATTATTCCAACGATATAAATGCAAGACATTATTCTTGCTTTAAAACGATCACAATTTAAAGAGTTCGAACGTCCTACAGTGTTGTTTAGTAAATTGAAGACATGATAAAATCTACATGGTACTTTATTTGTTATTTAGTTAACACTTCAATTAAACTATTTGACATTGTTTGCTATTAGTTCTATATTAACAAAGTATTCAATCTTTATTTATTACTATTATTATTTATTATTTTTAATTTGTTCTTTTGTGATTTATTTTTCAACGTGCAGTGCTCGTTATTATTAATAAAAATGAACATTTTGCATAAAGAATATGCATGGTGCTATAATTTGTAAGGCTGCGGTCATATAAATTGAAATGTAAGCCAACTTTGATCTTATCGACTTTGTTGAAAGTTGCCAAGTACTTATTTGTAAAAGATTTTCTAATTAAAACAAATATTTGCTGGGTATTTTAGTGAATAGTGAATAAACATTCAACATAAAATCGATGAAATACAATAAAAAGCAACTTAGCTGATAAATCAAAAATTGATTTTTTATTTTTCCCGCCCGAAACCGACGTGACGTATCATCTCAAATAAATGAAACTACGATTCTACCCAAAGTAAATAAAATACAAAATATATCTTAATCGGGTTCATTGACCCGATCGATTTTCCCGTGTCACGTGACAAAAATACAAATTCATATAATTCATTGTGTAACTAGTTAATATTTGCATATCATAGAAAATAACTAATCTAGATAAAAGTTAAAATATATACAATTCTACAAATACCGGTATATTTGCCTCAGTGGTGCCAAGAATCTCTTTCTAAATACAATTGCTAGGCCTAAGTACGTACCAAAGATATAGTTGAAATCTTCATTTGTCGTCGACCACGTGTGATTCTATTAAAAGGCGATGACGCAAATGTTGTTAAGCGTACGGGAAAACGTCGCGGTCAAACAAAAAGCGGAAAAAGGTCGTCATTGTTTTAGTATACGCTATTAATATCTCTATTTTGTACCGATACTGTCCCTAGTCCCGTGTGTAACTTGTATCCCTAAATTTATTCAAATCATTCTTAATAGAAAATTTAATTCCATTTGTTTAGTTCAATTCATGTCTATCATCAAATTTTTAATATTTAGCAATTTACAAAACTTGAAGAAATACCTGTGTGAGTGCTTTTACACTCGAGTGTCCGTAGCATCAGAGTTGTTCCGTGTCCAAAATTATCCTCCCAAAGATCTTCTTGATCGTCGAGCCCGGCCGATACCTTGGGCGCTTCTGTGCCTTGGATAGAATGACGCGCTGATTCGTGAGGAGTTTCAATATTCCTGCTCTGCTGCTTAGTTAGGAGCTTAGAAGTTTTTTTGTGGAATGATCTTGGTTTGGAGCGCGCTGAGATGTGAGGTGCGCCACTATACCCGAAATGCAGGGCTGCTTTTGATTTAGAAGCAATGTCCACGGAGTATGGCGGTTGGGCATCTTCGAGAGCTTTCTCGAATCCTTTACCACCAATAAGTCGAAACAACCTAGTAATATAACATCGGGTTTATAAACTACTTATTTGTTTTTTATAAAGCTATCGATACCCAGTAAAAATGATGGTCGTTGTTAAATATCTTCATAAATATATCAATGAGAAGGGAATAATGAACACAACGAAATCAACAAATCGCCATATACTGTTAGTAGGCTACTCGTCCGAGGGCACAACTTAATATTTACAGTCAACTATATAGTAAAAAACGCAAAAAATGAAGGGCGCAAACTAGAACTTCTACCGCTACCATTTATTGATTCAGCGATGGAAAGATCGCTAAAATAATCCTAATCAAATAGGTATTGCTAACACAATATTCATTAAAATAAGTTATTACCTGCACCATAGTAAAGACAACGGAATGATGAATGAACTTGTGATAAACGTAATGTAAACAATCTGGATCATGGGTACAATGTAACGGCTGAAGTTCTTGAACATATCCATCATATCGAACTTTTCAATTGTGTTAACGGCTCCTGCAAACAGAATAGAAAAATTGCACTCATCTCGTGTTATCAACGTTTGACTATGTTTATCACAGTTTTCAGTAACCGCATGAGTAAAGAAATTCATGTAAATGAACACGACAAATTGCGCGATGTTATAATATGGCCGGGGTCACACAGCACAGTCTCTACCATTTTTTTGCAAATATGTAAAATGTTAACTTGAATCGCATACCGGGGGTGTTATCCGACAATGACTTTAACATCGGTGTGATTGCAGTTACACCAAGAAATTTCTCAATTCCTGAAAAACAATAAGAATAGAATAAGATGGGCCTTGGATTAATACGTTGGTAAAAACGTCTTTCAGATTAGGAAATTACATGAAAGCAACAACAGGACAATGGATGACATTGCTTAAATAAGAAAGAACCAAATTCCCAGTAAAGTTTAGTAACCAAAACTCGAGTAACTAATGCATGTTGTATAATATATATCGAATAACAAAGGTTGAAGAGGTTGAAACTGAAATGTACTCGATTTCGTTGAGAATTTTTTTTCCCTCTTTGCTGGAAGTAATGCTTGGTGAAAATGGTGAGTATGTTTTAATGCTATTACTTACCATATGCATACGAGCTGCTGACGACTACAAGAGTTGCAATCATATCTAAACACATAACCATTGTGTGATCAAGTTGGGAATATTCACTCCATGGTTCGTGCCATGATGAAGCTTGGGACAAAATGTAATGCAATGATCGAAATCCAATCCATGCCTTTTTCTTCAATCTACAAAACAAAGAGTTCCTTCAGTTAAATCTGACTTCGACACAAAACAAAAAATGATAAAAATTGGTTCATGACTAAATCAATGATAGCAATGTTTTAAAATACGG
The DNA here is from genome assembly GCF_964204865.1 of Styela clava. Lineage (NCBI taxonomy): Eukaryota > Metazoa > Chordata > Ascidiacea > Stolidobranchia > Styelidae > Styela > Styela clava. The sequence continues at coordinate 8,267,604 of NC_135261.1, forward strand.
ATTGTAATTTTTTGTATTATTTTGGTAAATTTCTATCAATATACACCGATTTGTGCAAATTCTCTGTTAAACGAGACTACCCTATAAGAATATATTCATTATCGCCAATTGAAGATTTTTTAAGAATGCCATAGTTCCTAATCAACTATTTGCTCAAGATGCTCAATTAATTCAAAGAAAAGTCATCTCAGATGACGATTTTCCTGACAACAATCTGGTTTCTTCCGAATTAAAAATACAAATTACGTTACGGTCTCCTCCTGCAACGGCAATGATGTAGCGACATCTCGTGCTCTGACAGTAGAACTGTGTCCCGTTTCTGGCGCTGACACTCCAAGTACACCGACTCCTGTAAGAACGTGTGAAACATAAATAGAGCGAATACCTCTTTTTGTTGAACGGTGGGTCTGTTGTTCTAAGTGTGATAATGAACGCTTGACTCCTAACCGTATCAAGATAGTTACGTGAGTTGCGGCAAAACCTTTTTTTGGAACTGTTATTTAAGACAATGACTTTTTTCCGTAACGCACAGTTTAGTGAAAACAGACTTTGGCGAGAATGATATTTGGTTGTGCAAGGGTGTACTCTCGAAAATGAAGTTACGCAAATATGGAATTTTAATGGGGAATCGGCGCTTGCTTAATTGTTTCTTAAAAAATTGCGAGAATGTAGTTTCAGCAGAATGTCTACTTGGTATGAGTACAGGTTTTAATTTCATTATATTTAATGGCTGCCATGCGCTATTGCAAACCTGGCACCCTCCATTAAATCCTCCACAAAAAAAAAGTTATTGCAAACAAAATTATAACAAAAGTTGGTGAACCTAGAACAACTTTAAAAGTTCAATATACCATATATATATTATTCTAACATTAACTTCACGCAAGGCAGCGTTCTCACAAAAGTTATTTTTTTGTAAAATTACGCTCTTCCAAGCATCAATTTTCGCAAAAATCGTCTTTCGTTACGGTGAAAATGTTTGCGCACATGGTCATAATCGGTCAAGTTTGGAACTATAATGTTACTTGGATATTTATGTTGTCAGGCCATGTGCCATTAAAATAATAAGTTTCTGTGGTTTTTTGGAAAAAATAGGAAAGCAAAAAGTAACCCTTAGCCGTTGTCAAGGTTTCTACACTTGTCCAAGTTCGAACGTTTTTAGATAAAGCTTCGAATGGAGATTCCTGATTTTCTAGCATCATACGAGTTTTGCTGTTGGCCAGAGCATCAGCTTTTCTGTCAAATACAGAAGATGAAGGTAAATGTTTCATACTAGTGTTGGCTTTGTGTTAATGTCCAAATAATATTACTGGAATATTCAAGTTTTAAGAGTTACTATTATGAGCTACTAATGGACACATCAGAATCTAGAAATTATGATCGGGTCAAATGAGCATCCAGGAAATATGTGTTCATATTACGACATTATGCAATGTCATTGAATCTGTTAACCTGGTGCGCAATACAGGACAAGATTTCTCTATGGACAGACTTCTAAACAAGAATAGATATGCCTATATCTAGTGTTTGATTTTATATTGCGCCCAATATAACATAGTTATGTATGAAAGAACTTATTCAACTGTTAAAACTCACCTTGGAAGTTTCCTGATGAACAAATCTGAGAACGAAAATACAGACATTCCTTCATCAAAATCACTGTTGTCACCTGCTACATCAATTTCGACAACAGATCCAAGATCAAACGGAATAGAGACTCCTAGACTCAATGTTTTCTCTCGTCTATAAATGACAACATAATAAATCAAATTGTTTGTATCAGGATTTGGATTATTAAAGTGGAGTTAAAATTGTAACAACTAATCAAAAATTCTCGACCAACCGCCAAACTTAACTCAGTGATTGATTCGAATAACCCGTTCGTTACTCGACTCCACCCACGACTGGGTGTGGGGATTTCGACCCAACAATGAATTACGACAATCTGTTACATCTTTGTAACAATTTCTAGTCCTAAAGTAACTGAAGTGAACATTGATATTTGTTCATAATGTATCTTTTCATTCAAGCTGTATCGTGATATATTAAACTAGTTAAATAATACCATAAAAGAGATTGTAATATTAAAAAAAAATCTAACTTAATGGAAGAGCATCATAACATCTCGATCGACATCAATCAACTTACGCTATGTAAAATCCATCGTAGTCTCTGAATAATACCAGGGGACTGTCCTTCTTTGACCCGCGGAGTCGAAGTATCAAATCTGTTTGTCCACTGTATACGTAAGAGTCATCGAATTTTAGAGTTACAATATAAATCGGATCTCTCGTTGGTATTTTTTCTTGAAAATATATGATATCCGTCTGAAAGAGTAAAATGGTAAGTCAAAATCCAGAATCTCAGTTTAGAATTAGATGCATATTAATTTAACCTATTACTCAGAATCGTCTCATTTGACCTTTAAGTGCTTAGTTCAAAAAAGGGCTCTTGACTTTTTAAGGGCCATCTTTTGCATCAAAAAAGATGCTTGGGATTCGGGAATGCGTCGCCCGGCTAGCTCAGTCGGTAGAACGTTGGACTCTTAATTCAACATTGGGTGTACTTCAGTTTCTGCATATTATAATATATATCTTGAGGATAACTCCCGTGAAACAACTTAAGTCGATATAGAGATTTATGTGAGTAACTGCAACGCTGCTTACATGTTATTAACCAAGCATTTATTAGAACGTCCGGGTAATTGAACTTTCTACCCGGCCAATCCGTAATCTTTTGATAAGTTTCTAAAGCTTATTTTAAGTGTACTGGAACCGATCGGAATCAGAACTTGTGAAAAAAATAATAAAATCAGACGAGACAATTTCGACGTGTGTGATGTGCATTGCACATATTAAATCTAGGCCTATATATATTTTGATTCCGATCTCGGGAAATTTTTATTGAAATTTAAGAAGAGTTTACATTTAAAGGATATTAAAAATTAAGTTGCTTTCTCGTACCGTCTATCATGAGTATGGGAATCAAACCATATACATTAAATATTATTGTGAAGGGGCTTAAAAACATCGAAATACCCAATAGTGCTGATGTAGCCTACATTCTCAAGCGTTTCATTACTACATAATTGTACACAGTCACGATTTTTACCTATACTGGTGAAGAATAGTTTTGTGGTAGATAGCCCGAGCATTATCCAAATTTTCCATACAGACAGGAGGTTATTAGGTTGTCATTTAACCAGTTTAGTGACGTTAACTTACGGGTACAGCAACTCACCACCGCGTGTATTTCGTCCTTGTCGTTGTTGAATGCGAGAAAACAGCAGATCATGAATACAACACACAGCAATGCGGCTATACATAGAATAGTAAAATCCCCAGATGGCAATTCCGCAGCCATAATGTAGATAGCAGAAATGCGACGTGCAAGCAAACACAAACGCGGAAGCACCCTGAACTCCCCAACCAAGCCTGCGCGCTTATGCTATTACCAATTGTGACGACACTCATAATAAACTAAGACGGTCTGGAATATACTTACCAGAAATCTTGACGAAGTGCGATACAAAACACCGAATATCATATATATGTAACCAGAAGATAAGAGAAAAGTAAAAATTACAAATAAGACAGCAACATTCTCTAGAGCAGATAATCTCTGGATAGCTTGTTTAAAATTTGACTATTCGCTAATTGGCTCAAATAAATTAGTGACGCTGAACATTGGTGACAAGCGAAATGAGAGGAATCAGGAATTCATATCATGCCATGTTTTGAAGTCTTTTGATTCTATGACGTAGCCATTGGGGATTTGAAGCCGGTCAAACAATAGTTTTGAATAGAGTAGAGTTTTTTTTCTATATTTCAATTCAAACGTTTGATACAAGTCAAACCATCTGTGAGCTTCATGACCTGTGCAAGGTGGAGGACAAAATGTCTAAAAACTACCTATTCTTGATATCAAGATACTCCATAGTTGAGACTAACTATCGCGACGTGTACGGGAAAGAACGAAAATTTTGAATTATTGCTAATTTTTATTTGAAAGTGCCAATAATAACTTTGCATAGTTTTTGTCAGCAGTTATAGATGGGGTCCTAAATGGAACAATTTTTATGCATGCAACTTAAACTAAATTTAAATAACGAGTTCTCTAATGGGTATAATCGTAAATATATACTACTACGGGTATTATAAATGAGTATTTGCCCTAAATTAAAATATCACGAGCCAAATAATCTCAGATATGCCTGGGACCTAATATCTGTTGTTCCATAGACCCCAAAATCGTCCATTATTAAATACGAAATGTACTTCTGGATCGTTTTGTTATTAAGTTCTTGCGAGGGCAAAGGTTGTAATTACAACAACAGCTTTTTATTAAGAAACACTTCGTAGTTAATTTCAAAATATTGTTCCCATATAGAAATATTTACCGTCATCTTTTCTTGTAAACTTTATATAGGATGGTAAACACGGTGGTAACAGACTTTGATTAACGCAATTTGGTAAAGTTTAGATTTAGACCAGGGTCGTCCAACCTTTTTGGCCGAAGGAGCCACATGTAGTTTACTAATAATTGCGCGGGTCACTTAACATGGCATTATGTTCTAGTTTTGTTACACTGACTACAGGTTAATGAAAAAACAAACAATACCCGAACACCAAACTTTCACAATTATTATACCAATAAAGATGTTGTTTCCCAACCATTGATGGGGTGCCATCAGTAGAGACAAGCCAACCGCTTGATCTTTTTCATCACAGCTCCCAACAGACCAATGCCTTTAGTCGTACTCTTTTTATGGACAATGGCTGTGTGCTCTGCGGTAATTTCAAAATCAGTATTTACTCCCCGCAAGAAGATCGTTGAGCAGTAACCTTGATGCCAGTTCTTTCATCAAGCGCCAAGGAATACGATGAAAATTTTCCCGCTTTTTCAATTAAAGTTTCCGCTATAGAGTTACCCCTTCGACACGACGAGTAATGGTCTGTCCTGACAAGATATTTTTGGCAGACAGACAAACACCTCTTTTATTTCCGGACGTAATACATTGGCAACCCGAACAATACACAATAAACATTTCTTAACGAATTCTCAATCTGAAAATGGCTTCGATAGTTTTGTGATAACGTCATATAGAGTAGTAAGAGACCAAGTGTGTAAGCGGCTATGGCACCTTTATTTATCGATATCTCCTTCGAGTTGGTTTCGATTTAAAATGACACTAATGGCTCACTTGAAAGGGCTGGTAGGGCGCATTTCAGGAAATTAAACAAATCGTTCGTATCGGTTCCATTACTTTTGAATTTGAATCCATGACAATTGCACCTGTATGCTATTGCACCTATGGAAATTTTTTTTTTTCGGATAGTTGAACCCATACTAACCCTAACCCATGGGTTTTAGCACCCGCATATAGATTGAACCCGTGGATATACGCATGGGTTCAAATGTACGGTCACCGTTCGTATCACATCACCTGAAAAATAGTTTTACTCCAATTTTTTTTTATTCAATTCTGAAAAAACAGCACGGGCCACCCGAAATGATTCCGCGGGCCACGGGTTGGACGACCCTGGTTTAGTCCATGCCCCAAAAATACATCCCATAAAACCATTGCTGGACGCTTCCCAGACTGGCCCGCATGATAACTGGCCAGGCATATTTTTATCGGACTGACAACACGGACATAACCGATTGGCAGTCATATTATTTCAATGTTCAGTAGCACGGAGTTTATAAAGCAAGATTGACTACAAACTTCTAAGCATTTTCTTAGTATGAATAATACCAATATACAACTTCACATCAACCCGACATTTCAGACCAGAACATTAGTCTGTTTTTGGACACGTCAGTGTACATAACGATCGTTTCAATATTATGTTGTTGTTCTTGTTTGTCTTCTTCTCTTTCGTCACGATGAAATCGCTTTTCTCTTCGAATACTGAACCATTTGCTTTGAAATTTTCAGTGGTTAAAGATTGATTTTTTTGCCAGATGGGTTATTACTTTTACTTATTTCAAAAATTTCTGTGGACTTCAAAAGATTCGTTTTTACCTGTCAGAATAAAAAATAGCGACACCTTGTGACGTGTCCATATATTTGAGCACAGCTCTCTTGTTTATGATCATATGAAAATGAATGGCTGAATTTATTAACCAAGATACACCATGTATTTTGTGAGATGGTACTATTAATATGGATTGAATCCCATAGAGTTGAACAATAAATTGAAAAGTACAGATAGGATAGTACAGACTTCTAAAAATTGAGGTAATTAATCCGCATCGGATATTGCATACTGAAATTCAGAACTTCGTTCATAATCATACATATCTAATGCAACTTCACAACTTTCTCTCACAACATCATCAGGATCCGAGAGATAACTTTTTAAAATATTCAAACAAGTTTCATCAGCAATTGATCCCAAAGCTTCAGCACATTCATGCCGAACCATGCAGTTTTCATTCGAGTCTTTCAAGCTAGCATTGAGTTGCGGTACTACATTTGGGAGCTGCATTTGACCTAAAACATATGCAATTTCATGGCGGAATAATGCGCTATCTGTACAATTTAAACCTTCCGCAAGTGCTGTCGCTGCTTCTTCAGTGCCAATATTGCGCAGTGAAAACATTGCTTTATATCTTTCAAATAAAGGCAATGTCATATTCACTAATTTATTTTTTATAGAGTTTATATCTTCATTGTTTTTTACCCCTGATGGAGCAGGGTCTACAGATTCATATGGACTCTCATAGAGTACTTCTTGTCTTCGTTGCTTTAGCCATTTTATCCGGTCAACAGCCAATATGCAAGTTTCAGCGACTTCTGGAGTTGGATCATTTACATATTTCTCAAGAGTTTTCAGTGCGCTTTCATCTCCTATTGCACCCAATGCTTCACCAGCTTCATGCCTTACCATAGCTTCCTGTAATGTATCTTCCAAGACAGATATGAGCACAGGAATTGCTTTTTTATTCTGCATTTGTCCAAGACAATATGCCAGTTCATGTTTCAACAAGGCAGATGAATCTTTGAAACATTCTGCAATATAGTTCACGGCTTGATCTCCACCAATGCCCTTTAGCATAAAAAGAGCTCGAAAACGTTTGGCTAGACTTTTATTGTTATCATTTAGCAAAGCGCCAGCACGTTTCAACTTGTCCTCCATTACATCTATTATATTCTGTGAAATAAGGTAAAGACAGATAAGTAAGAGTGATGAATGAATATAAATTATTTACCAAACACTGCACTGAAGAGGACAGACAGTAGTCAATATCTGGAAATTATTGTATCTATCTAATAAATGGAATTGTCGAGTTTGAAAACGACCTCTACAATAAATGTTTTAATATAATATGCACAAAGGGAGGCATTTATCAGTAAGTTGGTGCAATTATTTTTAATAGTTTTCAAATGCGAAAATCTCAAAATTCTATACATCCTTATATTCACACTGAATAAACTTTTAACATTAGGGGAAAGCTCATAGTATTTGGCAAATAACATTGAAAACATACATGCATCCTAAAAATCAGTCCTCTAACCACAATAAAATGGGTAAACCGTAATTACTAAATACGGTAAATCAAGTCAATTGAAAAATTCACGAAAATGTTATCTTCGCTTTACAAATTTTCGATTTACAGCATTAGGGTTTCCACGACGTCCTCCAGATCTGTTTCCTTGTCGTAATCCAAGTTTAAATGACCTACTTTCAGTTTCATTCAATGCAAAAGGATTCCCATCAATGGCATATTCATCGCTCCACACATTAGTCTTCTGCATTGCTTTTTTACTCAATCTATTCTGAGGAATGGGCTGGTCTTCACACAGAATAGGATTGATGGCATGCTTACCACCCTTAGGCATTGGCAAGGAAACTTTCTTACCTCTTTTGCTTAAAACTTTTGGATTACGCGAAAGGAAATATTTTACGGATCCGTCAGGTTTTATTTCAACAGGTACACGTTTCAGGGTGTTATTCCCACATTTTGGACAAAACTTTTTCGTCATGAGTTTTGTAATGAAAAAACAAGCATGACACCTTAAGACATAACTCCTGACAGTTTTAATGAGCATTCCATCAACTGAGAAGACATTGAGTCCCATTTTAAGTAAAACATTCTGCATTGCAAAATCTGTCGTAATACAAGCAACTTGCACATTGAGGTCTGAATCTCCTCTTTCATCCTGCTGGATCTTTTGAATATTATCAGGGGTGATCCATCCTTCATCTTCATCAACATCATTTTCCTCCTCCATAGGAGTATTAGAATCATCTGTGGTTTCATTTGGATCACCCTCCTCTGGGTCATTTTGAAACTCTTCTTCGGTGTCTATTTCACTGTCTTGTGATGGAACATAAAATCCAGGTAAATTGCCATTCATATCATTTGATCCTCCAAATTGGATCTCGCCTTTTGCATCATCCCCAATTTCTTGTATTGACTCTGGAGAATTTTGTTTTGTCAGCTCATAAGTCATTGCCAAGACTTTCACATCAACTAACGATAAACTAGGATAATCACCTGTCCTTTTTGATGCATCGACAATTTTTTGTATGGATTCAGGTGTAGGTTGTTTAAAATTGATTTCATATGGAAGAAACGAAAGTCTTTGTCGTGTGGCTTTATCCCTGATTTCTGTAACAACCTCCCTTATGCTGTAAATTTTTTCTCCCATGGATTGAATATTGGCATTTTTTAAAAATCCACCGGAATCTACAACTAGATGTTGTGCTTTTACCATGATTACAGTAAATGTAAATAAACTTGAATATTTCACATATAAACTAAAAAAAAAAAGGAATGTAATTCAAAAATAGAAGATATATAACTCAATAAAAATTTAAATGGTCTTAGATTACATACAGCCCCATAACAATAGGCCAAACATATCAATAAAACTTTGACATCATAACAAGACAAAAGAAGTCCAAAATATAAAAGAATTGGATTCATATTCAGAGGACCACACCTTTTTAGCTCCCAGATAATCTAGGAATATTTCCAGAAAAAGGCATAATGTCAATAAAACATAGTACAGTGGAACATACAGAAATTTCAATTAAATCAATAACTAGCTATCCACCTGATGCTAACAATGATATATGAAAAGTATCTTTTACATGAATATGCACTACTTTATATATATATATATATAGTTGCATGGAAAATAATCTGGTTTGATCAATTACACGTCAGGAGGAGGTTTACAGTGGAATGTGACTTCATATTAACGAAATCATTCATATGTACACTTCTGTGTCCAATAATTAAGAGATTACAGGCTACTGGAATGATTTTGATTGTTTCAATTCTCATGCCAACAACTTTTAATACAGTGAGCAATTTTCTCAGAGCACTAGCTAACAGTATTGATCGGAACCAAAATAGTTACCCACAAACTCTGTACTATCAAAATATTTAAAGAATCCAGATTAATAGATTGTAAAGTAAATTCAAGTTCCCAACCGCATTGCTGCATTATGTGAATTTTAGAGATCAGACACTTAATACAAAGATTGTGAAAAGAAAATATGAAAAATAAATGGTTAATCTACATAAAATATTAAAATCTTAACAGCATGAAAATCAAATGACCAACATTAAATTTCTATCAATCATTCACTATTTTTGATTTTCCTCTTTTTCTCTTGTGCCCAGGGTGGTAAAATTGAAATCATCATAACAAAACCCATCATAAGAAGAAACAAAATTATAGGAGTCATAAATCTGTACACTTCCCACAATGTAATGTTCCAGAATATTCCTGAAATGACAGCAAATAGAGTAGCAATAGGAATTGAGTATGGAGCATGTTTTTCCCAGTCATCTGAAGACACATTTTTGATTCCACTCAACCAAATAATTAGATACAAACATATTCCAACTGGCATCACTGATGTAGCAATGCTGGCATAAAAATAGTTCATTTCCACTCTGGGATCGATTTTGAGCACATTGATAATGTCCGAGTAATACAGAGTCAAGAAGCCACCAATCAGCCAACAAATGGTATCAACTTGAAAAGGATTTCCCATAATACTGTAATATCAAAATTATCATAAATACTGCAATTAATGTATTGTGGTGAAATAACATTAGATGGATAACACAATTATATGAATAAGACGATACAAATATTCAAGGCATGAGTCTAGCTATTAATACGAAAATGTATTTTTGTATGACTAATGTCTGAATGTGTAGAATTTGCATTTCATATCACTCATTTATCTTTTTGGTGTTTTAAAACAACTTAGCTAGTTAGATATTCTCAAAAAATATTATCAGCAGCAATGAGTTTATGACATTGACAGTTTTTCCTATTCTTCTACTTAGAAAAACAAATAGAACTAGGTACATCCAGATATCAAACAGGCAACAGGAGGAAGCACATTTCAATGAGTTATATTAGGAAGGTGGGCATCCACATGAACTAGCTACAGAGGGACAGAACTTAAAAGTAAGGTATCAATAATAGACTTAAACATGGGCATGAACATTGAATTAAAATGTGGATATTACAGTACAGCAGTAAGCTACTGTTATAATACCGGTGCCGTCCATGGTTATCACATGCCGACCGCAGCATAAAATAAATACTGACCTATCTAGGCTCTGACATTACTGCATTACAGTATTGATTATTTTACTGTCTGCACATGGACACCTATTTCTGTATTTTCTAATTCTAACTTTTGACAAACGTGTACCGGTCAGCCGGTGCCAATGCCGTGGCTGTCACAAATCGGTCTTAGTCACGAATAAACACACACGAAATGCGAAAATTTTATAAACAACTGAACACATCGTGCTGAACATCAGACCATTGAAGGTGTATTTTCAATGATCGTGACCTATTCAACTACGGGTCAAAAGTTTTGTCTCCAAACCCATGGCATTGCGTAACACGTGTGCGCAGCGCAACTCATTATCGGCCCGCAAGCGAGGGAACCGCACGAGTCGTTTGCCATAGATCGCCTTTGCAAATAGAGTTTTAGACGATAGAATTTTTACAAATTTTCGCCAAAGCCCACAGAACAGAAGCACGGATTTAGTGATTACATTCCATACTTTTTCGAACATTTGCGGATTTTTCTACAACTAACAAGAAATGAAGAGAATTTCAGTGCTGCCGAAACTCACAATGTTGGCTCACTGTCGTGACAAGAACTAGAAGAAAATGAAGAAAACTATAGCATTCTCGCCGTCTTCGATGGTGAACCAACCATTGGTACGGAAATAGTTAATTTGCCAATTTACTGTTTTGGATGCATGAACTTGGACAGTGGAGGAATCCGTGACAGATCAGAGATTATGTGAAACCCCGCTGCACCGATGAGGAATTACATTAAAAAAGTTACGGAAATTCGAACTTCCGAACCCACGGTGCGACGAGTGCCTTCCTGCGTAACACGCTGTATATCAGGCTCTCAATTCCCTTTTTCTTTTCCGCGCGGCCAGACAACATAAAGTAGAAAGAAGAAAAAAATCTATAAGGAAAGAAAGCAGCCCCGCCGGTAGTCACGTGATTTAATAATCTCCTCGTGTAGTATATTGCGCTGCATGTGGAGCGGGTCTCCGTCAGCCACGTTCAACGAGTTTTTGATCTCTCTTGTACGGTCAGGCGAATTCAGACGGCTTATTTACCGAAGAAAGCTTGGGAGCATTGAAGATGAGTGGATACTTCGTTCATGGTGGAACACAATATGCGTGAGTCAAAATTGATTACTTATGACGTGACATAGGTATCGTAAGACTTAAATTATCATGTATCCGTGTATTCTGTCGTCTGTGTATTTGCTTTTGCAGTTTTGAATGAACTATCTGACTACAGTTTCAGACTTTACCTAGGCTACTTCTTTCAATTTTGCGATGGAATTGTACCATGGTCATTGATAAGCACAGTTCAGTAGTTAGTCTGATATTTCTGAAATTTATGGCATTGTCAGATTGTACCATTCCAGGCATTTCGTCCTGTATACTGGTATTGCTGTATTGGAATGAATTCAATCATATAAAACTCACTGACTCATGACTGCGCATTGACCATATAGCCTATTTATTGTGGATATTTCAATTTGATTAATGCTGTAATGTGGCAAGAGACACTTGTATGCCTAGAAGTTATTATTATGGATTTTAATGGCGTATATTTGTGTAGTTTCTAAATAAATATGCAATGATGTTAAGTAATCTGTCAATCCACCGAAAGTACTATATGCAGATATGTCAAAGGTACTGTACTGTGGATACCAACATACTTTCTGAGCATAAATTTATCTCAAAGTCTTTCTATTTATTTCAATAGTTGCTGGATATTAATAAATGCTTCAATAACTATAAATCTCAATCTTTTTCTTTTCATTGAGAAGAAAAGATATGTGAACTCCTTAAAAATTTTTTGTACGTAATGTTAAATATTTTTATTTTCCAGCTACAGTCAACAACCAGCTCAGCAAACTGCAGCTGCTCAGACAGCAAGTTATCAACAGCCAGCTCAGGTAGTTTTCTGTTGACATACTCATACTATATAGTCTGTGAAAACTGCGATGTACATAAACAGGATTTGCTGCTTGTTCCATTGTTGCTAAGCTTCCATAAATGCAGCTTTTTAGTAATTCTAATTTCAATCCAAACTCATTTTGATGTCACAGATATTTTTTTTTTTAGGAAATTTTTTATCTCAACTTCTTGCTCAACAAGATTGAACGAAATACTGTAGTAGGCTACTATTTTTTCATAAACAGTGTGGAGTACAAATGAATTTGAGATGGCTTGAGACTGCCTACTCAATTTATTGCCTCCATTACCGGATTTAAACCTGAGATTTTTGACCTGAACTTGCATATGCAACATATTTGTTTTCTGTTATCACCATTGAGCACTGATATTTATTTATTGTCGATTTTGATTGTTTCAGACCACCCAATTTTATCAAAGTACAACATATCCTGCTGCACAGCCACAACAGACAACTAGAACTGCTTTAGCTGCTAACAAACCAGCAGTTGCAACTGGCTCAATCTATGGCACAGGGTATAGTTCACAAACACTTGGTCAAACTGCTGCATATTCTAATCAACACGCTGCTGCCACAACACAGTCATATGCATATGAGTCAAATTCCTACGGTCGTCAAACGTCAGCTGGAGCAAATTCATATGGAAGAACGAATTATGGCACTTCGGCTGCCAATAGTGGATATGGAAGCACCGGATATGGTAAATTGATCGTAGTTACTCTGATTCAATTTAGGTAGTAACCCTTTTGAGCATTTCCTGACTTGAAAATTCACTTGCATCAGCTTTCAAAAATGATCCCAATGAACACAGTAATCATTTAAATGAACAGACTTATTGAGTTGATACTGATTTATATGCCTACAGAGAGTATAAGTGTCAGCAGCGGTAATCATTTTTAGTAAATTACGATCAGGTCTTGAATCACATACCTGTTATATTTTGCAATGATGTATAATTTTATCTGTCAATCCACAGAATGTACTTTGTGTCAAAGGTGCATTGTTGTTGACATAATCATATCTGAGCAAGGTTTTTTGGATTTTTTTTTCACTGACTAGCCTTTAATTAATTACCGGTATGTAAATCAATCGATTCAATTTATTCAGGTGCTGCGAAGGCAGAAGACAAATATACCGGTGGGAATACTTTTACAGGATACAGTAAGCCGGCACCAAGTGCTGCAAGTTATAGTTTGGGATTAAGTAAGATCTATTTTTCAACTTTATTGAGTTAAAAGGATTTGCTTCATTCAGGATTTTCTGAATATTCTTCAATTGGAGGCATGTTCAGTAAAATCATCCACTTTTTTGGTTTGTAATTCGATCATCAGCTATTTTAAGAATTGTTACTAAAATGTTAATTTCAGGATTTAACATTGTGCAACAATGCTATCAAGGTAGCCTTGTTTACGGCATTGAACAATACAATACATTGCCTCTGCACTATTTACAAGGCCCTCTTGTGTGGACATCATTGATACCTAGAATTTTGTGAACTCCAATTGTGGAACACTGGATTGATTGACTAAAATCCATTCACTAATTAATTGGAAAGATCACTATAGCTAAGTGATTTCTAAATCAGCTAAATCGCTTCTGATAATTAATGCTTCTGAACACAAAGTTTCAGAACCAAAACAAGGAGTACATTGGTCTTGTAATAAAATATTAATGTACTTGATGAACTACTAGAAAACTTCTTCATAAAATAATTTGTAACTACTAGTATATACTGAAATGAGATGTGACTTTGTCTTGCAATGATGTTAAGTAATCTGTCAATCCACCGAAAGTACTATATGTCAAAGGTACTGTACTGTGGATACCAACATACTTTCTGAGCATGAATTTCATCCAAACGCATCATCATTCAATTTAGGGATGCATATATATATCCCTTTGATATATATCCCTTTGATTCATGTAGTTCCAAAAACCATATGATATTTGCCGAGTATTGCATAGCCTTTTATGGCAAAATTGACTGTAAAAATTTGGTTTCATATTCTAGATCAGGGCTACTCAACTATTTTTACCGAAGATCCGCATACAGAACTTCAAAATTATTTGGGTTCTGTCTTTCCATAAATTATATTTAGACATTCTTAAACATGCACTTACTCGGCCGACTAATGATCATTAGCTAATCAAGATTGTTTATTGTGGTGTTATAGTTCTTTCCATATATATATATATATTCAAATCTATAAAAGTGATTTTATAAAAGGAAATTTTAAAAGTGGGGCTAATGATCCAAAATAAAGAATTGGGCGTAGTCCGAATTGGATGCCCGAAAGGTCCGGATTCGGACCGCGGTCCGCCTGTTGAGTAGCCCTGCACTAGATTATTTGGCATCTCTATTTGTTTACTTACTAACGAAATAACCAAATTTAAAATTCCGACCATCTTATCTCTTATTTAGCTGGAAACTCCCTTAGCTCTGGAGGCAATAGCTCTTATTTCACACAACCCTCACAACAACCCAGCTACAGTACATCCTATCCTGCTATTTCAACATACAACAAGCCAGAAGAGGCTTCATCTTCACAATACTCGTATGAAAAAGCCCTCTATGTTGCGGCAAACCAATACTACTTGAACAAGAAGAATGAAGCTTCAAACAGAGGAGGAGCAGGAAGGGGTGGTGGTGGTGGCCGAGGGAGGGGTCGTGGCGGCAGAGGAAGCTTTGTAAGTGCATTGTTGTTCCACTTGTTTTCTGTCTGTGTACACACCGAACAAAAAACCTTACTTAAAAAATGTGTATCCCAGAACTTCATTTATGTTCACTAGATCAGAGCAGTTTCCTTGATGATTGTATTTGTATGAACTATCTATTTCTTACATTAATCGGTACTTATCATTCTATTCACGATCATATGCAACTAAATATTTTTTTTAATAAAATAAGTTTTGTTTGAGGATGATAAGAAGTTTCAAGTAGTTTTCTACTAGAAATAGTCATATATTCAAATTTTGGATATTCGAATTTTAAATATTTAAATTTATTTGAAGTTAAGATATTCTGAAATATTTCTCAAAATCAAAAATTTTACTAGATCAACGAACCACATTTTTCCAGGGATGGCCATTTCCGAATACTAAACTATTCCGAATACATTCTAAAATAATGTTTTCGAATCTGGAATTCCGAATACATTCTAAAATCGAAAATAACACATTTTTGTTTTAGTTGATTAAAACCCAGTAAATTAGGAAATAAGCTTCAATAGAAATATCAGAATGAAGCCACAGACCAACAGTATATGTACACAAAGTAATTGATAGTTTATAGCTATTATTAAAAAATAATAGCAACTTGTGACACAGTCAGTTTATTAAAATTATTCACTTTGTACAAATGACCATATGAAAAGATAGCCAAGGAGTTGTAGAGAATAGATGACCATGACCACCACTGCCAGCCATTGAGGTGTATATAACCTTCAATGCTGCCAGCGCGCAGCCAGGATTTTCGAAATCGGAAATTCTCATTGCCGCCTGTAACACCCACCGCGATTCCGCGCTCGTTAAAAAAGCCGTCTTGTCAGCGTATAATGATCATTCTGTTACGTAAAATATTCAATCCATGACAACTACGAGATTCTAAAATATCTTTATATATTAATTTAATGTGTCCAACATAACTCGCGGTTGCTTATTCTTACGTCAAAAAAAACATTACTATTCGGTCCACGGCAATCTGTGACCTAAAATTACGAGATAAACTGCTTGATGTATTTAATTTTAATATGTATTTTTGCAATCTTGCCAACTCGTTATCACCGTTAGAAAAATCTCAAATAATTATATAAAATCCTGTTTAAGTGTAGAGAATAATTCATTTCATACAATGAATATACATATAAAGTTTAGCAGTAAATTAAAAATACATATTCATCGCCGCGATTATGCCACCTGTTAAAAGAGTCGACTTTTACAACAAATAATATAACAACGAATATATATTTTTCTGTTGTGCAAAGTGATGAATTCGTGACCGACATGGGCATATTTCAAATGTCTTGCTCTTATTAATTTAATTGTCTTCAATTTAACCTGCGGTTGCGTCGACAAAATAAAATCCTCACCACTCTTATATACCATTGCAATCCGCGGCCATTAAAAATAAAAACGTGAGGTAAGCTGTCCGATTAAATATTGTTTGTATTCGTATTTTGCGAATTCGGCAAATATTTAGATGTACTTGTTAACAGTGACTCCGCTCGATCGAAATGCTCAGAGTAAAATATCTCAAGAGTAAAATTTATTTCATCACAATAAAATTGATTGAATATACTTTAGATTAATTATATTATATACATCCTCACAACCAGGGAAAAAGTCGCGTTTCAAACCTTGTATCGTGTTAACCCGAAAATATTCGACGGCAATTTAAAGTAATGGATAAACAGGCAAATCCCGGCCTCAAATAGTGACGATATGTTTCCAAACGCCGACCAAACATAATGTGTGCCGGAGGCACACGAAATTTTGCGGTTTTCACTGCTTAGAAAAGCGTTTTTTAAATTTTCGCGGGCCTCAATAAAACTTATGTTGTTTACGGTTTTATTTTCTGTATTTTAAATTGCCGCTTGCGTTGCGTTGTCTTTAGAAACTTGCCGCCGATGAACGTATTTACCAGATTCACAATTCCGTGCGCGTACAAAAATAAAATAAATGTTATCGTGGAACAAATTTGTGGAAAATTTTCGAATAACACAAAAATAAACACAATAACACAATCGAAAAGGCGTTTACGGGCCTAATTAACACGTTACGCTGATGAGTGATAAAAACAATCACGCGCAAGTTTCTATCGAGAATGTTTTCATTCAACGGAAACGTCTTGAAAGCGGCGTCGAAAATGTGTGACGTCACACAAATATCCGATATTCTTATGAACGTGAATTCCGATATTCGAATGATGAGATATTCGAATACATTTGAATACTTTATTGGAATTGGCCATCCCTGTTTTTGACAAGATTTTTTTTACCAGCGTTGGACATCCCTGGCAGACACTTTTTGCATGTCGAAAGCATTTATTATCTAAAAGATAAAGTCAATTGTTAATCTTGCACTAATTAAGCCGACCCTTTCTTCAAATTTAGTTAGGGTGTGCATACGGTGCAGACATAAATATGGAGGCGAATTTCTATCATGTTTGGGAATATTTATTTCACATACAGTATTTGCCTCCATTACAAATTCCTGATATTTCATTTGTGTTATATGACAGTTGTAAGCTTTGTATTCTGTAATACATTTGGTAATGCAATTAATTATTATATGGGAGTCATACTGGCACGGTATGGTATTGTGATAATGTATAATCCAGTTAATTATTTTCTATAAATTCTTCTTGTACGACATGATATTGCTGTATTGTATTTCCCCCACAGTCCGTTATCACCATTTCTTTGTTCAAGATGGTTGTTCGTTTGCTGTGCTGATGCCTTGATTGTGGTTTTATACTCGGAATAAAATACTTATACTTAATTTATTTAACTCTGGAACAAGTTAAAACTAGCAAAGGTATTTGCATTGTTTGTTATTCAAACACTCAATACTGAGCGAGTTCTCGTAGTTTCAACATTCAACAATTGATGAATTCATTACAGGGTGGCAGTGGAGGTGGCCAAACTTCGACTGGCCCAAAAATCATCAAAGCTACTGAAGTGAAAGCTTATCTTTATGCTTGGTGTGGACAAAGAAGATTGAAGCCTGAATACACCATAGAACCCTGTGGAATGCCTCCTAGGATGAAATTTGTTTGTACCGTGAGTTGGATTATTTTACAACTTTCTGTACAACGATGAGCCCTACACTCCTGAACGTATTTTCTTGTGCCAATTACACCATGTTAGATTTGTCACTGGCCCTATATCTCCCTATTGACTTTGTTAGTGGATCCAGTATTGCTGAAGCAGTTTAATAAGCCTTTGTCGAGGTGTCAGCAGGTGCATGTTGGCCAACAGGCTTCAAGACACCTAAATACAAATGCGTCTGTCGATCTGCCGGCTCTACATGCATTACTGGCAGCCTCTGGATTTGCTTTTGTGCAATCTGGATCTGCCGCAGTGTCAATTTGCGAGCTGCATGGTCAGTGGACGTCATGACACGGTGATGTATTTTGGCACAATCATAAAAATATGCAATTTCAGGTTCTGAGCACAATCTAAGCTCGAATTGATAGAATTTTATGATATGGAGTTGTTCGATTTTATTTCTTAATTATCGTTATTCGTATATATTGTCGTAGTTATTTTGTAATTTGAGGACTCTATTTCTTGGAACTAATATTTCAATCCGTTCCAGCTCAAAATCTCTGGACTAGAATATATTGCAAAAGTGACTGCTGCAAGTAAGAAAGATTCACAATCGAAGGCTGCATGGGATTTCTGTGAACATCTTGTTAAGACTGGTTATATGAAGGAGTCTGAATTACCCCAGAAACCAGTAAGTTGGTTTTTGAACAGAATATTATTACAGAACAGGATTACACATAAATTAGTATTTTGTCAATGTACAGATTAAATTTTCCTGATTTAATATCAAATTTGTCTCTTTTCGCTGTATTAAGTTAAATATATGAATCATTTGTAGCGGGCCCAGTGACTTTTACAACTTACCCAATATGCCCAATATGGTCGGATGTGACATGTTTGAATCGACTGCTTTGCAAAGTGATCAATTTAGATGAGGAGACCTATTATGCTATAAAAAAAATTTCACAAATATTACAATTATTATCAACAGCACTCTCCATAATACTCGATATAAAATTCAATTTATATTAAATCTAAGCTCGGAGGGCTATTTTTTGTTTAGGATTTGTCTCAATCACAATGTCCAAAATATATGTTTTGATTAAAACAGGTTGACCCTGCACCAAAAGCACCTAAAGCAGAATCGGAAGCTGTGTCAGAAACACCGGAACAGGTAAAGCTCCTCATTTCTGTATCTATTTATTTTAATGCAGTCTGGCACGCTCCTAAGATTGGCACAGCAGAGATTGGTTTACTCTATTGAGAATCAAAGCGTATTTGACATCGCCCATTTTTTAATTGACTGCTTTTATTGTTTCACTAAACAAAATATGCTATATATTTGGAACCTTGGTCTGGATAGCTGTTTCCCTACCCAGTTTACCCTGGAGTTTGAGCGGTCCATATCATCAATTACATCATTTTTCTTACAAGGTTGAGGAAAACGGGGGATGGACTTTGGAGAACTGCAGACAACGTTTGAATCAATTCACCCAACGTTGGAGAATTCCATCAGAGTTTAAACATGAAACACACGGACCAGAACATGCTAGAAGCTTTGCAGCTGAATTGTCACTGAGAGTTAAATGGCTGGATAAAGGTAAGAGCACTACATATGGGAACATTTAATATTTTCTGGTGGCTGCTTTTTGATCTGTTGCTCTACCTTGAATGTGGTAAAGTGATTAAAGAAAAGCAAAAATTGAAATCGATATCGTGTAGCATGTTGCACTGTTTCGTGTGCAGATATGTATAGGGATTTATCTAACATTCCCATTCTAGCGTTTGTAGACTATATTTTTTGTTAATTGAGTAAAGGTAATAAATCATACAACCATAGTATCTGTAAGCTGACACTAAATAATTGGTAAGATATTGACTAACAGTTGCACCCTCACACTTTTTCTCTATTTATGGATATTTAAAATACATGTACTCTCAAAAACCTTCTTTCTTTTCATTAAATTCTTCTCTTCGTCTATTTTGGAAGTCCTTATTTTTCTCTGACGATGGAATACTTTTATGTTTTGCGCATTTAAATGGGTGTCTAATGTCTAATGTGCATAAATTTGAATTATAGTAATACAAATGAACTAGAAGATAATTAGTAATCTACCGCAAAGACTAAGTAACACTTCTCCCCCTGGGAGGAACGATAACATTTCCCCCTGGGAGGAATTACTCATCGGTTGGGATACATTGCGCTAGGGATTTGCTAGTTCCTAGATGAGATAATAGCCTTGTATCGACTGAAATTCTGAAGTTTAGCAATTTGAATTATTCCAGAATTCACTGCCAAGGAACGTGGAAGTAACAAGAAACAGGCAACAGCTGTCTGTGCACTGGCAATGTTGAGACAATTGTACAAAGAAGGTCTCGTCGAAAAACAAGGTGACCCGATAAAACATCCTCGGAGGGGAGGAGAAAAGAAAGAGGCAACTAAAAGAAAAGCTGATGAGGAGGTTCGTCCTTACTGCATGTGTTTATTTTTACCACAAAGTCAAATGAAAGTTCATGTTAAAGTATTGTCAAGTAATAAATTATTAACAAATTGATTGTCTAAGGAGGTATTTGCTAAGTGATTTTCCAAATTAGCTATATCGCCTTTATCATGTGCATCAGTTTGTTGGATGTCAAATATCAGATATTCAATGTCTATTGCTATGGATCCAGTATGCTTCTTGTAGTTTTATTTTATGCCAATATGCTCTTTGAATCATTCTGTTTGATAGTATATTAGTTCTTCATAATAAAAATACTCACCAGATCTAATTATTATTTACCCTTACAGAAACCACTAGGCAATCAGTGAGTCCCAAGCAAACCCGAATTTTTTTTTGTATTTTTTTATTCTGTTGATGATCATTCAGCAATGTATTTTCAGTCTAATGGATCAGACGACATTGATGAGTTTGGGAACTGGAAGTTAGACGATAGCAGACAACGCTTGCATATATATTGTCAGTCCACAAATCAACCTCTCGATATCAAGTACACACCTGATGATAATACCCCACCCAAGGTAAATAGCTTTGCTATCACAAGAAGTCTATGGGTATTGTTGATAATAGTGACCAGTTTATGACACTGTGACACTCTCACTTTGAGTGATGTTTCGTAACATTCACTGATGGGGAAAGCACTACTATTTATGAGATTACTGTTTTGGCACTGCTCATTAGCAGCCTACCTATATCAATATTTGTTTCATTTCAGTCTTTTAGGTTCCAGATTATTCACATCCTTACTTTTTGGAGCACTAACGTATGTCTCATGTCATTATTTTGACTTCGTGACTTCGGAAGGTGCAACATTAAATTCATGATGAAAATGTGTAGCGTAGTATACTGCACCATGTTTTCTATGCATAGGGAATTATCGTACATGTCATGCCTTGCAAATGTGTTTGGAATCAACTCTTGTTGAACATTACACAAATTAAAACATATTCAATATTTTGTATTCGAAAATATT
The DNA here is from genome assembly GCF_964204865.1 of Styela clava. Classification (NCBI taxonomy): domain Eukaryota; kingdom Metazoa; phylum Chordata; class Ascidiacea; order Stolidobranchia; family Styelidae; genus Styela; species Styela clava. The sequence continues at coordinate 8,289,354 of NC_135261.1, forward strand.
ATTTTTGATTGTTTTCATCCCTCGCTGTGACAAACTAGAAATAATTTCCAAAAAAAGAATAAATTAAATAGTCTTATGTTACTCGAGTAACCTTCCACGAAGCAAATCATTATTTTGTATTTTCGACATAGTCCTGTGATAAGTGGGAACACACTTGGCATTGCTCTTGATTACCCTATGCTGCTTTGCAGTTTCGAATCCTGTGGCTGGGGATAATGTGTGATGATAGCTGGACTCATGGCTGTTGCTGTTATAGGTTGGTTCCATACTCAACCTGGACTGGTTACCATAGAGGCCGTGGTTTGCCATAATTGTGTCGTATCATCGACTTCCCTATCCCTTGGAATAACATGAAAATCCTATTCTTCTCAGATGTTCACTGCCTCGGTTTCCATCAATGTGTCTGTCGACAGTGAGGACAAGACATTAGATGCTTCATACACTTGTGCTGGAAAGAAAATAGCAGCCCAACATGTTGCACAACAAATTATTAAACAGTTATACGATCTGTCACTAGTGGAGCCTAATCTTGGAGTTCAACAATCCAAAAAGAAGAATCCAAGACCTAGAGGCCATGTAAGTATAAAGACAATTTTAACTCTAATATCAGAGTTATCACATTATTGCTATCATATGCTAGGCAGAACAGTAGCATTAAAACAGACGAAAATGTTACACATAAATTTTGTATTCGAGACTTTTCAGAAGATGATACTTTCCATTTATCATCTATCATTTTGTTTAACTCATTTATTCCTGCCTCTGATTGCTAAGCATTAAACTATTAATTTTCACACCAGGGTGAAGTGTTCGGAGCAATGGATTCTCTTGGATTTGGTGGACCTATGGTAAATCATTTTTTCCTGTTTTATTGGCTGTATTTCGTTCAGTTTACAATATATACAATTTACTCCAAATTCCTAGTAATTTGTTTAACAATTTTTTTTATCCTTGTATAGAAAAGTTAACACGATATCTTTCATCCTAATTGTAAAAACTACAGCTTTGAGGGTTTTAGGTATCGAATCTTCATGCCATGATATTCCATTACTTATTTTTTTTGAGAGAATTCGCTCTCGAGTACTTTACACACAGGAGTAAAGAGGACTCCTATCTGAGCCAAATATGGGGACTACTAAAATACCTAGAGATACTGGCAATCATGAATACCTGGCTGATTTTAGCGAAAACTATTTAAAATTTGTTAAACTCTAATTTCGTTTACAGTTTGGTGGACCAGGGCCGATGTTTGGACCATTTGGTGGGCCTACACCTCCGATGCAACGCAAAACACCTTATGAAGATGCAATTATTTTTGAGAAACACAAACGAATTTATCCTACAGAATTGGAACTCAGATTGATTGAAGACACTGTTCGAACGATTGAAAAATCATTGAAGCAGGTTTCAGATGAACTTTCCGATGCCATGGCTGCTGACGGAAAGAAACCAATCAAACAAGAAGTGAAACAGGAACCTGATGAAAAGGAAACTGATGAAAATAGGTATGTGGATTTTCTAGTTGAATTGAAGAATGACTATATATGTTATTCACTGTGATTCTGCTTCTGGGTAAGTATCTTGACAATACGTTGTTAAGAATTTTTATGAAATATGTATTAATTTTTTGCTGTAATCCAGCCAAACTAAATAGGCGTTGGGATAAATATCTCTAATTTTTATGGATACTGGCAATGTAACACTTATTTTAATGTGAATTTCGTTAAAAAGAATTCATCTTTGCTTTTTACACAGCGATGTTTAAAATAAATCGAAACATTATGAATCTGAAAGGCGACAAAGTTTTGTAGCCATGGATTACCATAATTAGTTCTTTTACAAGGGACAACATACAATAATTTCCCATAGTATATTCTATATCAGGCCTGCACAACATACGGCCCGCTAGATACTTCTGTGCGGCCCGCAGGTGATTTGGAAACATGCCACTTCTCGGGTCTAACAATCAAAGCCGGCATTGTTATGCAAGCGCGCCGCTACTCAGATCATATTCGAAATCGTGAGATTTAGGTTTTGCACTAGTTTCAATAAATATCAAACTTTGTTTGAAATTGGTGTGCCCTTCGCGACCACTAAAATTCGTCGCTCGACCCCTCGCCCCCCAGTTTGGGAAACCCTGATTTAGATATCTCAGTATTCAGACTGAATCACGCTTGAAACAATATCGGTATACAATCTCACACCCATTAGTGCATATTAGCAACCTATTAATAATTTATTATTTTACATTATTTTTTACTAGCAGTTTATGAAACTGAAGTTTATTTTTTGATTCAAATTTAGAACCTAAAAAACAATTCCTTCATTTATGAATGGTGCAGGAATTCTCGCACAAAAGATTTTGCTATTTACTGTAAAATTTCAAATAAATTGGAGCAGATTTTGTTGAAAAATCTAATTTAACAGACAGAAATATCCAATAATGGTAGATATTAGGCTTGCACGTAATTGACAAAAATCAATTCCGTAATTACGGCCAAATCGATTACGTAATGACCCCGTAATTTCGATATTTTTTTCACGCATTTAAACCTATCATAACAACCAATTGAATCCACTTCTATTCCGAATGGGACATCGAAGTTTGGTTTTCATATTCCCGGCAGTACTACACGCCGGCGACAGGTGTTAAAGACAAATATCAAGGAGTGAATTCAAATTAATTTTATTCTGATTTTTATCTTTTGTGTTAGCTTTATTTTCCCTTATCACATTTATCACCCAATTTTATGCGATCAATTTTATCATTACCGACACTGGTATACGGATATTTATGAAACGATAGTTGACTTTTTTAAAATCGTATTAGCGTATTAATAGGACTTTCGTATTAAATAAAAATTTCGGGTTTCAAATTTAATAATCAGACTTGTTATTTCACCGTTTTTATACAATATCCGACTTTACTACTTAGTTAGCATTTTATAATAATTATTGATGCCGACTTATTGACGATATTCCGATTACCATGCTTCATTTTACATTAAATCATTTCGCGGCCTAAATATTATAACATTATTTGCGATAATTCAGATCAAATACTAATTATTTGCGCATAATTTAAATACCGTACTTATATGACATGCCTTCTCCGGAAATACAAAGTTATATCGCAAAACAATGCATTTTGTGACATTTATTTTGCACTCACGAAAATATTAATTTATTTTTCTAACTCAAGTCGACAATCCTATCGGCTAAGATTGGCACAAGTTTGGTCGAATGCTGGCGGTATTCGAGACGATGATAAATCAAAATAATTGCCGCATTTGGTGAAGACATTTAATTAATCATATTTGGCCGAAATATTGCGAGGAATTGTGAAAAACATATTGAGCAAGGCCAAGTCTGGAGAGATATTTAACGATAAAACCGGTAACAGAACATCAAGATTCTGTAATAGAAAATGGTTCTCGCGCAGAATAAACACGGGAAATCCCGTCGTTTCTCTGCCGGCTCAATCGCTTTACCGATGCCGAAAAGACTAAGTTGCGTTGGTTCATTGCGCAATTTCTCTTCCGTCGTCATATTGCTGTTTGATAAGCGCGACACTAATTATCACGGCATTATCTACGGTTAATATGTACATTGGCCATGTTAGATAAGTTGATAGTAGATTAGTAAATGGTAACGCGTTATGCCTTCCCCACCTGCGTGACAAGAGAGAGAAAAACGGCTGCGAATACCGGAACTCTAACTTCTTCTACTTATTAAACTTTAATTTTTTACAATCGATGGAATTGACTGCTCTGAAAAGAGCTCGTTTCAATTGCCAAAGCGCTCAACCAATAATTACGACTTTACGTAATTCGTAACTTCGCTTCCGTAACTCGAAATAATTCCGTAATTCCGTAAATCCGTAAATTACGTGCAAGCCTAGTAGATATGAGACTAAATAAATTGTCATACATATATTTGGGACGTTTTCACAAAACTGAACCTGAGTAAAATATTTTTCTGCAGTCAGTTTTTCACTGCAACATGCAATACCTAATTCTAATAAAGAAGCCCGCAAAGAATTTTTTAGGCCCACGTCGTGGTTGAGATTTTTCCAGAAAAAACTAAAATAGTATGATGTCAACTATGAGTTTTATCGTGTTATTTGACATCAAGAGTCAGATACAACAAACTGTTGAAAGTAAAACAAAATACCCCCGTTATATCACTTTACCACCACCAGTCCACCACTCATATTTTATTCCATTGTAATATTTAAATTGTAAATCCAATCATTTCATTTCGCGTTTTCATTATGACGAAATAAACAAGTTTCGGTCAGATGGTGGAAGTGTGCAGTTGTGAATCATAAGATGAATATGAATCATGTGCAGTTAACGCAAACTGGATTATTATAAACTTATGGATCATTACACAGGGGAAAATACCATGTTTATACTAAAACAATTTGCCACGAAAAGGTATCGAAAATGAAATTTTCACTGATGAAACAGAAATTTTACTTAGACAAACAAAACTTGTGAAGATTCGATGAAAGTAAGCATTGCCATAAGTGAGATATTTGCTAAATCGATGCGTCCTTTCGTTGATGGTAGCTTCATTAAAGAGTGTATGTTGAAGGCTTGTGAAATAATTTTTTAACAATGAGAGTTAACAAATCAGCCCTTCGCACACGACCAACGGACGAGAGTTTGTATGCAAACGCAAAATAAGGCCAAACATAGTCTCTCACCGCTACAAAACGGTGCCAAGTAACCAACACAAGTACCGTAAATGAATATGTTTCATGTTGCTTGGTGTAAAATTCAAGGGTAATTTCAACAATATATTCAGATTTACTTTGTTAATTTACAATTTTGTATATAATTTGTTAGTTTGCGGCCCGCGTCGTCAATAAATTTCAAAAAGTGGTCCGCGACTTATTTTCAGTTGGAGACCCTTGCCCTATACCTTGGTTCATCCTGTCCACATCTGTGCAATTATTGAACACCTCGTCGAATTCTCTATTGTTTTATTAAAGTGACAAAGAAGATAAAAGAATGCTTCAAGGTGTTATGAGGGTTGGATCGCTTGCTAAAGGATTGTTGTTAGGTGGAGATGTCTCGGCTCAGCTGGTCCTGCTTAGCGTGAATGTACCGACTACCGGAATGCTAACAAAAATTGGGTCCATATTGAGCAGAGTTCTAGAGGTAAATTGCGAGGTTTATCAGCATGATGCAAACTAGTATTTACTATGTGTTTTGGTTGGAGGCCAGAGTCACATGTTTGACTGTGACAATTGAGTGTCCTACATGTGCTAAGTGTTCTCCTAGATTAATTGTTGAGTACATATCCACTGGAATGCTTTTTCTGTGCTAGCTGGTCGCTGTATCTCAAACATAGTGTAATTGATAATAATAGTTATAACATTATGTTTCATCCGAGAAATTTGATTTTTCTGAATTAATAAAAGAAACTTATTTAGCAATTATTGACTTGACCTCTTCATATGACAGCATTAGAATTTTTAAAAGAATACCATAAATATGTATCGATTTTTGGTGGTGCACAACATGCCAGTAAATACCCGTTGGAACCATACTTTGTATTAATTGTAATTGATATGCACCAATTTGTTTGCCTTAATAATATTGGGAAATATTTTTTATCTTTAGGAGGGAGGCCAGAAATATTTGGTTGAAATCCGACTTCAAGAATGTATGATCACTATTATTTCTCCACCTGAGATGAATGATAAAGATGAGCCAGTCAGATGCACTGTCAGGGTTTATCTTACTTCACCCTTGATGCGAACTCTTGGTTTGTACTTTTACGTTTTATTCTTATATATTACTACCGTAATTGTTAATAGGGATGTCCATTCACATAATATTCCATTTTCTATTACTCTCTTTTGCAATAATCTGAATTGATTTGAGCCAAATTTCATTTTTGAATTTACTGTAAATTGTATGGTAAAAGCAGTAATCTTTATTTTACTACATTTTTGGAATACAAAAGGTAAATTTTTTGGACATCCCTAATTGATAATCCGATATTAGACGACTGAAGTGATAGGAAAAGCTGGGGAGCATATCTAAGGTATAAATATATTGAGCAGTCCTACATGAGTTGATATTTGTTGGCTTCATTATCTTATTTATCCTGAGAAACGACGAGAAAAAATTACATAGACAAAAAAAAAATTGTTCTGGGGCTCAGGATATTTACTTCAAACCCATAGTTGCAAGCTTCTCAACTCCACTTAGACATTAGGGCTTTGCGGCTCAGAGATGTTCAGATATTAGTACAAATGCAAATTTCTTTATGTGAATTCAAACAAATTTGTAATGAATCTGATTTCATTGTGGAATATCAATCTTCAAAAGTTTTTTGTTTTTAACAATGTCTCTGGTAAAGAAATTCCTTGCTAAGTTGGGAAACATGATTTCGGTGTATCTACGTTGCTTGCTTCTTTGGCTTTGAAATTCTGGTATCTGGTATACTACGTTTTGGTAGAAAATTTAGTTTTGTATCCAAAGTTAAATAAAATGGTTCAATACCATACTGAGGGAAAGTTCTTCATTAGCTTTGTAGCGAAATTCATTTCTAACGATTGCTCCCCATATTTTCATGTCTGAATCTTGCGAACAACGCACGACACACACACACGTCAATACGTTGCGCGCGTTTGTGTTGCGTGCTGATGTCATAATCATCACTACTCAATAGAACCAACCACTGGGCCTGCGGACATGCTAGACAGGGACAAATGCCTCCAGTCCTTGGCTGAACTTCGACATGCCAAGTGGTTCCAGGTTTGACTTGATTTTTTGTGGGAATGTTTTCGTTGTTGTCCTTCCTTGGAATTTGAAGACTCCTTCTTTTATATTTGGGACAAATCATAATTTTACAAATAAGATTTTATTGAAAATTGACCAACATTCCAATTTTGCTGAACTTTTTAAAAACAACAATTCAAAAATGATTTGTATCGAAATTTGGGCAAATTTGTCTTAATGATTGGCACAATAGCGAATTTGCTGAAATTTTGTTGAAATCTTAGCAGCATTTCCCATTTATTAGAGTTCTTAAAAACAAAGATTTGAAAATGATATGTATCAAAATTTATGGAAAAAATATTTCTGTGCTTTGAGGATTCTCATTTATGTATAATATTTTCTGTGGCTTTTACTTTGTATTCGGTACAAAATGTGACTTTGGCTCAATTTTATTGAAAAATGACTTTCCAATTTATTAAAGGTCCTAAATACACCAAATCCGAAATAATTTGTGAGTTTTTGGGAAAAAATTTGATGTGTTTTGATAAATTCATTGCCTAATTGATAAGTATAGGTTTTTTATTTGTCAAATGAGTGGAGTATTTTTATCGCTTGTTCCAAATTCTATTGGACAATGTATAAAGTACTTTGAACCAAATCACTTGTTCCATAATGGTTGTTAACTAATTCCTATAATGTTAGAAAAATGTCATTTCTTTTTTGTAATAAGAAAATCAAAATTTTGTACTCAGTGAATCTGTAAACTTGGTACTTGATCGTTATCATACCGAAATGCGATTCCCATCATTAATTAGTTCTTGTGATATAGGCTTGTGCAAAAGGAATTCCATCGTGTGTCATCTTGATTAGAATCTTCAAGGATATGAAGAGAAGAAATTCGACATGGAATCCACTATCCGACTGGGTATGATTAGCCATTTTGAAATTTATTTTTCATAGAAAATTGTACAAGTTCAGTGGTTCAGTCTGGATCTGTATTTGATAACTATACAGAGGTCGCCATTCTATAAAGTTTGGGAGAAAATATCCACCTTTCAAAACTGTTATGATAATTGGTTTGATACCTCTAGCGTGGGTTATTTTTAACAAGTTAACAATGTGCCATCTTTTAGCCATTAGATTTTAGTTCTTTCAAATGTAAGGTTTTGGTAGTTGTTCAGCTGCAAGTCCTACTTGTTTTAGTATATATCGTTAATAATGGAGGCCAGAGTCACATGCCTGACTTTTATAAAAATGTCCTGTATGTGCTAAGTGTGCTCCTATATAAAATGTCGGGTACATATCCACTGGAATGCTTTTTACCGTGCTAGCTGGTCGCTGTATCTCGAACACTTATGTATTTTGGGTTCCTGAAATTCTTTTGCTTTAGTTTGGTTTCATTGATAACTGTACTCGTTTAGTTAACAGGACTTACTTAAGCTAGGCTGGAGTGTAGAATTTTTCTCTCCAAGTATTTAATTTGATGCCTTATAAATTATTCAACCACTTTCTATTGGTAACCCTGCTGCTACAAGAAATTTGATAAGGATTATTGGAAAATCCGCTGTTTTTTGTGGACTGTTTTGCTATATTCAGTCTTATATACTTGCTCATATATATATTTCAGGCTCTTGAGTTGGTCATTGAGAAAGCTCTCCGCACTTCGTTGTTCGGACAACTGACTGTGGGAGAAGGACTGCGACGTGTACTAAGCTGTTTATCATCTGGAATATTGCTTGCTGGTAATATCTTGTTTTTTCAATTCCCATTAATTTTTTTCAATTTGATCTCATTGCTTCTGTTTGAACTCAGTGTCACCTATATTCGTCAGCAGGGAGGCGAACTTAAATGAACGACATGGGGAAAGTCAAATAATTTGGATAATAAAATATGTTTTCAATAAAATGTTTATTGAAGCAATTTTCAAAGTGCAGGAATATCAAATAAGTCCTTCATTGTTTTGACTGCTTTGTCGTGTCAAATAAAATGTGGATTAGAGATTAACTTAAATCCAAATCAATAATATTCCACATGTATTTTAAGATTTAGATTTTTACTTTTTGTATTTAAAATCCAAAATTGGTGACAGAACCTCTATTGTAAAGGATCCTTCCCTATCTCTCTTGTCCCATATTTGACTTGTTCGTTGATATGTCTTTTCATTATAGATTTTTCGTTAACTTGTAGAGGTTTATCGTACTTGCATATCTTTTATAGTGATATGCTTGTGCTATCCGCCTCTTACAGAAACCTATTACGGTGACTTTTCTACTAGCCGATGTGTTGTTTGAAGTGTCACATCGGACGATAAAACTCATACAGATTTTTTACCTACTTGTTTTAGTTTATAAAGCCTTTTGGAGGTTGAGTAGAAGCATAAACTTTTTTTAATTTGTTACTACAGACAGTGGTGGCCTTTACGACCCGTGTGAAAAGACACCAACAGATGTGATTCAGTCTATGACACTGCAAGAACGAGAAGACGTCACCGAATCTGCTCATGTGAGTTATATTTCTGTTCTTGTTTGGGGGGGGGGAGGGGTTTAAATGACTATGACATGGGAATTTTAATACAAGTGGGTGAATGGAGGCCAGAGTCACATAACTGACTACGATAATTGTCTTTTATGTGCTAAGTGTACTCCTATATAACTTGAGTACTTATCCACTGGAATGCTTTTGTTGTGCTATCCGGTCGCAGTATCTCAAACACCATTTCATTCATGATATTTCTGGGAAATTATTGAAGCGTTTATGTATTACATCACTGGTTGGGCATTAGTATAGATATGCTGTACCTGGCAGGATTCCTTTCCAAACCATCAATTTAAAACGCTTAGCCTCCCTGCTTGATATAAACTGATTTGGATTGAAGGCATTAACTTAATAATTGAAGGCATTTTAAATGGTAAGATAATCGCTATTTTGTCATTCAGCATGCACTGAGAATGCTTGTGTTCCGCCAGACTCATAAGATATTGGGAATTGAACCCTTGCCACAAAGAGTCCGAAGGAGCACAGATGGGGATTCAACTATGGAAACGATTTAAAGAAAGACAATTTCAGCATGGGGAACTTTTATCCTAATATTGTGTTGGTTCCTCCAAGAATGTAATTCCATAAGAACCATAACCATGAAGTTGTGGATTATATTATTGTTTTTACTTCATTTTTTATTTTGTTTGTGCACCTTTGTCCATTTTCTTTATCAGCCACATGGCAGATTTCATTTCGTTCTAATCTGTGATTTGTAACTATGGTGGAAGATTCAGGCCATTGACCAATCACATGATCTTGTCACACTGTAATCTGCGTCCGGTATTTGACTTGTCACTTGCTTGCCATCTAACACATCTGCGGAAATGAATGACTTCTTTTTTGATATAAAGATGGGCATAACTTGAACACTTTGCGCTTTCAATTTGTGTGAACATTATGTGGTCTCTGGCTTGTTTATAATATGCTACACATGGATATTTAGGACTCCTTCATTCCTTTTATTCAATGAAATTCTGCTTCATTGGCATTGCGTTGTCATTTAGATTCAAGTTAAACTGGTGTGTGGCCTGTTAAGTTATAATGCGAAGAAGAATAGAAAGCCAATGAGTGTCTTGTGTTGTGATGGTTCTATGGAACGGCCTTGGTGTAGCAATGCAAGTCTTATGCCTGATGTTGTGTTGCTGCTGTTAAGTTGGCATGTTTTAATTGTAGTCTTGCAACTCTTTGAGAATATGGAACACAGCTGTTTAGTTAAGAAAATTTACGAAACTCGACAAGCTTTGTTTTGAGCCATATTCAATAGACACTTGGTAAGTTTAGTGGTTTTAGAGCAGGGGTGTGCACCATTTTATGCCAGGAGGACGTATAACCAACTTCAGGCATCTATCAGGCCCCGCAACAAATTTAGTTTTTCCATGTACACAACTAATTGAACAATGAGGGATTATTATGTCACAATATAATGTAAATAAGCGTTATGAAAACCTGCAGCATAAGTACATTCGCAATAACCAGAGCGCTGCGGGAAAAGAATGTGGCTATCGCTTAGCTTCACGGTAATAAAGGGATCGGGCAAAAGATTTAACGTAGCGACAGGAATAAGATAACATTATGTATATTTACTAGGGCTGGGAATTTCACGGAAAACACGTTAACCGAACGTAATAATTTTAGATTGTTACGTCATAACGGTTGCAAAGCAATTTCGGGTGATCTTATCCCGTGTAACGTAATTTCTGTTGCTATGCGTATTCAATAATGTTGCAAAGAAACAATTGAAAATTTGTTACACCCGGTATAGCTCAAATTATTCACGAATGGGGATAGTTTCGTGATCTCTCTGCTGCAAGAGATATGCAGCGTGCTTCGGGCATACGGTAGTATTTTAATAAAACCCGAATTCTTCATTATTAAATGTCATTTATATGACAAATTTCCAATTTTCGACGTCCAAATTCTACTCTGAGATATTATAAAGAAAAACAGCATCAACTGCGCAGTTGTGGAATGACATTGCAATAAAATCGTGAACAATATATATATTTCGACCGAAAACTGATTCTGAATTTATCATTGTCAAATTTTTATAATCAGCAATCTTGGTACTTCAATTATTTTCACATTTATTGGGTCCTTACTAATACAGTTAGTGATATTCTTTTGAGTTAAACGACACAGGAGATAAATTTGCGATGACGTAATCATTTTTGAAGAAATTGTACATAATAAAGCTGATTTGTACCAGAGGTGTCAGTTAACGGATGATTTAAATCGTAACCGAACTAGGCTTGCACGTAATCGACCAAAATCAAACCCGTAATTACGGCAAAATCGCTTACGTAATTACGTGATTTTAATAGTTTAACTTACATTGGCACTCGCCGATTTCTCTAGTCATAAAAGTATGGGACCAAGATGACACGTGTTACAAGCATTGCGGTACATTTAAATTACTCGAATAAGCTGATACTTTGCGAACAAAATGAAACAGACAAATAACTATACCAATCATAAACAACAAAATGAAACCGACAAATTGCCAAGCGAACAAGCAACATTAAAATCGTAATCGGAAATTCCCAAGCAACAGCTTTTGCAAAGGTCGTCGACTCGACGCGATTACGCGTTGTTAAAAGAGTCCACCCACGGCAAGTACGGAAATTTAAAATGTCTTTCTGTATTAATTTAACTTGCGGTTGCGTCGACAAAATAAAAGCATCAACACTCTCAAATACCACGACAATCTGCGGGCATAAAATCTGTGAAAAAGTGCTCGATTATATATATAAATATTATATTGTTTTGATCCGTATTTTTGCTATTCTGCGAATTTGAAAAAAATTGAGATGTACTCGTAACACTGACATATTGTTAGTAACAATGCGATCATTTTTAAGATAAAAACTTTCGAAAAATTCGTAAATCTGCTGTAAAATCTCACGGAGTAAAATTTTTTTTTTAAATGAAATTGGATTGAATATAGATACTTTATATTTATTATCTTATATATCATCAGACCCGGGAAAAAGTCGCCTTGCCAACCTTGTATAATGTTAACACGAAAATTTTCGACCCCCATTCAAAATAGCTTGCTTTATTAATTAAATCGTCTTCAATTTAACTTGCGGTTGCGTCGACAAAATAAAGTCATCAACACTCTCAAATACCACGGCAATCTGCGGGCATAAAATCTGTGGAAAAGAGCTCGACTATATATATATATATTGTTTTGATTCGTATTTTTGCTATTCTGCGAATTTGAAAAAAATTGAGATGTACTTGTAACACTGACATATTGTTACACATCGCGATCATTTTTAAAATAAAAAACTTTCGAAAAATTCGTTAATCTGCTGTAAAATCTCACGGAGTAAAATTTATTTTGTTACAATAAAATTTGATTGAATATACTTTATATTTATTATCTTATATATATATCATCAAAACCCGGGAAAAAGTCGAGTTGCCAACCTTGTATAATGTTAACACGAAAATTTTCGACCGCCATTCAAAATAGGAGAGGATAGGATTTACATATTTATCCAGTGAAGAGGAAAGCCGATAAGACGGGTATTCATATGGCGAACCACGGCCTCTCGTCCGGTTACCATTCCACGTCGGGTATGGGATAAGTTAGTTATTTGTTTCCGGAAGCATGGACTTGATGGTGGATGAAGCCGTAACCGACCAGCGATTACGTGAACCACCCTACGGCGGCGAGGAGTCCAGCAACCCTTCCCCACCTGGGATTCGAACCTGCGAACCCACGCAGAGTAATCAGAGGTGCGGTGGCGAGCGTATTCCTGACGCTTAGCATTATGGATAAAAAGGAAAATCCAGCGCACAATTCACCGTTTCCGTTTTAGTGACGATATGTTTCTAAACGCCGACCCAAGATGATGTGCGCCGCAGGCACACGAAATTTTGCGATTTTCAATGCCTAGAAAAGCGTTTTTAGACTGTCGCGGACCTCAACAAAACTTATATTGTTCACGGTTTTAATTTCGGTATTTTAAATCGTCGCTTTTCAATCGAAACATTTGCGTCGCCGGTTTACTCCTTCATTTGTCTTTAGCATCCCTCCGCCGATGAACATATAATAACTCTCGCCAGATTCATAATTCTGTGCGAGTACATAAATAAAATAGTTATCATCGATATGTGGTATAAATTTGTGATTTGGAGAGAATAAACACAAACGTAAAGACGTTTACGGCCTAAATACACGTCACGCTGATGAAAACAATCGCGATTTTGACAACATGCAATTGCACACGTCAATCGCGACTTTTTCAGTTTCAAGAAGTTTCAAAAGGGGGTTGGGGTTTCGACCCAGAGAACCCCCCTGGCTGCGCCATTGCTGTCAATATCAGTTTGTAAAAAAGTTTTATATTGATTTCCCTCCCTCTTCTTAAATTATTATTTTTTTGTTCAACTGAAATAAGAACTACGAGTTTAACGTCAATTTTCACAGACTCCACTGCTCGGGCCAATGACATTATATCACACTAGGAGTTTAGCCTCACCCTTTAGCTGTAGAATACTAGCCTCTTGAATATGCAGCTGTATTTCAAGAACATTGGGATAATGTTTAGTTTGCTTGTATTAGAATTTATGCAATTAGGCAATATAATATCTGTGTAAGGAGACATTAGGCTTCCATCATCTGGTGTAGTGAAGAGTTGTAAATTAGCATTCAAGATTATTTTTATATTATACAAAAAATATATAAATAACAAAGATTTTAAGCTATTATAAAGGTAGCCCATGTCACTCTAAATTTTACTGAAGTCATATCAAGTTTATGGTTCTGGGACCACAGACACACCAAACAGCATGAAATAAATGACATCTTGATTAAGTACCTGTATGTTTATCATTACATGATCTGTTTTGCAAAAAGTCATAGATGAAAAATTGTGCTTGCAATTTGACACAATTTTCCTGCTGCAAAAATGGCAACTTTCAGAGTAATTTTTATCACATGAACCCCCAAAAAACCCACCAAATTCTATGAATATCTCTAGGCCTAGAGAAAGCATTAAAATAGAACAAATTTAAATTTCAAAAGGTGTTGTCGATGTTTCCTAGTGTGTCATAATTTGAGTCAACAATTCAGAAAGTGATACCTCTATTATTAAAGAATGATCTACCTAAACGTTAGCAGCCGATAAGTATAGAAAGTGATAAAAATAGGATTAGTGAAAAGACTTTATACAAATTAGCTATATTTTATGTACTTTTAAATTAAAGTGAAAATTCATGGAACAACCAAAAAAAATGAATAATAAACATGCACAAAAATAGTAAAATTATAGTAAAAAAGATGGGACATGCTGTTATGAAACAACAGTTAATTTCGTTACAAACATCCAAGTAAATGCTATTCTTACACCTAAACAGACACTAATGTGTTTCACTGTTACTGTAAAAGAAGGAGATGTATGATTTACCAAAACTGGTTACCGTCATTACTATTATGCACAATCTCAATTTCATCATACTAAAAGCAGAACTTGATCTATTTTTAATATGTCCAAAGTATGGAATATAAAAATTAAAAAACTGTTGTTTTATTAGGTTATGATCGTAAGTCAAATTAAGCATATCAATGTCAATTGTTTGATAAATATTTCTCAACTCATAACATTACGAAGTAAGAATGTTGGCATATTTCATGTTAAATGGAAAAGTAAGAAATATACTTTTATATAGTATGTCCCCATAATATATGAAAACCACATCTTCTAGTGTTACCAGGTTGATGGGAAGAGACTCTTGAGAAGTTGGAATAAATCAGGAGTACTCTTCAAAAATGGCATTGAACGTTATTAGAATGGGATCGACCTAAAGAGTGTTAAGCTTAACGCTCTTTAAAAAACAGTAAAATGATGGTTAATTCAATGTGAAATCTAATAATGCACAACCAAATATGGCACTGAGTGTGGGCTGATTATATAATAATGTTCTTTATTATATTGCATGTTACCTAATATAGAATTCGAACTCGGCTATAGAAGCGGTTATATATTCCGAATTGCACAGGAAATATTTGCGAACACTTTTTGAATTCTATTAGTTTTTACTACTCTATCAATAATGGGTATTCGTTAATTACAATACCGCAGCTTATTAGTCATGTACTATATTCTTTCTTTAGCTTGCCAGTCTTAAGATTGCTGGCAAGAACGGCAATATTACGTTGAGGCTTTCCGATTAACATAGATGAGTTGATAATGTATTCTGTCTGCAATATATTTGCTACAGATCGCTTCTTTGCAGCAACATTCATGAGCGCATATAAAAATTTGGTCAGCTATAATAACATCAAACGACCATTTTCTGCAAGATGGGTAAAATCATGTCAAATTTGGGCCGCTTCGCAGGGTCTTCATTCATACAAATCCTCATTAATTTCATTAGGTGTGGTGAAACCCCAGGTGGTATAGATACTCTCATTCCCTCAAGTGCAATCCTCATGCCGCACTCCATATTTGCCAAATCAGAAAATGGTACTTCCCTCGTAGCCATTTCCCAAAGCAGAATGCTAAAACTCCACATATCTGCTGATTTACGATTAATTTCATTTGATTTCTTTTGAAGAGCCTCTGGTGCCATCCAAGCGGGATTGTATAGTTTTCCTGGAGGTTGGAATGAAAATCCTGCATCACCCATGTTCACTTTGCATGTCATTCCTTCATCTATCATGATATGTTTGCTGTTGATCAACAAGCGGTCAATCATTGGTTCAAGTGAATGTAAAAATTGCATTCCAGACGCAATATCTATTGCAAAACGTAATGCAATCGATTGATCTACTGTTGTTGTTGATTCATGTAAGACATGGTACAGGGATCCATAACTCGCATATGGGCTGATAGTTGCCAGATTCTTGCTGTTAACAATCCCCATTACTGGCAGAACGTTGGGATTCGAAAAAATTCGTAAACGTAGATATTCTTCATGGAAAGCCCTTGATATTCTTGATGTTATATTTTTGACTGCAAGAATTTTTGCTAATATTTCTGTCTGTCCCCATCGTCCTTTCCATGTTTCTCCAGAATGTGATGATGCAATTTTACCTTTTAGATTTAATTGTCGCAAATCGACATTTTCATGGTTCATAGTTCCATTTTTAGCCCTTGTGCGGGTTGTTCCTTTCCATACATTCTCCGAAAAGGGAATTTTCGTTTTCAAATCCTGGCCTTTTGAACGAGCAAGCTCTGCTAGTCTTCGAGCTAATTCTGGCCTGGCTCTAGCAAGCGGTGTTTCTCCCTTTTTGTTACACATGCTCACAAGAGCACCACAAGACACTAGTTCATCTGCAGAAGCTGGGTGGTTGTTAAAACAGGCATAATGTAAAGGTGTGTTACCATGTTCATTCAAGGCATTCACCTCAGCCTTTTCTCGAATAAGTTTGTGGATAACATCAAGACGTCCCATTTGAGCAGCATTGTGGAGGGGCGTGTCATCACCCATGTTTGCAGAATTTACTCTTGCCCCTCTGGACAATAGCATTTCTACAATGGTATTATGGCCATATCTGGATGCCCAATGCAATGGACTAAATAAATGATCATCTCCTTGATTTAAATCATTTTCAGTGTTATCCAGCCAAACTTTGACTGCCATGAGGTTACCATCACGACATGCCGAAAATATATCATTCATTTTTGTTTTGAAATAAATTAAACTTTTTTGCTGCAATTAGTTCAATGATAATTTTTATTAGGTTATATCATTCTAATGAAAAGATGAAATTACATGATGGAATAAGTTGCTTGGAAGAAAAGCACAATCACAAATTCTGAGAAATTAGTAAAAATGACTTATCAATATGCTATACGGATTAACATCATATCCAGAGAAAACATTGCAAATTACTGTGGCAAGACAGTAAGAGAATAACAACACTGCATAAACAGGTGATACTGTATGAGTAAACAATCAAAAATCAACTCAGTTAACGCAGTTTCAATCTGCCTGTATATCAGATATTCGCACAACGTTCAGTGATTTGGGAGAGTACGAGTTAGCAAAATAACCCCACTGACAAATACTACTGGGCTGTGAATTCCAGCTTAGAATTATTCTTATAAACATTCAGCATTTGAATTAATCTTCAATCTTTTTGTTCATAATTACACAGACATAAAGTAGACCTCAAAATTCGAAAAAGGGTTATCGCTATATACATCAGTACAGATATAGCCTACCGCAGTGTCTAATGCTTGATATGAGAACAAGAGAGAGTTTTCATATAAACAACATCAATGATAAGAATCTGTTACTTAGTTAAATTACTGAATTGTAGGGATAAAGGAAGAAATAAGTGGATAAAAACTTCAGAGGCAGAGAAAGTTGAAATTATTGCTGTAATGAGGCCATGTGATTGTGAACCCAATCCATACCAACACACATTCAGCATCAAAAAGAATATTGTTATAATACTGTAATAGAACAAGTTGAGTTTGTTTTTTCCAACAAGTACAGAAGTGAAAAAATCAGTCTTACACAAATTACAGAATTAAGAGATAAAACTGATTCTGTGATGTTTAATTCATACCAGTCTGCCAGTAGACTCCAGTCTGTCAGTAATTAGGCCAGGGTGGTCCAAGGTTGTCGACCTCGCGGGCCACAATATTGCTAAAAACATGTAAACAGTGCAATACAAAACAAACACATTTATTGTCAAATACATTGCTCATTAATTGACATTTTTTTAGGCTAAAGCATGCAAAAACCACAAGAAAACTCACAAAAATCTTACTATATCTACATTTAGTGGGAGATTTCAAACTTTTCATAACGCAGAAAGTGTCATAAGGAAAACTGCCGTATTAAATTGTCACCGACACAACTTGCGGACATATCAAGCAAGCATTGTGGTATTTTCCCTCCCACACCCAGTCAAAAATATGTTTGAATTGGTCAGCTTTATTTTTAAACTCATGTTTAGGCTACAAAATAACTTACAAGTAACTGCAGATTGATTGGTTACCAAATTTTACCAAATTTGAGATACAGGAGGGTAGGCTACTAAATTTTCTGACATATAGGCAGCATTTTTAGTAATACTGTTTAGGTTGGTTACAAAAAAAACTGGCGGGAATTGTATTGTTCAGCCATAACCTGGGCTAATAGATTCCTCATTCGATTTTCAGTTTTCTATGATGCCTATTTTGTTAGCATATATTCCCGACCAAAAAGATGAAAAGCCAGAAAAGACGAAACAACACCAAATGCGATTTTCCGTTTACTCTCGCACAAATGCAGAATTGCGATGCGGGCCACATGTGGCCCGGGGGGGGGGGGGGGGGGGCCTGGATTTGGACCACCCCGTCTCAGGCCATTTTGCAGTTAAACGGGTTTTTCTGTTGTATGGAATAAATATCCAATACAGGCATGAAATACAACAACGTATGTACCGGTACCGCTTCACGTATTTAAATACGGTAGTCTACTATGCCGATGGTACCAAACCTGTGAACAGTTACCGTACCGGTACCGTAGACTGTTCTCCACTTCTTGTCTGCTCGTGGTTATTTTCCCCATATGAACTTCAGCACTGTAATACCTGAAATGGTGAATAACAATATGCAAGCCTGAAATAACATCATGGCTTGTTATATCTATCTTTCAGTATTTCCTATTAGGTACCGGTATAGGCTAGACGTCTATTACCGGTACCAAGTTTTCAACGAAAAACGCGCATTCCCAAAGTAGAAACTCAGTTACACCCAAATTTGGCAATGGCGCCGCACTGCCTTTTAGTGGATGGATATAGAATTTCTCATTCCCATAAGCCATAAGCCGACTTCCACCTAGGGTTGGGATTCCGGAACCAGTTTTTTAAATCCCGGTATCGGGATTTTTTTGGATTAAGTAAAAGATTGAAACAACTTGCATGACAATAAAATCACGTATTTATTTCATGTAATTGTGGATCATATATTAATATTCTAGTTCCAAGTATGCATAAATACTTATAAATGATAGTAGCCCATTTGTTAATTAATTTAATAACCTTTATATATTGTGAAAAAGTGATTAACTGCAATAATAATTGCATATTTAATTGTTCATATTCAACTGTGGGTCATATATTAACTACTATTCTATTTCAAAAGTATGTATTAATACTTAAGAATGTTGGTAGCCACTTTTAATTCAATAACCTTTTTATATCGTGAACTAATTAAGGTGTCAAACGAGAGTATCGGTCGGAGACCAAAGACTTATCGATCAAAACTGTGGTTTCGATTCATGACTCTATAGTGACACCGTGTGTCCAAACACCAATTAATTAATAACTCCCTAATTATACGACATAACTCTACCAAAATCAATAGCCATCTGGTCCTTGAAATGATGAACGCACAAGCAAAATTGGATTGGGTGGAGATTAAACCCCGCTTTCTTGAGATATCGCTTGCATCTAACAGACAGACAAACAGACAAAGATCGATAAACAAGATCGACAAGTAATGATATTTTTTACATCATGCACTCGGTCTATTACTGAATCTGTGATAATATTATTTTTCGTCCTTGGTATTCATTTTTGATCCCGGTCTGTGTCCAATAACAAAAAATATGCTTTTCGTGAAAATTTTTCCATTGGACATGTCCGGCTTCAACCAACACATGACCTCTCTAAATCCTAAATTGCCCTTAGTAACTTCCATAATACCATTAAATTGCCGACTCGTTTCCTTTCTCCTCGTATTTATTTTTTATATATTTATATTTAATCTCATTTGTATCCACCTATGATGAACTTATATATAGCACACACACAAGGGTCGGGAGCCTAGATGACTTTAATCGGTCTTGCACATCGACCCGCACAAAGCAATAATCAATTACTGTGGAATATTTTCGTTATTGTATTATGTTTATATTAGCACACCTATCATAAAACACGACTATTTTCTACCCATAAAGAGTGCGATAGTCGAACACGAATAAATGGATTAATAGTTACCGATATTAGAACTGTTTTTTTTACATTGTAAACGAGAGCTTCTTCGAAGCACCTCTCATTATTGTAAATGTTGCGCGGCCGCACGGGTAATACGTGGTCTTCAAACCGACGCTGATCACGCGCTTCGGTTTTACTCGCACTTCCACGTTACGCTTACGCCCTTATTATTCTCACATTAATTAATTCTCACTTTATCAAACAACTTAATTCATTTTTGTTACAATTCAATATGTTTCTCCCATTGCCAAAATCATTCAATAGTGTTATTGTCGGCGGTTGCGAGAGAAATGAAAGTGGAAACAAACTGTATTTCATTACAACAATTACCGTAATTATTATCCATAAAAAACACTAAATAGGTTTAAAGTAGTTATAAACAATTTTCACAGCTGGACGTATCTTTTCACGTTATGAATTTCGTGCAAGGCCCGAGCATAATTTGGCAAAGATCATAGCATTTACTATGTCGAAACGCTTCGAGCTTTCCGACCGCCGAAACTTTCCGAAAATGATAACCGTTTTGTGTTCGAGATATGGAATAATCGTCGATTCCACCACGCTTTCGTGAAGTAATGCAGTTTACTAAATATAAGGTTTTATTAAATTTCATTGCATCAGTGTTTGGACTACCACGCGTTTCGCCAGATTACTGACGTGATTACAGATCGCAAGGGTGGTCAAAAATCACAATAGTATATTTTCATCGAATCTAATCATTTTAACGAATTGTGGTTGAATTCGGGATTTTATTCCGATTTTGAAATTTTGGGTCGGCTTTGATCTTTCTTGTCATCGTTCATAAATTACCTGTCCCAATTTTAAGCTAAAAACCCTATCATTTCTGACGCCGGAATGCAGATATTCATAAAGACGATATAGTTGACCTTTTTTATTTTACTTTGTGTGGCTGTCCTATTTTCGTATTAAATAGTGAATAAAAACTCTGCAAAGTCAATGCGTGAATCCTGAATGCTAATTTGAGTTCAAATTATGATTAAATACGTCGGCAATAATGACAATTCTACTAGTCAAATAATAATTCCTAATAAATTTCGCACAATAATTCCACTTCCACTCAAACTGTAAGCGTGGATGGCTTTTTTTTAAATAAGTATTTAAATAAAATGGTATAACCTACCATTTGCGAGAATATCTATATGTGGATAACAAAGCCTTAAAATTCCGGGATTTTTAGGAAATAAATGCGGGATCGGGATTGAAAAAAAACAGTCCAAATCCCGGGGTCCCAACCCTACTCCCCCCCTCACTGGTTGGAAAAGGTAAACTACTGACTGACTAGGCTATCTGAACTTTTCCCCTGATCTACTGCGGTATTTTGTTTTAGATGAATAAACTGATTGATCATCAATTATGTGAAATTAAATGTGGCTATGAATCATATTTTCACGTTATCATGCCAGACTTTCCTATTAGAAAAAGAAGTTCGATTATTCTTATTATTTCTTTATTTAAATTAAATTTTAAATAGGTTTCATTTATTGAAAGAGAAATGATACTTATGTATTGTGTTCTGGTATAGCCTACAAGTGACTTGACAAATCAACAAATTCTGCCTCCGTATCTCTCTCTATTACTGACAGATAACGCATCGAGCTGGGGCTTAAGAATACGACGTCATTCACTCCGATGATTATCCTGTGTAGGTAAAAGGGTTTGAAACCCATAGCCTATGGATGATTATGTTCGAAAGGATCAATCCACGAGATAAATATGAAAATCATCATAACAAATGATACATATTATTTTACTGTGCTAACAATGCGAAGAAAGAAGCCTGTATATTTTGAAAAAAGCAATGCTCAAATGCATGGCCACGGAAACCAAAATGAAGTGATAAGGGTATGCAATTTGTCACAGTGAACAATCGGTGCCGTAACCTTCACGACTTCGCCTTGGTTATATGTACGATTTGACCAGAGCACCAAAACCGGCACAAAGTGCGCAATTTTTAATTTGATGACGTCATTGAACACAGTAATGAATATTTTCCAGCATCGACCTGTTAGTATGGTTATAAACATTGGCTCGAAAATTTCAAATCAATGGCTACTGCAGTTTATGGGAAAAGCGATTTTTGCGCAACATGAAGAAACACTAACAAGATGAACAACAATAACATAACAACAAAACGATTGGATTTCGTGTTTCAACCATGAGAATCGAACTTGAAACAAACTATAACGAAAATTATATATACTTCCACAAAAAATAGCCAAGACTCGTCTCCCAATTATCCGGAGCATGGACCGGAATATGTATCTGGAACTTAAATATTAGCATCAAATATTTAGCGTACATGTTTGGTTCTGGCTTTTGATATAATACAGGTGTCCAAAAAGTTTCGCCCGATTGTAGGATAGGATTTACATATTTATCCCGGGGGAGAGGAAAGCCGATAAGACGGCTTATCCATATGGCGAACAACAGCCTCTCGTCCGGTTACCATTCCAAGTCGGGTATGGGATTAGTTTTTACTGTATTGTTTGTTTTCGGAAGCATGGACTTGGTGGTGGAGGAAGCGAGGAGTCCAGCAATCCTCTCGCACATAACCATCCCTGCGTGGGATTCGAACCTGCGAACCCACGCAGAGTAATTAGAGGTGCGGTGGCGAGCGTATTCCTAACGCTTAGCCCGTTGAGCCACACCTGTTGTAAAGTCTTTATTATTGTAAAGTCTTTATTATCAAATATATATTTTTTTATTTTAAAAAAGATTTATAGTCGACCGGTTTCTTATTGGATGTTATAGATGTTGAATGTTGTAGTCCTAATTAGTCATACAAAAAAAATTATTCAAATTTGCAATTGGTAATGCTATGAAATCGGGCAAAACTTTTTGGACACCCTGTATATCAATCTTGATGAATGGTTCTCAGAATTTCGTGAACAGTCGAAATAACTCCAGTAATTTCGTTTTCACTTCAGTGACGGGCACCTTTTGTGGCCAGACAGATAGATAATTTATTTCCAAACTGCGCCACGACACAAAAATGACAATACAAGTCATAAAAAGAAAGATAAAGTCACACATGAAAGACCTTTTTCTAGGTATTCTGTTATGTTTGCTGCGAATCACGCAGTAAAATAAATTATCTTGATGATTTTCGGATAAAAATCTCAAAAAAAAAAAGAGTTATATATTGAATAAATTTCTGGGCCTCGAAATTGACGCAAAAACAGACAGTATGTAAGTAGATAGTTTCTTAAGAGTGAAAAGCACAGTTTCTAATCTAAATTGGTCGCTTCACGTTTGTTCTATTTTTCGCGCAGCATCACGTAAATGTCACGAACGCTGTATTGCCAAATCACTACCTATAACTGTATTACGATATTTTATTTCCAAATGTGAAGTGAAGGATCAATCGATATTGAAACGTTGTTTTGCTTATATCAGAGGTAGATACTGTACTCATATTATTGTCTCGTTTTATTCTTTCAATATTGCATTATCGTATTCAAACATTGTGTCTTCTGCAATAGCCATTTATATGTAATACAATATGGAATGCGTAATAATTCATTGAATTGTTGATAGTGATGACGAAATACAAAAAGATACCCAAGCTATAATTAAATTATCTTTTTACCTAGATATTAGAAGTGAACTTTGGGTGTCTTTGCTAGATATCAAGATTTGGCTCCCGGTGGTTCCCTTCCAAAGTAAAAAAGTATAATTACCTCTTTTTTGAATATTGTTTGTGTTTATTTTTTACTGGTTTGATAAAATAAACTTGACTTGGGCAACAATTATATCCATTTTGGCATACTTTCCGAATAAAATTAAGCTATTGGTGTAAGGAATTTGTTCAAAAATTATACATGCAATGACAAAATTGGAAATTTTCTATTTCACTAAAGATAAAATGAAATGCTGAAGAAATATAGTACTATGAATGTCAACTGCACTGATATTCTACGGCTATACGCAGTGAAAAATCCCACTTGAGAAGCAAGCAATACTTGGAACAATAACAGCAGTAAAGCATGTGTGCTATGATTTCATGTTTTTTAGTCAAAGAATCAATGTAGCGATTTCCTGGTAATATATTGTAATTTTCATTAACCTAAAATAATCTAGAAATTTGAAAAAACGATACTATAGTTCATTAAAAATGTATCAATTTGAATTGCAAAATCAGAATAAAGAAGTCATCCATTTTGATATTATTCTATAATTGATACCCCTAAAAATTTAAGAATCCCTCCGTCAATTATGACAGTTCACTTGACATATTTTCTGGAAACATTGAACAAAATCTTCGCATAATGAAGGGTAAAGAATTCCATGATTGAGAGATTAGGCAATAACAAATTGGAGAAACCCTCTTTGAAACAATACATGAAAAAGATAATATTATCAAATATACATAATTGACTAAACCCAGTGATAACATGCTCAAATATTTCTTACTAACAGCAATAAGTTTATTGGTTTTCTTTAATCATGAAATCATGCTTTAATAATTATGCATTGAAATTGCTTTGGTTCACAAAAAATATAGTCAATCCGTTTGATTCATCGCAAAAACTAATTTCATCTGCAATCAGATGACACATGGAATCAACCTTAATCTGGAATTTTTTTTTGTGTGATGCATCCAACATTTACCGGTAATAGAATATTAAATATTTTAAACAAAATGTAAAACTACATTTAAACCATAAAAATCATTCCTCCCCAGCTGGCAATGCATCAGTCAATCGCTTAATAAATTTTATTTTAAGTTCAGTGACGTTATCACCTTTTAAAACATCTTGTACAAAACTTGCTTCTATTTCCATTTGCACCATTTCCAGTGCCCCTCTTATTGCACCACAAAGAATGTTTGAATATTCTAGTTCACTGTGACTTTCTGGCAATTCCACAAATTCAACCAGTGGATTGTTGTCAAAAATGAGAGAGAATTCATCACCTCCGGGTGACCAGTTTGTGACCACTGGAGTGACATTGAGATACATCTTAAAAGCAACTTTGGCCATCACATCAGCAGTTTCTCGAAAATCAAAACATCTTCCAACTGTTGACCTGAAATATTTTTCATGTCAATTTCATAAAGTATGTACATAACAAAATATCATACCTAGTATGAATTTTAATTGAAACTACTATGCTATGGTTACTGACAATTTATAAAATACACAAAATCTTCAGGATGATATATGATATACTGTTGAGAGATTTTATATGTCTCCAGCTAAAATGAAAAGTGGCTGTAAAGTTTAGGTATAAAAATTTGGAAACAGAAAAGTTGCAATGCAATATAATGATAGGTATTAAAATTTTGTGTCATCTTATTTTATTCTTAGATAGGATTTCCCTTATTTTTTCAAGACCCCTGTGATGTTATCAGTCAAAGTCAATTATGGAAATAAGTAGCCTACTTACCAGATTGCTAATAGTGCATAAAGTTAAGCCATTATTTTGAACATGCTATCAAATACAAGTGAAGAACTTCTACTATACTGCCCAAGGTCGAATAATTATCTCACACGCATCTCCCCTACACACATTAAAAAACATGAATTAAAAAGATCATAATACCTGGAAAGGAAATCTTCAATCAGTCTAATTCCTATATTATAACCAATTTTATCCAACTGTTTATTAACTTCATCATCTCTTTCATAATCCTTTATCAATTGGGTGACTAGAGCACCATAGGTTAGGGTGAACAGTTCACCCACAATTTTTCCTTCTGGGGTTCTTGAAACTTGTCGAGACATCTATTGTTAGTAAAAATTATATACTATATTGAATCTTGAAAAATAAAAAGAATGATATCATATATCATCTCTGTCTTGACAAAGTAAATATAACATAAATCACCAGTATCATGATATATAAAAAAATAAAACCAATGAAACTAATTGAGTTTTGCCTGCACTTACTGAATAGACTCAAATATTGTAGTCATAAATCTTATTCATGTTTTCAGAGATATGCATTTAAATAAGACAAATAAAATGAAAATACATTTTGAATCTTTCTTTATCACAGAAAAATATTGCATACCGTGTTATAAATATGTTGTAAGAGAATATAAATAACTGAAATGTCAGAATAATATATCAATTAATTATTTAATAGGTTCTTTTTATTGCACTTGTCTACAAAATGAGCCCACCACCTCATTTATTCATAATAATACTTGAAAAAAAAAATTGATATAGAAATATTTATAGCAAGATATGCGGTGATCGTAAGACCCATTCGGGAAAGAAGTGTTACCTCAATCAGCGGGTGACAATCCAATATACATATTTCTCTACAGAGTGACAAGCATTGGGAACATATTCCAGCGGAAACATAACTTTTGTGCAAAGCATCCTCGATTACTGAGACTTTTGGGTATAAGCAAACACGAACATAAGTTCAAGCAGTAAAGAATTTTTTTTCATTTTTATGAAAGCAATTAAGAAATTTTTGTTTTCTTGGAGTCACCCTGTACATCCTCATAAAAATCCTATTAACAGTTCATTTTTATTAGAAAACATTTAATCCTTACTTGTAGTTGATGATTTCCATCAAAATTAAGATATGGTCCTTCTATAACATTTCTATATGAAATGAATTAACCCATTTACTACCCCAAGATATGTTATGTGGAAAATTCATTAAACAGCTTCTTATACAAGTTAATTCCTGAGTCAAAAACCACCACATAGTTACTCAATCTCACAATGATGGTAGAAATGGATAGTATAAGAATTAAAAAAATAATTAAAATGATAATATATTATAAAAATAAAAAACAACTGACATGATTGTTATACTAATTCCACTCTTTTTTTCTTACTTCTTACTTAATTATACATTATTACCGAAGTGGATGCAAATAAACAACAATGATGAAGTAAAATGAATTCGATAATGTTCATTGAGCTTAACCTAGGTTTTTTTTCTATTATCGTTTTGAGGAATGTGAAAAATGATGCTCCTTACATTTGCATATAGACCCACATTTTAAAGTATCCATAATATGGATAAAATTCAACTTATTAATACATGAAAAATATTGAAACTTGTGAGGTGGTGAGTATCCTACTGTACTATCGAGTCTTCAAATTCTGAATTTGCACGCAGTGTAAAACCATCATTTTGATGGTATTACAATATTAGAAGTTCCTGGAGATTCATCATGTTCAAGTTCAGTCTTATACATCAATTTCATTATACCCATTTTTATCTCAAATTTTTGTTTTGGTTCCATTCGTTTTAAGGCTGTAGTCATACTTGACATGAATAAATCATCTTCATCTTGAGGGCATGTTGATGAATCTGAGGCAGCAGATGTTGGCGCCGACTGCTTTTCCTCCAATAGTCTCAGTATCTCAGGTATACAAGCAAGATTTTCTGTGTTACTATTCTTCGTCATTTTGTACTGAAAAACGTGTTTTCTAGGACGTTTTGGCAATGGTGGCATACCTTCAGAACATTCTGAAGAATCAGATAAATATACGCTTCCATTTGTTGTCATTGCAAATCCACCATTTCTATGCCTAATGATCTGTGGAACTGGCAATTTCAGATCATTTTCTGCAATTTCTTGAGTGTCTTGAATAACTGCACCTGACGAAGCTGAGTGATGTAATTTTGGTCGTAAGTGAGGCTGTATAAAATTCATAGCGTTGAAGAGATACCAATCCTGTTCAATGCCAGGGTTTGTCAACGACCTCCTCCATGTTCTGCAGTATTTATCCCGCAGCGATCTCCATCTGTCGGTAGCTTCTTTCGGGCGACATTGCAGCGTATTAGCGATATCCTGCCATATAGATTCTCGCAGCTCCTTTTGACGATACCCAACATGGCTATGATCAAATAACATCGGGTGTGATTTTACTAGAGAAATAAGTATTTCATCTTTGTTTATTAAATTTGACGAATCTGCCGACATCGACATGTTTGTTTGTATGCAAAAATGAAGCGAAATACGCGCAGAACGGCTGTTCTCACCAGCTGCTCAGCTCATAATATTCATTATCCAGACTGTTCTGGCATTTTCGCAAGCACCACTAATGACAGGTTAAAGGCAAAGTTTTTTTTTTTTTTTTTTTAAGGCAAAACTTTTCACACATACGATAAAAATTTGGTCAGACACTCTGTCCTAATGCGACCACGCAGTCGCTATTCCCTCTTTGGTTTGGCCGGCTGCGGCCATACAAACGCCCACGCGGACTTTTCGGCGCTCCGCGGCGTCGTAGTAGGGGCTAGGGCAGACATGGGCAAACTACGGCCCGCGGGCCAAATTCGGCCCGTTGGGTAATTCTCGATCTGGCCCGCCTGATGCTGCCACTATAGCAAACAACCCCCAAATGTACCCCATTTCATGTTGAAATCATCAAAACAAAGTTAATTTTTCCCAAAATTTGAACAAAGACTTTCGTAGGAATCAAATTACACCAGTTTTAAGAACATAACATGTTCCACCCAGTCATTATCAAATTAAAATTTATATTCTCAAGATCTTTGGCACTCATTGAAATAATTATATCTAAGTTCCCATCCGTACGATGTACATAATTACCCTTATTGAGATAATAGGAGTTTCTGTTTATAACAATAGACAATAGACAATAAGTTTATTTCGTCGTGCAAGAAATCACAATACAAATTCAGTATTACAGTACATATCAAATACAGTAACGGATTTCATCGCAATTGACAGGAAGTCGCGAAGGACCAGGAATGGTCATCAGAAGTCTGCGACACCAAGATTAAAAACGAGTCAATAATAAAAAATTGAAATAAGTGAAAGCAATATGCACGAAGAAAAGCTTATCCATTCATAAATTAACCAACAAGGTTGATATGAATCATTATATATGATTTGGGAGAGAAAGTAAAAATAAAAGTCGGGAAAATTCAATTGATATACAGTAATTATAAAAATAAATCACCATATCATTCAGCTGTGTTTTTGTACAATTGCAGCGATTAAATTTTTATATATTGTCATATGCAACATTAAATTGAGCGATCATTTTTATTTGATGAGAAAAATTAAATTAAGCAACCTCTATGTACGAATTATAAGGCACAATTCATACTCAATGTACAACCATCCACATAAAACTTTTAGGGTAGAAAATAAAATTTGGCACCAGGCCGATGTTAGGCGCATATATCCAGATCGGAGGCGACTCCAGCCACATCTTAGTTACAGTTGGTTAGCTACGGAGGGCAATCATTTGTCAACGAACTGGAAAATTGTTCAGGTTGCTGAGCGACCGCACGCGCTTCAG
The DNA here is from genome assembly GCF_964204865.1 of Styela clava. Lineage (NCBI taxonomy): Eukaryota > Metazoa > Chordata > Ascidiacea > Stolidobranchia > Styelidae > Styela > Styela clava. The sequence goes on from NC_135261.1 coordinate 8,318,843, forward strand.
AATCTGATTTATAGAGACAGAAAATTTGAAAATATGTGAGTAAGTAAGATAATACCATATTAGATAACTCGGAAGCTATATCACGGTACACAGTGAAGCGAACTAATGAACCGCTATCGTTTATATGACACAGAAGACAGTACCGGTAGGTTACCACGGTACCGGTATGGTGCTGTATGACACTGTCCAGCTGTCAGCAAAACCACAGTTTATGAAGACTAACGGTACCGGTAGTTTTTGATTAAATATTTTTTATATGTATTCTTGAAAGTCGTGTAGCCATGTGATTTTACTTCATGTGGAATATTGTTCCATATTTTAATGCCCATATACTTGATTGAGTTTTGTGTTCTTGCAGTGGAATATCTGGGCACAAAATAATTTTCACGCGCAGAAGATCGGGTGTAGTGTGTGTGTGTTTTAGACTGCTTAGTGAAATATTTATCGAATGCTTCGGGTAGGGATTTATTTTGGTGTTGATGCATTAGTTTTGCAATTTCAAAATTGAATAAGTCTGTTAATTTTAGAATGTTGAGTGACGAATAAAGATGATTAATATTAGTTCTAGGTGCTGCATTGCAAAGAGATCTAGCAATTCGGTTTTGTAAAACATTAATTTGTCTTAAATATTTTTGTGCAGCAGCTCCCCATGCTGCGATTCCATACTGGACATAAGATTGAAAAAGTGAAAAATACACAGAGCGCAGGGTAGATGTAGGCATGTATTGTTTGAGCTTGTAGGTGATACCAACTGCTCTGGTTATTTTTTTTACCACATGCTCAATATGTTTGTCCCATTTAAGACCAGAATCAATAAAAATTCCCAGGTATTTGTATGATAACACATTTTCTAATTTGGTACCATCAATTTTTATTGACAAGTCATGGTTTATCTGATGCTTTTGAGGAGTGATTATCATGGATTTCGATTTTTCAATATTAACTGTCAGTTTGTTTGATACCATCCAATCATGCACCTTCATCATTTCATAGTTCACATTATTCTCTAAAGTTGGAATTGAATTATGACTGGAGAGAAGGCCGGTGTCGTCGGCGAATAATTTCGTTAATAAGTTTGAGCAGTTGGTGAGATCATTGATATATGTTAAGAAAAGGATTGGACCTAAACATGATCCTTGTGGGACGCCACAAACTATTGGTAAAGTCTCAGATGTTACTTCACCAATTTTTACAAATTGTACTCGGTTTGTTAGGTAGCTCTTTAAAAGTGATTGGGCGGGTCCACGAAATCCATAATTAAATAGTTTATGAAGCAAAATTTTGTGGTCAACTGTATCAAACGCTTTCTTTAAATCAATGAAAACAGAACAAACAATCTCATTATTTTCTAATTTGTCATAGATGTATGACATCATGTCTAAAATAGCATGGTTAGTTGAGTGGTTGTCCCTAAATCCAAATTGAGACTTATTAATTATATTATGTTTAGTAATAAATTTTACCATTCTTTCGTATATTAGTTTTTCAAAAAGCATGTTTAAACAAGAAAGGATAGAAATCGGTCTGTAGTTAGGTATTAATTTATTATCACCAGATTTGAAGGTGTTCGGTGTTACTCGAGCAATTTTGAAAACTGAAGGGTACATACCCAACTGTATTGACGCATTGAACAAAATCATAAGGGCCGGCGATATTATGTCCACAATATGCTGAAGGAAACATGATGGAATGTTATCAGGACCAACAGCTTTGCCCTTTTTCAGGCTTAAAATACCACATATAATTTCAGAGAGTGAAACAGGCTGAAGAAATATGGTTTGTGAGATCTTCAGATGTAAATATTTTTTGTAATCCGAAACATCATTAAATTCACTGGCTAATTTTGGACCGATGTTAGTGAAATAGCTGTTGAACTCATTTGCTATCAGCAATTTGTCAGAAGAAATAATTTTATTTTGTAACATAATTTCTGTAATAGTATTCTGTTTGTCATTCTTAACATTTACTATTTCTTTGATTGTTCTCCATGTTTGCTTTATATTGTTTCGGTTTTGCTTTAGTGTATTATGATAATAAAGTTGTTTAGCTTTGTTTATTATTCCTTTCAGTTTGTTGCAATACCTCTTGTACAAATGCTGCTGTGACATGTTACCTTTCAAATAGTACTTATTGCGCATTTTATTTTTATTTTTGATTGACACTCGAATACCCTTGCTTAACCATGGTTTTTTCTTAATTTTCAGGTCTTTTCTAGATAGCATTTTCATAGGGGCATGTTTGTCAATAAGATTTTTGATTTTGAAGATAAAATCATCACATAATGCATCAAAGTTTTCCCTATTGGGTACTATTGTAGAAGACCAGCTGGTGAAGATTGAATCAGCATCCTCTCGGAAATTGTCGATGCGAAACTGTTTCATGTCTCGTTTGTATCGAGGTTCGTTACGACTGTTGAGAGATATGTCGGAAATAGAACACAAAACTGGAAAGTGGTCGGTTATCGAGCAGGATATGACATAAGCATGGATTTTTTTATGTATGATGTTGGTGTATACATGATCAATTAATGTGCAAGATGAACTTGAGACTCTGGTAGGTTTTGTGATGATCTGCACCGTGCAATATGAAGATATCATATCCATGTATTCAGATATGGATTTGTTCAAGGAATGTTTCAAGAGGTTTATGTTGAAATCTCCAAGCAAAATGAATTGTTTGTTCGATATTCTTTCAAGAACAGCAGAAAGAGCACTTGTGAAGGTTGGAATATCATTTCGTGGATGTTTGTATAGAATGCAAATAATGAGTGTTTTGACTGTTTTATGGTTATCCGAGTTATTTAACTCTATCCAGAGGTCTTCGCAATCTGGATGATTCAATTTTATATCATGGATAATCTTGAATTTTAAGTTGCTTCGGATATAGCATCCTACCCCTCCAGCATTTGTATCAGAGGGTTGATGAATGAAGTTATAACCAGGAATGTTGATTTTTGCCAAGGGGTTGTGTTTCAACTTGGTCTCACTGATTCCAATGATATGAGGTGGGTGTTGGAATTCAGACAGAAGATTTATCAAATAATCGAAATTTCTCTGGATTGACCGAATATTCATATGGAAAATAGAGAGATTACTAGGATTGGAAATAGTCGATATTTCTTCTATTTCAAGAGTATCACATGAGAAGTTTGTCATGGAGTTGAAATTAAATAATATGGGGTCATTTTCTAGACATGGTTGTTGAGAGCCAATTGAATTGGAAAACAAAGCCTCATTTGAATGTTGCATTGACAATTGAGTTCGAGTACAAGATGGACAGGTATTCGAGATGCAATATATATTCCCTTCAGAGGTTGCACAATCATTATGAAAAGGTTTCAAACAGAAGGCACAACAAAAATAAGATTCATTTGCTCTACAAAGTCTATTACATATGGTACATTGGTTGCCCAATGACATTATAATAAGAGTTTCAATAAAAAAAAATTAGGTGTGACTCTATTTAATTAAATTCAGGTCACCTTCATTCTTGATGAGTATTGGTCTGAAAAAGTCATTTTTCTTGACTAGGATCCTCCCACTTGATGTCCAAATGCTTGAGTAGCCACATTCGTTTTTCTTTTCTCTCGCTTGATAAAATAGATCTCTTGTGTAATCCGTTAAATTTTCTACTATAAACATGTTGGTAGGGTATCCAGAGTCTTTTGGAATAAGCTTCAAGTTTCTTCTATTTTTCATTATTTGGCTGATAACCCTTCTGTTAGAAAATTTGATTATTAAAGGGGGTGGTCTTTCAGTTTTTATGTTTGGCTGAGTCGATTGGTTTTTGTATCTTGTGTTGAGCCTGTGTGAATTAACTATATCTGTTTCTTTAATGTCAACTTGAATAAAAGAGCAAATTCTTGTGATTACTGCATCAGTGTTTTCTTTTGTTGTAACAGGGACTCCATGGAATTCCAGGTTTTGGAGTCTAGAGCGCCTTTCTTGATCATGCTGGCGTTCCGCATAATACTGCAGGTCGTCCTCAAGCTCATCAATACGCTCTTCCAGGCTTTTTATCCGTTTTTGATTAGAGGATGTAGAATCTTTTAATTTATCAAGACTTTCTAAAATTGAGTCAAATTTGTTTGACTGGAATTCCTGAATTTTTTTGATTTCAGATATGTCATTCTGTATTTCAGCAACAGATTCAAGTTTTCCAAAGATTTTTTGGAGAGAAGCCTCGACTGACATAAGTGACTCCTGTATATAGGAAATATTACCATCACCAGGTGTTGATTGGTTTGAGAGATCAAATTTGTCATTAAGGAATTGCTCTATCATAGTAGGCAGCTGCACTTTGATTGCATTGAATATTGAGGAATGGAGTACAGGTAGCAGTGAGCTTGAGTCGATTAACCCCTTGGATGTCGATGGTGACGAATCTGACATGCTTACAATTGCCGTTTTTGCTTGTTCAGTTGGACTATTCCTCTTTGAAGATTGCTTCTTTTCATGATTTCCTTTTTTGTTTTCACTCATGGTGTTGTTAGAGCAGGATGTATTATATTATCTATATTAGATTAACTCTAGTTTTAAATCTTAATCAAATAGCGAATAATTCTTTCTTAACGTGAATCACGAGCTCACGTTACAGTATTTAATTAGATTTATGATCGACGTATAAATACGACTTGGTATCTTTCAATAAAAACTAGTGTGGATAAATGTTTTAAGATTTGTATTCTGTGTGTTGTGGAAATTTACGAATAAAAACATATAGAGATTTTTAACGCATCTTCATTCACGTGGGCGTTGAAGCTGAAGGGTGAACGGGTGACTTACAAGTCAGAGACAATCTACAAATTAGCAATATACGGTGACATCACATTCATTTACCAATCATATATGCTATACGACAACTAAACTAAAACCAAATTTCGATGTTTAAGCTAAAAATAGCTTAAAGAATTTGTTGAGATCGCGATTAAATTTAGTTTTGGCATGAGGCCTATTGCTTTCCACTTTTGCTTTTGTAAATATTGTTCATGAAATGTAACTTTTACATCACACTTACATGGCCCGCCAGACTCGATGAGCAAAATCGTCGGACCGAGGTTCAAAAACCTTGCCCACCCATGGGCTAGGGCAGAGGTGTGCAACCTTTTTTACAGACGGGCCAAATACAAATAACTGGCTGAAGCCGCGGGACGCACTTGGAAACTCTACCTATGAAAGTCTCTGAATACAAAAAATTTGTACTTTTTATTTGGTATTTCTCTGTTCTTTCTTTTTACCATGTGTACCTTAAAGAATTTTCTACTTGCGAAAAGGTTTCCGTAATTGGAACGAAATTAATTTGTTCCAAGCCCCATCAGAGGGAGAAAATTCCGTAAATACGGACGCTTTTACCAAACAATGCAATAATTCGTTCCAAGCTCCCACATAATATTTGGTGGGGCTAAGCAAAGACCGTGGAGATTAGGAGGACGGCGGTCGGAGGATGCTAAAAAGGTAAAACCTAAGAGAGAACGTAATGTACGAAAGTGAGCACATAAAATTCCAAATTAGAATTTACTCTCTTTATTTTGCAGTTTTAATTATTATTTTTTTTTTACTTTTAACTGTTACTCTCAACTGAAATTGAGTGAGACTTATTGTACGCACCCGTGGGAAACAAACCAGCCAATGTGATAGCAGATAGTTGATTGGCGTGTGGCAGCGCAGGTACCGCGGACTTGAATTTTTATATTGCTCACGAGACCGTTTGTTGATTCAGAAAAACGCAAATGTAGTTATGCGATCATCGTCATTATTAAATGAATGAATTTAATTCCTAAATTCCCATTTGCCAATGAAAGAGGATTGAGACCGGAAATATTTTATTTTGGCGCTGATTTAAATATTTCATGTCGGCTGTTATGATTTTATTTTTTATTATAAATTAACACCGTCAACATCAACTGAACGATATTGTCATAAACGACGCCGCGATAGATACTAAAATTTTATACAATCCAAATTGCAAGAAATGAAAAAACTTGCCTTTATGTTCGATCACTATCGAAATGAAAGGATGAAAACAGTCAATTACAACACAATTTGCTTTTAGATTTATTGCCGAGACCGCACAAACTATCTCGACTAAATTAAAATATACGATATATAGTAAAATATACGATAGAATATACGATATAGTAAAATAGATTGGAATGGCATAGATTTCATGGGAATATCGATGATATCATTGTCTTTAGGAATATGAGTTGCAGGTGGAAAAATACCTGTGTTTCTCCAAGGATTGAAGTACACAGTCAAAAATCAATTCAGTGTATATTCGATAATTTTGCAACGTAACAATTGAAAATTGTTACAAATTGTAAAATATTTTCAATCAAAAACATCCACTGGTGCAGTTTAAGTCAGCCCAAATTGAAACCCTTTCATGCCGACTGTAATTTACTACGCGCTGCATACAACTGGTTTCGATTACGATAAAAAGTGATATATTTGTAAAATATATAACAAATATAACAGTGGCCCGGGTCTGGTATAGACTTCGCGACACAGGGAGATTGAAATTGATCGCACGTTTCAGATTATTTAAACTAAAAGCTTGTTTCTTGAGCACATCCTTTAAAATTGGCACTTCTCTGCGGGCTGCATTTGGCCCTCGGGTCGCACTTTGCACGCCCCTGGCTATGGGGTCGCTTTCTCCACCACCAAGTGAGAGAGAGTCCATGCATCTGAAACAAATTGTGAACGATTGGACATGAAATGTACATACACGCCGTGGGCCCAAAATCTGCAAAGAGCTTGAAAAAAGTTCGTGGTGACTGTTGAGGGGGAGGGAACCTAAATCTTGGTGGATCTGGAAAGAACAATTTAAAGAATATTCAAAGTTTAGCTAACCTTCTATAAAAATGAATGGACAAATTCTTTTAGAAATTTCAGCACTTAGAAATGGATGAAGCCGCGAAAAAGTTATTACTTCTTTTTTATTTTGTTTCAAATTCCCTTTGAATCCCACGGGGCACGATATGTCGCCACCTGTTTTGCTTATTTATTTTTTATAATATTATTGAATATTATTTTTGTGGAAACATAGTTCGAGTGTTTTCACGTCGAATATCAAAGTTATCGAATCCCTTTTTCGATTTCATAATCGGCATAACAGACGATAAAATATTTGATGAAAGAAAACAAATGAATAAAAACTGATTATAGAATCAGGAGAGCAAACAAAACTTTAGGTATGGTTTATAGCGTACGGAATTTAAGTTGGAAGGTTTTGCCAAAAAAAGTGGTACGTGTTCACTCGTCTAAAAGTATTAAATTAATACGAGAAAGTAAGAATCTTGCGAGAAACGTTAGATAAATTACATTGTAAATAACTAAAAAAAATGAAAAAAGTTACAAAAAAAAAAATTACGTACATACAAGGCTCAATTCAGAGATGCGGGAAGAATTGAGTTTTCTGCTGAAGATCGTCGGTTTGAATGTGAAATAAAGTATTTGAAAGTCATTACTATTAGAAGTTATTGAACCACGGATAATAGAAAAGAGAGAGAATTTGTCAAACCAAGAAAAGAATATATGCATACAATATACATATACAAATATTAAATGAACAGATGTTTTCGGTACATGAATAAGTCAAGCGTCGGTTATATGAGTACGAGTAGCATTTCTCGGTGTCTCCTATAGTGCACCGTGTGTATCGTGTAGGCCTACTATGATTTGGCTACTGTTTTCACCAATCTCACCACGCCCATTCTTTATGCAACTCGCGAGTACAGCAAATATCACTTGCAAAGCATTATAATATGTCTGGGGATGAGCAATATAGAATACCGAATCCGAGGGATCCAATACCAGGATTCGGTTCCCGCCGTGCGTCAATATTTGTATTTCGGATTTCTAATTATATTAGCGACGAGAGTTTTCTCTCACAATGAAATCTTTCTCGTTTGATTGTACTTGCGTTTTCTGTGAAAGGAACGGCAAAAGAGGCAGACATCATACACCGTATTCCCAGCTTGCATAATCAGAACGCAAGGACGGCGTTATTGCACCTTTTTGCGTTTTACAATTCCACTATCTAGTTTGCTTATAATAATAGTTATAATTGATGCCGACTTAGGGTCGATTTTCCGATTACTCGTTTGCAACAATCTTATTTTTTGGAATACGTGAAACATTCTTTAATTAAAATAAATGGCTTTTTGTGGCCTTCGAGTTGTACCAGACGTTAGGGTTAGATGATAAAACATTATTTGCGATTAATTCAGATTAAATTTTACTTTCCACGGCACCCCGTTTCCGAAAATACTAAGTTATATCGCAAAACAAGTCGTTTTGTTCCATTTATTTTGCACTCCCAATAGAATACTTATTTTTCGGAATTCAAGTCACCGATGAATCCGTTCCTATCGCCCAAGCTCGACACACGTCTGGTCGAGTATCGGGCGGTATTTTAGTCGACGATAAATTAAAAAAATTGTTACAACGATAATAACTGAAAATTGAGAATTTGCAATAGAAATGAATTTGTCCCAAGATAATATTTTACGAGTCGTGCTCGCAAAAAATAAACACGCTAACATACTTGATTATAATTAGAGCTCGACCCAACCAATATCACTTTTTGACGCCGATACCGATATATCGGTCAACTGGTGGCCGATAACCGATATCGCAATGCCGATATTATTGAAAATCATATTTTGAGCCACGCTTTCATGGTGCACCTTGTGAGTCTGTAGTTTCATTTTGATATTTGTAATCATGGCAGTAAGACTTTTATTTAACTAACTTTAGCTAATGCTCAACAAATGTTATTCTGTAACTTTTCCTGCTACTTCAATATCAGTCTAGCTATTTCCAGGAAAAAGAATTGTTAATCAGACGTTTTTAAATATAACTATGGACATATGTTAAGGGTAATAAACAATTATAAATTGATATATTTTGAAGTGAATCGTGATAATGATCTTTTGATATTGTGATAGCATATGTGCAGTTACATGTGAAATTTTTATTAACTTTGTTTCCAGAGACTCCCAATACTTTATCAATATATAGTCAATAATAATGGATTAAGTTTTTATTTTGTAATTTTCAGCAAAATGATAAACAACCATCAATATTATAGACAAATCTGTTAGGGGAAGGTGGGGCACGTTGGGACATGGGGCACAGTGGAAAATCAGCTCTCACATTAATACTATATTCGGAATCCGGTCCGCGGTTTGATGTTTCAATCCGCCCTTCGATGAGTTACAACGTCCCTGCAAACGGACAGCGGACGGGTAGAGCGACGCAAGCTATGAGGTGAAATTGGTTTTGGGGGGTTGAAACTAAAATTTCACCGTACCAGTTTTTTCTTTTTTCTAACTTAGCCTTAGTCACCCTTTAACGTGACAAACCACCGTCTGATATCTTTCAGCTATAGTCCACTGTGAAATATTTATAACGTTGGCGAGTGGATGGGCCTTCCGAATTTCGCCGTTGGATGATCTGAAGATATTTGTTGATTATGGGGAACAATGGACCGGGGTTCAGTGGGACATGCCCTACATGGCACAATCCGACAGTGTTTGATACAACAAGTGCTTAGAGACCTAGAGATGCGTTATATTTTTATGTAACATTATGGTATCTTTCAACTCATGGTCCAATATGAAATATATTCGAGAATCAAAAATATTTCCAGATTTAGATTCGGATAAGAAAATAATTTAATTTGTAAGCGAATTTTTTGGTGAAATATCTGAAATATTTCGGTTGAACATTGATTTTAAAAATCTTAAATCTTTAAATTTGAAGTCTCCCTGTCCTTTAGACGATTATGCTGATTGATTGCTTATTTTTAAGGGCATACTTCGTTGAATTTTAACAGAATGACCCATTGTGCCCCAGGGTCTGTCCGAATGTGCCCCACAAGTGGGGTACAGTGGGACACTTGACAAATGTTTTTCAAAGCATTTTGGTGGTAAGATGTGTGTCGAAAGGGAATTTCTTAGTCGGTGAATAAAAACTACATTTACCCCTCTCTGCATTTATCCCGCAAAGTCATATGAATGTGCAGAATAAAGGGCTCGAAATATGAAAAAGAAAAAAAGTGTCCCAACCTTCCCCACTTTCCCCTACCTCAGAAATTCAAAATTGAATTTGTGAACTGACATTATTGCTTTGAGCTACCTGTACCATGTTTTTATGACTACCAACTCACCAGCTTCCAATCGGTTCTATATATAGAACCACCGTTTAATGCTATTACTAAATTTGCCTTTTTCTCATTGTGTACTCTCTCAAAAACGTCACTTTATAAAACGTCATTGTTACTCCAGATAATAACTTTTCAGTTATGACCATGCATGAAATGGCTAATCATAAGACACCGGGAATTAGGAGAGACACCTTTATAACGAGCTCTAATTATAATTGATAGTCGTTAAATTTATTATACACTATTAATTAACGCGCCCTACCAAGTGCGCACCCGTTGCGGCTGCATAAATTGCAGTGACCTTGGGCTGGACTGTGTGTTTTCTGCCGCTCTCACCTTAATATTAATTTAATGTTTATTCGTTGTATTTCACAATTTAGTACTAAAGTGTATAATGCGCTGTTTATTTTAAGATATAAGTATTTTGGGATCACATAGAATTTGAACAATTCAAAGCAAAAAGTAATTTGTTGAAATTTCTATATTTCATTGTCCTGTTTTGTAACGAATAAAATCCAATGCTCATGATATTTTCAATTAAATACAAAGGTAGTAGGTGGTATATTCACAATTTTGCTTTTTAAAAATTGTAATCCATCAATGTGGTGGGAGAATTCCCACATTTGAATAATAACAATAAAAATAGGATAGGATTCGGTATTCTGGATTCGATTTAGGTATTCTAGAACATTCTAGAATAGTAAATTATTCTTTATTGCCCATCCCTATGTAGTACCATTTACTTACTGCATGTGTACCAGATGCATTTACTATCACGAATTTTACCACCAGCAATGTACTTTCGCCAAATTGGTCACATGATCGTCACATGATCTAGCCGTTTGTATGATCTTATATGCCGTAGTAAATATGAAAAAAATATTGCCTGTTCATTCTTATACCCAAGGAGAGTAGCCTACATGTTATAACGGCTTACATACCGGAACATTCGAATCACGTCACGCCTCTGTCACACCCATCATATGACAACTATTCTATTGGCAGCTGGTTGTGAGTTTTTTGCCGGTTTTCTGATTTTCATTCTCATAGGCAGTCGCACATATCTGCAGGTGTTACCATTGTTTGTTTTTGTTGGTTTGTCAGTTCTGTAATTAGAGAATTTCTGTTACAATGGATATTTTTTTTTATTTGTTGGTTCTATCGGTTCTTGGAGTGAATTCCCAAGTGATTCAATTCACCAAGGACATAGCTCAGGATGAAGCTCCCAAATTCACTGAAATGTATTTTGATCAATTCGTTGATCATTTCAACTTCAAATCGCATGGAAGCGCAACATACAAACAAAGATTTTTGATAACAGGTTGGTCATTTTTTCAATCTGATCATCAGTATACATGTATGTTGATACTGTAATGGTAATTCATATTTGACATGCAGATAGGGTGGACCACTGCATTTCAGCATTTGGTTAATAATTTCATCCAATTTTAAAAACCCTTGAAACTGATAAACATTCTATCATTCTTAAATGGCTGTCAAGATTCAGTTTGATGTTTTTGCTGGTACCTATTCCAGTATTCAAGTCTGTATTTTGAAGCCGCAAGCCGTTTCATCATTCATCCTGTATTTTCAACTAGTCTGGAGCAGAAATTATGGGGTCTGGTATGTTATCACAACTAATGAGGGCCGCTTAAATATAAGGATGGTTGCCCAAATTGCTGAAATGTGCAGATGTTCATCTGATATTGGGCATGCTACTTCGTTGAAAATAAATTTACCAATCCAGTATATCAGTATATGGGGCTTTATATGTTATTGACAAACAAATATTCCCAATACAATATATCTTATTCGATTTGCAAAATCATGATTCATAATTGTATATGGCCTCCTATCTCTCAGTGGCGGTTACATTTGGTGCAAACATAACTACTAAACTTACCATTCCAATATGAATATTCCCAATTCAATGCACTAGATTCAAATTGTCAAAATTATCATTTCTCACTATACAGAACAATACATGAAGGAAGGTGGACCAATATTCTTTTATGCTGGAAATGAAGGACCAATTGAAGGATTTCAAAAAGCTTCAGGATTTTTGACAGAGCATGCTCCAAAGTTTGGGGCATTAGTTGTTTTTGCTGAACATGTATGGTGTTATTTTAAATATTTTTTCTTTCCAAGATGACTTCAATTACATTTTCTTTATCTTTTTGTTGTGAATATCTGAAGTGAAGTTTATGGTTTACTCTCAACTTATAAATTCAAATATTTAGTTACACTGTTCTCCACAGTTAGACTGTGGGTGTTGAATCATTCCTATAAAAAGTTTTATCAATTTCATTTTGCAGAGATATTATGGAAAATCGCTTCCTTTAGGAGACAAGTCTTTTATGGTTGACAACCTTGGATTGCTGACTATTGAACAAGCACTTGCAGATTATGCGTACTTATTAAAATATCTCAGATCAAAATATTGCAGTAAGCCTTGTCCTGTCATTGCTTTTGGAGGAAGGTCAGTAATAAATTATATGGTACATGTCCATAATATAAAATAATAATTTCTTTTTACCCATTTATTTCTGCAGTGATACAGATTTTAAAGAATAATAAAGTTCCATATATTTCAGCTATGGCGGTCAACTCGCTGCTTATCTGAGATTCAAATATCCTGATTTGATAGCAGGATCACTCTCTGCCAGTGCTCCCATTTATTGGATATCTGGACTTGGGGATCCACATGGATTTTTTAGGTCTGTTACAGATCAATTTGCAAAGTCAAGCCAAATGTGTGTGAATTTAATAAAACAGGCATTTTCAGAAACACAAAAGTAAGTTTTTTGTATGTCAGTCTCATTACCTATTCACACTTTTTATATCCATAGTATTGATTACAATAAATTGTTTTTTCGATTATATCCTACTCTTGATAAATAGATGAATTATCAAAAACTGGTCACATGCTTTTAGTCAATATTTGCTTTACATTAACCGGTTGAAAAATTGTTACACTAAAAATTTGCGAACAAAGAATTTACTGCAAGTCATATGACTTTTTCCAATGATGTCATTCATGTATGTTATGTACATAAATTTTATTTTTGTTATCAGGATGGCTGATCAAGGAAAATATGCTGATATTTCATCAAGTTTTCACACATGCAAACAAGTCAATTCATCTACATTAGATCATTTATATAAATGGGTCCGAAATGCATTTACATCAATTGCAATGGTGAATTATCCTTACCCTTCTGATCTACTGGGTCCAATGCCTGGTCATCCTGTAGACGTAAGTTACATCTTATGATAGACAATGGTTATGCAACATATTGCAGAGCTGCCTCCTTTTACCCGCTAAAAGTATGTATGATGTTTATAGCTTTCATTTTTTATATTTTCTGTTTCATATACATATCTTAATACTTGCTATTCAGGTCGCATGCTCGAAAATGACATCAGCTTCAAATGTAGTAACAGGTCTGGCCAATGCTGCTGGTGTGTTTTATAATGCTACTGCAGTTACTTGTTATAATATTTTCGAAGATTTTGTTGATTGCGCTGATCCAACAGGTTGTGGTCTGGGAGACACATCCACTGCTTGGGATTATCAGGTCTGTATTTATCGATGGATGGTTTCATGCTTTTATTTCTTAACATAATGAATCTGTTATTGACCAATGGGTAAAACATTTTTCAATATTTACAGGCTTGCACAGAAATAAATCTCCCACAGGGAAGTACTGGAAAAACGGATATGTTTCCTCTTCTCCCACTCACTCCTGAAATGAGAGCTGAATATTGTCAAAAGAAATATGGAGTAACACCGAGAGTGGATTGGCTTGATGTTCAGGTCGAAATTTCATATAATTTCCAAGTTTTACTTATTTAACTTTTTTAAACACAAACACACTCAAATTGCTACCTTAGTCATATAATCTGATCAGGCACTAAATGGACTTATGGATTGTTTGCATAATCGGTTTCACATTTTCTGTTTTGAAAATACTAGAAGACTACAATAATTACTTTTTTGTACTAGCCCTATTGTACTTGATATTTCACCCAATTTTTGATGTTTTTCATAATTCAGAGGCACATTTTTATATGACAGTTGATACAATTCGTTGAACATTTGACTGGAATTTTGTTGACAATATGGTCATATTATTCATGTATTTGAAATTTGCTTTCTTTTGTTATCTTATCTTAGGTTCAGGTGCTTGTGGCATAGTGTGATCCCAAATTGGTTATCAGACTTTGTAGCTCCGGTTTGTTTAGTGGAGGTTTGGAGAGCAGTTCACTGTTTTGTGTTAAACATTTATAACTTAATTGTGAATAATTACCAGCTATGCATATTGCTATTCTCTCTATAGTTTTGGGGAGCTAATATTTCGTCAGCGAGCAACATAATTTTTTCAAATGGGGATCTTGATCCTTGGGGACCAGGAGGAGTTCATACAAGTCCTGCACCTAGCCTTGTTGCTCTCGAAGTTATAGGGGGTGCACATCATCTTGATCTGAGGTAAGATTATTTGTGGTATATCCTTCGGATGAATTTTGTTTCTTCCATCCTGCATTCTTTGCACTTTTGGGTCTTTATGTTGTCTGGATTACAGGATTTATTACTTATCGATCTTTAAAATCGGTAAGTATGTTGATAGGTATTTGTCTGTTTGTCTGTCTGTTAGATGCACGCGATATCTCGCGAAGGCGTGGTTGAATCTGTCCAAATTTAGCATGTGCATTTATCATATCTCGGACCAGAAGCCTATTGATTTTGGATGAATTAGGTTGTATAATTAGCAAGTTATTAATTAATTAGTGATGGGACACGCGGTGTCACTATAGAGTCATGAAACGAAACCACAGTTTCGATCGATAAGTCTTCGGTCTCCGACCGATATTCTCGTTTATAAGTTGCAACCAAAGTTTACATCACGAAAGCTGACAAAGTGGGATAAAATTGAAATTTTAGTAATTATAGAAGTATATTGTGTGTGATACAGAATTTTATCACTGTGTCTGAGCATATTTAATATTAATAATTGAGAAAGTATTTGGTATATTTTAATACGGTGACCGTCCATTTGAACCTATACATTCGCACAGGTTCAATCTATATGAGGGTGCTAACATCCATGGGTTAGGGTTAGTATGGGTTCAAATATCCGCAAAAAAAAATTCCATTGGTGCAATAGTGTGCAGGTGCAATTGTCATGGGTTCAAATGTAATGGAACCATTTTAATACTGTATAATTATTTTAGGAGTTCCAATCCCAAAGATCCACAATCTGTCATTGATGTACGTAACCAGGAAGCTAACATTATTATGCAATGGATAACTGATTTTTACGAAAGATAAGATGATGATGAACTGCCACACAAAACAGATATTGAATTATTTACTTGAATCTTTTGTGATTTTCCACCTTTTCATATTATATTTAAATTAATCATTTATACCAGTGTTTCATCGCACTGTCAATATCCATATCTGAATAGCCGGATCGATCTCGATTTCAAATACCTCAGATTAATCTATTTTGCAGCAATTTTATGGTGAAAATAGCAACAGAGCAGTAAAAAATGATTGTGATTATGTGAAAACAATAAAAATCCATTTTTAAGTAATTACTAATTTCCCAGCTCGCATCAAATATGAATTTGTACCCTACAAGCATCAGTATATCCATTTCATGTTAATTATTTTCCAATGCTTTTTCTGAAGCTTTATAAAATCTTGTGCATGCTGGTGAAATAATTTTTTTTGCAGTCGAATGTACCTTATTCTGATTTTTCATAATAAATGCAATAAACTAAGTGCAATTTACATTTTATGACATGTTGAGTGTTGACTATGATTTGAGATGCCATCAAGTCTGAATGCGGGCTCGGCGGTGTGGAGCATATGTGAGCGGATTGCTGGACTTTGGCCACCGTAGGGTGGTCGGATTCTTCGTTCACCATCAAGTCCATGCATCTTGAACAAATAGCTGGATAACTAATCTCTTACCTGACATGGACTGTAAACCGGACATGAGGCTGCGTTTCGCCATGTGATTTAGCCGTCTCATCGGTTTTATCCCCTCCCGGGGTAAACGTGTAAATTTAGGTGAGTGAACACGTACCACTTAATATATAATAATATAAGTTTATTTCGACTCCATAATCAGCATAACAATAAAACGATTGATAAAAAAAATAAATAAAAACTGATTATGAAATCAGGAGAGCAAACAAAACCTTAGATAAGATTTAAAACGTACATAATGTATACAGGATGGAAGATTTTGCCAAGAAGAAGTGGTACGTGTTCACTCACCTAAAATAATGGAAATATTTCACACGTACCCACACGCACAACCATACAGAAGTTATAAATTACATACGGGTAGTTGAAAAAAAATAAATAAATAAAAATTACTTGCCACACCACATTAATAAATTTATAACCGTTACCACTGCTGAATTGATAGATTTTATAAATGGGAGTGAACAGTAGAGAGAGAGAGAGAGAGATTTATTTCGTCAACCAGAAAAAAAAACAGTCATAATAATAAATAAATAATGGCTATAAAAAAATACGCTTTTTTCGGTATAGACTGGAAGGAGCGATACGACCATGCGGTCATCGAAGTCAGCCCCCTCCAAGTTTACGCTGATAAATTCACAGTAAAATATGATTATTAGAAATGGTTGAAGTTCACGACACAAAATTTAAAAAAACAAACAAAAAAAATGAAGTGAATAAAAGTAATTAATTTTTTTTTCCGTGAAATCAATTTTCAAATGATGAGATTTGTGAAATGAAACAGTTTGGGCAGATTTTCAACTATTACACTATTATTTAAAAGTGAGGAGTAAGCCCCACAAATAAAAAACAATTTTGGCTATTGGACTACTATACTCAAATGTAAATTTGAACACATAACAATTGTTCGAATAAGCAAGGAGCCAGCCTTACATGTACGAATAAATTTCAGTAGATAAAACAACATGGTACTCATGTAAAACAATTGTTTCAAGAGAGGAATCAACCTTACAATGAGAATATCGGTCAGAGACCGAGGACTTATCGATCAAAAGTTAGGGGTCCCCAAAAAAGAGATAAACTTTAAACTTCTTTTGGCAATACCTTCCATCTTATATTCTGTACGTTTTAAACCTTATCCAAGGTTTTGTTTACTCTCCCAATTACATAATCAGTTTTTATGTATTTGTTTTTATCAATCATTTTATCGCCCTTTATGCTGATTATGGAGTCGGGATAAACTTATCCTATACTGTGACAGTCTTATAAAATGACATCAGCCGAATTTTGGAACATTTGATGTGCCTTTATTTCTCCTTGATTTTGTATAAAAGGCCGAATAGCGAATGAACTCTTCTTGGTTCGATTCCGAAGCTTAGTAATATATGAAACACTGGTCATACCATTGCAGGTATATACCGGACATCAAAACGAAGGAAGTTTTATAATAAGTACAACCCGGTAGGCGCCCAGGATCACCGCTGATAATTGAGGCCCCCACTTAAGCAACCGGTTGTCAACCATAGAGACTTGAGAATCTTCATCGGCGGCGCGATTAAGTAAGTGGGCGGGTTGACAAAAAGGCCAGTTAATTTGGTAGCTGCACGTTTTGTAGACATACTCGCGTGACTGATATATGATGGATAAAAATTAAAAAAAATAATGATTACTAAAATCCCTAAGGCTTCTCCAGTTTATGTAGTATCGAGATCAAGGACGGACGACTTGTTGGAAAGAGTATTTTTTCGTAAGGAAGGTAGCGTTCTTGGAATTTCAATTGGTTGGCAAGAAAACGGCGAAAAAAATGGAAACTTCACAACGATCGGCGCGTTATTCCTTGCTACCGTGGAATGGAAACCTCCATTTGGACTTTCTATAAAACGCACATTACTAGGGTGACAGGATCACCCATCTGTGGAATTTCATCCAGATTGCTGCAGCCGTTTAGACACTACATCTAAACAGACAGACAGGCAGGTTGTCTGATCATGTATTTTGTTTTTTTTCATGTTACATCTCAATTTATGAACTTCAATTCAGGCGCAACGCCTTCACAGACGTGTGTCTTTCGATAGCTCAGTTGGTAGAGCGGTGGACTGTGGTGATAGAAAGCTGATATCATAAGGTCGCTGATCGATTTCTTTTTAATAACGAAATCTTAATAAATTTATTATGTCTGCAAAGACTTTTATTATATTGAATATGTCGTTGTGAACATCGCCTTTGGTTCAAATCAGGGACGAGTTGTCAATATTGTATAACTGCCTTCATAGAAGTGTGTCCTTCGATAGCTCAGTTGGTAGAGCGGTGGACTGTAGTGAGTGAAGACTGCACAGAGTGGAAGTTGTGAGCATCGAAAGCGTGTCGGGGGGCCATGGTGGGAGTTTTCAACTTCTTGCCCCCGGCAGTGCTGTGCAACTCATCGCCTTGGGTGAACATCGAGGGAGCTTCGTAGGCCGAGTTTCTGCGCCTGCTGGCGCTCAACTTTAATAGGAATCTAAAGATCGCTAAATACACCGATTAGCTAATCAGCAGGCAAGGTATTCGGGCATTCGAGGTTCCCTCAGAGCTCTGTACAGCTCTGGACTGATTTGCCGTTTGACAATTGTTATTATTAGGTAAATTAGGGCAGTTGAGATTAGTTACTTGTTCGTGTTGCTCTATTCTCGTTTGTTTACATTATTCTACTAGTACCCCGATCAAGCATGGCAAGTGGTTTAACTTCTGATCTCCCCTTGTATGCTACTGTTCTCGTAGGTGAGCGATCCGTGGGCATATATTCTTGCCCCTTTAAATCTTGTAATCTTGATCTTGCATCCCCGTCCCTTTTACTAAAGCACTGGAACGTTATGCACTGGCGTTCCGGAATAATAAACTTTTCTTGCACTCGTTGCAAGAATTATAATTCAACCTCCTCGCAAAATTTGACTTGTCATTGATAGTTGATACCGGTGCAAGGGGAAAGGATGTCTCGTCCACGAATCGTGTGTCCCATTTGCTCACTCGGTTTTTAATTCTCTCGTTCAAGGTAAGTCCATTTAAGACGTGTAAAAAAGGGAAAAACTGTTCCCCCTGATGGCGATTTCGGAGTGGAGATTTCTATTACTACGACTAAAATCTCCGTTCCCTTCATTTACAATGGCATAATAACCCCATTTCTTTGCCCACTGCCCGTGTGTCGTAAAAGAGCTCACCGGTACAGCAAATTAAGATCTCGCTGTATAGACATTTCCTGAATGTACACCGGCTTCCGCGAGCAAAACTTTCGCTGGATCCGGTGTGCGGCAGGTGTTCTAGGTGGAAATGCAGGGATCAAAAAACCTCATACCTGTAAAATTCCACTGGATAGCCTGCCGCCCGGGGTGCTCTCTCTCGCCACACAATCCATCGGCACCTGTTCCAATCATAGAGTTCTCGTCGACCGAGTCGGGCTTTTCAGCTCGATCATTGAGTTCTCTTGTTTTTCCCATATCAGAGCAATCTGCATCCAATATTTTCTTATCTTCTGCAGCAACTTCTTTTTTAGGCTCTCTTCCTCCTATTTCTCCTGCTTCCTCATCTTTACTTAAACCAATTATTTCCATTTCTCACATTCTAAAAAACCACCCCACCTTTATCCTCCCTGGATTCAAAAACTTATTCTACCTTCAAATTAAAACCGTAAGAAAAAATCTGTAACTTTTTATGCTTCCTCTTCATCCTCGCCCGGTTCGCCCCGACAAACCCCATTGACGCTGGCTACACCAGAACCTCATCCCCGTAAAGTAAAACCCTCATACCCTTCCTATGCACTTAAAGACTCCTCCCCTCGGTCAAATCCGACCTACAATAAAGGAATTTCCCACTAAATGCGCCTCCAGGCCCGTGCGCCGATATGTCAATAAAGGGTGCTCCCGAAGTATGCGAACCAAGATGGCGGACATCGGAACGTAACATGGGTAACAGGTTAGGGTTAGGCGATAATTTTTTCCAATTTTCCTTAATTTAGTCCTATTATCAGTTCGAAGACTAGCCAAGAGCCTCCCGTAGTATTCATACCTAAAATTATGGCCTTACCCTAACCTAGTACACATATTACATTCCGATGTCCGCCATCTTGGTTCGCATACTTCGGGAGCCCCCAATAAAGACTCCGAAAGGCAGTCGTTGTTGTCTTGGCTGCGTACGGCATGGGACGAAGCTTTTCTCCGAGCCGAACCTGATCCACACTTATTCACTGTAGATAACCCGCCGCCCCAAAGCCCTGAGCGAGTAATTGAGATCGGGGAGTCTTCAAAAAATTCCGGTTCTTGTTGTCGGGATTTTAACGGACCATGTCACTCAAGATATGATGTTGTCGTATCTGCGGTCTCTGGTCCGACCTCACCTAGTCTCGTGGTTGAGCCCGAGCCCGTGGTCACCCATATTCCGGACCCTCCTGTGGTTGCAAAAATTATTAATGAGCCACTCTTACCCCCACGCTAACCATGACAAATCAGAGCTTAATTTCTGCGCCGGATGATCGCCAGAGTTCATCTCCTCAGGAGGGTGTGGTTTTTTGGTGTTTTAAACCAGAAGGAACTGCGTCAAAAACTGTCTCGCTTGGTGGATGAATCCGTCTTGATGTCCTCACCAGACGAAGCGTTCGTCCATCTTGAGGGGCAATTTGAACTTTCATCTACCCTTGCCTCTGTTTTTCAAAATACCGGACGCCGACCCCCAAATTGTTATTCACGTTCAGCCCAGAAACGGGCCAAATCAAACCAATTGAACGGCGAACGTGGTTATCGGCCGGGGTTCGGTCTTCAATTGAAGGCGGCTTTCTTGCGAAATCAGAAAAGCACGGTTTAGGTCGATCATCGAGGAAAAACTTGGTGGTCTGCAGTGCTCATTTCATCCTCGATACTAGAGGAGAAATATCGCACTGGTTGAGGCGGTGGGGCGAGTTTCGAGACACGGGGAAGACACTTTCCTGTCATCTGAAAATGACTGAAAATGTTGTTGTAAACCTCAAGCGATCGATTGGATCCTTGGTCTAGTGGTATGGTTCTCGCTTTGGGTGCGAGAGGTCCCACGTTCAAATCCCAAACGGGCCCTTGCTTTTTTATCACTACCCAGTCTGAACCAATGTCCCATTTAATGACTTCTCATAATTCAGACAGAATGTCTGATCATGTGTTTTTTTTTTTTGTATCAAACATCATGCGTTTTGTTTTTTCATGTTACATCTCAATTTATAAACTTCAACTCAGGCGCAATGCCTTCATAGACGCGTGTCCTTCGATAGCTCAGTTGGTAGAGCGGTGGACGGTAGTGATGAAAACCTAATATCCATAGGTCGCTGGATGCTGGTTCGGCTCCGAGGAGCTTTTATAATAATTAAAATTTTCATTTTAAAACAATATATGATTTGAGTTTCACCCTTCCTCTGTCTTACGTAATATATCGCAATGTTTCTATTTCTCCATTTCAATACTATCTTATGTGTCAGTCCAAAATACCTCAATGTCTGCATAGAGTTTAAATATTTTAAATTGTCGTTGTAAACTTCGAGCTTTTAATTGGCTCGTTGGTCTAGGGGTATGATTCTCGCTTTGGGTGCAAGAGGTCTCGGGTTAAAATCCCGGACGAGCCCTCGCTTTTGTATCACTACCCAGTCTGAACCAATGTCTCATGTGCGAACTTCTCATAATTCAGACAGAATGTCTGATCATGTGTTTTGGTTGTTTCATGTTAGATCTTAATTTAGGAACTTCAACTCAGGCGTAATGCCTTTATAGACGTGTGTTCTTCAATAGCTCAGTTTGTAGAGCGGTGGGCTGTAGTGATAGAAATCTGATATCCATACGTCGCTGGCTCGAATCCGGCTCGTAGGACCTTTTATAATAAATAACATTTTTAATTTTTAAAACCAATATATGATTTGAGTTTCACCCTTCCTCTCTCCGGTTTTCTTTTTTTCGTATTATATATCAATGTTTCTATTCTCCATGTCAATACTATCCTAAACGCTGAGATAAATTTTATAATAGATAAAATTTGTAATTTTTAAAACAATATATGATTTGAGTTTCACCCTTCCTCTTTCCGGTTCTCTCTCTTTCGTATTAAATTTCAATTTTTTTATTTATCCATGTCAATACTATCTTAACCTCTCAGTCCAAAATACCCCAATTTCTGTATAGAGTTTGAATATTTTAAAACCAAGGCTGAAAATGTCGTTGTAAACTCTGGCTTTCGATTGGCTAGTTGGTCTAGGGGTGTGATTCTCGGTTTGGGTGCGAGATGTCACGGGTTTAAATCCCGGACGAGTACTCGCTTTTGTATCACTACCAAGTCTGAACCAATGGCTCATTTAATAATTCCTCATAGTTCAGACAGAATTTCTGATCATGTTTTTTGGTTTTTTCATGTTAGATCTCAATTTAGGAACTCCAACTCAGGAGTAATGCTTCCGTAGACGTGTGTCCTTCGATAGCTCAGTCGGTAGAGCGTTGGACTGTAGTGACAAAAAGCTGATATCCGTAGGTCGCTCGTTCGAATCCGGCTCGAGGGACCTTTTATATTAAATACCATATTTAACTTTTAAAACAATATATGATTTGAGTTTCACCCTTCCTTTCTACGGTTTTCTCTTTTCCGTATTATATATCAATGTTTCTATTTCTGCATATCAATACTTTCCTAACCTCTCAGATAAATTTCATCATAGATAAAATTAGTAATTTTTAAAACAATATATGATTTAAGTTTCACCCTTCCTCTCTCTGGTTCTCTCCTTTTTGTATTATATATCGATGTTTCTATTTTTCTATGTCAATACTATCTCAACCGTTCAGTCAAAATACCCCAATGTCTGCATAGAGTTTGATTATTTTGAAATCAAGGCTGAAAATGTTGTTGTAAACTCCGGCTTTCGATTGGCTAGTTGGTCTAGGGGTATGATCCTCGCTTTTAGTGCTAGAGGTCTCGCGTTCAAATTCCTAACGAGCCCTCGCTTTTGTATCACTACCCAGTCTGAACCAATGTCTGATGTGAGAACTTCTCAAAATTCAGAAAGAATGTCTGATCATGTGTTTTGGTTTTTTCATGTTAGATCTCAATTTAGAAATTTCAACTCAGGCGTAATGCCTTTATAGACGTGTGTCTTTCGATAGCTCCGTTTGATAGAGCGGTGGACTGTAGTGATAGAAATCTGATATCCATAGGTCGCTCGTTCGAATCCGGCTCGTAGGACCTTTTTTAATAAATAACATTTTTAATTTTTAAAACAATATATGATTTAAATTTCACCCTTCCTATCTCCGGTTTTCTCTTTTTCGTATTATATATCAATGTTTCTAATTCTCCATGTCAATACTAACTCAACTTCTCAGATAAATTTCATATTAGATAAAATTTATAATTTTTGAAACAATATATGATTTGAGTTTCTCCCTTTCTCTCTCCGGTTTTCTCTCTTTCGTATTATATATCAATGTTCCAGATAAATTTTATAATAGATGAAATTTGTAATTTTTAAAACAATATATGACTTGAGTTTCACCTTTCCTCTCTCCGGTTCTCTTTCTTCCGTATTATATGTCAAGGTTTCTATTTATCCATGTCAATACTATCTTAACCTCTGAGTCCAAAATACCCCAATGTTTGCATAGAGTTTGATTATTTTGAAATCAAGGCTCAAAATGTCGTTGTAAACTTCGGCTATTGATGGGCTCGTTGGTCTAGGGGTATGATTCTCGCTTTGGGTGCGAGAGGTCCCGGGTTCAAATTCCGGACGAGCCCTTGCTTTTGTATTACTACCCAGTCTGAACCAATGACTCATTTAATAACTTCTCATAATTCAGACAGAATGTCTGATCCTGTGTTTTGGTTTTTGTATTAAACATTTCAATTCATGAATTTTAAATCAGGCGTCATGCCGAAGATATGCACTTCGATAGCTCAGTTGAGAGACCGGTGGACTGTAGGGGTAGAATGCTGAGATCTATAGGTCCCTGGTTCAAATCCGGCTCTAAGGAATATTTTTAATAGGAAGATCTAAGTAAATTTGTTATGTCTGCATAGACTTTCATTATATTGAATATGTCGTTGTGAACATCGCTTTTTGTTCAAATCCGGGAAGATTCCTCACTATTGTATAACTGCCCATTCAAGATCAAATTTTTACTTAATAATAACAATTTCTCATCAATCTGACAGATTGTCCGATCATGTTTTTTTTTCATGTCATATCTCAATTTATGAACTCCAACTCAGGAGTAATGCTTCTATAGACGTGTGTCCTTCGATAGCTCAGTTGGTAGAGCGGTGGACTGTAGTGATACAAAGCTGATATCCATAGGTCGCTGGTTCGAATCCGGCTCGCAGGAGCTTCGACTTTCGATGGGCTCGTTGGTCTAGGGGTATGATTCTCGCTTTGGGTGCGAGAGGTCCCGGGTTCAAATCCCGGACGAGCCCTTGCTTTTGTATCACTACCTAGTCTGAACCAATGACTCATTTAATAACTTCTCATAATTTAGACAGAATGTCTGATCATGTGTTTTGGTTTTTGTATTAAACATTTCAATTCATGAATTTTAAATCGACGTCATGCCGGAGATATGCACTTCGATAGCTCAGTTGAGAGACCAGTGGACTGTAGAGGTAGAATGCTGAGATCTATAGGTCCCTGGTTCAAATCCGGCTCTAAGGAATATTTTTAATAGGAAGATCTATGTAAATTTATTATGTCTGTATAGACTTTCATTATATTGAATATGTCGTTTTGAACGTCGCTTTTTGTTCAAATCCGGGAAGATTCCTCACTATTGTATAACTGCCCATTCAAGATCAAATTTTTACTTAATAATAACAATTTCTCATCAATCTGACAGATTGTCCGATCATGTGTTTTTTTTTCATGTTATATCTCAATTTATGAACTCCAACTCAGGAGTAATGCTTCCATAGACGTGTGTCCTTCGATAGCTCAGTTGGTAGAGCGGTGGACAGTAGTGATACAAAGCTGATATCCATAGGTCGCTGGTTCGAATACGGCTCGAAGGAGCTTTTGAAACAGATGAAATTTGTAATTTTTAAACAATATATGACTTGAGTTTCACCCTTCCTCTCTCCGGTTCTCTGTCTTACGTAATATATCGCAATATTTCTATTTCTCCATTTCAATACTATCTTAACCTTCCAGATAAATTTTATAATAGATGAAATTTGTAATTTTTAAAACAATATATGACTTGAGTTTCACCTTTCCTCTCTCCGGTTCTCTTTCTGCCGTATTATATGTCAAGGTTTCTCTTTATCCGTGTCAATACTATCTTAACCTCTTAGTCCAAAATACCCCAATGTTTGCAGAGTGTTTGATTATTTTAAAATCAAGGCTCAAAATGTCGTTTTGTAGTTAATCAGTCGTTCAAATCCCGGACGAGCCCTTGCTTTTGTATCACTACCCAGTCTGAACCAATGACTCATTTAATAACTTCTCATATTTCAGACAGAATGTCTGATCATGTGTTTTGGTTTTTGTATTAAACATTTCAATTCATGAATTTTAAATCAGGCGTCATGCCGGAGATATGCCCTTCGATAGCTCAGTTGATAGACCGGTGGACTGTAGGGGTAGAATGCTGAGATCTATAGGTCGCTGATTCGAATCCGGCTCGAAGGAATTTTTTTAATAGGGAGATCTAAGTAAATTTGTTATGTCTGCATAGACTTTCATTATATTAAATATTTTGTTGTGAACATAGCCTTTTGTTCAAATCCGTGACGATTACTCACTATTGTATAACTGCCCAGTCGAGATCAAATTTTTACCTTATAATAGCAATTTCTCATCAATCTGACAGATTGTCCCATCATGTGTTTTTTTCATGTTTTATCTCAATTTATGAACTCCAACTCAGGAGCCCATTCAAGATCAAATATATACTTAATATTAACAATTTCTCATCATTCTGACAGATTGTCCGATCATGTTTTTTTTTTCATGTTATATCTCAATTTATGAACTCCAACTCAGGAGTAATGCTTCCGTAGACGTGTGTCCTTCGATAGCTCACTTGGTAGAGCGGTGGACTGTAGTGATACAAAGCTGATATCCATAGGTCGCTGGTTCGAATCCGGCTCGAAGGAGCTTTTAAAACAGAGAAAATTTGTAATTTTTAAACAATATATGAATTGAGTTTCACCCTTCCTCTCTCCGGTTCTCTGTCTTACGTAATATATCGCAATATTTCTATTTCTCCATATCAATACTATCTTATCCTGTCAGTCCAAAATACCCCAATGTCTGCATAGAGTTTAGGTATTTCAAAAATGAACGCTGAAAATGTCGTTGTAAACCTCAAGCTATCATGTGATCCAATCATGTTTTTTTTCATGTTTTATCTCAATTTATGAACTCCAACTCAGGAGTAATGCTTCCATAGACGTGTGTCCTTCGATAGCTCAATTGGTAAAGCGGTGTTGGTAAACCTCCAGATATCATGTGATCCGATCATGTTTTTTTTTCATGTTTTATCTCAATTTATGAACTCCAACTCAGGAGTACTGCTTCCATAGACGTGTGTTCTTCGATAGCTCAGTTGGTAGAGCGGTGGACTGTAGTGATATAAAGGTGATCAGAAACTTAGGCTTTCGATGGGCTCGTTGGTCTAGGGGTATGATTCTCGCTTTGGGTGCGAGAGGTCCCGGGTTCAAATCCCGGACGAGCCCTTGCTTCTGTATCACTACCCAGTCTGAACCAATGACTCATTTAATAACTTCTCATAATTCAGACAGAATGTCTGATCATGTGTTTTGGTTTTTGTAATAAACATTTCAATTCATGAATTTTAAATCAGGCGTCATGCCGGAGATATGCACTTCGATAGCTCAGTTGAAAGACCGGTATACTGTAGGGGTAGAATGCTGAGATCTATAGGTCCCTGGTTCAAATCTGGCTCTAAGGATAATTTTTAATAGGAAGATCTAAGTAAATTTGTTATGTCTGCATAGACTTTCATTATATTGAATATGTCGTTGTGAACATTGCTTTTTGTTCAAATCCGGGAAGATTCCTCACTATTGTATAACTGCCCATTCAAGATCAAATTTTTACTTAATAATAACAATTTCTCATCAATCTGACAGATTGTCCGATCATGTGTTTTTTTCATGTTATATCTCAATTTATGAACTCCAACTCAGGAATAATGCTCCCATAGACGTGTGTCCTTCGATGTCTCAGTTCGCAGAGCGGTGGACTGTAGTGACACAAAGCTGATATCCATAGGTCGCTGGTTCGAATCCGGCTCGAAGGAGCTTTTGAAACAGATGAAATTTGTAATTTTTAAACAATATATGATTTGAGTTTCACCCTTCCTCTCTCCGGTTCTCTGTCTTACGTAATATATCGCAATATTCCTATTTCTCCATTTCAATACTATTTTATCCTGTCAGTCCAAAATACCCCAATGTCTGCATAAAGTTTAAGTATTTCAAAAATGAACGCTGAAAATGTCGTTGTATACCTCAAGCTATCGATTGGCTCGTTGGTCTATGTGTATGATTCTCGCTTTCGGTGCGAGAGGTCCCGTATTCAAATCACGGACGAGACTTCGCTTTTGTATCACTTCCCAGTCTGAACCAATATCTCATTTATCAACTTCTCAATATTAGGACAGAATATCTGATCATGTTTTTTGGTTTTTGTATTAAACATCTACATTTATGAACGTCAACTCAGGCGTAATGCATTCCTTGTCGTATGACCTTCGATAGCTCAGTTGGTAGAGCGGTGGACTGTAGTGATAGAAAGCTGATATCCATAGGTCGCTGGTTCGAATCCGGCTCGAAGGATCTTTTGAAATAGATTAAATTTGTAAGTTTGGAACAATTTATGATTTGAGTTTCACCCTTTTTCTCTCCGGTTGTCTGTCTTTCGTAATATATCGCAATGTTTCTATTTCCCCATGTCAATACTATCTTAACCTTCCAGATAAATTTTATAATAGATGAAATTTGTAATTTTTAAAACAATATATGACTTGAGTTTCACCTTTCCTCTCTCCGGTTCTCTATCTTCCGTATTATATGTCAAGGTTTCTATTTATCCATGTCAATACTATCTTAACCTCTCAGTCCAAAATACCCCAATGTTTGCAGAGAGTTTGATTATTTTAAAATCAAGGCTCAAAATGTCGTTGTAAACTTCGGCTATTGATGGGCTCGTTGGTCTAGGGGTATGATTCTCGCTTTGGGTGCGAGAGGTCCCCGGTTCAAATCCCGGACGAGCCCTTGCTTTTGTATCACTACCCAGTCTGAACCAATGACTCATTTAATAACTTCTCATATTTCAGACAGAATGTCTGATCATGTGCTTTGGTTTTTGTATTAAACATTTCAATTAATGAATTTTAAATCAGGGTTCATGCCGGAGATATGCCCTTCGATAGCTCAGTTGTTAGACCCGGTGCACTGTAGGGGTAGAATGCTGAGATCTACAGGTCGCTGGTTCGAATCCGGCTCGAAGGAATTTTTTTAATAGGGAGGTCTAAGTAAATTTGTTATGTCTGCATAGACTTTCATTATATTGAATATTTCGTTGTGAACATCGCCTTTTGTTCAAATTCCGGACGATTCCTCAATATTGTATAACTGCCCAGTCGAGATCAAATTTTTACCTTATAATAACAATTCCTCATCAATCTGACAGATTGTCCCATCATGTGTTTTTTTTATGTTTTATCTCAATTTATGAACTCCAACTCAGGAGCCCATTCAAGATCAAATCTTTACTTAATAATAACAATTTCTCATCAATCTGACAGACTGTCCGATCATGTGTTTTTTTTCATGTTATATCTCAATTTATGAACTCCAACACAGGAGTAATGCTTCCATAGACGTGTATCCTTCGATAGCTCAGTTGATAGAGCGGTGGACTGTAGTGATACAAAGCTGATATCCATAGGTCGCTGGTTCGAATCCCGCTCGCAGGAGCTTTTGAAACAGATGAAATTTGTAATTTTTAAACAATATATGATTTGAGTTTCACCCTCGTCTCTCCGATTCTCTGTCTTACGTAATATATCGCAATGTTTCTATTTCTCCATTTCAATACTATCTTATCCTGTCAGTCCAAAATACCCCAATGTCTGAATAGAGTTTAAGCATTTCAAAAATGAACGCTGAAAATGTCGTTGTAAACCTCAAGCTATCATGTGATCCGATCAGGTTTTTTTTTTTCATTTTTTATCTCAATTTATGAACTCCAACTCAGGAGTAATGCTTCCATAATCGTGTGTCCTTCGATAGCTCACTTGGTAGAGCGGTTGACCGTAGTGATACAAAGCTGATATCCATAGGTCGCTGGTTCGAATCCGGCTCAGAGGAGATTTTGAAACAGATGAAATTTGTAATTTTTAAACAATATATGATTTGAGTTTCACCCTTCCTCTCTCAGGTTCTCTGTCTTAGTAATATATCGCAATGTTTCTATTTCTCCATTTCAATACTATCTTATCCTGTCAGTCCAAAATACCCCAATGTCTGCATAGAGTTTGATTATTTTAAAATCAATGCTGAAAAAGTCGTTGTTTCGGTGGGCTCGTTGGTCTAGGGATATGATTCTCGCTTTGGGTGCGAGAGGTTCCGGGTTCAAATCCCGGACGAGCCCTTGCTTTTGTATCACTACCCAGTCTGAACCAATGACTCATTTAATAACTTCTCATAATTCAGACAGAATGTCTGATCATGTGTTTTGGTTTTTGTATTAAACATTTCAATTCATGAATTTTGAATCAGGCGTCATGCCGGAGATATGCACTTCGATAGCTCAGTTGATAGACCGGTGGACTGTAGGGGTAGAATGCTGAGATCTATAGGTCGCTGGTTCAAATCAGGCTCGAAGGAGTATTTTTAATAGGGAGATCTAAGTAAATTTGTTATGTCTGCATAGACTTTCATTATATTGAATATGTCGTCGTGAACATCGCCTTTTGTTCAAATCCGGGAAAATTCCTCACTATTGTATAACTGCCCATTCAAGATCAAATTTTTACTTAATAATAACAATTTCTCATCAATCTGACAGATTGTCCGATCATGTGTTTTTTTTTCATGTTATATCTCAATTTATGAACTCCAACTCAGGAGTAATGCTTCCATAGACGTGTGTCCTTCGATAGCTCAGTTGGTAGAGCGGTGGACTATAGTGATACGAAGCTGATATCCATAGGTCGCTGGTTCGAATCCGGCTCGAAGGAGCTTTTGAAACAGATGAAATTTGTAATTTTTAAACAATATATGACTTGAGTTTCACCCTTCCTCTCTCCGGTTCTCTGTCTTACGTAATATATCGCAATATTTCTATTTCTCCATTTCAATATTATCTTTACCTTCCAGATAAATTTTATAATAGATGAAATTTGTAATTTTTAAAACAATATATGACTTGAGTTTCACCTTTCCTCTCTCCGGTTCTCTATCTTCCGTATTATATGTCAAGGTTTCTATTTATCCATGTCAATACTATCTTAACCTCTCAGTCCAAAATACCCCAATGTTTGCAGAGAGTTTGATTATTTTAAAATCAAGGCTCAAAATGTCGTTGTAAACTTCGGCTATTGATGGGCTCGTTGGTCTAGGGGTATGATTCTCGCTTTGGGTGCGAGAGGTCCCGGGTTCAAATCCCGGACGAGCCCTTGCTTTTGTATCACTACCCAGTCTGAACCAATGACTCATTTAATAACTTCTCATATTTCAGACAGAATGTCTGATCATGTGCTTTGGTTTTTGTATTAAACATTTCAATTCATGAATTTTAAATCAGGGTTCATGCCGGAGATATGCCCTTCGATAGCTCAGTTGATAGACCCGGTGGACTGTAGGGGTAGAATGCTGAGATCTACAGGTCGCTGGTTCGAATCCGGCTCGAAGGAATTTTTTTAATAGGGAGGTCTAAGTAAATTTGTTATGTCTGCATAGACTTTCATTATATTGAATATTAAAACAGATGAAATTTATAATTTTTAAACAATATATGATTCGAGTTTCACCCTTCCTCTCTCAGGTTCTCTGTCTTACGTAATATATCGCAATGTTTCTATTTCTCCATTTCAATACTATCTTATCCTGTCAGTCCAAAATACCCCAATGTCTGCATAGAGTTTGATTATTTTAAAATCAATGCTGAAAAAGTCGGTGTTTCGATGGGCTCGTTGGTCTAGGGGTATGATTCTCGCTTTGGGTGCGAGAGGTCCCGGGTTCAAATCCCGGACGAGCCCTTGCTTTTGTATCACTACCCAGTCTGAACCAATGACTCATTTAATAACTTCTCATAATTCAGACAGAATGTCTGATCATGTGTTTTGGTTTTTGTATTAAACATTTCAATTCATGAATTTTAAATCAGGCGTCATGCCGGAGATATGCACTTCGATAGCTCAGTTGATAGACCGGTGGACTGTAGGGGTAGAATGCTGAGATCTATAGGTCGCTGGTTCAAATCGGGCTCGAAGGAGTATTTTCAATAGGGAGATCTAAGTAAATTTGTTATGTCTGCATAGACTTTCATTATATTGAATATGTCGTCGTGAACATCGCCTTTTGTTCAAATCCGGGAAAATTCCTCACTATTGTATAACTGCCCATTCAAGATCAAATTTTTACTTAATAATAACAATTTCTCATCAATCTGACAGATTGTCCGATCATGTTTTTTTTTTCATGTTATATCTCAATTTATGAACTCCAACACAGGAGTAATGCTTCCATAGATGTGTGTCCTTCGATAGCTCAGTTGGTAGAGCGGTGGACTGTAGTGATACAAAGCTGATATCCATAGGTCGCTGGTTCGAATCCGACTCGAAGGAGCTTTTGAAACAGATGAAATTTGTAATTTTTACACAATATATGATTTGAGTTTCACCCTTCCTCTCTCCGGTTCTCTGTCTTACGTAATATATCGCAATATTTCTATTTCTCCATTTCAATACTATCTTATCCTGTCAGTCCAAAATACCCCAATATCTGCATCGAGTTTAAGTATTTCAAAAATGAACGCTGAAAATGTCGTTGTAAACCTCAAGCTATCGATTGGCTCGTTGGTCTATGTGTATGATTCTCGCTTTCGGTGCGAGAGGCCCCGTGTTCAAATCACGGACGAGACTTCGCTTTTGTATCACTTCCCAGTCTGAACCAATATCTCATTTATTAACTTCTCGATATTAGGACAGAATATCTGATCATGTTTTTTTGTTTTTGTATTAAACATCTCCATTTATGAACGTCAACTCAGGCGTAATGCACTCCTGGTCGTGTGACCTTCGATAGCTCAGTTGGTAGAGCGGTGGACTGTAGTGATAGAAAGCTGATATCCATAGGTTGCTGGTTCGAATCCGGCTCGAAGGATCTTTTGAAATAGATTAAATTTGTAATTTTTGAACAATATATGATTAGAGTTTCACCCTTCCTCTCTCCGGTTCTATGTCTCTCGTAATATATCGCAATGTTTCTATTTCTCCATGTCAATACTATCTTAACCCTCCAGATACATTTTATAATAGATGAAATTTGTAATTTTTAAAACAATATATGACTTGAGTTTCACCTTTCCTCTCTCCGGTTCTCTTTCTTCCGTATTATATGTCAAGGTTTCTATTTATCCATGTCAATACTATCTTAACCTCTGAGTCCAAAATACCCCAATGTTTGCATAGAAGTTGATTATTTTAAAATCAAGGCTCAAAATGTCGTTGTAAACTTCGGCTATTTATGGGCTCGTTGGTCTAGGGGTATGATTTTCGCTTTGGGTGCGAGATGTCCCGGGTTCAAATCCTGGACGAGCCCTTGCTTTTGTATCACTACCCAGTCTGAACCAATGACTCATTTAATAACTTCTCATAATTCAGACAGAATGTCTGATCATGTGTTTTGGTTTTGTATTAAACATTTCAATTCATGAATTTTAAATCAAGCGTCATGCCGGAGATATGCCCTTCGATAGCTCAGTTGATAGACCGGTGGACTGTAAGGGTAGAATGCTGAGATCTATAAGTCGTTGGTTCGAATCCGGCTCGAAGGAATTTTTTTTAATAGGGAGATCTAAGTAAATTTGTTATGTCTGCATAGACTTTCATTATATTGAATAGGTCGTTGTGAACATCGCCTTTTGTTCAAATCCGGAAAGATTCCTCACTATTGTATAAATGCCCATTCAAGATCAAATTTTTACTTAATAATAACAATTTCTCGTCAATCTGACAGATTGTCCGATCATGTGTTTTTTTCAGGGTATATCTCAATTTATGAACTCCAACTCAGGAGTAATGCTTCCATAGACGTGTGTCCTTCGATAGCTCAGTTGGTAGAGCGGTGGACTGTAGTGATACAAAGCTGATATCCATAGGTCGCTGGTTCGAATCCGGCTCGAAGGAGCTTTTGAAACAGATGAAATTTGTAATTTTTACACAATATATGATTTGAGTTTCACCCTTCCTTTCTCCGGTTCTCTGTCTTACGTAATATATCGCAATATTTCTATTTCTCCATTTCAATACTATCTTATCCTGTCAGTCCAAAATACCCCAATATCTGCATAGAGTTTAAGTATTTCAAATAAGAAAGCTGAAAATGTCGTTGTAAACCTCAAGCTATCGATTGGCTCGTTGGTCTATGTGTATGATTCTCGCTTTCGGTGCGAGAGGTCCCGTGTTCAAATCACGTACGAGACTTCACTTCTGTATCACTTCCCAGTCTGAACCAATATCTCATTTATTAACTTCTCGATATTAGGACAGAATATCTGATCATGTTTTTTGGTTTTTGTATTAAACATCTCCATTTATGAACGTCAACTCAGGCGTAATGCATTCCTAGTCGTGTGACCTTCGATAGCTCAGTTGGTAGAGCGGTGGACTGTAGTGATAGAAAGCTGATATCCATAGGTCGCTGGTTCGAATCCGACTCGAAGGATCTTTTGAAATAGATTAAATTTGTAAGTTTGGAACAATTTATGATTTGAGTTTCACCCTTCCTCTCTCCGGTTCTCTGTCTTTCGTAATATATCGCAATGTTTCTATTTCTCCATGTCAATACTATCTTAACCTTCCAGATAAATTTTATAATAGATGAAATTTGTAATTTTTAAAACAATATATGACTTGAGTTTCACCTTTCCTCTCTCCGGTTCTCTTTCTTCCGTATTATATGTCAAGGTTTCTATTTATCCATGTCAATACTATCTTAACCTCTGAGTCCAAAATACCCCAAT
The DNA here is from genome assembly GCF_964204865.1 of Styela clava. Lineage (NCBI taxonomy): Eukaryota > Metazoa > Chordata > Ascidiacea > Stolidobranchia > Styelidae > Styela > Styela clava. Next base: position 8,353,246 of record NC_135261.1, read on the forward strand.
GTCTGATTGAGTTTGATTATTTTAAAATCAAGGCTCAAAATGTCGTTGTAAATTTCGGCTATTGATGGGCTCGTTGATCTAGGGGTATGATTCTCGCTTTGGGTGCGAGAGGTCCCGGGTTCAAATCCCGGACGAGCCCTTGCTTCTGTATCACTACCCAGTCTGAACCAATGACTCATTTAATAACTTCTCTTAATTCAGACAGAATGTCTGATCATGTGTTTTGGTTTTTGTATTAAACATTTCAATTCATGAATTTTAAATCAGGCGTCATGCCGGAGATATGCCCTTCTATAGCTCAGTTGATAAACCGGTGGACTGTAGGGGTAGAATGCTGAGATCTATAGGTCGCTGATTCGAATCCGGCTCGAAGGAATTTTTTTAATAGGGAGATCTAAGTAAATTTGTTATGTCTGCATAGACTTTCATTATATTGAATATTTTGTTGTGAACATAGCCTTTTGTTCAAATCCGGGACGATTCCTCACTATTGTATAACTGCCCAGTCGATATCAAATTTTTACCTTATAATAACAATTTCTCATCAATCTGACAGATTGTCCCATCATGTGTTTTTTTCATGTTTTATCTCAATTTATGAACTCCAACTCAGGAGCCCATTCAAGATCAAATTTTTACTTAATAATAACAATTTCTCATCAGTCTGACAGATTGTCCGGCTCGTTGGTCTAGGGGTAGGGGTATATATCTCCCACTTAGCGGATGTGATGAATCGGAAGCTTCGCGGTGGATGGCATGCTGTGTGCAATTTTACGCAGTATGTACGGAAGCCGGGAGTGGTGGAAGTTGTGTTGTGCTCTGCGTGGCATAGACAGAAGCCCCGGAATAAAGCAATGCTGTGACAAACAGCATTTGACGAACCCCGGGGTGGAAGTTTGTGTCTAGCAGTGGCGCAGCAAATACTGAAGCCTCCATAAGTATATGACTGCTGCTCACGCAGTGGCATGCTTATGAAGCGTTATACCGATATGACTCGGATATGACGTGTCTTCAAGACACTGATCCGTGCTACTGAAAAAATTCTGATTCGTAATAAAAAAAAAAAAAAAAAAAAAAAAATTCTCGCTTTGGGTGCAAGAGGTCCCGGGTTCAAATCCCGGACGAGCCCTTGCTTTTGTATCACTACCCAGTCTGAACCAATGACTCATTTATTAACTTCTCATAATTCAGACAGAATGTTTTGGTTTTTGTATTAAACATTTCAATTCTTGAATTTTAAATCAGGGTTCATGCCGGAGATATGCCCTTCGATAGCTCAGTTGATATACCGGAGGACTGTAGGGGTAAAATGCTGAGATCTACAGGTCGCTGGTTCGATTCCGACTCGAAGGAATTTTTTTAATAGGGAGATCTAATAAATTTGTTATGTCTGCATAGACTTCCATTATATTAAATATTTCGTTTTGAACATTGCCTTTTGTTCAAATCCGGGACGATTCCTCACTATTGTATAACTGCCCAGTCGAGATCAAATTTTTACCTTATAATAACAATTTCTCATCAATCTGACAGATTGTCCCATCATGTGTTTTTTATGTTTTATCTCAATTTATGAACTCCAACTCAGGAGCCCATACAAGATCAAATCTTTACTTAATAATAACAATTTCCATCAATCTGACAGATTGTCCGATCATGTGTTTTTTTTCATGTTATATCTTAATTTAGGAACTCCACCTCAGGAGTAATGCTTCCATGGACGTGTGTCCTTCGATAGCTCAGTTGGTAGAGCGGTGGACTGTAGTGATACAAAGCTGATATCCATAGGTCGCTGGTTCGAATCCAGCTCGCAGGAGCTTTTGAAACAGATGAAATTTGTAATTTTTAAGCAATATATGATTTGAGTTTCACCCTTCCTCTCTCCGATTCTCTGTCTTACGTAATATATCGCAATGTTTCTATTTCTCCATTTCAATACTATCTTATCCTGTCAGTCCAAAATACCCCAATGTCTGAATAGAGTTTAAGCATTTCAAAAATGAACGCTGAAAATGTCGTTGTAAACCTCAAGCTATCATGTGATCCGATCATGTTTTTTTTTCATGTTTTATCACCTCTGTGAAGCTAGCAGCAAAACACGAAATTGTGACTGACAGAATCGCAGAAAATACCCACGCGTAAAATTAAAAGTTCCCAATGATTTTTATAAGAAAGTGTATATTTAGATTAGTTTCACAATAGCAATTAAAGCAAAACAATCATTAACTACACTCCTCGTATTGTTAATATATGGTAAACAAGCTAAAGCGACAGTTACAGTGCACAAAATTTTTTTATAATTCTTTGAGAGATGTTTAAAAATGACTGAATTTTCGTCGTGTAACATGGTCGTTTCATGAAAACCTCCAATAAAGGCAGCATTGCAACACCATTGGTGAAAAGTAGAAACCTCAAAGATTCGATTTCAATATGTCAGAACAGTCTCAGCACGTTTTGACTTGACCATATATAATACTAAACATAGCGTATATTCTTCAATTTTTAAAACAATGTATATACAACAAATTTGAAACTGATTTTGTATTTCAATTAAAATTACTGGATAGTTCATCAAAGAAGATATTTTTCTCTTTGTCACACAACAATAATGCACTTCATTAAACTTAGAATAAGTTGATTAAAGTCTGAAATACTAAAAAAAAATTTACGCCCTCTTGTGGATTCTTTGATAAATTTCACAAAATTATCGTTTTCGAAAGGGCGATTTCTCAAAAACCGCCAATAAAGGCAGCACTACGACACATTCGAAGAAAAGCAGATACCCTATAGATTCGATTTTAATATGTCAGAACAGTAGCAGCACGTTTTGACTTGGCCAAATATAATTCCAAACATAGCGTATATTTTTAATTTCATTAAAAAAATGTAGATGTGACATATTTAAAAACGGTTTGGTATTTCAACTAAATTTACTGGAAAATTCATCAAATACTTTCTTCTCTTGGGTATACAACAAAACTGTACGTTCATTAAACTTGGAATTAGTGTGCAAATGTTAAAATGCCAAAAAATGATTTGACACCCTCTTGTGGATCCTTTTCGGAATTTCGAAAAATTATCGTTTTTGAAAAGGGCGATTTCTCAAAAACCGCCAATAAAGGCAGCACTACGACACATTCGGAGTAAAGCAGATACCTTATAGATTTGATTTCATTATGTCAGAACAGTAGCAGCACGTTTTGACTTGGTCATATATAATACCAAACATAGCGTGTATTTAAACTGTTATAAACAATGCAGACGTAACATATTTAAAACGGTTTGATATTTCAACTAAATTTTCTAGATAATTTATCAAACATCTTTTTCTCTTGGACATACATATATACTATTCGTTCAATAAACTTGGAATAAGTTACGGAAAGTATAAAATACCAAAAAGCATTTTACGTCCTCTTGTGGATTATTTTCAAAATTTCAAAAAATTATCGTTTTTGAAAAGGCGATTTCTCAAAAACCGCCAATAAAGGCATCACTACGACACATTCGGAGTAAAGCAGATACCTTATAGATTTGATTTCATTATGTCAGAACAGTAGCAGCACGTTTTGACTTGGTCATATATAATACCAAACATAGCGTGTATTTAAACTTTTATACAAAATGCAGACGTAACATATTTAAAAACGGTTTGATATTTCAACTAAATTTTCTAGATAATTTATCAAACATCTTTTTCTCTTGGACATATATATATACTATTCGTTCATTAAACTTGGAAAAAGGTTGCGGAAAGTATAAAATACCAAAAAGCATTTTACGTCCTCTTGTGGATTACTTTCAAAATTCCAAAAAAAATTATGGTATTTGAAATAGCGATTTCTCGAAAACCGCCAATAAAGGCAGCACTACGACACATTCGGAGTAAAGCAGATACCTAATAGATTTTATTTTATTATGTCAGAACAGTAGCAGCACGTTTTGACTCGGCCATATATAATACCAAACATAGCGTGTATTCAAACTTTTATAAACAATGCAGTCGTAACATATTTAAAAACGGTTTGGTATTTCAAATAAATTTCCTAGATAATTTATCAAACATCTTTTTCTCTTGGACATACATATATACTATACGTTCATTAAACTTGGAATAAGTTGCGGAAAGTATAAAATACCAAAAAGCATTTTACGTCCTTTTGTGGATTATTTTCAAAATTTCAAAAAATTATCGTTATTGAAATAGCGATTCTCGAAAACCGCCAATAAAGGCAGCATTACGACACATTTGGAGAAAAGCAGATACCTTATAGATTCGATTTTAATATGTCAGAACAGTAGCAGCACGTTTTGACTTGGCCATATATAATTCCAAACATAGCGTATATTTTCAATTTTGTTAAAAAATGTAGATGTGACATATTTAAAAACGGTTTGGTATTTCAACTAAATTTACTGGAAAATTCATCAAATACTTTCTTCTCTTGGGTATACAACAAAACTGTACGTTCATTAAACTTGGAATTAGTGTGCAAATCTTAAAATGTCAAAAAATGATTTGACGCTCCTTGTGGATTCTTTTCGGAATTTCGGAAAAGCATCGTTTTTGAAAGGGCGATTTCTCAAAAACCGCCAATAAAGGCAGCACTACGACACATTCGGAGTGAAGCAGATACCTTATAGATTTGATTTCATTATGTCAGAACAGTAGCAGCACGTTTTGACTTGGCCATATATAATTTTATCAACTATGTAGATGTAACATATTTAAAAACGGTTAGGTATTTCAACTTAATTTACTGGATAATTCACCAAACACTTTTCTCTCTTGGTCATACATCAAAACTGTATGTTCATTAAACTTGGAATAAGACGGCAAATCCTAAAATAACAAAAAATGATTTGACGCTCTCTTGTGGTGTTTTTTTGAAGTTTTGAAAAAATATCGTTTTTAAAAGGGCGATTTCTCAAAAACCGCCAATAAAGGCAGCACAGCACATACGGAGAAAGGAAATACCATATAGATTCCATTTCATTATGTCAGAACAACAGCAGCACGTTTTTACTTGGCCATATATAATACCAAATATAACGTGTATTTACAATTTTATAAACAATGTACACGTAACATATTGTAAAAAGATTTTGTATTTTAACTAAATTTACTGGATAATTCATCAAACATCTTTTTTTTTGGGCGTACACCAATAATGAACGTTCATTAAACTTGGAATAAGTTGCAAATTGTATAAAACAACAAAAAAATGACTTACGCCCCATAGTAATTTTGTTTAATATCTCGAACATACCGTTTTTGGAGTGGCGATTTCCACAAAACCGCCAATAAAGGCAGCACTACGACACATTCGAAGAAAAGCAGATACTCCATAGATTTTGTTGAAATACCTAACCGTTTTTAAATATGTTACGTCTGCATTGTTTATAAAAGTTTGAATACACGCTATGTTTGGTATTATATATGGCCAAGTCAAAACGTGCTGCTACTGTTCTGACATAATGAAACCAAATCTATAAGGTATCTGCTTTACTCCGAATGTGTCGTAGTGATGCCTTTATTGGCGGTTTTTGAGAAATCGCCCTTTCAAAAACGATAATTTTTCGAAATTCTGAAAAGCATCCACAAGAGGGCGTCAAATCATTTTTGGCATTTTAAGATTTGCACACTAATTCCAAGTTTAATGAACGTACAGTTTTGTTGTATACCCCAGTAAAGAAAGTATTTGATGAATTTTCCAGTAAAATTTAGTTGAAATACCAAACCGTTTTTAAATATGTCACATCTACATTTTTTAATAAAATTGAAAATATACGCTATGTTTGGAATTATATATGGCCTAGTCAAAACGTGCTGCTCCTGTTCTGACATATTAAAATCGAATCTATAAGGTATCTGCTTCTCTCCAAATGTGTCGCAATGCTGCCTTTATTGGCGGTTTTCGAGAAATCGCTATTTCAATAACGATAATTTTTTGAAATTTTGAAAATAATCCACAAAAGGACGTAAAATGCTTTTTGGTATTTTATACTTTCCGCAACTTATTCCAAGTTTAATGAACGAATAGTATATATGTATGTCCAAGAGAAAAAGATGTTTGACAAATTATCTAGAAAATTTAGTTGAAATACCAAACCGTTTTTAAATATCTTACGTCTGCATTGTTTATAAAAGTTTAAATACACGCTACGTTTGGTATTATGTATGACCAAGTCAAAACGTGCTGCTACTGTTCTGACATAATGAAATCATATCTATAAGGTATCTGCTTTACTCCGAATGTGTCGTAGTGATGCCTTTGTTGGCGGTTTTTGAGAAATCACCCTTTCAAAAACGATAATTTTTCGAAATTCCGAAAATAATCCACAAGAGGGCGTCAACTCATTTTTGGCATTTTAGGATTTGCACAATAATTCCAAGTTTAATGAACATACAGTTTTGATGTATGACCAAGAGAGAAAAGTGTTTGATGAATTATCCAGTAAATTAAGTTGAAACACCTAACCGTTTTTAAATATGTTACATCTAAATAGTTGATAAAATTGAAAATTATACGCTATGTTTGGTATTATATATGGCCAAGTCAAAACGTGCTGCTACTGTTCTGACATAATAAAATCGAATCTATAAGGTATCTGCTTTTCTCCGAATGTGTCGTAGTGCTGCCTTTATTGGCGGTTTTTGAGAAATCGCTATTTCAAAAACGATAATTTTTCGAAAATTTGAAAATAATCAACAAGAAGGCGAAACATGATTTTCCGTTATTTCATACTTTCCGCAACTCATTCCAAGTTCAATGGACGTACAGTATATATGTATGTCCAAAAGAAAAAGATGTTTGATAAATTATCTAGGAAATTTAGTTGAAATACCAAACCGTTTTCAAATATGTTACGTCTGCATTGTTTATAAAAGTTTGAAAACACGTTATGTTTGGTATTATATATGGCCAAGTCAAAACGTGCTGCTACTGTTGTGACACAATGAAATCAAATCTATAAGGTATCTGCTTTACTCCGAATGTGTCGTAGTGCTGCCTTTATTGGCGGTTTTTGAGAAATCGCCCTTTCAAAAACGATAATTTTTCGAAATTCCGAAAAGGATCCACAAGAGCGCGTCAAATCATTTTTTGGCATTTTAAGATTTGCACACTAATTCCAAGTTTAATGAACGTACAGTTTTGTTGTATACCCAAGAGAAGAAAGTATTTGATGAATTTTCCAGTAAATTTAGTTGAAATACCAAACCGATTTTAAATATGTCACATCTACATTTTTCAATGAAATTGAAAATATACGCTATGTTTGGAATTATATATGGCCAAGTCAAAACAAGCTGCTACTGTTCTGACTTATTAAAATCGAATCTATAAGGTATCTGCTTCTCTCCAAATGTGTCGCAATGCTGCCTTTATTGGCGGTTTTCGAGAAATCGCTATTTCAATAACGATAATTTTTTGAAATTTTGAAAATAATTCACAAAAGGACGTAAAATGCTTTTTGGTATTTTATACTTTCCGCAACTTATTCCAAGTTTAATGAACGTATAGTATATATGTATGTCAAAGAGAAAAAGATGTTTGATAAATCATCTAGGAAATTTTGTTGAAATACCAAACGTTTTTTGAATATGTTACGTCTGCATTGTTTATAACAGTTTAAATACACGCTATGTTTGGTATTATATATGACCAAGTCAAAACGTGCTGCTACTGTTCTGACATAATGAAATCAAATCTATAAGGTATCTGCTTTACTCCGAATGTGTCGTAGTGCTGCCTTTATTGGCAATTTTTGAGAAATCGCCCTTTCAAAAACGATATTATTTTGAAATTCCAAAAAAATCCACAAGAGGGCGTAAAATGATTTTTTCGGTATTTCCTACTTTATGCAACTCCTTCCAAGTTTAATGGACGTACAGTATGTATGTATACCAAAAGAAAATGATGTTTGATAAATTATCTAGTAAATTTAGTTGAAATACCAAACGGTTTTTAAATATGTTACGTCTGCATTGTTTATAACATTTTGAATACACACTATGTTTGGTATCATATATGACCAAGTCAAAACGTGCTGCTACTGTTCTGACATAATGAAATCAAATCTATAAGGTATCTGCTTTACTCCGAATGTGTCGTAGTGCTGCCTTTATTGGCGGTTTTTGAGAAATCGCCCTTTCAATAACGATAATTTTTCGAAATTCCGAAAAGGATCCACTAGAGGGCAAATCATTTTTTGGCATTTTAAGATTTGCACACTAATTTCAAGTTTAATGAACGTACAGTTTTGATGTATGACCAAGAGAGAAAAGTGTTTGATGAAATTTAGTTGAAATAATTAACCGTTTTTAAATATGTTACATATACATAGTTGATAAAATTGAAAATGATATGCTATGTTTAGTATTAAATATGGCCAGATCAAAACGTGCTGTTACTGTTCTGGTTTGGTGAAATCGAATCTTTAACGTATCTGCTATTCTCCAAAAGTGTCGTATTGCTGCCTTTATTGGCCATTGTCCGAGAAATCGTCACTTCAAAAACGGCATGCTTGGGAAATTGAAAAATTATATATAGGTTGTAAGACATTTTTCACTTTTTCATACAATTTGCATCTTATTCCAAGTTTAATTAACACACAGTATCGGTGTTTGAAAAAGTAAGAAAACGGAATATTACGATATTAGGTGAGTTTATTCGAAATACCAAACCTTTTCAAAATATGTGAACATCTACGCTATTCAAATATTTGAGATATACGCTATGTTTGGTATTATAAATGGCCAAGTCAAAACGTGCTGCTACTGTTATGGTATAGTCAAGTCGAATCTAAAAGGTATTTGCTTTTTTCCGAATGTGTCGTAGTGCTGCCTTTATTGGCGGTTTTCGAGAAATCGCCCTTTCAAAAACGATTATTTTTCGGAATTCAGAAAAGAACCCATTATAGAGAGCGTAAATTATTTTTTTATATATTTTAAACTTTCCCAATTAATTCTTAGTTTAATAAACGTACAGTATTCATTTTTGACAAAGAGAAAAATATATTTGATCAACTTTCCAGCAGCTTCAGTTGAAATACAAATCCCTATTAAATTTGTTACGTCGACAATGTTTATAAAACTGAGAATACACGCTATTTTGGTATTATATGTAGCCGAGTCAAAACATGCTGCCACTGTTTTGTTATAGTTAAATCAAATCTATAGGGTATATACTTTTTTTCCGAATGTGTCGTAGTGCTCCCTTTATTGGCGGTTTTCAAGAAATTCCCCTTCCAAAATCGATAATTTTTCGAAATTTTGAAAAGAATCCACGAGAGGGCGTAAAATATTTTTTTGGTATTTTATACTTTTCTTCTGCAACTCATTCTAAGTTTAATAGACGTACAGTATTAATGTGTGACAAAGAGAAAAATATATATTTTATCAATTGTTCAGCAAATTTAGTTGACATACAATTCCTTTTTAAATTTTGTTTCGTCCACATTGTTCATAAAATTGAAGAGTATACGCTATGTTTGGTATTATATATTGCAAAGTCAAAACGTTCTGCTACCGTTCTGACATAATAAAATTGAATCTATAAGGTATGTGCTTTTCTCTGAATGTGTCGTAATGCTGCCTTTATTGGCGGTTTTTGAGAAATCACTAATCCAAAAACGATAATTTTCGAAATTCTCAAACTAATTCAAGGGGGTGCGCAAAATTTTTATTATTACTTTATACTTTCTGAAACTTATTCTAACTTTAATAGACGTACAGTATTGATGTGCGACAAAGAGAAAAAGATATTTGATCAATTATCCTGCAACCATAGTTGAAATACAAACCCTTTTTTAATATGTTACGAACCTTTGTTTTAAAAATCGAGGAATATACGCTATTTTTGGTATTATATATGGCCAAGTCAAAACGTGCTGCTACTGTTCTGGCATAATAAAATCGAATCTATAATGTATGTGCTTTTATCCGAATATGTCGTAGTGCTGCCTTTATTGGCGGTTTTCGAAAAATCGCCATTTTAAAAACGATAATTTTTTGTAATCCAGGACAGAATCCACTAGGAGTCGCAAATGATTTTTTGCTGTTTTATACTTCCCGCAACGTATTCCGAGTTTAAAAGATGTACAGTATTAATGTGTGACAAAAAGAAAATGATATTTTATCCATTATCTAGCAAATTTAGTTGAAATACAAAATCAATTTTAAATTTGTTACGTCCATGCCGTTATTAAAATTTAGATTACACGATATGTTTGGTAATATATATGGTCAAGCCAAAACGTACTGCTACTGTTCTGTTATAGAAAAATTGAATTAATATGGTATCTGCTTTTCTCCAAATGTGTCGTGGTGCTGCCTTTATTGGCGGTTTTCGAGGAATCGAGGTTCCGAAAAGGATAATTTTCCGAAACTTTGTATTTGCGGAATACCTGAAAATTCATTTTTCGCTTAGTTAGTCTTTTTTTGAACACTATTTTCTTGTTAAATTTAATGTATTCATTCAGTTTAAAGATTTTTCATCTATTTTCGTGACAATATTATATTTTGATCAGCATTTTCAATTTTCATATTTACCTGTAAGTGAACACTATATGCGCGTTGAACCTATATTCAATGTGTAAAAATATTCTGGCTGAAAGTGCTGCTAGCTTCACAGTGGTGTTTTATCTCAATTCATGAACTCCAACTCAGGAGTAATGCTTCCATAGACGTGTGTCCTTCGATAGCTCACTTGGTAGAGCGGTGGACTGTAGTGATACAAAGCTGATATCCATAGGTCGCTGGTTCGAATCCGGCTCGAAGGAGCTTTTGAAACAGATGAAATTTGTAATTTTTGCACAATATATGATTTGAGTTTCACCCTTCCTCTCTCAGGTTCTCTGTCTTGCGTAATATATCGCAATGTTTCTATTTCTCCATTTCAATACTATCTTATCATGTCAGTCCAAAATACCCCAATGTCTACATAGAGTTTGATTATTTTAAAATCAAGGCTGAAAATGTCGCTGTTTCGATGGGCTCGTTGGTCTAGGGGTATGATTTTTGCTTTCGGTGCGAGAGGTCCCGTGTTTAAATCACGGACGAGACTTCGCTTTTGTATCACTTCCCAGTCTGAACCAATATCTCATCTATTAACTTCTCAATATTAGGACAGAATATCTGATCATGTTTTTTGGTTTTTGTATTAAACATCTCCATTTATGAACGTCAACTCAGGCGTAATGCATTCCTTGTCGTATGACCTTCGATAGCTCAGTTGGTAGAGCGGTGGACTGTAGTGATAGAAAGCTGATATTCATAGGTCGCTGGTTCGAATCCGACTCGAAGGATCGTTTGAAATAGGTTAAATTTGTAATTTTTGAACAATATATGATTTGAGTTTCACCCTTCCTCTCTCCGGTTCTCTGTCTTTCGTAATATATCGCAATGTTTCTATTTCTCCATGTCAATACTGTCTTAACCTTCTAGATAAATTTTATAATAGATGAAATTTGTAATTTTTGTAACAATATATGACTTGAGTTTCACCTTTCCTCACTCCGGTTCTCTTTCTTCCGTATTATATGTCAAGGTTTCTATTTATCCATGTCAATACTATCTTAACCTCTCAGTCCAAAATACCCCAATGTTTGCAAAGAGTTTGATTATTTTAAAATCAAGGCTCAAAATGTCGTTGTAAACTTCGGCTATTGATGGGCTCATTGGTCTAGGGGTATGATTCTCGCTTTGGGTGCGAGAGGTCCCGGGTTCAAATCCCGGACGAGCCCTTGCTTTTGTATCACTACCCAGTCTGAAACAATGACTCATTTAATAACTTCTCATAATTCAGACAGAATGTCTGATCATGTGTTTTGGTTTTTGTATTAAACATTTCTATTCATGAATTTTAAATCAGGCGTCATGCTGGAGATATGCCCTTCGATAGCTCAGTTGATAGACCGGTGGACTGTAGGGGTAGAATGCTGAGATCTGTAGGTCGCTGGTTCGAATCCGGCTCGAAGGAATTTTTTTAATAGGGAGATCTAAGTAAATTTGTTATGTCTGCAAAGACTTTCATTATATTGAATAGGTCGTTGTGAACATTGCCTTTTGTTCAAATCCGGAAAGATTCCTCACTATTGTATAACTGCCCATTCAAGATCAAATTTTTACTTAATAATAACAATTTCTCATCAATCTGACAGATTGTCCGACCATGTGTTTTTTTCATGTTATATCTCAATTTATGAACTCCAACTCAGGAGTAGTGCTTCCATAGACGTGTGTCCTTCGATAGCTCAGTTGGTGGAGCGGTGGACTTTAGTGATACAAAGCTGATATCCATAGGTCGCTGGTTCGAATCCGATTCGAAGGAGCTTTTGAAACAGATGAAATTTGTAATTTTTACACAATATATGATTTGAGTTTCACCCTTCCTCTCTCCGGTTCTCTGTCTTACGTAATATATCGCAATATTTCTATTTCTCCATTTCAATACTATCTTATCCTGTCAGTCCAAAATACCCCAATATCTGCATAGAGTTTAAGTATTTCAAAAAAGAAAGCTGAAAATGTCGTTGTAAACCTCAAGCTATCGATTGGCTCGTTGGTCTATGTGTATGATTCTCGCTTTCGGTGCGAGAGGTCCCGTGTTCAAATCACGGACGAGACTTCACTTTTGTATCACTTCCCAGTCTGAACCAATATCTCATTTATTAACTTCTCGATATTAGGACAGAATATCTGATCATGTTTTTTGGTTTTTGTATTAAACATCTCCATTTATGAACGTCAACTCAGGCGTAATGCATTCCTAGTCGGGTGACCGTCGATAGCTCAGTTGGTAGAGCGGTGGACCGTAGTGATAGGAAGCTGATATCCATAGGTCGCTGGTTCGAATCCTGCTCGAAGGATCTTTTGAAATAGATTAAATTTGTAATTTTTGAACAATATATGATTTGAGTTTCACCCTTCCTCTCTCCGGTTCTCTGTCTCTCGTAATATATCGCAATGTTTCTATTTCTCCATGTCAATACTATCTTAACCCTCCAGATAAATTTTATAATGGATGAAATTTGTAATTTTTAAAACAATATATGACTTGAGTTTCACCTTTCCTCTCTTCGGTTATCTTTCTTCCGTATTATATGTCAAGGTTTCTATTTATCCATGTCAATACTATCTTAACCTCTGAGTCCAAAATACCCCAATGTTTGCAGAGAGTTTGATTATTTTAAAATCAAGGCTCAAAATGTCGTTGTAAACTTCGGCTATTGATGGGCTCGTTGGTCTAGGGGTATGATTCTCGCTTTGGGTGCGAGAGGTCCCGGGTTCAAATCCCGGGCGAGCCCTTGCTTTTGTATCACTACCCAGTCTGAACCAATGACTCATTTAATAACTTCTCATAATTCAGACAGAATGTTTTGATCAAGTGTTTTGGTTTTTGTATTAAACATTTCAATTCATGAATTTTAAATCAGGGTTCATGCCGGAGATATGCCCTTCGGTAGCTCAGTTGATATACCGGAGGACTGTAGGGGTAAAATGCTGAGATCTACAGGTCGCTGGTCCGAATCCAACTCGAAGGAATTTTTTTATTAGGGAGATCTAATAAATTTGTTATGTCTGCATAGACTTTCATTATATTAAATATTTCGTTGTGAACATCGCCTTTTGTTCAAATCCGGGACGATTCCTCACTATTGTATAACTGCCCAGTCGAGATCAAATTTTTACCTTATAATAACAATTTCTCATCAATCTGACAGATCGTCCCATCATGTGTTTTTTATGTTTTATCTCAATTTATGAACTCCAACTCAGGAGCCCATACAAGATCAAATCTTTACTTAATTATAACAATTTCCATCAATCTGACTGATTGTCCGATCATGTGTTTTTTTCATGTTAAATCTTAATTTAGGAACTCCACCTCAGGAGTAATGCTTCCATGGACGTGTGTCCTTCGATAGCTCAGTTGTTAGAGCGGTGGACTGTAGTAATACAAAGCTGATATCCATAGGTCGCTGGTTCGAATCCGGCTCGCAGGAGCTTTTGAAACAGATGAAATTTGTAATTTTTAAGCAATATATGATTTGAGTTTCACCTTTACTCTCTCCGATTCTCTGTCTTACGTAATATATCGCAATGTTTCTATTTCTCCATTTCAATACTATCTTATCCTGTCAGTCCAAAATACCCCAATGTCTGAATAGAGTTTAAGCATTTCAAAAATGAACGCTGAAAATGTCGTTGTAAACCTCAAGCTATCATGTGATCCGATCATGTTTTTTTTCATGTTTTATCTCAATTTATGAACTCCAACTCAGGAGTAATGCTTCCATAGACGTGTGTCCTTCGATAGCTCAGTTGGTAGAGCGGTGGACTGTAGTGATACAAAGCTGATATCCATAGGTCGCTGGTTCGAATCCGACTCGAAGGAGCTTTTGAAACAGATGAAATTTGTAATTTTTACACAATATATGATTTGAGTTTCACCCTTCCTCTCTCCGGTTCTCTGTCTTACGTAATATATCGCAATATTTCTATTTCTCCATTTCAATACTATCTTATCCTGTCAGTCCAAAATACCCCAATATCTGCATAGAGTTTAAGTATTTCAAAAAAGAAAGCTGAAAATGTCGTTGTAAACCTCAAGCTATCGATTGGCTCGTTGGTCTATGTGTATGATTCTCGCTTTCGGTGCGAGAGGTCCCGTGTTCAAATCACGTACGAGACTTCACTTCTGTATCACTTCCCAGTCTGAACCAATATCTCATTTATTAACTTCTCGATATTAGGACAGAATAACTGATCATGTTTTTTGGTTATTGTATTAAACATCTCCATTTATGAATGTCAACTCAGGCGTAATGCATTCCTAGTCGTGTGACCTTCGATAGCTCAGTTGGTAGAGCGGTGGACTGTAGTGATAGAAAGCTGATATCCATAGGTCGCTGGTTCGAATCCGGCTCGAAGGATCTTTTGAAATAGATTAAATTTGTAATTTTTGAACAATATATGATTTGAGTTTCACCCTTCCTCTCTCCGGTTCTCTGTCTTTCGTAATATATCGCAATGTTTCTATTTCTCCATGTCAATACTATCTTAACCTTCCAGATAAATTTTATAATAGATGAAATTTGTAATTTTTAAAACAATATATGGCTTGAGTTTCACCTTTCCTCTCTCCGGTTTTCTTTCTTCCGTATTATATGTCAAGGTTTCTATTTATCCATGTCAATACTATCTTAACCTCTGAGTCCAAAACACGCCAATGTTTGCTTGAGTTTGATTATTTTAAAATCAAGGCTCAAAATGTCGTTGTAAACTTCGGCTATTGATGGGCTCGTTGGTCTAGGGGTATGATTCTCGCTTTGGGTGCGAGAGGTCCCGGGTTCAAATCCCGGACGAGCCCTTGCTTTTGTATCACTACCCAGTCTGAACCAATGACTCATTTAATAACTTCTCTTAATTCAGACAGAATGTCTGATCATGTGTTTTGGTTTTTGTATTAAACATTTCAAATCATGAATTTTAAATCAGGCGTCATGCCGGAGATATGCCCTTCGATAGCTCAGTTGATAGACCGGTGGACTGTAGGGGTAGAATGCTGAGATCTATAGGTTGCTGATTCGAATCCGGCTCGAAAGAATTTTTTTAATAGGGAGATCTAAGTAAATTTGTTATGTCTGCATAGACTTTCATTATATTGAATATTTTGTTGTGAACATAGCCTTTTTTTCAAATCCGGGACGATTCCTCACTATTGTATAACTGCCCAGTCGAGATCAAATTTTTACCTTATAATAACAATTTCTCATCAATCTGACAGATTGTCCCATCATGTGTTTTTTTCATGTTTTATCTCAATTTATGAACTCCAACTCAGGAGCCCATTCAAGATCAAATTTTAACTTAATAATAACAATTTCTCTTCAATCTGACAGATTGTCCGGCTCGTTGGTCTAGGGGTATGATTCTCGTTTTGGGTGCGAGAGGTCCCGGGTTCAAATCCCGGACGAGCCCTTGCTTTTGTATCACTACCCAGTCTGAACCAATGACTCATTTAATAACTTCTCATAATTCAGACAGAATGTTTTGATCATGTGTTTTGGTTTTTGTATTAAACATTTCAATTCATGAATTTTAAATCAGGGTTCATGCCGGAGATTTAGCTCAGTTGATATACCGGAGGACTGTAGGGGTAAAATGCTGAGATCTACAGGTCGCTGGTTCGAATCCGACTCGAAGGAATTTTTTTAATAGGGAGATCTAATGAATGTGTTATGTCTGCATAGACTTTCATTATATTAAATATTTCGTTGTGAACATCGCCTTTTGTTCAAATCCGGGACGATTCCTCACTATTGTATAACTGCCCAGTCGAGATCAAATTTTTACCTTATAATAACAATTTCTCATCAATCTGACAGATTGTCCCATCATGTGTTTTTTATGTTTTATCTCAATTTATGAACTCCAACTCAGGAGCCCATACAAGATCAAATCTTTACTTAATAATAACAATTTCCATCAATCTGACTGATTGTCCGATCATGTTTTTTTTTCATGTTTAATCTTAATTTAGGAACTCCACCTCAGGAGTATTGCTTCCATGGACGTGTGTCCTTCGATAGCTCAGTTGGTAGAGCGGTGGACTGTAGTTATACAAAGCTGGTATCCATAGGTCGCTGGTTCGAATCCGGCTCGCAGGAGCTTTTGAAACAGATGAAATTTGTAATTTTTAAGCAATATATGATTTGAGTTTCACCCTTCCGCTCTCCGATTCTCTGTCTTACGTAATATATCGCAATGTTTCTATTTCTCCATATCAATACTATCTTAACCTTCCAGATAAATTTTATAATAGATGAAATTTGTAATTTTTAAAACAATATATGACTTGAGTTTCACCTTTCCTCTCTCCGGTTCTCTTTCTTCCGTAATATATGTCAAGGTTTCTATTTATCCATGTCAATACTATCTTAACCTCCGAGTCCAAAATACGCCAATGTTTGCTTGAGTTTGATTATTTTAAAATCAAGGCTCAAAATGTCGTTGTAAACTTCGGCTGTTGATGGGCTCGTTGGTCTAGGGGTATGATTCTCGCTTTGGGTGCGAGAGGTCCCGGTTTCAAATCCTGGACGAGCCCTTGCTTTTGTATCACTACCCAGTCTGAACCAATGACTCATTTAATAACTTCTCTTAATTCAGACAGAATGTCTGATCATGTGTTTTGGTTTTTGTATTAAACATTTCAAATCATGAATTTTAAATCAGGCGTCATGCCGGAGATATGCCCTTCGATAGCTCAGTTGATAGACCGGTGGACTGTAGGGGTAGAATGCTGAGATCTATAGGTTGCTGATTCGAATCCGGCTCGAAGGAATTTTTTTAATAGGGAGATCTAAGTAAATTTGTTATGTCTGCATAGACTTTCATTATATTGAATATTTTGTTGTGAACATAGCCTTTTGTTCAAATCCGGGACGATTCCTCACTATTGTATAACTGCCCAGTCGAGATCAAATTTTTACCTTATAATAACAATTTCTCATCAATCTGACAGATTGTCCCATCATGTGTTTTTTTCATGTTTTATCTCAATTTATGAACTCCAACTCAGGAGCCCATTCAAGATCAAATTTTAACTTAATAATAACAATTTCTCATCAATCTGACAGATTGTCCGGCTCGTTGGTCTAGGGGTATGATTCTCGCTTTGGGTGCGAGAGGTCCCGGGTTCAAATCCCGGACGAGCCCTTGCTTTTGTATCACTACCCAGTCTGAACCAATGACTCATTTAATAACTTCTCATAATTCAGACAGAATGTTTTGATCATGTGTTTTGGTTTTAGTATTAAACATTTCAATTCATGAATTTTAAATCAGGGTTCATGCCGGAGATTTAGCTCAGTTGATATACCGGAGGACTGTAGGGGTAAAATGCTGAGATCTACAGGTCGCTGGTTCGCTTGGTAGACTTTCATTATATTAAATATTTCGTTGTGAACATCGCCTTTTGTTCAAATCCGGGACGATTCCTCACTATTGTATAACTGCCCAGTCGAGATCAAATTTTTACCTTATAATAACAATTTCTCATCAATCTGACAGATTGTCCCATCATGTGTTTTTTATGTTTTATCTCAATTTATGAACTCCAACTCAGGAGCCCATACAAGATCAAATCTTTACTTAATAATAACAATTTCCATCAATCTGACTGATTGTCCGATCATGTTTTTTTTTTCATGTTTAATCTTAATTTAGGAACTCCACCTCAGGAGTATTGCTTCCATGGACATGTGTCCTTCGATAGCTCAGTTGGTAGAGCGGTAGACTGTAGTGATACAAAGCTGATATCCATAGGTCGCTGGTTCGAATCCGGCTCGCAGGAGCTTTTGAAACAGATGAAATTTGTAATTTTTAAGCAATATATGATTTGAGTTTCACCCTTCCGCTCTCCGATTCTCTGTCTTACGTAATATATCGCAATGTTTCTATTTCTCCATGTCAATACTATCTTAACCTTCCAGATAAATTTTATAATAGATGAAATTTGTAATTTTTAAAACAATATATGACTTGAGTTTCACCTTTCCTCTCTCCGGTTCTCTTTCTTCCGTATTATATGTCAAGGTTTCTATTTATCCATGTCAATACTATCTTAACCTCTGAGTCCAAAATACGCCAATGTTTGCTTGAGTTTGATTATTTTAAAATCAAGGCTCAAAATGTCGTTGTAAACTTTGGCTATTGATGGGCTCGTTGGTCTAGGGGTATGATTCTCGCTTTGGGTGCGAGAGGTCCCGGGTTCAAATCCCGGACGAGCCCTTGCTTTTGTATCACTACCCAGTCTGAACCAATGACTCATTTAATAACTTCTCTTAATTCAGACAGAATGTCTGATCATGTGTTTTGGTTTTTGTATTAAACATTTCAAATCATGAATTTTAAATCAGGCGTCATGCCGGAGATATGCCCTTCGATAGCTCAGTTGATAGACCGGTGGACTGTAGGGGTAGAATGCTGAGATCTATAGGTTGCTGATTCGAATCCGGCTCGAAGGAATTTTTTTAATAGGGAGATCTAAGTAAATTTGTTATGTCTGCATAGACTTTCATTATATTGAATATTTTGTTGTGAACATAGCCTTTTGTTCAAATCCGGGACGATTCCTCACTATTGTATAACTGCCCAGTCGAGATCAAATTTTTACCTTATAATAACAATTTCTCATCAATCTGACAGATTGTCCCATCATGTGTTTTTTTCATGTTTTATCTCAATTTATGAACTCCAACTCAGGAGCCCATTCAAGATCAAATTTTAACTTAATAATAACAATTTCTCATCAATCTGACAGATTGTCCGGCTCGTTGGTCTAGGGGTATGATTCTCGCTTTGGGTGCGAGAGGTCCCGGGTTCAAATCCCGGACGAGCCCTTGCTTTTGTATCACTACCCAGTCTGAACCAATGACTCATTTAATAACTTCTCATAATTCAGACAGAATGTTTTGATCATGTGTTTTGGTTTTAGTATTAAACATTTCAATTCATGAATTTTAAATCAGGGTTCATGCCGGAGATTTAGCTCAGTTGATATACCGGAGGACTGTAGGGGTAAAATGCTGAGATCTACAGGTCGCTGGTTCGCTTGGTAGACTTTCATTATATTAAATATTTCGTTGTGAACATCGTCTATTGTTCAAATCCGGGACGATTCCTCACTATTGTATAACTGCCCAGTCGAGATCAAATTTTTACCTTATAATAACAATTTCTCATCAATCTGACAGATTGTCCCATCATGTGTTTTTTATGTTTTATCTCAATTTATGAACTCCAACTCAGGAGCCCATACAAGATCAAATCTTTACTTAATAATAACAATTTCCATCAATCTGACTGATTGTCCGATCATGTTTTTTTTTTCATGTTTAATCTTAATTTAGGAACTCCACCTCAGGAGTATTGCTTCCATGGACATGTGTCCTTCGATAGCTCAGTTGGTAGAGCGGTGGACTGTAGTGATACAAAGCTCATATCCATAGGTCGCTGGTTCGAATCCGGCTCGCAGGAGCTTTTGAAACAGATGAAATTTGTAATTTTTAAGCAATATATGATTTGAGTTTCACCCTTCCGCTCTCCGATTCTCTGTCTTACGTAATATATCGCAATGTTTCTATTTCTCCATGTCAATACTATCTTAACCTTCCAGATAAATTTTATAATAGATGAAATTTGTAATTTTTGTAACAATATATGACTTGAGTTTCACCTTTCCTCACTCCGGTTCTCTTTCTTCCGTATTATATGTCAAGGTTTCTATTTATCCATGTCAATACTATCTTAACCTCTCAGTCCAAAATACCCCAATGTTTGCAAAGAGTTTGATTATTTTAAAATCAAGGCTCAAAATGTCGTTGTAAACTTCGGCTATTGATGGGCTCATTGGTCTAGGGGTATGATTCTCGCTTTGGGTGCGAGAGGTCCCGGGTTCAAATCCCGGACGAGCCCTTGCTTTTGTATCACTACCCAGTCTGAAACAATGACTCATTTAATAACTTCTCATAATTCAGACAGAATGTCTGATCATGTGTTTTGGTTTTTGTATTAAACATTTCTATTCATGAATTTTAAATCAGGCGTCATGCTGGAGATATGCCCTTCGATAGCTCAGTTGATAGACCGGTGGACTGTAGGGGTAGAATGCTGAGATCTGTAAGTCGCTGGTTCGAATCCGGCTCGAAGGAATTTTTTTAATAGGGAGATCTAAGTAAATTTGTTATGTCTGCAAAGACTTTCATTATATTGAATAGGTCGTTGTGAACATCGCCTTTTGTTCAAATCCGGAAAGATTCCTCACTATTGTATAACTGCCCATTCAAGATCAAATTTTTACTTAATAATAACAATTTCTCATCAATCTGACAGATTGTCCGACCATGTGTTTTTTTCATGTTATATCTCAATTTATGAACTCCAACTCAGGAGTAGTGCTTCCATAGACGTGTGTCCTTCGATAGCTCAGTTGGTGGAGCGGTGGACTGTAGTGATACAAAGCTGATATCCATAGGTCGCTGTTTCGAATCCGATTCGAAGGAGCTTTTGAAACAGATGAAATTTGTAATTTTTACACAATATATGATTTGAGTTTCACCCTTCCTCTGTCCGGTTCTCTGTCTTACGTAATATATCGCAATATTTCTATTTCTCCATTTCAATACTATCTTATCCTGTCAGTCAAAAATACCCCAATATCTGCATAGAGTTTAAGTATTTCAAAAAAGAAAGCTGAAAATGTCGTTGTAAACCTCAAGCTATCGATTGGCTCGTTGGTCTATGTGTATGATTCTCGCTTTCGGTGCGAGAGGTCCCGTGTTCAAATCACGGACGAGACTTCACTTTTGTATCACTTCCCAGTCTGAACCAATATCTCATTTATTAACTTCTCGATGTTAGGACAGAATATCTGATCATGTTTTTTGGTTTTTTTATTAAACATCTCCATTTATGAACGTCAACTCAGGCGTAATGCATTCCTAGTCGGGTGACCTTCGATAGCTCAGTTGGTAGAGCGGTGGACCGTAGTGATAGGAAGCTGATATCCATAGGTCGCTGGTTCGAATCCTGCTCGAAGAAATCTTTTGAAATAGATTAAATTTGTAATTTTTGAACAATATATGATTTGAGTTTCACCCTTCCTCTCTCCGGTTCTCTGTCTCTTGTAATATATCGCAATGTTTCTATTTCTCCATGTCAATACTATCTTAACCCTCCAGATAAATTTTATAATGGATGAAATTTGTAATTTTTAAAACAATATATGACTTGAGTTTCACCTTTCCGCTCTCCGGTTATCTTTCTTCCGTATTATATGTCAAGGTTTCTATTTATCCATGTCAATACTATCTTAACCTCTGAGTCCAAAATACCCCAATGTTTGCAGAGAGTTTGATTATTTTAAAATCAAGGCTCAAAATGTCGTTGTAAACTTCGGCTATTTATGGGCTCGTTGGTCTAGGGGTATGATTCTCGCTTTGGGTGCGAGAGGTCCCGGGTTCAAATCCCGGACGAGCCCTTGCTTTTGTATCACTACCCAGTCTGAACCAATGACTCATTTAATAACTTCTCATAATTCAGACAGAATGTTTTGTTCATGTGTTTTGGTTTTTGTATTAAACATTTCAATTCATGAATTTTAAATCAGGGTTCATGCCGGAGATATGCCCTTCGATAGCTCAGTTGATATACCGGAGGACTGTAGGGGTAAAATGCTGAGATCTACAGGTCGCTGGTTCGAATCCAACTCGAAGGAATTTTTTTATTAGGGAGATCTAATTAATTTGTTATGTCTGCAAAGACTTTCATTATATTAAATATTTCGTTGTGAACATCGCCTTTTGTTCAAATCCGGGACGATTCCTCTCTATTGTATAACTGCCCAGTCGAGATCAAATTTTTACCTTATAATAACAATTTCTCATCAATCTGACAGATCGTCCCATCATGTGTTTTTTATGTTTTATCTCAATTTATGAACTCCAACTCAGGAGCCCATACAAGATCAAATCTTTACTTAATTATAACAATTTCCATCAATCTGACTGATTGTCCGATCATGTGTTTTTTTTCATGTTATATCTTAATTTAGGAACTCCACCTCAGGAGTAATGCTTCCATGGACGTGTGTCCTTCGATAGCTCAGTTGTTAGAGCGGTGGACTGTAGTAATACAAAGCTGATATCCATAGGTCGCTGGTTCGAATCCGGCTCGCAGGAGCTTTTGAAACAGATGAAATTTGTAATTTTTAAGCAATATATGATTTGAGTTTCACCTTTACTCTCTCCGATTCTCTGTCTTACGTAATATATCGCGATGTTTCTATTTCACCATTTCAATACTATCTTATCCTGTCAGTCCAAAATACCCCAATGTCTGAATAGAGTTTAAGCATTTCAAAAATGAACGCTGAAAATGTCGTTGTAAACCTCAAGCTATCATGTGATCCGATCATGTTTTTTTTCATGTTTTATCTCAATTTATGAACTCCAACTCAGGAGTAATGCTTCCATAGACGTGTGTCCTTCGATAGCTCAGTTGGTAGAGCGGTGGACTGTAGTGATACAAAGCTGATATCCATAGGTCGCTGGTTCGAATCCGACTCGAGGGAGCTTTTGAAACAGATGAAATTTGTAATTTTTACACAATATATGATTTGAGTTTCACCCTTCCTCTCTCCGGTTCTCTGTCTTACGTAATATATCGCAATATTTCTATTTCTCCATTTCAATACTATCTTATCCTGTCAGTCCAAAATACCTCAATATCTGCATAGAGTTTAAGTATTTCAAAAAAGAAAGCTGAAAATGTCGTTGTAAACCTCAAGCTATCGATTGGCTCGTTGGTCTATGTGTATGATTCTCGCTTTCGGTGCGAGAGGTCCCGTGTTCAAATCACGTACGAGACTTCACTTCTGTATCACTTCCCAGTCTGAACCAATATCTCATTTATTAACTTCTCGATATTAGGACAGAATATCTGATCATGTTTTTTGGTTATTGTATTAAACATCTCCATTTATGAACGTCAACTCAAGCGTAATGCATTCCTAGTCGTGTGACCTTTGATAGCTCAGTTGGTAGAGCGGTGGACTGTAGTGAAAGAAAGCTGATATCCATAGGTCGCTGGTTGGAATCCGGCTCGAAGGATCTTTTGAAATAGATTAAATTTGTAATTTTTGAACAATATATGATTTGAGTTTCACCCTTCCTCTCTCCGGTTCTCTGTCTTTCGTAATATATTGCAATGTTTCTATTTCTCCATGTCAATACTATCTTAACCTTCCAGATAAATTTTATAATAGATGAAATTTGTAATTTTTAAAACAATATATGGCTTGAGTTTCACCTTTCCTCTCTCCGGTTTTCTTTCTTCCGTATTATATGTCAAGGTTTCTATTTATCCATGTCAATACTATCTTAACCTCTGAGTCCAAAATACCCCAATGTTTGCTTGAGTTTGATTATTTTAAAATCAAGGCTCAAAATGTCGTTGTAAACTTCGGCTATTGATGGGCTCGTTGGCCTAGGGGTATGATTCTCGCTTTGGGTGCGAGAGGTCCCGGGTTCAAATCCCGGACGAGCCCTTGCTTTTGTATCACTACCCAGTCTGAACCAATGACCCATTTAATAACTTCTCTTAATTCAGACAGAATGTCTGATCATGTGTTTTGGTTTTTGTATTAAACATTTCAAATCATGAATTTTAAATCAGGCGTCATGCCGGAGATATGCCCTTCGATAGCTCAGTTGATAGACCGGTGGACTGTAGGGGTAGAATGCTGAGATCTATAGGTTGCTGATTCGAATCCGGCTCGAAGGAATTTTTTTAATAGGGAGAAATTTGAAATTTGTAATTTTTAAGCAATATATGATTTGAGTTTCACCCTTCCGCTCTCCGATTCTCTGTCTTACGTAATATATCGCAATGTTTCTATTTCTCCATTTCGATACTATCTTATCCTGTCAGTCCAAAATACCCCAATGTCTGAATAGAGTTTAAGCATTTCAAAAATGAACGCTGAAAATGTCGTTGTAAACCTCAAGCTATCATGTGATCCGATCATGTTTTTTTTTCATGTTTTATCTCTATTTATGAACTCCAACTCAGGAGTAATGCTTCCATAGTCGTGTGTCCTTCGATAGCTCACTTGGTAGAGCCGTGGGCTGTAGTGATACAAAGCTGATATTCATAGGTCGCTGGTTCGAATCCGGCTCGAAGGAGCTTTTGAAACAGATGAAATTTGTAAGTTTTAAACAATATATGATTTGAGTTTCACCCTTCCTCTCTCAGGTTCTCTGTCTTGCGTAATATATCGCAATGTTTCTATTTCTCCATTTCAATACTATCTTATCATGTCAGTCCAAAATACCCCAATGTCTGCATAGAGTTTGATTATTTTAAAATCAAGGCTGAAAATGTCGTTTTTTCGATGGGCTTGTTGGTCTAGGGGTATGATTTTCGCTTTCGGTGCGAGAGGTCCCGTGTTTAAATCACGGACGAGACTTCGCTTTTGTATCACTTCCCAGTCTGAATCAATATCTCATTTATTAACTTCTCAATATTAGGACAGAATATCTGATCATGTTTTTTGGTTTTTGTATTAAACATCTACATTTATGAACGTCAACTCAGGCGTAATGCATTCCTAGTCGTGTGTCCTTCGATAGCTCAGTTGGTAGAGCGGTGGACTGTAGTGATAGGAAGCTGATATCCATAGGTCGCTGGTTCGAATCCGGCTCGAAGGATCTTTTGAAATAGATTAAATTTGTAATTTTTGAACAATATATGATTTGAGTTTCACCCTTCCTCTCTCCGGTTCTCTGTCTCTCGTAATATATCGCAATGTTTCTATTTCTCCATGTCAATACTATCTTAACCCTCCAGATAAATTTTATAATAGATGAAATTTGTAATTTTTAAAACAATATATGACTTGTGTTTCACCTTTCCTCTCTTCGGTTCTCTTTCTTCCGTATTATATGTCAAGGTTTCTATTTATCCATGTCAATACTATCTTAACCTCTGAGTCCAAAATACCCCAATGTTTGCAGAGAGTTTGATTATTTTAAAATCAAGGCTCAAAATGTCGTTGTAAACTTCGGCTATTTATGGGCTCGTTGGTCTAGGGATATGATTTTCGCTTTGGGTGCGAGATGTCCCGGGTTCAAATCCTGGACGAGCCCTTGCTTTTGTATCACTACCCAGTCTGAACCAATGACTCATTTAATAACTTCTCATAATTCAGACAGAATGCCTGATCATGTGTTTTGGTT
The DNA here is from genome assembly GCF_964204865.1 of Styela clava. Classification (NCBI taxonomy): domain Eukaryota; kingdom Metazoa; phylum Chordata; class Ascidiacea; order Stolidobranchia; family Styelidae; genus Styela; species Styela clava. The sequence goes on from NC_135261.1 coordinate 8,379,052, forward strand.
TTGGTATTAAACATTTCAATTCATGAATTTTAAATCAGGCGTCATGCCGGAGATATGCCCTTCGATAGCTCAGTTGATAGACCGGTGGACTGTAGGGGTAGAATGCTGAAATCTATAGGTCGCTTGTTCGAATCCTGCTCGAAGGAATTTTTTTAATAGGGAGATCTAAGTAAATTTGTTATGTCTGCATAGACTTTCATTATATTGAATAGGTCGTTGTGAACATCGCCTTTTGTTCAAATCCGGAAAGATTCCTCACTATTGTATAATTGCCCATTCAAGATCAAATTTTTACTTAATAATAACAATTTCTCATCAATCTGACAGATTGTCCGATCATGTGTTTTTTTCATGTTATATCTCAATTTATGAACTCCAACTCAGGAGTAATGCTTCCATAGGCGTGTGTCCTTCGATAGCTCAGTTGGTAGAGCGGTGGACTGTAGTGATACAAAGCTGATATCCATAGGTCGCTGGTTCGAATCCGGCTCGAAGGAGCTTTTGAAACAGATGAATTTTTACACAATATATGATTTGAGTTTCCCCCTTCCCCTCTCCGGTTCTCTGTCTTACGTAATATATCGCAATATTTCTCTTTCTCCATTTCAATGCTATCTTATCATGTCAGTCCAAAATACCCCAATATCTGCATAGAGTTTAAGTTTTTCAAAAATGAACGCTGAAAATGTCGTTGTAAACCTCAAGCTATCGATTGGCTCGTTGGTCTATGTGCATGATTCTCGCTTTCGGTGCAAGAGGTCCCGTGTTCAAATCACGGACGAGACTTCGCTTTTGTATCACTTCCCAGTCTGAACCAATATCTCATTTATTAACTTCTCGATATTAGGACAGAATATGTGATCATGTTTTTTGGTTTTTGTATTAAACATCTCCATTTATGAACGTCAACTCAGGCGTAATGCATTCCTAGTCGTGTGACCTTCGATAGCTCAGTTGGTAGAGCGGTGGACTGTAGTGATAGAAAGCTGATATCCATAGGTCGCTGGTTCGAATCCGGCTCGAAGGATCTTTTGAAATAGATTAAATTTGTAATTTTTGAACAATATATGATTTGAGTTTCACCCTTCCTCTCTCAGGTTCTCTGTCTTGCGTAATATATCGCAATGTTTCTATTTCTCCATTTCAATACTATCTTATCATGTCAGTCCAAAATACCCCAATGTCTGCATAGAGTTTGATTATTTTAAAATCAAGGCTGAAAATGTCGTTTTTTCGATGGGCTTGTTGGTCTAGGGGTATGATTTTCGCTTTCGGTGCGAGAGGTCCCGTGTTTAAATCACGGACGAGACTTCGCTTTTGTATCACTTCCCAGTCTGAATCAATATCTCATTTATTAACTTCTCAATATTAGGACAGAATATCTGATCATGTTTTTTGGTTTTTGTATTAAACATCTACATTTATGAACGTCAACTCAGGCGTAATGCATTCCTAGTCGTGTGTCCTTCGATAGCTCAGTTGGTAGAGCGGTGGACTGTAGTGATAGGAAGCTGATATCCATAGGTCGCTGGTTCGAATCCGGCTCGAAGGATCTTTTGAAATAGATTAAATTTGTAATTTTTGAACAATATATGATTTGAGTTTCACCCTTCCTCTCTCCGGTTCTCTGTCTCTCGTAATATATCGCAATGTTTCTATTTCTCCATGTCAATACTATCTTAACCCTCCAGATAAATTTTATAATAGATGAAATTTGTAATTTTTAAAACAATATATGACTTGTGTTTCACCTTTCCTCTCTTCGGTTCTCTTTCTTCCGTATTATATGTCAAGGTTTCTATTTATCCATGTCAATACTATCTTAACCTCTGAGTCCAAAATACCCCAATGTTTGCAGAGAGTTTGATTATTTTAAAATCAAGGCTCAAAATGTCGTTGTAAACTTCGGCTATTTATGGGCTCGTTGGTCTAGGGATATGATTTTCGCTTTGGGTGCGAGATGTCCCGGGTTCAAATCCTGGACGAGCCCTTGCTTTTGTATCACTACCCAGTCTGAACCAATGACTCATTTAATAACTTCTCATAATTCAGACAGAATGCCTGATCATGTGTTTTGGTTTTGGTATTAAACATTTCAATTCATGAATTTTAAATCAGGCGTCATGCCGGAGATATGCCCTTCGATAGCTCAGTTGATAGACCGGTGGACTGTAGGGGTAGAATGCTGAAATCTATAGGTCGCTTGTTCGAATCCTGCTCGAAGGAATTTTTTTAATAGGGAGATCTAAGTAAATTTGTTATGTCTGCATAGACTTTCATTATATTGAATAGGTCGTTGTGAACATCGCCTTTTGTTCAAATCCGGAAAGATTCCTCACTATTGTATAATTGCCCATTCAAGATCAAATTTTTACTTAATAATAACAATTTCTCATCAATCTGACAGATTGTCCGATCATGTGTTTTTTTCATGTTATATCTCAATTTATGAACTCCAACTCAGGAGTAATGCTTCCATAGGCGTGTGTCCTTCGATAGCTCAGTTGGTAGAGCGGTGGACTGTAGTGATACAAAGCTGATATCCATAGGTCGCTGGTTCGAATCCGGCTCGAAGGAGCTTTTGAAACAGATGAATTTTTACACAATATATGATTTGAGTTTCCCCCTTCCCCTCTCCGGTTCTCTGTCTTACGTAATATATCGCAATATTTCTCTTTCTCCATTTCAATGCTATCTTATCATGTCAGTCCAAAATACCCCAATATCTGCATAGAGTTTAAGTTTTTCAAAAATGAACGCTGAAAATGTCGTTGTAAACCTCAAGCTATCGATTGGCTCGTTGGTCTATGTGCATGATTCTCGCTTTCGGTGCAAGAGGTCCCGTGTTCAAATCACGGACGAGACTTCGCTTTTGTATCACTTCCCAGTCTGAACCAATATCTCATTTATTAACTTCTCGATATTAGGACAGAATATGTGATCATGTTTTTTGGTTTTTGTATTAAACATCTCCATTTATGAACGTCAACTCAGGCGTAATGCATTCCTAGTCGTGTGACCTTCGATAGCTCAGTTGGTAGAGCGGTGGACTGTAGTGATAGAAAGCTGATATCCATAGGTCGCTGGTTCGAATCCGGCTCGAAGGATCTTTTGAAATAGATTAAATTTGTAATTTTTGAACAATATATGATTTGAGTTTCACCCTTCCTCTCTCCGGTTCTCTGTCTTTCGTAATATATCGCAATGTTTCTATTTCTCCATGTCAATACTATCTTAACCTTCCAGATAAATTTTATAATAGATGAAATTTGTAATTTTTAAAACAATATATGACTTGAGTTTCACCTTTCCTCTCTCCGGTTCTCTTTCTTCCGTATTATATGTCAAGGTTTCTATTTATCCATGTCAATACTATTTTAACCTCTGAGTCCAAAATACCCCAATGTTTGCATAGAGTTTGATTATTTTAAAATCAAGGCTCAAAATGTCGTTGTAAACTTTGGCTATTGATGGGCTCGTTGGTCTAGGGGTATGATTCTCGCTTTGGGTGCGAGAGGTCTCGGGTTCAAATCCCGGACGAGCCCTTGCTGAACCAATGACTCATTTAATAACTTCTCATAATTCAGACAGAATGTCTGATCATGTGTTTTGGTTTTTGTATTAAACATTTCAATTCATGAATTTTAAATCAGGCGTCATACCGGAGATATGCCCTTCGATAGCTCAGTTGATAGATCGGTGGACTGTAGGGGTAGAATGCTGAGGTCTATAGGTCGCTGGTTCGAATCCGGCTCGAAGGAATTTTTTTAATAGGGAGATCTAAGTAAATTTGTTATGTCTGCATAGACTTTCATTATATTGAATAGGTCGTTGTGAACATCGCCTTTTGTTCAAATCCGGAAAGATTCCTCACTATTGTATAACTGCCCATTCAAGATCAAATTTTTACTTAATAATAACAATTTCTCATCAATCTGACAGATTGTCCGACCATGTGTTTTTTTCATGTTTTATCTCTATTTATGAACTCCAACTCAGGAATAATGCTTCCATAGACGTGTGTCCTTCGATAGCTCACTTGGTAGAGCCGTGGGCTGTAGTGATACAAAGCTGATATCCATAGGTCGCTGGTTCGAATCCGGCTCGAAGCAGCTTTTGAAACAGATGAAATTTGTAAGTTTTAAACAATATATGATTTGAGTTTCACCCTTCCTCTCTCAGGTTCTCTGCCTTGCGTAATATATCGCAATGTTTCTATTTCTCCATTTCAATACTATCTTATCATGTCAGTCCAAAATACACCATTGTCTGCATAGAGTTTGATTATTTTAAAATCAAGGCTGAAAATGTCGTTTTTTCGATGGGCTCGTTGGTCTAGGGGTATGATTTTCGCTTTCGGTGCGAGAGGTCCCGTGTTTAAATCACGGATGAGACTTCGCTTTTGTATCACTTCCCAGTCTGAACCAATATCTCATTTATTAACTTCTCAATATTAGGACAGAATATCTGATCATGTTTTTTGGTTTTTGTATTAAACATCTACATTTATGAACGTCAACTCAGGCGTAATGCATTCCTAGTCGTGTGTCCTTCGATAGCTCAGTTGGTAGAGCGGTGGACTGTAGTGATAGGAAGCTGATATCCATAGGTCGCTGGTTCGAATCCGGCTCGAAGGATCTTTTGAAATAGATTAAATTTGTAATTTTTGAACAATATATGATTTGAGTTTCACCCTTCCTCTCTCCGGTTCTCTGTCTCTCGTAATATATCGCAATGTTTCTATTTCTCCATGTCAATACTATCTTAACCCTCCAGATAAATTTTATAATAGATGAAATTTGTAATTTTTAAAACAATATATGACTTGTGTTTCACCTTTCCTCTCTCCGGTTCTCTTTCTTCCGTATTATATGTCAAGGTTTCTATTTATCCATGTCAATACTATCTTAACCTCTGAGTCCAAAATACCCCAATGTTTGCTTGAGTTTGATTATTTTAAAATCAAGGCTCAAAATGTCGTTGTAAACTTCGGCTATTTATGGGTTCGTTGGTCTAGGGGTATGATTCTCGCTTTGGGTGCGAGAGGTCCCGGGTTCAAATCCCGGACGAGCCCTTGCTTTTGTATCACTACCCAGTCTGAACCAATGACTCATTTAATAACTTCTCTTAATTCAGACAGAATGTCTGATCATGTGTTTTGGTTTTTGTATTAAACATTTCAAATCATGAATTTTAAATCAGGCGTCATGCCGGAGATATGCCCTTCGATAGCTCAGTTGATAGACCGGTGGACTGTAGGGGTAGAATGCTGAGATCTATAGGTTGCTGATTCGAATCCGGCTCGAAGGAATTTTTTTAATAGGGAGATCTAAGTAAATTTGTTATGTCTGCATAGACTTTCATTATATTGAATATTTTGTTGTGAACATAGCCTTTTGTTCAAATCCGGGACGATTCCTCACTATTGTATAACTGCCCAGTCGAGTTCAAATTTTTACCTTATAATAACAATTTCTCATCAATCTGACAGATTGTCCCATCATGTGTTTTTTTCATGTTTTATCTCAATTTATGAACTCCAACTCAGGAGCCCATTCAAGATTAAATTTTAACTTAATAATAATAATTTCTCATCAATCTGACAGATTGTCCGGCTCGTTGGTCTAGGGGTATGATTCTCGCTCTGGGTGCGAGAGGTCCCGGGTTCAAATCTCGGACGAGCCCTTGCTTTTGTATCACTACCCAGTCTGAACCAATGACTCATTTAATAACTTCTCATAATTCAGACAGAATGTTTTGATCATGTGTTTTGGTTTTTGTATTAAACATTTCAATTCATGAATTTTAAATCAGGGTTCATGCCGGAGATATGCCCTTTGATAGCTCAGTTGATATACCGGAGGACTGTAGGGGTAAAATGCTGAGATCTACAGGTCGCTGGTTCGAATCCGACTCGAAGGAATTTTTTTAATAGGGAGATCTAATGAATTTGTTATGTCTGCATAGACTTTCATTATATTAAATATTTCGTTGTGAACATCGCCCTTTGTTCAAATCCGGGACGATTCCTCACTATTGTATAACTGCCCAGTCGAGATCAAATTTTTACCTTATAATAACAATTTCTCATCAATCTGACAGATTGTCCCATCATGTGTTTTTTATGTTTTATCTCAATTTATGAACTCCAACTCAGGAGCCCATACAAGATCAAATCTTTACTTAATAATAACAATTTCCATCAATCTGACTGATTGTCCGATCATGTTTTTTTTTTCATGTTTAATCTTAATTTAGGAACTCCACCTCTGGAGTAATGCTTCCATGGACGTGTGTCCTTCGATAGCTCAGTTGGTAGAGCGGTGGACTGTAGTGATACAAAGCTGATATCCATAGGTCGCTGGTTCGAATCCGGCTCGCAGGAGCTTTTGAAACAGATGAAATTTGTAATTTTTAAGCAATATATGATTTGAGTTTCACCCTTCCGCTCTCCGATTCTCTGTCTTACGTAATATATCGCAATGTTTCTATTTCTCCATTTCGATACTATCTTATCCTGTCAGTCCAAAATACCCCAATGTCTGAATAGAGTTTAAGCATTTCAAAAATGAACGCTGAAAATGTCGTTGTAAACCTCAAGCTATCATGTGATCCGATCATGTTTTTTTTTCATGTTTTATCTCTATTTATGAACTCCAACTCAGGAGTAATGCTTCCATAGACGTGTGTCCTTCGATAGCTCACTTGGTAGAGCCGTGGGCTGTAGTGATACAAAGCTGATATCCATAGGTCGCTGGTTCGAATCCGGCTCGAAGCAGCTTTTGAAACAGATGAAATTTGTAAGTTTTAAACAATATATGATTTGAGTTTCACCCTTCCTCTCTCAGGTTCTCTGTCTTGCGTAATATATCGCAATGTTTCTATTTCTCCATTTCAATACTATCTTATCATGTCAGTCCAAAATACCCCAATGTCTGCATAGAGTTTGATTATTTTAAAATCAAGGCTGAAAATGTCGTTTTTTCGATGGGCTCGTTGGTCTAGGGGTATGATTTTCGCTTTCGGTGCGAGAGGTCCCGTGTTTAAATCACGGATGAGACTTCGCTTTTGTATCACTTCCCAGTCTGAACCAATATCTCATTTATTAACTTCTCAATATTAGGACAGAATATCTGATCATGTTTTTTGGTTTTTGTATTAAACATCTACATTTATGAACGTCAACTCAGGCGTAATGCACACCTAGTCGTGTGTCCTTCGATAGCTCAGTTGGTAGAGCGGTGGACTGTAGTGATAGGAAGCTGATATCCATAGGTCGCTGGTTCGAATCCGGCTCGAAGGATCTTTTGAAATAGATTAAATTTTTAAATTTTTGAACAATATATGATTTGAGTTTCACCCTTCCTCTCTCCGGTTCTCTGTCTCTCGTAATATATCGCAATGTTTCTATTTCTCCATGTCAATACTATCTTAACCCTCCAGATAAATTTTATAATAGATGAAATTTGTAATTTTTAAAACAATATATGACTTGTGTTTCACCTTTCCTCTCTCCGGTTCTCTTTCTTCCGTATTATATGTCAAGGTTTCTATTTATCCATGTCAATACTATCTTAACCTCTGAGTCCAAAATACCCCAATGTTTGCAGAGAGTTTGATTTTTTTAAAATCAAGGCTCAAAATGTCGTTGTAAACTTCGGCTATTTATGGGCTCGTTGGTCTAGGGGTATGATTTTCGCTTTGGGTGCGAGAGGTCTCGGGTTCAAATCCCGGACGAGCCCTTGCTTTTGTATCACTACCCAGTCTGAACCAATGACTCATTTAATAACTTCTCATAATTCAGACAGAATGTCTGATCATGTGTTTTGGTTTTTGTCTTAAACATTTCAATTCATGAATTTTAAATCAGGCGTCATACCGGAGATATGCCCTTCGGTAGCTCAGTTGATAGACCGGTGGACTGTAGAGGTAGAATGCTGAGGTCTATAGGTCGCTTGTTCGAATCCGGCTCGAAGGAATTTTTTTAATAGGGAGATCTAAGTAAATTTGTTATGTCTGCATAGACTTTCATTATATTGAATAGGTCGTTGTGAACATCGCCTTTTGTTCAAATCCGGAAAGATTCCTCACTATTGTATAACTGCCCATTCAAGATCAAATTTTTACCTAATAATAACAATTTCTCATCAATCTGACAGATTGTCCGATCATGTGTTTTTTTCATGTTATATCTCAATTTATGAACTCCAACTCCGGAGTAATGCTTCTATAGACGAGTGTCCTTCGATAGCTCAGTTGGTAGAGCGGTGGACTGTAGTGATACAAAGCTGATATCCATAGGTCGCTGGTTCGAATCCGGCTCGAAGGAGCTTTTGAAACAGATGAAATTTGTAATTTTTACACAATATATGATTTGAGTTTCCCCCTTCCCCTCTCCGGTTCTCTGTCTTACGTAATATATCGCAATATTTCTATTTCTCCATTTCAATGCTATCTTATCCTGTCAGTCCAAAATACCCCAATATCTGCATAGAGTTTAAGTATTTCAAAAATGAACGCTGAAAATGTCGTTGTAAACCTCAAGCTATCGATTGGCTCGTTGGTCTATGTGTATGATTCTCGCTTTCGGTGCAAGAGGTCCCGTGTTCAAATCACGGACGAGACTTCGCTTTTGTATCACTTCCCAGTCTGAACCAATATCTCATTTATTAACTTCTCGATATTAGGACAGAATATCTGATCATGTTTTTTGGTTTTTGTATTAAAAATCTCCATTTATGAACGTCAACTCAGGCGTAATGCATTCCTAGTCGTGTGACCTTCGATAGCTCAGTTGGTAGAGCGGTGGACTGTAGTGATAGAAAGCTGATATCCATAGGTCGCTGGTTCGAATCCGGCTCGAAGGATCTTTTGAAATAGATTAAATTTGTAATTTTTGAACAATATATGATTTGAGTTTCACCCTTCCTCTCTCCGGTTCTCTGTCTTTTGTAATATATCGCAATGTTTCTATTTCTCCATGTCAATACTATCTTAACCTTCCAGATAAATTTTATAATAGATGAAATTTGTAATTTTTAAAACAATATATGACTTGAGTTTCACCTTTCCTCTCTCCGGTTCTCTTTCTTCCGTATTATATGTCAAGGTTTCTATTTATCCATGTCAATACTATCTTAACCTCTGAGTCCAAAATACCCCAATGTTTGCATAGAGTTTGATTATTTTAAAATCAAGGCTCAAAATGTCGTTGTAAACTTCGGCTATTGATGGGCTCGTTGGTCTAGGGGTCTGATTCTCGCTTTGGGTGCGAGAGGTCCCGGGTTCAGATCCCAGACGAGCCCTTGCTTTTGTATCACTACCCAGTCTGAACCAATGACTCATTTAATAACTTCTCATAATTCAGACAGAATGTCTGATCATGTGTTTTGGTTTTTGTATTAAACATTTCAATTCATGAATTTTAAATCAGGCGTCATGCCGGAGATATGCCCTTCGATAGCTCAGTTGATAGACCGGTGGACTGTAGGGGTAGAATTCTGAGATCTATAGGTCGCTGGTTCGAATCCAGCTCGAAGGAACTTTTTTAATAGGGAGATCTAAGTAAATTTGTTATGTCTGCATAGACTTTCATTATATTGAATAGGTCGTTGTGAACATCGCCTTTTGTTCAAATCCGGAAAGATTCCTCACTATTGTATAAATGCCCATTCAAGATCAAATTTTTACTTAATAATAACAATTTCTCATCAATCTGACAGATTGTCCGATCATGTTTTTTTTTTCATGTTATATCTCAATTTATGAACTCCAACTCAGGAGTAATGCTTCCATAGACGTGTGTCCTTCGATAGCTCAGTTGGTAGAGCGGTGAACTGTAGTGATACAAAGCTGATATCCATAGGTCGCTGGTTCGGATCCGGCTCGAAGGAGCTTTTGAAACAGATGAAATTTGTAATTTTTACACAATAAATGATTTGAGTTTCACCCTTCCTCTCTCCGGTTCTCTGTCTTACGTAATATATCGCAATATTTCTATTTCTCCATTTCAATACTATCTTATCCTGTCAGTCCAAAATACCCCAATATCTGCATAGAGTTTAAGTATTTCAAAAATGAACGCTGAAAATGTCGTTGTAAACCTCAAGCTATCGATTGGCTCGTTGGTCTATTTGTATGATTCTCGCTTTCGGTGCGAGAGGTCCAGTGTTCAAATCACGGACGACACTTCGATTTTGTATCACTTCCCAGTCTGAACCAATATCTCATTTATTAACTTCTCGATATTAGGACAGAATATCCGATCATGTTTTTTGGTTTTTGTATTAAACATCTCCATTTATGAACGTCAACTCAGGCGTAATGCATTCCTAGTCGTGTGACCTTCGATAGCTAAGTTGATAGAGCGGTGGACTGTAGTGATAGAAAGCTGATATCCATAGGTCGCTGGTTCGAATCCGGCTCGAAGGATCTTTTGAAATAGATTAAATTTGTAATTTTTGAACAATATATGATTTGAATTTCACCCTTCCTCTCTCCGGTTCTCTGTCTTTCGTAATATATCGCAATGTTTCTATTTCTCCATGTCAATACTATCTTAACATTCCAGATAAATTTTATAATAGATGAAATTTGTAATTTTTAAAACAATATATGACTTGAGTTTCACCTTTCCTCTCTCCGGTTCTCTTTCTTCCGTATTATATGTCAAGGTTTCTATTTATCCATGTCAATACTATCTTAACCTCTGAGTCCAAAATACCCCTATTCGCTATTTGATTAAGATCTACAGGTTTTAAAAACTAACCTAAAACTAGCAGAATAGTCTAACTGAATCATCACTGTGTACTTCAACATCAATTCCAGCATATAAGTCAATCATCTATAACAACATGGCTTCGCAGCCCAAGCAATCCCTGACCAGGAGTCTCCCGGATCCTGGCCTTTCACCAATTGACCCCTTGACGCAACAACAGGAGGGGCAAGCTAACTTCCAGATGAATCTCTAGGAGGCAATACAAAGAAATATAGTATACCAATTACCATCTTTTATTGCCAAATGCCTTGCCGAAAACTTCAACTCCGCGAACTTCACCTCTGAATACCTGCCTATGAGTCCTGGGCTAAAAGAATGTATGGAGGACCAAATGGTGTCTCTAAAAGAAATAAAACAAGATCTAGCTTCTATTAAAGAATCTCAAAGTTTTCAATCAACAAAATATGATGAGATTATTGCCAAGCAAAAAATAACAGATGACAAACTTATGCTCTATGGCAAAAAATAGGAGATCTAGAAGAGTTGGTCTATGACTTGGAGGACGAATTATACTATGCCACAGAAAAAATTGAGGAACAAGAGCGCCGATCTAGATTGGATAATCTAGAATTTCATGGCATCGCACCTAATGAAAATGAGGACACCGACAAATTGATAACAGAAATTGGAAAGATCATCCACGTGGACATCAAACCATCTGACATCTCTGTAACACATCGTTGTCCAACGCGAAACTCCAACATCCATAAACCGATTGTCGCAAAATTTACCAATCGCAAAATCAGAGCTAAAATTCTCAAAAATCATCACTTGATCAAAACCGCTACCAATTCAACATCCATAAGGAACCTATCCAAAGCATTTGTTGTTGAGAATTTGACCGACAAAAACAAGAACTTATTTTACAAAGCGAAAATTCTCAAAAGACAATGTGGTTACGCCTTCCTATGGACATCAAATGGCAAAGTGCTGATAAAAAAGAACAAAGACACTAACACTTTATCCATAACTGAAGATGAAGATCTTGATAAAATAAGATGAGTCTATTTAATTTTTTACTGCCATATCCTAGTAAATTATTCTATCATGTTATTGGTTTAAATAACTTCAGTCCCCATTGGAATAGCCCATCTAATGACTTTGCCCCCCTCGCCTCAACCAACCTAATGTTATCTAATTCGAACCCATTAGCATTCCTCATCTATGAGTGATCCTTATCCTACCTGGGAATCAACCAATTTTCATCCCGAAATTCCTTCTATTGCAAGTCGATACCTTGAAATATCCAATATCAATAGAGTAACTTCAAGTTTTCTAGCAACAGACTTTATTATATTGCACCATAACATCAGATCTTTGGCAAAATATGCCGATAATCTAGTTGAGCTAATTTCAAATTTTTGTATTCCACCTCAAATTATTGCTCTAAGCGAGACTAGGATCATGAGTGAAACTGCTGTTGTCAATATTGATATCTCTGGTTACACTTTCATTCATGCTCCCTCCTCTACTCGCGCAGGCGGTGTTGGTTTTTATATTAAGGACAATCTAAACTTTCATTTATGCACTGACTTCAGCCTTTGCCTCCCAAACTGTGAGGACTTGTGGATCGAACTCAAATATTTCCAACCAACCTCAAAAATTCAAAATCTTGTTGTCGGTGTAATATATAGACATCCAAAAAATAATATCCCATCATTCACCACAGCAATGTCTTGTTTATTTGAGAAGCTGGCGATGGCTAAAAAGCAATTTATTATATTAGGCGACTTCAATATAAATCTTTTTAATTCTTGTGACAATCCTACTACCAAGTATCTGGATATGCTAATGTCCAATTTCATATGTCCACTTATCACCAAACCAACCAGAGTGACCTCAACCTCCCACACATTAATTGACCATATCTACACTAATATCATAGATTCCCGCACTTCGTCATTTATTTTGCTCAGTGATCTCACCGACCACTTTTCCATAATGTGCACAATACCAGCAACTAATAGTAATGTTAAAACAAACACTCGCATGAAACGGGACATGACTAAATTTTGTGCTGACTCGTTCAGGCTAGAAGTTGAGTCAATGTGTAATAATTATACTAGTGTTATATTATCTGAAGTAAACTTCAATAGCTCATTTGATACTTTTCTTAGTCACTTCAAGTGGTTAATCAATGAGCATGCCCCATTAAGACCATTTTCGCGTAGAGAAAACAAATTTTATTCCAAACCTTGGATTACTAAAGGAATTCGTAATTCCATTAAACATAAGAACAAGATGTTCAAAAGTAAGTTCCTGAAGGGAAATTTATCCCAGCGTCTCCACTTTAAAAATTATAAAAACATTTTGACACATTTGCAGAGGAGATCAAAACAAATGTATTACCATAACATCCTAGAGAACAACAGAGGCGATGTTAAACGCACTTGGAAAACTATAAATGACATCATCAAAGTAAGGTCCAATGATGAAACCACTATCTCGGAACTGAAGCTTGAAAATGGTACCATAGTCTCAGACCCTGTCGCGATATCCGTTGAATTTAATAAATTTTTTTCATCCGTAGGAAAGAGACTTGCCGATAATGTCCCACACAGTACGAAATCTTTCAAAAGCCTTTTTGGGTGCTCCTACACAGAATTCGTTTTTTCTGGAGCCATCAACACCTTTAGAAGTTCACCAAGTAATAAGGAACCTGAAAAAAGGCAAAGCAGTTGGGCATGATAATATTCCTTCTTTTTTCTTAAAATTAGTCGCAGACAGCATATCCCCAGCTTTGAGTCATTTCTTTAATCTATCATTTAGTTTAGGAATTTTTCCCTCCGCTCTGAAGATTGCTAGGGTAATACCCATCTTCAAAAGTGGCAACAAAAATAATCCTTCAAATTATAGGCCAATTTCAATTCTACCCTGTATCGGCATCGTCCTGGAAAAATTAGTCTATAAAAGAATGCTCAACTTCTGTAACAAATTCAATCTGATCGACAAATGCCAATTCGGATTTCAATCCAATCACTCGACTTCCCATGCCATCCTAGATCTTATTTCATTTATCTATGAAATAATTGATAAAGGGGAGTCTGTCTGTTGTGCATTCCTGGATTTAAAGAAGGCCTTTGACACAGTTGATCATCAAATTCTTGTCCAAAAGTTGATACACTGTGGTTTTAGAGGTAACGCATGCAAACTATTATGTAATTACCTGAGTGGTCGATCACAGTTTGTTGAAGTAGGATGTCATAGGTCTCCGATGTTGCCCATCCACTGTGAAATTGTCCAAGGTTCGGTCATTGGACCATTGGCTTTCTTACTTTTCATAAATGATTTGTCGAACTGTTCGAATCTTTTAACAAAACTCTTCGCCGATGACGCTTGCTTGCTTGCCAGTGCCAAAGATTCAACCACGCTCCAAAATACTATGAACACTGAAATAGATAAAATAATTGAGTGGATGTTATGCAACAAACTCACTGTGAACGTAAAAAAATCTAAAGTCATGCTATTCAGTCCTAAATCAATTAAAAAACATCCCAACATGTTAATCAAAATCAGGGGGGTTGCTCTGGAAGTTGTTCAATCCTTTAAATATCTCGGGCTCTATATAGATAGTAACTTAAAATGGAACACTCATATTACCGAGATGCACAAGAAATTGTCAAGGTCTGTTGGGATTTTGGGAAAACTTAGGCATTATGTGCAGGATGCTACCCTGCGAACCATTTATTTTGCTCTTTTTCAATCCCGCATCCAATATGCTATAACTGCATGGGGCTCTGCAACACAAACCAACATTCACAAATTGGAGGTCTTACAGAATAAAGCTGTTAGAACTCTCTCCAGAGCGTCTATTCGTACAAACTTAAACACCCTTTACCATAAAACCAGGGTGTTGAAACTATCCGACATTTATACTCTAGAGATTGCCAAAGTTATGCACCAATTTCAGAATAATTACTTGCCCACAGCGTTCGACAATTATTTTGTTTCGCTTACCTCTGTGCATGAACACAACACACGCTCTTCGACCAAATCCAATCTTTTTGTACCTCGCTTTTCGCTGAGCAAATCTCAAAATTCCCTGAAATACAAAGGCGTAATAATTTGGAATAACAATCCCCAAAGTTTACGTGACTCCACATATGCTACTTTCAAAATAAAATAAAAAAAATTCATGCTTTCATCCTACCTGTCTTTCTCCAGCACATCTGTTTGATGTGCTTACTGACTTTCCCTCGGCACTGCCAGCAGAATACTTGATTAGGTCAAGGCTCAAAATGTCGTTGTAAACTTCGGCTATTGATGGGCTCGTTGGTCTAGGGGTCTGATTCTCGCTTTGGGTGCGAGAGGTCCCGAGTTCAGATCCCGGACGAGCCCTTGCTTTTGTATCACTACCCAGTCTGAACCAATGACTCATTTAATAAATTCTCATAATTCAGACAGAATGTCTGATCATGTGTTTTGGTTTTTGTATTAAACATTTCAAATCATGAATTTTAAATCAGGCGTCATGCCGGAGATATGCCCTTCGATAGCTCAGTTGATAGACCGGTGGACTGTAGGGGTAGAATGCTGAGATCTATAGGTCGCTGGTTCGAATCCGGCTCGAAGGAACTTTTTTAATAGGGAGATCTAAGTAAATTTGTTATGTCTGCATAGACTTTCATTATATTGAATAGGTCGTTGTGAACATCGACTTTTGTTCAAATCCGGAAAGATTCCTCACTATTGTATAAATGCCCATTCAAGATCAAATTTTTACTTAATAATAACAATTTCTCATCAATCTGAGATGATTGTCCGATCATGTTTTTTTTTTTCATGTTATATCTCAATTTATGAACTCCAACTCAGGAGTAATGCTTCCATAGACGTGTGTCCTTCGATAGCTCGGTTGGTAGAGCGGTGGACTGTAGTGATACAAAGCTGATATCCATAGGTCGCTGGTTCGAATCCGACTCGAAGGAGCTTTTGAAACAGATGAAATTTGTAATTTTTACACAATAAATTATTTGAGTTTCACCCTTCCTCTCTCCGGTTCTCTGTCTTACGTAATATATCACAATATTTCTATTTCTCCATTTCAATACTATCTTATCCTGTCAGTCCAAAATACCCCAATATCTGCATAGAGTTTAAGTATTTCAAAAATGAACGCTGAAAATGTCGTTGTAAACCTCAAGCTATCGATTGGCTCGTTGGTCTATGTGTATGATTCTCGCTTTCGGTGCAAGAGGTCCCGTGTTCAAATCACGGACGAGACTTCGCTTTTGTATCACTTCCCAGTCTGAACCAATATCTCATTTATTAACTTCTCGATATTAGGACAGAATATGTGATCATGTTTTTTGGTTTTTGTATTAAACATCTCCATTTATGAACGTCAACTCAGGCGTAATGCATTCTTAGTCGTGTGACCTTCGATAGCTCAGTTGGTAGAGCGGTGGACTGTAGTGATAGAAAGCTGTTATCCATAGGTCGCTGGTTCGAATCCGGCTCGAAGGATCTTTTGAAATAGATTAAATTTGTAATTTTTGAACAATATATGATTTGAGTTTCACCCTTCCTCTCTCCGGTTCTCTGTCTTTCGTAATATATCGCAATGTTTCTATTTCTCCATGTCAATACTATCTTAACCTTCCAGATAAATTTTATAATAGATGAAATTTGTAATTTTTAAAACAATATATGACTTGAGTTTCACCTTTCCTCTCTCCGGTTCTCTTTCTTCCGTATTATATGTCAAGGTTTCTATTTATCCATGTCAATACTATTTTAACCTCTGAGTCCAAAATACCCCAATGTTTGCATAGAGTTTGATTATTTTAAAATCAAGGCTCAAAATGTCGTTGTAAACTTTGGCTATTGATGGGCTCGTTGGTCTAGGGGTATGATTCTCGCTTTGGGTGCGAGAGGTCTCGGGTTCAAATCCCGGACGAGCCCTTGCTGAACCAATGACTCATTTAATAACTTCTCATAATTCAGACAGAATGTCTGATCATGTGTTTTGGTTTTTGTATTAAACATTTCAATTCATGAATTTTAAATCAGGCGTCATACCGGAGATATGCCCTTCGATAGCTCAGTTGATAGATCGGTGGACTGTAGGGGTAGAATGCTGAGGTCTATAGGTCGCTGGTTCGAATCCGGCTCGAAGGAATTTTTTTAATAGGGAGATCTAAGTAAATTTGTTATGTCTGCATAGACTTTCATTATATTGAATAGGTCGTTGTGAACATCGCCTTTTGTTCAAATCCAGAAAGATTCCTCACTATTGTATAACTGCCCATTCAAGATCAAATTTTTACTTAATAATAACAATTTCTCATCAATCTGACAGATTGTCCGACCATGTGTTTTTTTCATGTTTTATCTCAATTTATGAACTCCAACTCAGGCGTAATGCTTCCATAGACGTGTGTCCTTCGATAGTTCAGTTGGTAGAGCGGTGGACTGTAGTGATACAAAGCTGATATCCATAGGTCGCTGGTTCGAATCCAACTCGAAGGAGCTTTTGAAACAGATGAAATTTGTAATTTTTACACAATATATGATTTGAGTTTCACCCTTCATCTCTCTGGTTCTCTGTCTTACGTAATATATCGCAATATTTCTATTTCTCCATTTCAATACTATCTTATCCTGTCAGTCCAAAATACCCCAATATCTGCATAGAGTTTAAGTATTTCAAAAAAGAAAGCTGAAAATGTCGTTGTAAACCTCAAGCTATCGATTGGCTCGTTGGTCTATGTGTATGATTCTCGCTTTCGGTGCGAGAGGTCCCGTGTTCAAATCACGTACGAGACTTCACTTCTGTATCACTTCCCAGTCTGAACCAATATCTCATTTATTAACTTCTCGATATTAGGACAGAATATCTGATCATGTTTTTTGGTTATTGTATTAAACATCTCCATTTATGAACGTCAACTCAGGCGTAATGCATTCCTAGTCGTGTGACCTTCGATAGCTCAGTTGGTAGAGCGGTGGACTGTAGTGATAGAAAGCTGATATCCATAGGTCGCTGGTTCGAATCCGGCTCGAAGGATCTTTTGAAATAGATTAAATTTGTAATTTTTGAACAATATATGATTTGAGTTTCACCCTTCCTCTCTCCGGTTCTCTGTCTTTCGTAATATATCGCAATGTTTCTATTTCTCCATGTCAATACTATCTTAACCTTCCAGATAAATTTTATAATAGATGAAATTTGTAATTTTTAAAACAATATATGGCTTGAGTTTCACCTTTCCTCTCTCCGGTTTTCATTCTTCCGTATTATATGTCAAGGTTTCTATTTATCCATGTCAGTACTATCTTAACCTCTGAGTCCAAAATACCCCAATGTTTGCTTGAGTTTGATTATTTTAAAATCAAGGCTCAAAATGTCGTTGTAAACTTCGGCTATTTATGGGCTCGTTGGTCTAGGGGTATGATTCTCGCTTTGGGTGCGAGAGGTCCCGGGTTCAAATCCCGGACGAGCCCTTGCTTTTGTTTCACTACCCAGTCTGAACCAATGACTCATTTAATAACTTCTCTTAATTCAGACAGAATGTCTGATCATGTGTTTTGGTTTTTGTATTAAACATTTCAAATCATGAATTTTAAATCAGGCGTCATGCCGGAGATATGCCCTTCGATAGCTCAGTTGATAGACCGGTGGACTGTAGGGGTAGAATGCTGAGATCTATAGGTTGCTGATTCGAATCCGGCTCGAAGGAATTTTTTTAATAGGGAGATCTAAGTAAATTTGTTATGTCTGCATAGACTTTCATTATATTGAATATTTTGTTGTGAACATAGCCTTTTGTTCAAATCCGGGACGATTCCTCACTATTGTATAACTGCCCAGTCGAGTTCAAATTTTTACCTTATAATAACAATTTCTCATCAATCTGACAGATTGTCCCATCATGTGTTTTTTTCATGTTTTATCTCAATTTATGAACTCCAACTCAGGAGCCCATTCAAGATTAAATTTTAACTTAAAAATAACAATTTCTCATCAATCTGACAGATTGTCCGGCTCGTTGGTCTAGGGGTATGATTCTCGCTCTGGGTGCGAGAGGTCCCGGGTTCAAATCTCGGTCGAGCCCTTGCTTTTGTATCACTACCCAGACTGAACCAATGACTCATTTAATAACTTCTCATAATTCAGACAGAATGTTTTGATCATGTGTTTTGGTTTTTGTATTAAACATTTCAATTCATGAATTTTAAATCAGGGTTCATGCCGGAGATATGCCCTTTGATAGCTCAGTTGATATACCGGAGGACTGTAGGGGTAAAATGCTGAGATCTACAGGTCGCTGGTTCGAATCCGACTCGAAGGAATTTTTTTAATAGGGAGATCTAATGAATTTGTTATATCTGCATAGACTTTCATTATATTAAATATTTCGTTGTGAACATCGCCCTTTGTTCAAATCCGGGACGATTCCTCACTATTGTATAACTGCCCAGTCGAGATCAAATTTTTACCTTATAATAACAATTTCTCATCAATCTGACAGATTGTCCCATCATGTGTTTTTTATGTTTTATCTCAATTTATGAACTCCAACTCAGGAGCCCATACAAGATCAAATCTTTACTTAATAATAACAATTTCCATCAATCTGACTGATTGTCCGATCATGTTTTTTTTTTCATGTTTAATCTTAATTTAGGAACTCCACCTCAGGAGTAATGCTTCCATGGACGTGTGTCCTTCGATAGCTCAGTTGGTAGAGCGGTGGCCTGTAGTGATACAAAGCTGATATCCATAGGTCGCTGGTTCGAATACGGCTCGCAGGAGCTTTTGAAACAGATGAAATTTGTAATTTTTAAGCAATATATGATTTGAGTTTCACCCTTCCGCTCTCCGATTCTCTGTCTTACGTAATATATCGCAATGTTTCTATTTCTCCATTTCGATACTATCTTATCCTGTCAGTCCAAAATACCCCAATGTCTGAATAGAGTTTAAGCATTTCAAAAATGAACGCTGAAAATGTCGTTGTAAACCTCAAGCTATCATGTGATCCGATCAAGTTTTTTTTTCATGTTTTATCTCTATTTATGAACTCCAACTCAGGAGTAATGCTTCCATAGACGTGTGTCCTTCGATAGCTCACTTGGTAGAGCCGTGGGCTGTAGTGATACAAAGCTGATATCCATAGGTCGCTGGTTCGAATCCGGCTCGAAGGAGCTTTTGAAACAGATGAAATTTGTAATTTTTACACAATAAATGATTTGAGTTTCACCCTTCCTCTCTCCGGTTCTCTGTCTTACGTAATATATCGCAATATTTCTATTTCTCCATTTCAATACTATCTTATCCTGTCAGTCCAAAATACCCCAATATCTGCATAGAGTTTAAGTATTTCAAAAATGAACGCTGAAAATGTCGTTGTAAACCTCAAGCTATCGATTGGCTCGTTGGTCTATTTGTATGATTCTCGCTTTCGGTGCGAGAGGTCCCGTGTTCAAATCACGGACGACACTTCGATTTTGTATCACTTCCCAGTCTGAACCAATATCTCATTTATTAACTTCTCGATATTAGGACAGAATATCCGATCATGTTTTTTGGTTTTTGTATTAAACATCTCCATTTATGAACGTCAACTCAGGCGTAATGCATTCCTAGTCGTGTGACCTTCGATAGCTAAGTTGATAGAGCGGTGGACTGTAGTGATAGAAAGCTGATATCCATAGGTCGCTGGTTCGAATCCGGCTCGAAGGATCTTTTGAAATAGATTAAATTTGTAATTTTTGAACAATATATGATTTGAATTTCACCCTTCCTCTCTCCGGTTCTCTGTCTTTCGTAATATATCGCAATGTTTCTATTTCTCCATGTCAATACTATCTTAACATTCCAGATAAATTTTATAATAGATGAAATTTGTAATTTTTAAAACAATATATGACTTGAGTTTCACCTTTCCTCTCTCCGGTTCTCTTTCTTCCGTATTATATGTCAAGGTTTCTATTTATCCATGTCAATACTATCTTAACCTCTGAGTCCAAAATACCCCTATTCGCTATTTGATTAAGATCTACAGGTTTTAAAAACTAACCTAAAACTAGCAGAATAGTCTAACTGAATCATCACTGTGTACTTCAACATCAATTCCAGCATATAAGTCAATCATCTATAACAACATGGCTTCGCAGCCCAAGCAATCCCTGACCAGGAGTCTCCCGGATCCTGGCCTTTCACCAATTGGCCCCTTGACGCAACAACAGGAGGGGCAAGCTAACTTCCAGATGAATCTCCAGGAGGCAATACAAAGAAATATAGTATACCAATTACCATCTTTTATTGCCAAATGCCTTGCCGAAAACTTCAACTCCGCGAACTTCACCTCTGAATACCTGCCTATGAGTCCTGGGCTAAAAGAATGTATGGAGGACCAAATGGTGTCTCTAAAAGAAATAAAACAAGATCTAGCTTCTATTAAAGAATCTCAAAGTTTTCAATCAACAAAATATGATGAGATTATTGCCAAGCAAAAAATAACAGATGACAAACTTATGCTCTATGGCAAAAAATAGGAGATCTAGAAGAGTTGGTCTATGACTTGGAGGACGAATTATACTATGCCACAGAAAAAAATGAGGAACAAGAGCGCCGATCTAGATTGGATAATCTAGAATTTCATGGCATCGCACCTAATGAAAATGAGGACACCGACAAATTGATAACAGAAATTGGAAAGATCATCCACGTGGACATCAAACCATCTGACATCTCTGTAACACATCGTTGTCCAACGCGAAACTCCAACATCCATAAACCGATTGTCGCAAAATTTACCAATCGCAAAATCAGAGCTAAAATTCTCAAAAATCATCACTTGATCAAAACCGCTACCAATTCAACATCCATAAGGAACCTATCCAAAGCATTTGTTGTTGAGAATTTGACCGACAAAAACAAGAACTTATTTTACAAAGCAAAAATTCTCAAAAGACAATGTGGTTACGCCTTCCTATGGACATCAAATGGCAAAGTGCTGATAAAAAAGAACAAAGACACTAACACTTTATCCATAACTGAAGATGAAGATCTTGATAAAATAAGATGAGTCTATTTAATTTTTTACTGCCATATCCTAGTAAATTATTCTATCATGTTATTGGTTTAAATAACTTCAGTCCCCATTGGAATAGCCCATCTAATGACTTTGCCCCCCTCGCCTCAACCAACCTAATGTTATCTAATTCGAACCCATTAGCATTCCTCATCTATGAGTGATCCTTATCCTACCTGGGAATCAACCAATTTTCATCCCGAAATTCCTTCTATTGCAAGTCGATACCTTGAAATATCCAATATCAATAGAGTAACTTCAAGTTTTCTAGCAACAGACTTTATTATATTGCACCATAACATCAGATCTTTGGCAAAATATGCCGATAATCTAGTTGAGCTAATTTCAAATTTTTGTATTCCACCTCAAATTATTGCTCTAAGCGAGACTAGGATCATGAGTGAAACTGCTGTTGTCAATATTGATATCTCTGGTTACACTTTCATTCATGCTCCCTCCTCTACTCGCGCAGGCGGTGTTGGTTTTTATATTAAGGACAATCTAAACTTTCATTTATGCACTGACTTCAGCCTTTGCCTCCCAAACTGTGAGGACTTGTGGATCGAACTCAAATATTTCCAACCAACCTCAAAAATTCAAAATCTTGTTGTCGGTGTAATATATAGACATCCAAAAAATAATATCCCATCATTCACCACAGCAATGTCTTGTTTATTTGAGAAGCTGGCGATGGCTAAAAAGCAATTTATTATATTAGGCGACTTCAATATAAATCCTTTTAATTCTTGTGACAATCCTACTACCAAGTATCTGGATATGCTAATGTCCAATTTCATATGTCCACTTATCACCAAACCAACCAGAGTGACCTCAACCTCCCACACATTAATTGACCATATCTACACTAATATCATAGATTCCCGCACTTCGTCATTTATTTTGCTCAGTGATCTCACCGACCACTTTTCCATAATGTGCACAATACCAGCAACTAATAGTAATGTTAAAACAAACACTCGCATGAAACGGGACATGACTAAATTTTGTGCTGACTCGTTCAGGCTAGAAGTTGAGTCAATGTGTAATAATTATACTAGTGTTATATTATCTGAAGTAAACTTCAATAGCTCATTTGATACTTTTCTTAGTCACTTCAAGTGGTTAATCAATGAGCATGCCCCATTAAGACCATTTTCGCGTAGAGAAAACAAATTTTATTCCAAACCTTGGATTACTAAAGGAATTCGTAATTCCATTAAACATAAGAACAAGATGTTCAAAAGTAAGTTCCTGAAGGGAAATTTATCCCAGCGTCTCCACTTTAAAAAATATAAAAACATTTTGACACATTTGCAGAGGAGATCAAAACAAATGTATTACCATAACATCCTAGAGAACAACAGAGGCGATGTTAAACGCACTTGGAAAACTATAAATGACATCATCAAAGTAAGGTCCAATGATGAAACCACTATCTCGGAACTGAAGCTTGAAAATGGTACCATAGTCTCAGACCCTGTCGCGATATCCGTTGAATTTAATAAATTTTTTTCATCCGTAGGAAAGAGACTTGCCGATAATGTCCCACACAGTACGAAATCTTTCAAAAGCCTTTTTGGGTGCTCCTACACAGAATTCGTTTTTTCTGGAGCCATCAACACCTTTAGAAGTTCACCAAGTAATAAGGAACCTGAAAAAAGGCAAAGCAGTTGGGCATGATAATATTCCTTCTTTTTTCTTAAAATTAGTCGCAGACAGCATATCCCCAGCTTTGAGTCATTTCTTTAATCTATCATTTAGTTTAGGAATTTTTCCCTCCGCTCTGAAGATTGCTAGGGTAATACCCATCTTCAAAAGTGGCAACAAAAATAATCCTTCAAATTATAGGCCAATTTCAATTCTACCCTGTATCGGCATCGTCCTGGAAAAATTAGTCTATAAAAGAATGCTCAACTTCTGTAACAAATTCAATCTGATCGACAAATGCCAATTCGGATTTCAATCCAATCACTCGACTTCCCATGCCATCCTAGATCTTATTTCATTTATCTATGAAATAATTGATAAAGGGGAGTCTGTCTGTTGTGCATTCCTGGATTTAAAGAAGGCCTTTGACACAGTTGATCATCAAATTCTTGTCCAAAAGTTGATACACTGTGGTTTTAGAGGTAACGCATGCAAACTATTATGTAATTACCTGAGTGGTCGATCACAGTTTGTTGAAGTAGGATGTCATAGGTCTCCGATGTTGCCCATCCACTGTGAAATTGTCCAAGGTTCGGTCATTGGACCATTGGCTTTCTTACTTTTCATAAATGATTTGTCGAACTGTTCGAATCTTTTAACAAAACTCTTCGCCGATGACGCTTGCTTGCTTGCCAGTGCCAAAGATTCAACCACGCTCCAAAATACTATGAACACTGAAATAGATAAAATAATTGAGTGGATGTTATGCAACAAACTCACTGTGAACGTAAAAAAATCTAAAGTCATGCTATTCAGTCCTAAATCAATTAAAAAACATCCCAACATGTTAATCAAAATCAGGGGGGTTGCTCTGGAAGTTGTTCAATCCTTTAAATATCTCGGGCTCTATATAGATAGTAACTTAAAATGGAACACTCATATTACCGAGATGCACAAGAAATTGTCAAGGTCTGTTGGGATTTTGGGAAAACTTAGGCATTATGTGCAGGATGCTACCCTGCGAACCATTTATTTTGCTCTTTTTCAATCCCGCATCCAATATGCTATAACTGCATGGGGCTCTGCAACACAAACCAACATTCACAAATTGGAGGTCTTACAGAATAAAGCTGTTAGAACTCTCTCCAGAGCGTCTATTCGTACAAACTTAAACACCCTTTACCATAAAACCAGGGTGTTGAAACTATCCGACATTTATACTCTAGAGATTGCCAAAGTTATGCACCAATTTCAGAATAATTACTTGCCCACAGCGTTCGACAATTATTTTGTTTCGCTTACCTCTGTGCATGAACACAACACACGCTCTTCGACCAAATCCAATCTTTTTGTACCTCGCTTTTCGCTGAGCAAATCTCAAAATTCCCTGAAATACAAAGGCGTAATAATTTGGAATAACAATCCCCAAAGTTTACGTGACTCCACATATGCTACTTTCAAAATAAAATAAAAAAAATTCATGCTTTCATCCTACCTGTCTTTCTCCAGCACATCTGTTTGATGTGCTTACTGACTTTCCCTCGGCACTGCCAGCAGAATACTTGATTAGGTCAAGGCTCAAAATGTCGTTGTAAACTTCGGCTATTGATGGGCTCGTTGGTCTAGGGGTCTGATTCTCGCTTTGGGTGCGAGAGGTCCCGAGTTCAGATCCCGGACGAGCCCTTGCTTTTGTATCACTACCCAGTCTGAACCAATGTCTCATTTAATAACTTCTCATAATTCAGACAGAATGTCTGATCATGTGTTTTGGTTTTTGTATTAAACATTTCAATTCATGAATTTTAAATCAGGCGTCATGCCGGAGATATGCCCTTCGATAGCTCAGTTGATAGACCGGTGGACTGTAGGGGTAGAATGCTGAGATCTATAGGTCGCTGGTTCGAATCCGGCTCGAAGGAACTTTTTTAATAGGGAGATCTAAGTAAATTTGTTATGTCTGCATAGACTTTCATTATATTGAATAGGTCGTTGTGAACATCGACTTTTGTTCAAATCCGGAAAGATTCCTCACTATTGTATAAATGCCCATTCAAGATCAAATTTTTACTTAATAATAACAATTTCTCATCAATCTGAGATGATTGTCCGATCATGTTTTTTTTTTTCATGTTATATCTCAATTTATGAACTCCAACTCAGGAGTAATGCTTCCATAGACGTGTGTCCTTCGATAGCTCGGTTGGTAGAGCGGTGGACTGTAGTGATACAAAGCTGATATCCATAGGTCGCTGGTTCGAATCCGACTCGAAGGAGCTTTTGAAACAGATGAAATTTGTAATTTTTACACAATAAATTATTTGAGTTTCACCCTTCCTCTCTCCGGTTCTCTGTCTTACGTAATATATCACAATATTTCTATTTCTCCATTTCAATACTATCTTATCCTGTTAGTCCAAAATACCCCAATATCTGCATAGAGTTTAAGTATTTCAAAAATGAACGCTGAAAATGTCGTTGTAAACCTCAAGCTATCGATTGGCTCGTTGGTCTATGTGTATGATTCTCGCTTTCGGTGCAAGAGGTCCCGTGTTCAAATCACGGACGAGACTTCGCTTTTGTATCACTTCCCAGTCTGAACCAATATCTCATTTATTAACTTCTCGATATTAGGACAGAATATGTGATCATGTTTTTTGGTTTTTGTATTAAACATCTCCATTTATGAACGTCAACTCAGGCGTAATGCATTCTTAGTCGTGTGACCTTCGATAGCTCAGTTGGTAGAGCGGTGGACTGTAGTGATAGAAAGCTGTTATCCATAGGTCGCTGGTTCGAATCCGGCTCGAAGGATCTTTTGAAATAGATTAAATTTGTAATTTTTGAACAATATATGATTTGAGTTTCACCCTTCCTCTCTCCGGTTCTCTGTCTTTCGTAATATATCGCAATGTTTCTATTTCTCCATGTCAATACTATCTTAACCTTCCAGATAAATTTTATAATAGATGAAATTTGTAATTTTTAAAACAATATATGACTTGAGTTTCACCTTTCCTCTCTCCGGTTCTCTTTCTTCCGTATTATATGTCAAGGTTTCTATTTATCCATGTCAATACTATTTTAACCTCTGAGTCCAAAATACCCCAATGTTTGCATAGAGTTTGATTATTTTAAAATCAAGGCTCAAAATGTCGTTGTAAACTTTGGCTATTGATGGGCTCGTTGGTCTAGGGGTATGATTCTCGCTTTGGATGCGAGAGGTCTCGGGTTCAAATCCCGGACGAGCCCTTGCTGAACCAATGACTCATTTAATAACTTCTCATAATTCAGACAGAATGTCTGATCATGTGTTTTGGTTTTTGTATTAAACATTTCAATTCATGAATTTTAAATCAGGCGTCATACCGGAGATATGCCCTTCGATAGCTCAGTTGATAGATCGGTGGACTGTAGGGGTAGAATGCTGAGGTCTATAGGTCGCTGGTTCGAATCCGGCTCAAAGGAATTTTTTTAATAGGGAGATCTAAGTAAATTTGTTATGTCTGCATAGACTTTCATTATATTGAATAGGTCGTTGTGAACATCGCCTTTTGTTCAAATCCGGAAAGATTCCTCACTATTGTATAACTGCCCATTCAAGATCAAATTTTTACTTAATAATAACAATTTCTCATCAATCTGACAGATTGTCCGACCATGTGTTTTTTTCATGTTTTATCTCAATTTATGAACTCCAACTCAGGCGTAATGCTTCCATAGACGTGTGTCCTTCGATAGTTCAGTTGGTAGAGCGGTGGACTGTAGTGATACAAAGCTGATATCCATAGGTCGCTGGTTCGAATCCAACTCGAAGGAGCTTTTGAAACAGATGAAATTTGTAATTTTTACACAATATATGATTTGAGTTTCACCCTTCCTCTCTCTGGTTCTCTGTCTTACGTAATATATCGCAATATTTCTATTTCTCCATTTCAATACTATCTTATCCTGTCAGTCCAAAATACCCCAATATCTGCATAGAGTTTAAGTATTTCAAAAAAGAAAGCTGAAAATGTCGTTGTAAACCTCAAGCTATCGATTGGCTCGTTGCTCTATGTGTATGATTCTCGCTTTCGGTGCGAGAGGTCCCGTGTTCAAATCACGTACGAGACTTCACTTCTGTATCACTTCCCAGTCTGAACCAATATCTCATTTATTAACTTCTCGATATTAGGACAGAATATCTGATCATGTTTTTTGGTTATTGTATTAAACATCTCCATTTATGAACGTCAACTCAGGCGTAATGCATTCCTAGTCGTGTGACCTTCGATAGCTCAGTTGGTAGAGCGGTGGACTGTAGTGATAGAAAGCTGATATCCATAGGTCGCTGGTTCGAATCCGGCTCGAAGGATCTTTTGAAATAGATTAAATTTGTAATTTTTGAACAATATATGATTTGAGTTTCACCCTTCCTCTCTCCGGTTCTCTGTCTTTCGTAATATATCGCAATGTTTCTATTTCTCCATGTCAATACTATCTTAACCTTCCAGATAAATTTTATAATAGATGAAATTTGTAATTTTTAAAACAATATATGGCTTGAGTTTCACCTTTCCTCTCTCCGGTTTTCATTCTTCCGTATTATATGTCAAGGTTTCTATTTATCCATGTCAGTACTATCTTAACCTCTGAGTCCAAAATACCCCAATGTTTGCTTGAGTTTGATTATTTTAAAATCAAGGCTCAAAATGTCGTTGTAAACTTCGCATATTTATGGGCTCGTTGGTCTAGGGGTATGATTCTCGCTTTGGGTGCGAGAGGTCCCGGGTTCAAATCCCGGACGAGCCCTTGCTTTTGTATCACTACCCAGTCTGAACCAATGACTCATTTAATAACTTCTCTTAATTCAGACAGAATGTCTGATCATGTGTTTTGGTT
This sequence comes from Styela clava, assembly GCF_964204865.1. Classification (NCBI taxonomy): domain Eukaryota; kingdom Metazoa; phylum Chordata; class Ascidiacea; order Stolidobranchia; family Styelidae; genus Styela; species Styela clava. The sequence continues at coordinate 8,407,399 of NC_135261.1, forward strand.
TTTGTATTAAACATTTCAAATCATGAATTTTAAATCAGGCGTCATGCCGGAGATATGCCCTTCGATAGCTCAGTTGATAGACCGGTGGACTGTAGGGGTAGAATGCTGAGATCTATAGGTTGCTGATTCGAATCCGGCTCGAAGGAATTTTTTTAATAGGGAGATCTAAGTAAATTTGTTATGTCTGCATAGACTTTCATTATATTGAATATTTTGTTGTGAACATAGCCTTTTGTTCAAATCCGGGACGATTCCTCACTATTGTATAACTGCCCAGTCGAGTTCAAATTTTTACCTTATAATAACAATTTCTCATCAATCTGACAGATTGTCCCATCATGTGTTTTTTTCATGTTTTATCTCAATTTATGAACTCCAACTCAGGAGCCCATTCAAGATTAAATTTTAACTTAATAATAACAATTTCTCATCAATCTGACAGATTGTCCGGCTCGTTGGTCTAGGGGTATGATTCTCGCTCTGGGTGCGAGAGGTCCCGGGTTCAAATCTCGGTCGAGCCCTTGCTTTTGTATCACTACCCAGTCTGAACCAATGACTCATTTAATAACTTCTCATAATTCAGACAGAATGTTTTGATCATGTGTTTTGGTTTTTGTATTAAACATTTCAATTCATGAATTTTAAATCAGGGTTCATGCCGGAGATATGCCCTTTGATAGCTCAGTTGATATACCGGAGGACTGTAGGGGTAAAATGCTGAGATCTACAGGTCGCTGGTTCGAATCCGACTCGAAGGAATTTTTTTAATAGGGAGATCTAATGAATTTGTTATATCTGCATAGACTTTCATTATATTAAATATTTCGTTGTGAACATCGCCCTTTGTTCAAATCCGGGACGATTCCTCACTATTGTATAACTGCCCAGTCGAGATCAAATTTTTACCTTATAATAACAATTTCTCATCAATCTGACAGATTGTCCCATCATGTGTTTTTTATGTTTTATCTCAATTTATGAACTCCAACTCAGGAGCCCATACAAGATCAAATCTTTACTTAATAATAACAATTTCCATCAATCTGACTGATTGTCCGATCATGTTTTTTTTTTCATGTTTAATCTTAATTTAGGAACTCCACCTCAGGAGTAATGCTTCCATGGACGTGTGTCCTTCGATAGCTCAGTTGGTAGAGCGGTGGCCTGTAGTGATACAAAGCTGATATCCATAGGTCGCTGGTTCGAATACGGCTCGCAGGAGCTTTTGAAACAGACGAAATTTGTAATTTTTAAGCAATATATGATTTGAGTTTCACCCTTCCGCTCTCCGATTCTCTGTCTTACGTAATATATCGCAATGTTTCTATTTCTCCATTTCGATACTATCTTATCCTGTCAGTCCAAAATACCCCAATGTCTGAATAGAGTTTAAGCATTTCAAAAATGAACGCTGAAAATGTCGTTGTAAACCTCAAGCTATCATGTGATCCGATCATGTTTTTTTTTCATGTTTTATCTCTATTTATGAACTCCAACTCAGGAGTAATGCTTCCATAGACGTGTGTCCTTCGATAGCTCACTTGGTAGAGCCGTGGGCTGTAGTGATACAAAGCTGATATCCATAGGTCGCTGGTTCGAATCCGGCTCGAAGCAGCTTTTGAAACAGATGAAATTTGTAAGTTTTAAACAATATATGATTTGAGTTTCACCCTTCCTCTCTCAGGTTCTCTGTCTTGCGTAATATATCGCAATGTTTCTATTTCTCCATTTCAATACTATCTTATCATGTTAGTCCAAAATACCCCAATGTCTGCATAGAGTTTGATTATTTTAAAATCAAGGCTGAAAATGTCGTTTTTTCGATGGGCTCGTTGGTCTAGGGGTATGATTTTCGCTTTCGGTGCGAGAGGTCCCGTGTTTAAATCACGGATGAGACTTCGCTTTTGTATCACTTCCCAGTCTGAACCAATATCTCATTTATTAACTTCTCAATATTAGGACAGAATATCTGATCATGTTTTTTGGTTTTTGTATTAAACATCTACATTTATGAACGTCAACTCAGGCGTAATGCACACCTAGTCGTGTGTCCTTCGATAGCTCAGTTGGTAGAGCGGTGGACTGTAGTGATAGGAAGCTGATATCCATAGGTCGCTGGTTCGAATCCGGCTCGAAGGATCTTTTGAAATAGATTAAATTTGTAATTTTTGAACAATATATGATTTGAGTTTCACCCTTCCTCTCTCCGGTTCTCTGTTTCTCGTAATATATCGCAATGTTTCTATTTCTCCATGTCAATACTATCTTAACCCTCCAGATAAATTTTATAATAGATGAAATTTGTAATTTTTAAAACAATATATGACTTGTGTTTCACCTTTCCTCTCTCCGGTTCTCTTTCTTCCGTATTATATGTCAAGGTTTCTATTTATCCATGTCAATACTATCTTAACCTCTGAGTCCAAAATACCCCAATGTTTGCAGAGAGTTTGATTATTTTAAAATCAAGGCTCAAAATGTCGTTGTAAACTTCGGCTATTTATGGGCTCGTTGGTCTAGGGGTATGATTTTCGCTTTGGGTGCGAGAGGTCTCGGGTTCAAATCCCGGACGAGCCCTTGCTTTTGTATCACTACCCAGTCTGAACCAATGACTCATTTAATAACTTCTCATAATTCAGACAGAATGTCTGATCATGTGTTTTGGTTTTTGTCTTAAACATTTCAATTCATGAATTTTAAATCAGGCGTCATACCGGAGATATGCCCTTCGGTAGCTCAGTTGATAGACCGGTGGACTGTAGAGGTAGAATGCTGAGGTCTATAGGTCGCTTGTTCGAATCCGGCTCGAAGGAATTTTTTTAATAGGGAGATCTAAGTAAATTTGTTATGTCTGCATAGACTTTCATTATATTGAATAGGTCGTTGTGAACATCGCCTTTTGTTTAAATCCGGAAAGATTCCTCACTATTGTATAACTGCCCATTCAAGATCAAATTTTTACTTAATAATAACAATTTCTCATCAATCTGACAGATTGTCCGATCATGTGTTTTTTTCATGTTATATCTCAATTTATGAACTCCAACTCCGGAGTAATGCTTCTATAGACGTGTGTCCTTCGATAGCTCAGTTGGTAGAGCGGTGGACTGTAGTGATACAAAGCTGATATCCATAGGTCGCTGGTTCGAATCCGGCTCGAAGGAGCTTTTGAAACAGATGAAATTTGTAATTTTTACACAATATATGATTTGAGTTTCCCCCTTCCCCTCTCCGGTTCTCTGTCTTACGTAATATATCGCAATATTTCTATTTCTCCATTTCAATGCTATCTTATCCTGTCAGTCCAAAATACCCCAATATCTGCATAGAGTTTAAGTATTTCAAAAATGAACGCTGAAAATGTCGTTGTAAACCTCAAGCTATCGATTGGCTCGTTGGTCTATGTGTATGATTCTCGCTTTCGGTGCAAGAGGTCCCGTGTTCAAATCACGGACGAGACTTTGCTTTTGTATCACTTCCCAGTCTGAACCAATATCTCATTTATTAACTTCTCGATATTAGGACAGAATATCTGATCATGTTTTTTGATTTTTGTATTAAACATCTCCATTTATGAACGTCAACTCAGGCGTAATGCATTCCTAGTCGTGTGACCTTCGATAGCTCAGTTGGTAGAGCGGTGGACTGTAGTGATAGAAAGCTGATATCCATAGGTCGCTGGTTCGAATCCGGCTCGAAGGATCTTTTGAAATAGATTAAATTTGTAATTTTTGAACAATATATGATTTGAGTTTCACCCTTCCTCTCTCCGGTTCTCTGTCTTTCGTAATATATCGCAATGTTTCTATTTCTCCATGCAAATACTATCTTAACCTTCCAGATAAATTTTATAATAGATGAAATTTGTAATTTTTAAAACAATATATGACTTGAGTTTCACCTTTCCTCTCTCCGGTTCTCTTTCTTCCGTATTATATGTCAAGGTTTCTATTTATCCATGTCAATACTATCTTAACCTCTGAGTCCAAAATACCCCAATGTTTGCATAGAGTTTGATTATTTTAAAATCAAGGCTCAAAATGTCGTTGTAAACTTCGGCTATTGATGGGCTCGTTGGTCTAGGGGTCTGATTCTCGCTTTGGGTGCGAGAGGTCCCGGGTTCAGATCCCAGACGAGCCCTTGCTTTTGTATCACTACCCAGTCTGAACCAATGACTCATTTAATAACTTCTCATAATTCAGACAGAATGTCTGATCATGTGTTTTGGTTTTTGTATTAAACATTTCAATTCATGAATTTTAAATCAGGCGTCATGCCGGAGATATGCCCTTCGATAGCTCAGTTGATAGACCGGTGGACTGTAGGGGTAGAATGCTGAGATCTATAGGTCGCTGGTTCGAATCCAGCTCGAAGGAACTTTTTTAATAGGGAGATCTAAGTAAATTTGTTATGTCTGCATAGACTTTCATTATATTGAATAGGTCGTTGTGAACATCGCCTTTTGTTCAAATCCGGAAAGATTCCTCACTATTGTATAAATGCCCATTCAAGATCAAATTTTTACTTAATAATAACAATTTCTCATCAATCTGACAGATTGTCCGATCATGTTTTTTTTTTCATGTTATATCTCAATTTATGAACTCCAACTCAGGAGTAATGCTTCCATAGACGTGTGTCCTTCGATAGCTCAGTTGGTAGAGCGGTGAACTGTAGTGATACAAAGCTGATATCCATAGGTCGCTGGTTCGAATCCGGCTCGAAGGAGCTTTTGAAACAGATGAAATTTGTAATTTTTACACAATAAATGATTTGAGTTTCACCCTTCCTCTCTCCGGTTCTCTGTCTTACGTAATATATCGCAATATTTCTATTTCTCCATTTCAATACTATCTTATCCTGTCAGTCCAAAATACCCCAATATCTGCATAGAGTTTAAGTATTTCAAAAATGAACGCTGAAAATGTCGTTGTAAACCTCAAGCTATCGATTGGCTCGTTGGTCTATTTGTATGATTCTCGCTTTCGGTGCGAGAGGTCCCGTGTTCAAATCACGGACGACACTTCGATTTTGTATCACTTCCCAGTCTGAACCAATATCTCATTTATTAACTTCTCGATATTAGGACAGAATATCTGATCATGTTTTTTGGTTATTGTATTAAACATCTCCATTTATGAACGTCAACTCAGGCGTAATGCATTCCTAGTCGTGTGACCTTCGATAGCTCAGTTGGTAGAGCGGTGGACTGTAGTGATAGAAAGCTGATATCCATAGGTCGCTGGTTCGAATCCGGCTCGAAGGATCTTTTGAAATAGATTAAATTTGTAATTTTTGAACAATATATGATTTGAGTTTCACCCTTCCTCTCTCCGGTTCTCTGTCTTTCGTAATATATCGCAATGTTTCTATTTCTCCATGTCAATACTATCTTAACCTTCCAGATAAATTTTATAATAGATGAAATTTGTAATTTTTAAAACAATATATGGCTTGAGTTTCACCTTTCCTCTCTCCGGTTTTCATTCTTCCGTATTATATGTCAAGGTTTCTATTTATCCATGTCAGTACTATCTTAACCTCTGAGTCCAAAATACCCCAATGTTTGCTTGAGTTTGATTATTTTAAAATCAAGGCTCAAAATGTCGTTGTAAACTTCGGATATTTATGGGCTCGTTGGTCTAGGGGTATGATTCTCGCTTTGGGTGCGAGAGGTCCCGGGTTCAAATCCCGGACGAGCCCTTGCTTTTGTATCACTACCCAGTCTGAACCAATGACTCATTTAATAACTTCTCTTAATTCAGACAGAATGTCTGATCATGTGTTTTGGTTTTTGTATTAAACATTTCAAATCATGAATTTTAAATCAGGCGTCATGCCGGAGATATGCCCTTCGATAGCTCAGTTGATAGACCGGTGGACTGTAGGGGTAGAATGCTGAGATCTATAGGTTGCTGATTCGAATCCGGCTCGAAGGAATTTTTTTAATAGGGAGATCTAAGTAAATTTGTTATGTCTGCATAGACTTTCATTATATTGAATATTTTGTTGTGAACATAGCCTTTTGTTCAAATCCGGGACGATTCCTCACTATTGTATAACTGCCCAGTCGAGTTCAAATTTTTACCTTATAATAACAATTTCTCATCAATCTGACAGATTGTCCCATCATGTGTTTTTTTCATGTTTTATCTCAATTTATGAACTCCAACTCAGGAGCCCATTCAAGATTAAATTTTAACTTAATAATAACAATTTCTCATCAATCTGACAGATTGTCCGGCTCGTTGGTCTAGGGGTATGATTCTCGCTCTGGGTGCGAGAGGTCCCGGGTTCAAATCTCGGTCGAGCCCTTGCTTTTGTATCACTACCCAGTCTGAACCAATGACTCATTTAATAACTTCTCATAATTCAGACAGAATGTTTTGATCATGTGTTTTGGTTTTTGTATTAAACATTTCAATTCATGAATTTTAAATCAGGGTTCATGCCGGAGATATGCCCTTTGATAGCTCAGTTGATATACCGGAGGACTGTAGGGGTAAAATGCTGAGATCTACAGGTCGCTGGTTCGAATCCGACTCGAAGGAATTTTTTTAATAGGGAGATCTAATGAATTTGTTATATCTGCATAGACTTTCATTATATTAAATATTTCGTTGTGAACATCGCCCTTTGTTCAAATCCGGGACGATTCCTCACTATTGTATAACTGCCCAGTCGAGATCAAATTTTTACCTTATAATAACAATTTCTCATCAATCTGACAGATTGTCCCATCATGTGTTTTTTATGTTTTATCTCAATTTATGAACTCCAACTCAGGAGCCCATACAAGATCAAATCTTTACTTAATAATAACAATTTCCATCAATCTGACTGATTGTCCGATCATGTTTTTTTTTTCATGTTTAATCTTAATTTAGGAACTCCACCTCAGGAGTAATGCTTCCATGGTCGTGTGTCCTTCGATAGCTCAGTTGGTAGAGCGGTGGCCTGTAGTGATACAAAGCTGATATCCATAGGTCGCTGGTTCGAATACGGCTCGCAGGAGCTTTTGAAACAGACGAAATTTGTAATTTTTAAGCAATATATGATTTGAGTTTCACCCTTCCGCTCTCCGATTCTCTGTCTTACGTAATATATCGCAATGTTTCTATTTCTCCATTTCGATACTATCTTATCCTGTCAGTCCAAAATACCCCAATGTCTGAATAGAGTTTAAGCATTTCAAAAATGAACGCTGAAAATGTCGTTGTAAACCTCAAGCTATCATGTGATCCGATCATGTTTTTTTTTCATGTTTTATCTCTATTTATGAACTCCAACTCAGGAGTAATGCTTCCATAGACGTGTGTCCTTCGATAGCTCACTTGGTAGAGCCGTGGGCTGTAGTGATACAAAGCTGATATCCATAGGTCGCTGGTTCGAATCCGGCTCGAAGCAGCTTTTGAAACAGATGAAATTTGTAAGTTTTAAACAATATATGATTTGAGTTTCACCCTTCCTCTCTCAGGTTCTCTGTCTTGCGTAATATATCGCAATGTTTCTATTTCTCCATTTCAATACTATCTTATCATGTCAGTCCAAAATACCCCAATGTCTGCATAGAGTTTGATTATTTTAAAATCAAGGCTGAAAATGTCGTTTTTTCGATGGGCTCGTTGGTCTAGGGGTATGATTTTCGCTTTCGGTGCGAGAGGTCCCGTGTTTAAATCACGGATGAGACTTCGCTTTTGTATCACTTCCCAGTCTGAACCAATATCTCATTTATTAACTTCTCAATATTAGGACAGAATATCTGATCATGTTTTTTGGTTTTTGTATTAAACATCTACATTTATAAACGTCAACTCAGGCGTAATGCACACCTAGTCGTGTGTCCTTCGATAGCTCAGTTGGTAGAGCGGTGGACTGTAGTGATAGGAAGCTGATATCCATAGGTCGCTGGTTCGAATCCGGCTCGAAGGATCTTTTGAAATAGATTAAATTTGTAATTTTTGAACAATATATGATTTGAGTTTCACCCTTCCTCTCTCCGGTTCTCTGTCTCTCGTAATATATCGCAATGTTTCTATTTCTCCATGTCAATACTATCTTAACCCTCCAGATAAATTTTATAATAGATGAAATTTGTAATTTTTAAAACAATATATGACTTGTGTTTCACCTTTCCTCTCTCCGGTTCTCTTTCTTCCGTATTATATGTCAAGGTTTCTATTTATCCATGTCAATACTATCTTAACCTCTGAGTCCAAAATACCCCAATGTTTGCAGAGAGTTTGATTATTTTAAAATCAAGGCTCAAAATGTCGTTGTAAACTTCGGCTATTTATGGGCTCGTTGGTCTAGGGGTATGATTTTCGCTTTGGGTGCGAGAGGTCTCGGGTTCAAATCCCGGACGAGCCCTTGCTTTTGTATCACTACCCAGTCTGAACCAATGACTCATTTAATAACTTCTCATAATTCAGACAGAATGTCTGATCATGTGTTTTGGTTTTTGTCTTAAACATTTCAATTCATGAATTTTAAATCAGGCGTCATACCGGAGATATGCCCTTCGGTAGCTCAGTTGATAGACCGGTGGACTGTAGAGGTAGAATGCTGAGGTCTATAGGTCGCTTGTTCGAATCCGGCTCGAAGGAATTTTTTTAATAGGGAGATCTAAGTAAATTTGTTATGTCTGCATAGACTTTCATTATATTGAATAGGTCGTTGTGAACATCGCCTTTTGTTTAAATCCGGAAAGATTCCTCACTATTGTATAACTGCCCATTCAAGATCAAATTTTTACTTAATAATAACAATTTCTCATCAATCTGACAGATTGTCCGATCATGTGTTTTTTTCATGTTATATCTCAATTTATGAACTCCAACTCCGGAGTAATGCTTCTATAGACGTGTGTCCTTCGATAGCTCAGTTGGTAGAGCGGTGGACTGTAGTGATACAAAGCTGATATCCATAGGTCGCTGGTTCGAATCCGGCTCGAAGGATCTTTTGAAACAGATGAAATTTGTAATTTTTACACAATATATGATTTGAGTTTCCCCCTTCCCCTCTCCGGTTCTCTGTCTTACGTAATATATCGCAATATTTCTATTTCTCCATTTCAATGCTATCTTATCCTGTCAGTCCAAAATACCCCAATATCTGCATAGAGTTTAAGTATTTCAAAAATGAACGCTGAAAATGTCGTTGTAAACCTCAAGCTATCGATTGGCTCGTTGGTCTATGTGTATGATTCTCGCTTTCGGTGCAAGAGGTCCCGTGTTCAAATCACGGACGAGACTTTGCTTTTGTATCACTTCCCAGTCTGAACCAATATCTCATTTATTAACTTCTCGATATTAGGACAGAATATCTGATCATGTTTTTTGATTTTTGTATTAAACATCTCCATTTATGAACGTCAACTCAGGCGTAATGCATTCCTAGTCGTGTGACCTTCGATAGCTCAGTTGGTAGAGCGGTGGACTGTAGTGATAGAAAGCTGATATCCATAGGTCGCTGGTTCGAATCCGGCTCGAAGGATCTTTTGAAATAGATTAAATTTGTAATTTTTGAACAATATATGATTTGAGTTTCACCCTTCCTCTCTCCGGTTCTCTGTCTTTCGTAATATATCGCAATGTTTCTATTTCTCCATGTCAATACTATCTTAACCTTCCAGATAAATTTTATAATAGATGAAATTTGTAATTTTTAAAACAATATATGACTTGAGTTTCACCTTTCCTCTCTCCGGTTCTCTTTCTTCCGTATTATATGTCAAGGTTTCTATTTATCCATGTCAATACTATCTTAACCTCTGAGTCCAAAATACCCCAATGTTTGCATAGAGTTTGATTATTTTAAAATCAAGGCTCAAAATGTCGTTGTAAACTTCGGCTATTGATGGGCTCGTTGGTCTAGGGGTCTGATTCTCGCTTTGGGTGCGAGAGGTCCCGGGTTCAGATCCCAGACGAGCCCTTGCTTTTGTATCACTACCCAGTCTGAACCAATGACTCATTTAATAACTTCTCATAATTCAGACAGAATGTCTGATCATGTGTTTTGGTTTTTGTATTAAACATTTCAATTCATGAATTTTAAATCAGGCGTCATGCCGGAGATATGCCCTTCGATAGCTCAGTTGATAGACCGGTGGACTGTAGGGGTAGAATGCTGAGATCTATAGGTCGCTGGTTCGAATCCAGCTCGAAGGAACTTTTTTAATAGGGAGATCTAAGTAAATTTGTTATGTCTGCATAGACTTTCATTATATTGAATAGGTCGTTGTGAACATCGCCTTTTGTTCAAATCCGGAAAGATTCCTCACTATTGTATAAATGCCCATTCAAGATCAAATTTTTACTTAATAATAACAATTTCTCATCAATCTGACAGATTGTCCGATCATGTTTTTTTTTTCATGTTATATCTCAATTTATGAACTCCAACTCAGGAGTAATGCTTCCATAGACGTGTGTCCTTCGATAGCTCAGTTGGTAGAGCGGTGAACTGTAGTGATACAAAGCTGATATCCATAGGTCGCTGGTTCGAATCCGGCTCGAAGGAGCTTTTGAAACAGATGAAATTTGTAATTTTTACACAATAATTGATTTGAGTTTCACCCTTCCTCTCTCCGGTTCTCTGTCTTACGTAATATATCGCAATATTTCTATTTCTCCATTTCAATACTATCTTATCCTGTCAGTCCAAAATACCCCAATATCTGCATAGAGTTTAAGTATTTCAAAAATGAACGCTGAAAATGTCGTTGTAAACCTCAAGCTATCGATTGGCTCGTTGGTCTATTTGTATGATTCTCGCTTTCGGTGCGAGAGGTCCCGTGTTCAAATCACGGACAACACTTCGATTTTGTATCACTTCCCAGTCTGAACCAATATCTCATTTATTAACTTCTCGATATTAGGACAGAATATCCGATCATGTTTTTTGGTTTTTGTATTAAACATCTCCATTTATGAACGTCAACTCAGGCGTAATGCATTCCTAGTCGTGTGACCTTCGATAGCTAAGTTGATAGAGCGGTGGACTGTAGTGATAGAAAGCTGATATCCATAGGTCGCTGGTTCGAATCCGGCTCGAAGGATCTTTTGAAATAGATTAAATTTGTAATTTTTGAACAATATATGATTTGAATTTCACCCTTCCTCTCTCCGGTTCTCTGTCTTTCGTAATATATCGCAATGTTTCTATTTCTCCATGTCAATACTATCTTAACATTCCAGATAAATTTTATAATAGATGAAATTTGTAATTTTTAAAACAATATATGACTTGAGTTTCACCTTTCCTCTCTCCGGTTCTCTTTCTTCCGTATTATATGTCAAGGTTTCTATTTATCCATGTCAATACTATCTTAACCTCTGAGTCCAAAATACCCCTATTCGCTATTTGATTAAGATCTACAGGTTTTAAAAACTAACCTAAAACTAGCAGAATAGTCTAACTGAATCATCACTGTGTACTTCAACATCAATTCCAGCATATAAGTCAATCATCTATAACAACATGGCTTCGCAGCCCAAGCAATCCCTGACCAGGAGTCTCCCGGATCCTGGCCTTTCACCAATTGGCCCCTTGACGCAACAACAGGAGGGGCAAGCTAACTTCCAGATGAATCTCCAGGAGGCAATACAAAGAAATATAGTATACCAATTACCATCTTTTATTGCCAAATGCCTTGCCGAAAACTTCAACTCCGCGAACTTCACCTCTGAATACCTGCCTATGAGTCCTGGGCTAAAAGAATGTATGGAGGACCAAATGGTGTCTCTAAAAGAAATAAAACAAGATCTAGCTTCTATTAAAGAATCTCAAAGTTTTCAATCAACAAAATATGATGAGATTATTGCCAAGCAAAAAATAACAGATGACAAACTTATGCTCTATGGCAAAAAATAGGAGATCTAGAAGAGTTGGTCTATGACTTGGAGGACGAATTATACTATGCCACAGAAAAAATTGAGGAACAAGAGCGCCGATCTAGATTGGATAATCTAGAATTTCATGGCATCGCACCTAATGAAAATGAGGACACCGACAAATTGATAACAGAAATTGGAAAGATCATCCACGTGGACATCAAACCATCTGACATCTCTGTAACACATCGTTGTCCAACGCGAAATTCCAACATCCATAAACCGATTGTCGCAAAATTTACCAATCGCAAAATCAGAGCTAAAATTTTCAAAAATCATCACTTGATCAAAACCGCTACCAATTCAACATCCATAAGGAACCTATCCAAAGCATTTGTTGTTGAGAATTTGACCGACAAAAACAAGAACTTATTTTACAAAGCAAAAATTCTCAAAAGACAATGTGGTTACGCCTTCCTATGGACATCAAATGGCAAAGTGCTGATAAAAAAGAACAAAGACACTAACACTTTATCCATAACTGAAGATGAAGATCTTGATAAAATAAGATGAGTCTATTTAATTTTTTACTGCCATATCCTAGTAAATTATTCTATCATGTTATTGGTTTAAATAACTTCAGTCCCCATTGGAATAGCCCATCTAATGACTTTGCCCCCCTCGCCTCAACCAACCTAATGTTATCTAATTCGAACCCATTAGCATTCCTCATCTATGAGTGATCCTTATCCTACCTGGGAATCAACCAATTTTCATCCCGAAATTCCTTCTATTGCAAGTCGATACCTTGAAATATCCAATATCAATAGAGTAACTTCAAGTTTTCTAGCAACAGACTTTATTATATTGCACCATAACATCAGATCTTTGGCAAAATATGCCGATAATCTAGTTGAGCTAATTTCAAATTTTTGTATTCCACCTCAAATTATTGCTCTAAGCGAGACTAGGATCATGAGTGAAACTGCTGTTGTCAATATTGATATCTCTGGTTACACTTTCATTCATGCTCCCTCCTCTACTCGCGCAGGCGGTGTTGGTTTTTATATTAAGGACAATCTAAACTTTCATTTATGCACTGACTTCAGCCTTTGCCTCCCAAACTGTGAGGACTTGTGGATCGAACTCAAATATTTCCAACCAACCTCAAAAATTCAAAATCTTGTTGTCGGTGTAATATATAGACATCCAAAAAATAATATCCCATCATTCACCACAGCAATGTCTTGTTTATTTGAGAAGCTGGCGATGGCTAAAAAGCAATTTATTATATTAGGCGACTTCAATATAAATCTTTTTAATTCTTGTGACAATCCTACTACCAAGTATCTGGATATGCTAATGTCCAATTTCATATGTCCACTTATCACCAAACCAACCAGAGTGACCTCAACCTCCCACACATTAATTGACCATATCTACACTAATATCATAGATTCCCGCACTTCGTCATTTATTTTGCTCAGTGATCTCACCGACCACTTTCCCATAATGTGCACAATACCAGCAACTAATAGTAACGTTAAAACAAACACTCGCATGAAACGGGACATGACTAAATTTTGTGCTGACTCGTTCAGGCTAGAAGTTGAGTCAATGTGTAATAATTATACTAGTGTTATATTATCTGAAGTAAACTTCAATAGCTCATTTGATACTTTTCTTAGTCACTTCAAGTGGTTAATCAATAAGCATGCCCCATTAAGACCATTTTCGCGTAGAGAAAACAAATTTTCTTCCAAACCTTGGATTACTAAAGGAATTCGTAATTCCATTAAACATAAGAACAAGATGTTCAAAAGTAAGTTCCTGAAGGGAAATTTATCCCAGCGTCTCCACTTTAAAAAATATAAAAACATTTTGACACATTTGCAGAGGAGATCAAAACAAATGTATTACCATAACATCCTAGAGAACAACAGAGGCGATGTTAAACGCACTTGGAAAACTATAAATGACATCATCAAAGTAAGGTCCAATGATGAAACCACTATCTCGGAACTGAAGCTTGAAAATGGTACCATAGTCTCAGACCCTGTCGCGATATCCGTTGAATTTAATAAATTTTTTTCATCCGTAGGAAAGAGACTTGCCGATAATGTCCCACACAGTACGAAATCTTTCAAAGCCTTTTTGGGTGCTCCTACACAGAATTCGTTTTTTCTGGAGCCATCAACACCTTTAGAAGTTCACCAAGTAATAATGAACCTGAAAAAAGGCAAAGCAGTTGGGCATGATAATATTCTTTCTTTTTTCTTAAAATTAGTCGCAGACAGCATATCCCCAGCTTTGAGTCATTTCTTTAATCTATCATTTAGTTTAGGAATTTTTCCCTCCGCTCTGAAGATTGCTAGGGTAATACCCATCTTCAAAAGTGGCAACAAAAATAATCCTTCAAATTATAGGCCAATTTCAATTCTACCCTGTATCGGCATCGTCCTGGAAAAATTAGTCTATAAAAGAATGCTCAACTTCTGTAACAAATTCAATCTGATCGACAAATGCCAATTCGGATTTCAATCCAATCACTCGACTTCCCATGCCATCCTAGATCTTATTTCATTTATCTATGAAAAAATTGATAAAGGGGAGTCTGTCTGTTGTGCATTCCTGGATTTAAAGAAGGCCTTTGACACAGTTGATCATCAAATTCTTGTCCAAAAGTTGATACACTGTGGTTTTAGAGGTAACGCATGCAAACTATTATGTAATTACCTGAGTGGTCGATCACAGTTTGTTGAAGTAGGATGTCATAGGTCTCCGATGTTGCCCATCCACTGTGGAATTGTCCAAGGTTCGGTCATTGGACCATTGGCTTTCTTACTTTTCATAAATGATTTGTCGAACTGTTCGAATCTTTTAACAAAACTCTTCGCCGATGACGCTTGCTTGCTTGCCAGTGCCAAAGATTCAACCACGCTCCAAAATACTATGAACACTGAAATAGATAAAATAATTGAGTGGATGTTATGCAACAAACTCACTGTGAACGTAAAAAAATCTAAAGTCATGCTATTCAGTCCTAAATCAATTAAAAAACATCCCAACATGTTAATCAAAATCAGGGGGGTTGCTCTGGAAGTTGTTCAATCCTTTAAATATCTCGGGCTCTATATAGATAGTAACTTAAAATGGAACACTCATATTACCGAGATGCACAAGAAATTGTCAAGGTCTGTTGGGATTTTGGGAAAACTTAGGCATTATATGCAGGATGCTACCCTGCGAACCATTTATTTTGCTCTTTTTCAATCCCGCATCCAATATGCTATAACTGCATGGGGCTCTGCAACACAAACCAACATTCACAAATTGGAGGTCTTACAGAATAAAGCTGTTAGAACTCTCTCCAGAGCGTCTATTCGTACAAACTTAAACACCCTTTACCATAAAACCAGGGTGTTGAAACTATCCGACATTTATACTCTAGAGATTGCCAAAGTTATGCACCAATTTCAGAATAATTACTTGCCTGATCCTTGATATTGGTCTCTCACCAAATACAATTTAATAACTATCTCGTATATATTTTTGTAAAAAGCTATCATATTTACCACTTATTATTATTACCACCATTATTATTGTGCTTTGTTGCATTTTTGAAATTTGTATATATATAGCACTGTTGATACTCAGTGCTGCAGTGGGTATTTCATCCATCTGTTCATACACATATCGTGTTCATTCTATATTCTAAACGATTCCAAGCGGTATGCTTACTAATTTACAACGCTATTTATTGTTACCCCCATCTACTTTGTTGAGTTAACCTGTTTTTCACAGATTAGAATAATTTTTATCTGTAATGTATTAATGACGATTCGACTTACCCCAGCACTTGCAATCTTCTTGCACCCAGCACTTGCAATCTTCATGCAATCTTATTCGAACTCTTGGCAAACATTTATAACTATGATTACGCCGTGTTATCGGCATAATATCCCTACCGGGATATATTTAAAATCTGTTTAAATAACTATCAATTCCATAACGCTGCGATATCGGTTCGGTATCCTGTCATCGCACTGTACTGCATTCCTGCTGCCGTTCCCATAGTTACTCGCACATATGTGCTTGGAGTCGTTTTTGGTTTTGCTTTTCTGTGTCTCGAGGGTCTCTTGGATTCAGGTCGTCTCGATTTTTCACTTCTTTATATTCTTTTATTTATTGTTTGACTTTTTTCATTGTTTTATGATTCATTTATTAGACTTTAGCTCAGGTGTCGCCGCTCGATAACCAATTTTGGTTTTCGCGACTCCTTTCACCTCGAATTATCCGTTTTTGCTTCCTTTTACATTCCGTATGCATTTAGTGTATTTCATGTGTGGTGAAAAAATAAACTACTGACTACTGACTGACCCCAATGTTTGCATAGAGTTTGATTATTTTAAAATCAAGGCTCAAAATGTCGTTGTAAACTACGGCTATTGATGGGCTCGTTGGTCTAGGGGTATGATTCTCGCTTTGGGTGCGAGAGGTCTCGGGTTCAAATCCCGAACGAGCCCTTGCTTTTGTATCACTACCCAGTCTGAACCAATGACTCATTTAATAACTTCTCATAATTCAGACAGATTGTCTGATCATGTGTTTTGGTTTTTGTATTAAACATTTCAATTCATGAATTTTGAATCAGGCGTCATGCCGGAGATATGCCCTTCGATAGCTCAGTTGATAGACCGGTGGACTGTAGGGGTAGAATGCTGAGATCTATAGGTCGCTGGTTCGAATCCGGCTCGAAGGAATTTTTTTAATATGGAGATCTAAGTAAATTTGTTATGTCTGCATAGACTTTCATTATATTGAATAGGTCGTTGTGAACATCGCCTTTTGTTCAAATCCGGAAAGATTCCTCACTATTGTATAACTGCCCATTCAAGATCAAATTTTTACTTAATAATAACAATTTCTCATCAATCTGACAGATTGTCCGATCATGTGTTTTTTTCATGTTATATCTCAATTTATGAACTCCAACTCAGGAGTAATGCTTCCATAGACGTGTGTCCTTCGATAGCTCAGTTGGTAGAGCGGTGGACTGTAGTGATACAAAGCTGATATCCATAGGTCGCTGGTTCGAATCCGACTCGAAGGAGCTTTTGAAACAGATGAAATTTGTAATTTTTACACAATATATGATTTGAGTTTCACCCTTCCCCTCTCCGGTTCTCTGTCTTACGTAATATATCGCAATATTTATATTTATCCATTTCAATGCTATTTTATCCTGTCAGTCCAAAATACCCCAATATCTGCATAGAGTTTAAGTATTTCAAAAATGAACGCTGAAAATGTCGTTGTAAACCTCAAGCTATCGATTGGCTGGTTGGTCTATGTGTATGATTCTCACTTTCGGTGCGAGAGGTTCCGTGTTTAAATCACGGACGAGACTTCGCTTTTGTATCACTTCCCAGTCTGAACCAATATCTCATTTATTAACTATTCAATAATAGGACAGAATATCTGATCATGTTTTTTGGTTTTTGTATTAAACATCTCCATTTATGAACGTCAACTCAGGCGTAATGCATTACTATTCGTATGACCTTCGATAGCTCAGTTGGTAGAGCGGTGGACTGTAGTGATATAAAGCTGATATCCATAGGTCGCTGGTTCGAATCCGGCTCGAAGGATCTTTTGAAATAGATTAAATTTGTAATTTTTGAACAATATATGATTTGAGTTTCACCCTTCCTCTCTCCGGTTCTCTGTCTTTCGTAATATATCGCAATGTTTCTATTTCTCCATTTCAATACTATCTTAACCTCTGAGTCCAAAATACCCCAATGTTTGCATAGAGTTTGATTATTTTGAAATCAAGGCTCAAAATGTCGTTGTAAACTTCGGCTATTGATGGGCTCGTTGGTCTAGGGGTCTGATTCTCGCTTTGGGTGCGAGAGGTCCCGAGTTCAGATCCCGGACGAGCCCTTGCTTTGGTATCACTACCCAGTCTGAACCAATGACTCATTTAATAACTTCTCATAATTCAGACAGAATGTCTGATCATGTGTTTTGGTTTTTGTATTAAACATTTCAATTCATGAATTTTAAATCAGGCGTCATGCCGGAGATATGCCCTTCGATAGCTCAGTTGATAGACCGGTGGACTGTAGGGGTAGAATGCTGAGATCTATAGGTCGCTGGTTCGAATCCGGCTCGAAGGAACTTTTTTAATAGGGAGATCTAAGTAAATTTGTTATGTCTGCATAGACTTTCATTATATTGAATAGGTCGTTGTGAACATCGCCTTTTGTTCAAATCCGGAAAGATTCCTCACTATTGTATAAATGCCCATTCAAGATCAAATTTTTACTTAATAATAACAATTTCTCATCAATCTGAGATGATTGTCCGATCATGTTTTTTTTTTCATGTTATATCTCAATTTATGAACTCCAACTCAGGAGTAATGCTTCCATAGACGTGTGTCCTTCGATAGCTCGGTTGGTAGAGCGGTGGACTGTAGTGATACTAAGCTGATATCCATAGGTCGCTGGTTCGAATCCGACTCGAAGGAGCTTTTGAAACAGATGAAATTTGTAATTTTTACACAATAAATGATTTGAGTTTCACCCTTCCTCTCTCCGGTTCTCTGTCTTACGTAATATATCGCAATATTTCTATTTCTCCATTTCAATACTATCTTATCCTGTCAGTCCAAAATACCCCAATATCTGCATAGAGTTTAAGTATTTCAAAAATGAACGCTGAAAATGTCGTTGTAAACCTCAAGCTATCGATTGGCTCGTTGGTCTATTTGTATGATTCTCGCTTTCGGTGCGAGAGGTCCCGTGTTCAAATCACGGACGACACTTCGATTTTGTATCACTTCCCAGTCTGAACCAATATCTCATTTATTAACTTCTCGATATTAGGACAGAATATCCGATCATGTTTTTTGGTTTTTGTATTAAACATCTCCATTTATGAACGTCAACTCAGGCGTAATGCATTCCTAGTCGTGTGACCTTCGATAGCTAAGTTGATAGAGCGGTGGACTGTAGTGATAGAAAGCTGATATCCATAGGTCGCTGGTTCGAATCCGGCTCGAAGGATCTTTTGAAATAGATTAAATTTGTAATTTTTGAACAATATATGATTTGAATTTCACCCTTCCTCTCTCCGGTTCTCTGTCTTTCGTAATATATCGCAATGTTTCTATTTCTCCATGTCAATACTATCTTAACATTCCAGATAAATTTTATAATAGATGAAATTTGTAATTTTTAAAACAATATATGACTTGAGTTTCACCTTTCCTCTCTCCGGTTCTCTTTCTTCCGTATTATATGTCAAGGTTTCTATTTATCCATGTCAATACTATCTTAACCTCTGAGTCCAAAATACCCCTATTCGCTATTTGATTAAGATCTACAGGTTTTAAAAACTAACCTAAAACTAGCAGAATAGTCTAACTGAATCATCACTGTGTACTTCAACATCAATTCCAGCATATAAGTCAATCATCTATAACAACATGGCTTCGCAGCCCAAGCAATCCCTGACCAGGAGTCTCCCGGATCCTGGCCTTTCACCAATTGGCCCCTTGACGCAACAACAGGAGGGGCAAGCTAACTTCCAGATGAATCTCCAGGAGGCAATACAAAGAAATATAGTATACCAATTACCATCTTTTATTGCCAAATGCCTTGCCGAAAACTTCAACTCCGCGAACTTCACCTCTGAATACCTGCCTATGAGTCCTGGGCTAAAAGAATGTATGGAGGACCAAATGGTGTCTCTAAAAGAAATAAAACAAGATCTAGCTTCTATTAAAGAATCTCAAAGTTTTCAATCAACAAAATATGATGAGATTATTGCCAAGCAAAAAATAACAGATGACAAACTTATGCTCTATGGCAAAAAATAGGAGATCTAGAAGAGTTGGTCTATGACTTGGAGGACGAATTATACTATGCCACAGAAAAAATTGAGGAACAAGAGCGCCGATCTAGATTGGATAATCTAGAATTTTATGGCATCGCACCTAATGAAAATGAGGACACCGACAAATTGATAACAGAAATTGGAAAGATCATCCACGTGGACATCAAACCATCTGACATCTCTGTAACACATCGTTGTCCAACGCGAAATTCCAACATCCATAAACCGATTGTCGCAAAATTTACCAATCGCAAAATCAGAGCTAAAATTCTCAAAAATCATCACTTGATCAAAACCGCTACCAATTCAACATCCATAAGGAACCTATCCAAAGCATTTGTTGTTGAGAATTTGACCGACAAAAACAAGAACTTATTTTACAAAGCGAAAATTCTCAAAAGACAATGTGGTTACGCCTTCCTATGGACATCAAATGGCAAAGTGCTGATAAAAAAGAACAAAGACACTAACACTTTATCCATAACTGAAGATGAAGATCTTGATAAAATAAGATGAGTCTATTTAATTTTTTACTGCCATATCCTAGTAAATTATTCTATCATGTTATTGGTTTAAATAACTTCAGTCCCCATTGGAATAGCCCATCTAATGACTTTGCCCCCCTCGCCTCAACCAACCTAATGTTATCTAATTCGAACCCATTAGCATTCCTCATCTATGAGTGATCCTTATCCTACCTGGGAATCAACCAATTTTCATCCCGAAATTCCTTCTATTGCAAGTCGATACCTTGAAATATCCAATATCAATAGAGTAACTTCAAGTTTTCTAGCAACAGACTTTATTATATTGCACCATAACATCAGATCTTTGGCAAAATATGCCGATAATCTAGTTGAGCTAATTTCAAATTTTTGTATTCCACCTCAAATTATTGCTCTAAGCGAGACTAGGATCATGAGTGAAACTGCTGTTGTCAATATTGATATCTCTGGTTACACTTTCATTCATGCTCCCTCCTCTACTCGCGCAGGCGGTGTTGGTTTTTATATTAAGGACAATCTAAACTTTCATTTATGCACTGACTTCAGCCTTTGCCTCCCAAACTGTGAGGACTTGTGGATCGAACTCAAATATTTCCAACCAACCTCAAAAATTCAAAATCTTGTTGTCGGTGTAATATATAGACATCCAAAAAATAATATCCCATCATTCACCACAGCAATGTCTTGTTTATTTGAGAAGCTGGCGATGGCTAAAAAGCAATTTATTATATTAGGCGACTTCAATATAAATCCTTTTAATTCTTGTGACAATCCTACTACCAAGTATCTGGATATGCTAATGTCCAATTTCATATGTCCACTTATCACCAAACCAACCAGAGTGACCTCAACCTCCCACACATTAATTGACCATATCTACACTAATATCATAGATTCCCGCACTTCGTCATTTATTTTGCTCAGTGATCTCACCGACCACTTTTCCATAATGTGCACAATACCAGCAACTAATAGTAATGTTAAAACAAACACTCGCATGAAACGGGACATGACTAAATTTTGTGCTGACTCGTTCAGGCTAGAAGTTGAGTCAATGTGTAATAATTATACTAGTGTTATATTATCTGAAGTAAACTTCAATAGCTCATTTGATACTTTTCTTAGTCACTTCAAGTGGTTAATCAATGAGCATGCCCCATTAAGACCATTTTCGCGTAGAGAAAACAAATTTTATTCCAAACCTTGGATTACTAAAGGAATTCGTAATTCCATTAAACATAAGAACAAGATGTTCAAAAGTAAGTTCCTGAAGGGAAATTTATCCCAGCGTCTCCACTTTAAAAAATATAAAAACATTTTGACACATTTGCAGAGGAGATCAAAACAAATGTATTACCATAACATCCTAGAGAACAACAGAGGCGATGTTAAACGCACTTGGAAAACTATAAATGACATCATCAAAGTAAGGTCCAATGATGAAACCACTATCTCGGAACTGAAGCTTGAAAATGGTACCATAGTCTCAGACCCTGTCGCGATATCCGTTGAATTTAATAAATTTTTTTCATCCGTAGGAAAGAGACTTGCCGATAATGTCCCACACAGTACGAAATCTTTCAAAAGCCTTTTTGGGTGCTCCTACACAGAATTCGTTTTTTCTGGAGCCATCAACACCTTTAGAAGTTCACCAAGTAATAAGGAACCTGAAAAAAGGCAAAGCAGTTGGGCATGATAATATTCCTTCTTTTTTCTTAAAATTAGTCGCAGACAGCATATCCCCAGCTTTGAGTCATTTCTTTAATCTATCATTTAGTTTAGGAATTTTTCCCTCCGCTCTGAAGATTGCTAGGGTAATACCCATCTTCAAAAGTGGCAACAAAAATAATCCTTCAAATTATAGGCCAATTTCAATTCTACCCTGTATCGGCATCGTCCTGGAAAAATTAGTCTATAAAAGAATGCTCAACTTCTGTAACAAATTCAATCTGATCGACAAATGCCAATTCGGATTTCAATCCAATCACTCGACTTCCCATGCCATCCTAGATCTTATTTCATTTATCTATGAAATAATTGATAAAGGGGAGTCTGTCTGTTGTGCATTCCTGGATTTAAAGAAGGCCTTTGACACAGTTGATCATCAAATTCTTGTCCAAAAGTTGATACACTGTGGTTTTAGAGGTAACGCATGCAAACTATTATGTAATTACCTGAGTGGTCGATCACAGTTTGTTGAAGTAGGATGTCATAGGTCTCCGATGTTGCCCATCCACTGTGAAATTGTCCAAGGTTCGGTCATTGGACCATTGGCTTTCTTACTTTTCATAAATGATTTGTCGAACTGTTCGAATCTTTTAACAAAACTCTTCGCCGATGACGCTTGCTTGCTTGCCAGTGCCAAAGATTCAACCACGCTCCAAAATACTATGAACACTGAAATAGATAAAATAATTGAGTGGATGTTATGCAACAAACTCACTGTGAACGTAAAAAAATCTAAAGTCATGCTATTCAGTCCTAAATCAATTAAAAAACATCCCAACATGTTAATCAAAATCAGGGGGGTTGCTCTGGAAGTTGTTCAATCCTTTAAATATCTCGGGCTCTATATAGATAGTAACTTAAAATGGAACACTCATATTACCGAGATGCACAAGAAATTGTCAAGGTCTGTTGGGATTTTGGGAAAACTTAGGCATTATGTGCAGGATGCTACCCTGCGAACCATTTATTTTGCTCTTTTTCAATCCCGCATCCAATATGCTATAACTGCATGGGGCTCTGCAACACAAACCAACATTCACAAATTGGAGGTCTTACAGAATAAAGCTGTTAGAACTCTCTCCAGAGCGTCTATTCGTACAAACTTAAACACCCTTTACCATAAAACCAGGGTGTTGAAACTATCCGACATTTATACTCTAGAGATTGCCAAAGTTATGCACCAATTTCAGAATAATTACTTGCCCACAGCGTTCGACAATTATTTTGTTTCGCTTACCTCTGTGCATGAACACAACACACGCTCTTCGACCAAATCCAATCTTTTTGTACCTCGCTTTTTGCTGAGCAAATCTCAAAATTCCCTGAAATACAAAGGCGTAATAATTTGGAATAACAATCCCCAAAGTTTACGTGACTCCACATATGCTACTTTCAAAAAAAAATAAAAAAAATTCATGCTTTCATCCTACCTGTCTTTCTCCAGCACATCTGTTTGATGTGCTTACTGACTTTCCCTCGGCACTGCCAGCAGAATACTTGATTAGGTCCACAACCTCCCAGAGTCGACAGTACCTGTAATAAGTGAATCTGTATGTTTCATGTAAATTTTAAGTTGCTTCTTTATTATCATCTACATTCATAGTGCATGCTCTGCACTATATTATACTGTATGGCCATTTGTCATACAATGGTAATTCAATTTTGCTCATAGCCTAATCGTATAGTGTTAGCAGTATCTTTCAACAGTTCTACACTCATGATCCTTGATATTGGTCTCTCACCAAATACAATTTAATAACTATCTTGTATATATATTTGTAAAAAGCTATCATATTTACCACTTATTATTATTACCACCATTATTATTGTGCTTTGTTGCATTTTTGAAATTTGTATATATATAGCACTGTTGATACTCAGTGCTGCAGTGGGTATTTCATCCATCTGTTCATACACATATCGTGTTCATTCTATATTCTCAACGATTCCAAGCGGTATGCTTACTAATTTACAACGCTATTTATTGTTACCCCCATCTACTTTGTTGAGTTAACCTGTTTTTCACAGATTAGAATAATTTTTATCTGTAATGTATTAATGACGATTCGACTTACCCCAGCACTTGCAATCTTCTTGCACCCAGCACTTGCAATCTTCATGCAATCTTATTCGAACTCTTGGCAAACATTTATAACTATGATTACGCCGTGTTATCGGCATAATATCCCTACCGGGATATATTTAAAATCTGTTTAAATAACTATCAATTCCATAACGCTGCGATATCGGTTCGGTATCCTGTCATCGCACTGTACTGCATTCCTGCTGCCGTTCCCATAGTTACTCGCACATATGTGCTTGGAGTCGTTTTTGGTTTTGCTTTTCTGTGTCTCGAGGGTCTCTTGGATTCAGGTCGTCTCGATTTTTCACTTCTTTATATTCTTTTATTTATTGTTTGACTTTTTTCATTGTTTTATGATTCATTTATTAGACTTTAGCTCAGGTGTCGCCGCTCGATAACCAATTTTGGTTTTCGCGACTCCTTTCACCTCGAATTATCCGTTTTTGCTTCCTTTTACATTCCGTATGCATTTAGTGTATTTCATGTGTGGTGAAAAAATAAACTACTGACTACTGACTGACCCCAATGTTTGCATAGAGTTTGATTATTTTAAAATCAAGGCTCAAAATGTCGTTGTAAACTACGGCTATTGATGGGCTCGTTGGTCTAGGGGTATGATTCTCGCTTTGGGTGCGAGAGGTCTCGGGTTCGAATCCCGAACGAGCCCTTGCTTTTGTATCACTACCCAGTCTGAACCAATGACTCATTTAATAACTTCTCATAATTCAGACAGAATGTCTGATCATGTGTTTTGGTTTTTGTATTAAACATTTCAATTCATGAATTTTGAATCAGGCGTCATGCCGGAGGTATGCCCTTCGATAGCTCAGTTGATAGACCGGTGGACTGTAGGGGTAGAATGCTGAGATCTATAGGTCGCTGGTTCGAATCCGGCTCGAGGGAATTTTTTTTTTCAATATGGAGATCTAAGTAAATTTGTTATGTCTGCATAGACTTTCATTATATTGAATAGGTCGTTGTGAACATCGCCTTTTGTTCAAATCCGGAAAGATTCCTCACTATTGTATAACTGCCCATTCAAGATCAAATTTTTACTTAATAATAACAATTTCTCATCAATCTGACAGATTGTCCGATCATGTGTTTTTTTTCATGTTATATCTCAATTTATGAACTCCAACTCAGGAGTAATGCTTCCATAGTCGTGTGTCCTTCGATAGCTCAGTTGATAGAGCGGTGGACTGTATTGATAAAAAGCTGATATCCATAGGTCGCTGGTTCGAATCCGGCTCGAAGGAGCTTTTGAAACAGATGAAATTTGTAATTTTTACACAATATATGATTTGAGTTTCACCCTTCACCTCTCCGGTTCTCTGTCTTACGTAATATATCGCAATATTTCTATTTATCCATTTCAATGCTATCTTATCCTGTCAGTCCAAAATACCCCAATATCTGCATAGAGTTTGCGTATTTCAAAAATGAACGCTGAAAATGTCGTTGTAAATCTCAAGCTATCGATTGGCTCGTTGGTCTATGTGTATGATTCTAGCTTTCGATGCGAGAGGTTCCGTGATTAAATCACGGACGAGACTTCGCTTTTGTATCACTTCCCAGTCTGAACCAATATCTCATTTATTAACTTTTCAATAATAGGACAGAACATCTGATCATGTTTTTTGGTTTTTGTATTAAACATCTCCATTTATGAACGTCAACTCAGGCGTAATGCATTACTATTCGTATGACCTTCGATAGCTCAGTTGGTAGAGCGGTGGAATGTAGTGATATAAAGCTGATATCCATAGGTCGCTGGTTCGAATCCGGCTCGAAAGATCTTTTGAAATAGATTAAATTTGTAATTTTTGAACAATATATGATTTGAGTTTCACCCTTCCGCTCTCCGGTTCTCTGTCTTTCGTAATATATCGCAATGTTTCTATTTCTCCATGTCAATACTATCTTAGCCTTCCAGATAAATTTTATAATAGATGAAATTTGTAATTTTTAAAACAATATGTAACTTGAGTTTCACCTTTCCTCTCTCCGGTTCTCTTTCTTCCGTAATATATGTCAAGGTTTCTATTTATCCATGTCAATACTATCTTAACCTCTGAGTCCAAAATACCCCAATGTTTGCATAGAGTTTGATTATTTTAAAATCAAGGCTCAAAATGTCGTTGTAAACTTCGGCTATTGATGGGCTCGTTGGTCTAGAGGTCTGATTCTCGCTTTGGGTGCGAGAGGTCCCGGGTTCAGATCCCGGACGAGCCCTGAATTTTGTATCACTACCCAGTCTGAACCAATGACTCATTTAATAACTTCTCATAATTCAGACAGAATGTCTGATCATGTGTTTTGGTTTTTGTATTAAACATTTCAATTCATGAATTTTAAATCAGGCGTCATGGCGGAGATATGCCCTTCGATAGCTCAGTTGATAGACCGGTGGACTGTAGGGGTAGAATGCTGAGATCTATAGGTCGCTGGTTCGAATCCGGCTCGAAGGAATTTTTTTAATAGGGAGATCTAAGTAAATTTGTTATGTCTGCTTAGACTTTCATTTTATTGAATAGGTCGTTGTGAACATCGCCTTTTGTTCAAATCCGGAAAGATTCCTCACTATTGTATAACTGCCCATTCAAGATCAAATTTTTTATTTAATAATAACAATTTCTCATCAATCGGACAGATTGTCCGATCATGTGTTTTTTTTCATGTTATATCTCAATTTATGAACTCCAACTCAGGAGTAATGCTTCCATAGACGTGTGTCCTTCGATAGCTCAGTTGGTAGAGCGGTGGACTGTAGTGATACAAAGCTGATGTCCATAGGTCGCTGGTTCGAATCCGGCTCGAAGGAGCTTTTGAAACAGATGAAATTTGTAATTTTTACACAATATATGATTTGAGTTTCACCCTTCCCCTCTCCGGTTCTCTGTCTTACGTAATATATCGCAATATTTCTATTTATCCATTTCAATGCTCTCTTATCCTGTCAGTTCAAAATACCCCAATATCTGCATAGAGTTTAAGTATTTCAAAAATGAACGCTGAAAATGTCGTTGTAAACCTCAAGCTATCGATTTGCTCGTTGGTCTATGTGTATGATTCTCACTTTCGGAGCGAGAGGTTCCGTGTTTAAATCACGGACGAGACTTCGCTTTTGTATCACTTCCCAGTCTGAACCAATATCTCATTTATTAACTTTTCAATAATAGGACAGAATATCTGATCATGTTTTTTGGTTTTTGTATTAAACATCTCCATTTATGAACGTCAACTCAGGCGTAATGCATTACTATTCGTATGACCTTCGATAGCTCAGTTGGTAGAGCGGTGGACTGTAGTGATATAAAGCTGATATCCATAGGTCGCTGGTTCGAATCCGGCTCGAAGGGTCTTTTGAAATAGATTCAATTTGTAATTTTTGAACAATATATGATTTGAGTTTCACCCTTCCTCTCTCCGGTTCTCTGTCTTTCGTAATATATCGCAATGTTTCTATTTCTCCATGTCAATACTATCTTAACCTTCCAGATAAATTTTATAATAGATGAAATTTGTAATTTTTAAAACAATATATGACTTGAGTTTCACCTTTCCTCTCTCCGGTTCTCTTTCTTCCGTATTATATGTCAAGGTTTCTATTTATCCATGTCAATACTATCTTAACCTCTGAGTCCAAAAT
The DNA here is from genome assembly GCF_964204865.1 of Styela clava. Taxonomy (NCBI): domain Eukaryota; kingdom Metazoa; phylum Chordata; class Ascidiacea; order Stolidobranchia; family Styelidae; genus Styela; species Styela clava. Next base: position 8,435,107 of record NC_135261.1, read on the forward strand.
ACCCCAATGTTGGCAGAGAGTTTGATTATTTTAAAATCAAGGCTCAAAATGTCGTTGTAAACTTTGGCTATTGATGGGCTCGTTGGTCTAGGGGTCTGATTCTCGCTTTGGGTGCGAGGGTCCCGGGTTCAGATCCCGGACGAGCCCTTGCTTTTGTATCACTACCCAGTCTGAACCAATGACTCATTTAATAACTTCTCATAATTCAGACAGAATGTCTGATCATGTGTTTTGGTTTTTGTATTAAACATTTCAATTCATGAATTTTAAATCAGGCGTCATGCCGGAGTCTCTCGTAATATATCGCAATGTTTCTATTTCTCCATGTCAATACTATCTTAACCCTCCAGATAAATTTTATAATAGATGAAATTCGTAATTTTTAAAACAATATATGACTTAAGTTTCACCTTTCCTCTCTCCGGTTCTCTTTCTTCCGTATTATATGTCAAGGTTTCTATTTATCCATGTCAATACTATCTTAACCTCTGAGTCCAAAATACCCCAAAGTTTGCAGAGAGTTTGATTATTTTAAAATCAAGGCTCAAAATGTCGTTGTAAACTTCGGCTATTTATGGGCTGATTGGTCTAGGGGTATGATTTTTGCTTTGGGTGCGAGAGGTCCCGGGTTCAAATACTGGACGAGCCCTTGCTTTTGTATCACTACCCAGTCTGAACCAATGACTCATTTAATAACTTCTCATAATTCAGACAGAATGTCGGATCATGTGTTTTGGTTTTTGTATTAAACATTTCAATTCATGAATTTTAAACCAGGCGTCATGCCGTAGATATGCCCTTCGATAGCTCAGTTGATAGACCGATGGACTGTAGGGGTAGAATGCTGAGATCTATAGGTCGCGGGTTCGAATCCGGCTCGAAGGAATTTTTTTAATAGGGAGATCTAAGTAAATTTGTTATGTCTGCATAGACTTTCATTATATTGAATAGGTCGTTGTGAACATCGCCTTTTGTTCAAATCCGGAAAGATTCCTCACTATTGTGTAATTGCCCATTCAAGATCAAATTTTTACTTAATAATAACAATTTCTCATCAATCTGACAGATTGTCCGATCATGTGTTTTTTTCATGTTATATCTCAATTTATGAACTCCAACTCAGGAGTAATGCTTCCATAGGCATGTGTCCTTCAATAGCTCAGTTGGTAGAGCGGTGGACTGTAGTGATACAAAGCTGATATCCATAGGTCGCTGGTTCGAATCCGGCTCGAAGGAGCTTTTGAAACAGATGAAATTTGTAATTTTTACACAATATATGATTTGAGTTTCCCCATTCCCCTCTCCGGTTCTCTGTCTTACGTAATATATCGCAATATTTCTATTTCTCCATTTCAATGCTATCTTATCCTGTCAGTCCAAAATAACCCAATATCTGCATGGAGTTTAAGTATTTCAAAAATGAACGCTGAAAATGTCGTTGTAAACCTCAAGCTATCGATTGGCTCGTTGGTCTATGTGTATGATTCTCGCTTTCGGTGCAAGAGGTCCCGTGTTCAAATCACGGACGAGACTTCGCTTTCGTATCACTTCCCAGTCTGAACCAATATCTCATTTATTAACTTCTCGATATTAGGACAGAATATCTGATCATGTTTTTTGGTTTTTGTATTAAACATCTCCATTTATGAACGTCAACTCAGGCGTAATGCATTCCTAGTCGTGTGACCTTCGATAGCTCAGTTGGTAGAGCGGTGGACTGTAGCGATAGAAAGCTGATATCCATAGGTCGCTGGTTCGAATCCGGCTCGAAGGATCTTTTGAAATAGATTAAATTTGTAATTTTTGAACAATATATGATTTGAGTTTCACCCTTCCTCTCTCCGGTTCTCTGTCTTTCGTAATATATCGCAATGTTTCTATTTCTACATGTCAATACTATCTTAACATTCCAGATAAATTTTATAATAGATGAAATTTGTAATTTTTAAAACAATATATGACTTGAGTTTCACCTTTCCTCTCTCCGGTTCTCTTTCTTCCGTATTATATGTCAAGGTTTCTATTTATCCATGTCAATACTATCTTAACCTCTGAGTCCAAAATACCCCAATGTTTGCATAGAGTTTGATTATTTTAAAATAAAGGCTCAAAATGTCGTTGTAAACTTTGGCAATGATGGGCTCGTTGGTCTAGGGGTATGATTCTCGCTTTGGGTGCGAGAGGTCTCGGGTTCAAATCCCGGACGAGCCCTTGCTTTTGTATCACTACCCAGTCTGAACCAATGACTCATTTAATAACTTCTCATAATTCAGACAGAATGTCTGATCATGTGTTTTGGTTTTTGTATTAAACATTCCAATTCAAGAATTTTAAAATCAGGCGTCATGCCGGAGATATGCCCTTCGATAGCTCAGTTGATAGACCGGTGGACTGTAGGGGTAGAATGCTGAGATCTATAGGTCGCTGTTTCGAATCCGGCTCGAAGGAATTTTTTTAATAGGGAGATCTAAGTAAATTTGTTATGTCTGCATAGACTTTCATTATATTGAATAGGACGTTGTGAACATCGCCTTTTGTTCAAATCCGGAAAGATTCCTCACTATTGTATAACTGCCCATTCAAGATCAAATTTTTACTTAATAATAACAATTTCTCATCAATCTGACAGATTGTCCGATCATGTGTTTTTTTTCATGTTATATCTCAATTTATGAACTCCAACTCAGGAGTAATGCTTCCATAGACGTGTGTCCTTCGATAGCTCAGTTGGTAGAGCGGTGGACTGTAGTGATACAAAGCTGATATCCATAGGTCGCTGGTTCGAATCCGGCTCGAAGGAGCTTTTGAAACAGATGAAATTTGTAATTTTTACACAATATATGATTTGAGTTTCACCCTTCCCCTCTCCGGTTCTCTGTCTTACGTAATATATAGCAATATTTCTATTTCTCCATTTCAATGCTATCTTATCCTGTCAGTCCAAAATACCCCAATATCTGCATAGAGTTTAAGTATTTCAAAAATGAACGCTGAAAATGTCGTTGTAAACCTCAAGCTATCGATTGGCTCGTTGTTCTATGTGTATGATTCTCGCTTTCGGTGCAAGAGGTCCCGTGTTCAAATCACGGACGAGACTTCGCTTTTGTATCACTTCCCAGTCTGAACCAATATCTCATTTATTAACTTCTTGATATTAGGACAGAATATCTGATCATGTTTTTTGGTTTTTGTATTAAACATCTCCATTTATGAACGTCAACTCAGGCGTAATGCATTCCTAGTCGCGTGACCTTCGATAGCTCAGTTGGTAGAGCGGTGGACTGTAGTGATAGAAAGCTGATATCCATAGGTCGCTGGTTCGAATCAGGCTCGAAGGATCTTTTGAAATAGATTAAATTTGTAATTTTTGAACAATATATGATTTGAGTTTCACCCTTCCTCTCTCCGGTTCTCTGTCTTTCGTAATATATCGCAATGTTTCTATTTCTCCATGTCAATACTATCTTAACCTTCCAGATAAATTTTATAATAGATGAAATTTGTAATTTTTAAAACAATATATGACTTGAGTTTCACCTTTCCTCTCTCCGGTTCTCTTTCTTCCGTATTATATGTCAAGGTTTCTATTTATCCATATCAATACTATCTTAACCTCTGAGTCTAAAATACCCCAATGTTTGCATAGAAGTTGATTATTTTAAAATCAAGGCTCAAAATGTCGTTGTAAACTTTGGCTATTGATGGGCTCGTTGGTCTAGGGGTATGATTCTCGCTTTGGGTGCGAGAGGTCTCGGGTTCAAATCCCGGACGAGCCCTTGCTTTTGTATCACTACCCAGTCTGAACCAATGACTCATTTAATAACTTCTCATAATTCAGACAGAATGTCTGATCATGTGTTTTGGTTTTTGTATTAAACATTCCAATTCAAGAATTTTAAAATCAGGCGTCATGCCGGAGATATGCCCTTCGATAGCTCAGTTGATAGACCGGTGGACTGTAGGGGTAGAATGCTGAGATCTATAGGTCGCTGTTTCGAATCCGGCTCGAAGGAATTTTTTTAATAGGGAGATCTAAGTAAATTTGTTATGTCTGCATAGACTTTCATTATATTGAATAGGACGTTGTGAACATCGCCTTTTGTTCAAATCCGGAAAGATTCCTCACTATTGTATAACTGCCCATTCAAGATCAAATTTTTACTTAATAATAACAATTTCTCATCAATCTGACAGATTGTCCGATCATGTGTTTTTTTTCATGTTATATCTCAATTTATGAACTCCAACTCAGGAGTAATGCTTCCATAGACGTGTGTCCTTCGATAGCTCAGTTGGTAGAGCGGTGGACTGTAGTGATACAAAGCTGATATCCATAGGTCGCTGGTTCGAATCCGGCTCGAAGGAGCTTTTGAAACAGATGAAATTTGTAATTTTTACACAATATATGATTTGAGTTTCACCCTTCCCCTCTCCGGTTCTCTGTCTTACGTAATATATAGCAATATTTCTATTTCTCCATTTCAATGCTATCTTATCCTGTCAGTCCAAAATACCCCAATATCTGCATAGAGTTTAAGTATTTCAAAAATGAACGCTGAAAATGTCGTTGTAAACCTCAAGCTATCGATTGGCTCGTTGTTCTATGTGTATGATTCTCGCTTTCGGTGCAAGAGGTCCCGTGTTCAAATCACGGACGAGACTTCGCTTTTGTATCACTTCCCAGTCTGAACCAATATCTCATTTATTAACTTCTTGATATTAGGACAGAATATCTGATCATGTTTTTTGGTTTTTGTATTAAACATCTCCATTTATGAACGTCAACTCAGGCGTAATGCATTCCTAGTCGCGTGACCTTCGATAGCTCAGTTGGTAGAGCGGTGGACTGTAGTGATAGAAAGCTGATATCCATAGGTCGCTGGTTCGAATCAGGCTCGAAGGATCTTTTGAAATAGATTAAATTTGTAATTTTTGAACAATATATGATTTGAGTTTCACCCTTCCTCTCTCCGGTTCTCTGTCTTTCGTAATATATCGCAATGTTTCTATTTCTCCATGTCAATACTATCTTAACCTTCCAGATAAATTTTATAATAGATGAAATTTGTAATTTTTAAAACAATATATGACTTGAGTTTCACCTTTCCTCTCTCCGGTTCTCTTTCTTCCGTATTATATGTCAAGGTTTCTATTTATCCATATCAATACTATCTTAACCTCTGAGTCTAAAATACCCCAATGTTTGCATAGAAGTTGATTATTTTAAAATCAAGGCTCAAAATGTCGTTGTAAACTTTGGCTATTGATGGGCTCGTTGGTCTAGGGGTATGATTCTCGCTTTGGGTGCGAGAGGTCTCGGGTTCAAATCCCGGACGAGCCCTTGCTTTTGTATCACTACCCAGTCTGAACCAATGACTCATTTAATAACTTCTCATAATTCAGACAGAATGTCTAATCATGTGTTTTGGTTTTTGTATTAAACATTTCAATTCATGAATTTTAAATCAGGCGTCATGCCGGAGATATGCCCTTCGATAGCTCAGTTGATAGACCGGTGGACTGTAGGGGTAGAATGCTGAGGTCTATAGGTCGCTGGTTCGAATCCGGCTCGAAGGAATTTTTTTAATAGGGAGATCTAAGTAAATTTGTTATGTCTGCATAGACTTTCATTATATTGAATAGGTCGTTGTGAACATCGCCTTTTGTTCAAATCCGGAAAGATTCCTCACTATTGTATAACTGACCATTCAAGTTCTAATTTTTACTTAATAATAACAATTTCTCATCAATCTGACAGATTGTCCGATCATGTGTTTTTTTCATGTTATATCTCAAATTATGAACTCCAACTCAAGAGTAATGCTTCCATAGACGTTTGTCCTTCGATAGCTCAGTTGGTAGAGCGGTGGACTGTAGTGATACAAAGCTGATATCCATAGGTCGCTGGTTCGAATCCGGCTCGAAGGAGCTTTTGAAACAGATGAAGTTTGTAATTTTTACACAATATATGATTTGAGTTTCACCCTTCCACTCTCCGGTTCTCTGTCTTACGTAATATATCGCAATATTTCTATTTATCCATTTCAATGCTATCTTATCCTGTCAGTCCAAAATACCCCAATATCTGCATAGAGTTTAAGTATTTCAAAAATGAACGCTGAAAATGTCGTTGTAAACCTCAAGCTATCGATTGGCTCGTTGGTCTATGTGTATGATTCTCGCTTTCGGTGCAAGAGGTCCCGTGTTCAAATCACGGACGAGTCTTCGCTTTTGTATCACTTCCCAGTCTGAACCAATATCTCATTTATTAACTTCTCGATATTAGGACAGAATATCTGATCATGTTTTTTGGTTTTTGTATTAAACATCTCCATTTATGAACGTCAACTCAGGCGTAATGCATCCCTAGTCGTGTGACCTTCGATAGCTCAGTTGGTAGAGCGGTGGACTGTAGTGATAGAAAGCTGATATCCATAGGTCGCTGGTTCGAATCCGGCTCGAAGGATCTTTTGAAATAGATTAAATTTGTAATTTTCGAACAATATATGATTTGAGTTTCACCCTTCCTCTCTCCGGTTCTCTGTCTTTCGTAATATATCGCAATGTTTCTATTTCTCCATGTCAATACTATCTTAACCTTCCAGATAAATTTTATAATAGATGAAATTTGTAATTTTTAAAACAATATATTACTTGAGTTTCACCTTTCCTCACTCCGGTTCTCTTTCTTCCGTATTATATGTCAAGGTTTCTATTTATCCATGTCAATACTATCTTAACCTCTCAGTCCAAAATACCCCAATGTTTGCAGAGAGTTTGATTATTTTAAATACAAAGCTGATATCCATAGGTCGCTGGTTCGAATCCGGCTCGAAGGAGCTTTTGAAACAGATGAAATTTGTAATTTTTACACAATATATGATTTGAGTTTCCCCATTCCCCTCTCCGGTTCTCTGTCTTACGTAATATATCGCAATATTTCTATTTATCCATTTCAATGCTATCTTATCCTGTCAGTCCAAAATACCCCAATATCTGCATAGAGTTTAAGTATTTCAAAAATGAACGCTGAAAATGTCGTTGTAAACCTCAAGCTATCGATTGGCTTGTGGTCTATGTGTATGATTCTCGCTTTCGGTGCAAGAGGTCCCGTGTTCAAATCACGGACGAGACTTCGCTTTTGTATCACTTCCCAGTCTGAACCAATATCTCATTTATTAACTTCTCGATATTAGGACAGAATATCTGATCATGTTTTTTGGTTTTTGTATTTAACATCTCCATTTATGAACGTCAACTCAGGCGTAATGCATCCCTAGTCGTGTGACCTTCGATAGCTCAGTTGGTAGAGCGGTGGACTGTAGTGATAGAAAGCTGATATCCATAGGTCGCTGGTTCGAATCCGGCTCGAAGGATCTTTTGAAATAGATTAAATTTGTAATTTTTGAACAATATATGATTTGAGTTTCACCCTTCCTATCTCCGGTTCTCTGTCTTTAGTAATATATCGCAATGTTTCTATTTCTACATGTCAATACTATCTTAACCCTCCAGATAAATTTCATAATAGATGAAATTTGTAATTTTTAAAACAATATATGACTTGAGTTTCACCTTTCCTCTCTCCGGTTCTCTTTCTTCCGTATTATATGTCAAGGTTTCTATTTATCCATGTCAATACTATCTTAACCTCTGAGTCTAAAATACCCCAATGTTTGCATAGAGTTTGATTATTTTAAAATAAAGGCTCAAAATGTCGTTGTAAACTTTGGCAATGATGGGCTCGTTGGTCTAGGGGTATGATTATCGCTTTGGGTGCGAGAGGTCTCGGGTTCAAATCCCGAACGAGCTCTTGCTTTTGTATCACTACCCAGTCTGGAACAATGACTCATTTAATAACTTCTCATAATTCAGACAGAATGTCTGATCATGTGTTTTGGTTTTTGTATTAAACATTTCAATTCATGAATTTTAAATCAGGCGTCATGCCGGAGATATGCCCTTTGATAGCTCAGTTGATAGACCGGTGGACTGTAGGGGTAGAATGCTGAGGTCTATAGGTCGCTTGTTCGAATCCGGCTCGAAGTAATTTTTTTAATAGGGAGTGCTAAGTAAATTTGTTATGTCTGCATAGACTTTCATTATATTGAATAGGACGTTGTGAACATCGCCTTTTGTTCAAATCCGGAAAGATTCCTCACTATTGTATAACTGCCCATTCAAGATCAAATTTTTACTTAATAATAACAATTTCTCATCAATCTGACAGATTGTCCGATCATGTTTTTTTTTTCATGTTATATCTCAATTTATGAACTCCAACTCAGGAGTAATGCTTCCATAGACGTGTGTCCTTCGATAGCTCAGTTGGTAGAGCGGTGGACTGTAGTGATGCAAAGCTGATATCCATAGGTCGCTGGTTCGAATCCGGCTCGAAGGAGCTTTTGAAACAGATGAAATTTGTAATTTTTACACAATATATGATTTGAGTTTCACCCTTCCACTCTCCGGTTCTCTGTCTTACGTAATATATAGCAATATTTCTATTTCTCCATTTCAATGCTATCTTATCCTGTCAGTCCAAAATACCCCAATATCTGCATAGAGTTTAAGTATTTCAAAAATGAACGCTGAAAATGTCGTTGTAAACCTCAAGCTATCGATTGGCTCGTTGGTCTATGTGTATGATTCTTGCTTTCGGTGCAAGAGGTCCCGTGTTCAAATCACGGACGAGACTTCGCTTTTGTATCACTTCCCAGTCTGAACCAATATCTCATTTATTAACTTCTCGATATTAGGACAGAATATCTGATCATGTTTTTTGGTTTTTGTATTTAACATCTCCATTTATGAACGTCAACTCAGGCGTAATGCATCCCTTGTCGTGTGACCTTCGATAGCTCAGTTGGTAGAGCGGTGGACTGTAGTGATAGAAAGCTGATATCCATAGGTCGCTGGTTCGAATCCGGCTCGAAGGATCTTTTGAAATAGATTAAATTTGTAATTTTTGAACAATATATGATTTGAGTTTCACCCTTCCTCTCTCCGGTTCTCTGTCTTTCGTAATATATCGCAATGTTTCTATCTCTCCATGTCAATACTATCTTAACCTTCCAGATAAATTTTATAATAGATGAAATTTGTAATTTTTAAAACAATATATGACTTGAGTTTCACCTTTCCTCTCTCCGGTTCTCTTTCTTCCGTATTATATGTCAAGGTTTCTATTTATCCATATCAATACTATCTTAACCTCTGAGTCCAAAATACCCCAATGTTTGCAGAGAGTTTGATTATTTTAAACACAAAGCTGATATCCATAGGTCGCTGGTTCGAATCCGGCTCGAAGGAGCTTTTGAAACAGATGAAATGTGTAATTTTTACACAATATATGATTTGAGTTTCCCCATTCCCCTCTCCGGTTCTCTGTCTTACGTAATATATCGCAATATTTCTATTTCTCCATTTCAATGCTATCTTATCCTGTCAGTCCAAAATACCCCAATATCTGCATAGAGTTTAAGTATTTCAAAAATGAACGCTGAAAATGTCGTTGTAAACCTCAAGCTATCGATTGGCTCGTTGGTCTATGTGTTTGATTCTCGCTTTCGGTGCAAGAGGTCCCGTGTTCAAATCACGGACGAGACTTCGCTTTTGTATCACTTCCCAGTCTGAACCAATATCTCATTTATTAACTTCTCGATATTAGGACAGAATATCTGATCATGTTTTTTGGTTTTTGTATTAAACATCTCCATTTATGAACGTCAACTCAGGCGTAATGCATCCCTAGTCGTGTGACCTTCGATAGCTCAGTTGGTAGAGCGGTGGACTGTAGTGATAGAAAGCTGATATCCATAGGTCGCTGGTTCAAATCCGGCTCGAAGGATCTTTTGAAATAGATTAAATTTGTAATTTTTGAACAATATATGATTTGAGTTTCACCCTTCATCTCTCCGGTTCTCTGTCTTTCGTGATATATCGCAATGTTTCTATTTCTACATGTCAATACTATCTTAACCTTCCAGATAAATTTTATAATAGATGAAATTTGTAATTTTTAAAACAATATATGACTTGAGTTTCACCTTTCCTCTCTCCGGTTCTCTTTCTTCCGTATTATATGTCAAGGTTTCTATTTATCCATGTCAATACTATCTTAACCTCTGAGTCTAAAATACCCCAATGTTTGCATAGAGTTTGATTATTTTAAAATAAAGGCTCAAAATGTCGTTGTAAACTTTGGCAATGATGGGCTCGTTGGTCTAGGGGTATGATTATCGCTTTGGGTGCGAGAGGTCTCGGGTTCAAATCCCGAACGAGCTCTTGCTTTTGTATCACTACCCAGTCTGGAACAATGACTCATTTAATAACTTCTCATAATTCAGACAGAATGTCTGATCATGTGTTTTGGTTTTTGTATTAAACATTTCAATTCATGAATTTTAAATCAGGCGTCATGCCGGAGATATGCCCTTTGATAGCTCAGTTGATAGACCGGTGGACTGTAGGGGTAGAATGCTGAGGTCTATAGGTCGCTTGTTCGAATCCGGCTCGAAGTAATTTTTTTAATAGGGAGTGCTAAGTAAATTTGTTATGTCTGCATAGACTTTCATTATATTGAATAGGACGTTGTGAACATCGCCTTTTGTTCAAATCCGGAAAGATTCCTCACTATTGTATAACTGCCCATTCAAGATCAAATTTTTACTTAATAATAACAATTTCTCATCAATCTGACAGATTGTCCGATCATGTTTTTTTTTTCATGTTATATCTCAATTTATGAACTCCAACTCAGGAGTAATGCTTCCATAGACGTGTGTCCTTCGATAGCTCAGTTGGTAGAGCGGTGGACTGTAGTGATGCAAAGCTGATATCCATAGGTCGCTGGTTCGAATCCGGCTCGAAGGAGCTTTTGAAACAGATGAAATTTGTAATTTTTACACAATATATGATTTGAGTTTCACCCTTCCACTCTCCGGTTCTCTGTCTTACGTAATATATAGCAATATTTCTATTTCTCCATTTCAATGCTATCTTATCCTGTCAGTCCAAAATACCCCAATATCTGCATAGAGTTTAAGTATTTCAAAAATGAACGCTGAAAATGTCGTTGTAAACCTCAAGCTATCGATTGGCTCGTTGGTCTATGTGTATGATTCTCGCTTTCGGTGCAAGAGGTCCCGTGTTCAAATCACGGACGAGACTTCGCTTTTGTATCACTTCCCAGTCTGAACCAATATCTCATTTATTAACTTCTCGATATTAGGACAGAATATCTGATCATGTTTTTTGGTTTTTGTATTTAACATCTCCATTTATGAACGTCAACTCAGGCGTAATGCATCCCTTGTCGTGTGACCTTCGATAGCTCTGTTGGTAGAGCGGTGGACTGTAGTGATAGAAAGCTGATATCCATAGGTCGCTGGTTCGAATCCGGCTCGAAGGATCTTTTGAAATAGATTAAATTTGTAATTTTTGAACAATATATGATTTGAGTTTCACCCTTCCTCTCTCCGGTTCTCTGTCTTTCGTAATATATCGCAATGTTTCTATCTCTCCATGTCAATACTATCTTAACCTTCCAGATAAATTTTATAATAGATGAAATTTGTAATTTTTAAAACAATATATGACTTGAGTTTCACCTTTCCTCTCTCCGGTTCTCTTTCTTCCGTATTATATGTCAAGGTTTCTATTTATCCATATCAATACTATCTTAACCTCTGAGTCCAAAATACCCCAATGTTTGCAGAGAGTTTGATTATTTTAAACACAAAGCTGATATCCATAGGTCGCTGGTTCGAATCCGGCTCGAAGGAGCTTTTGAAACAGATGAAATGTGTAATTTTTACACAATATATGATTTGAGTTTCCCCATTCCCCTCTCCGGTTCTCTGTCTTACGTAATATATCGCAATATTTCTATTTCTCCATTTCAATGCTATCTTATCCTGTCAGTCCAAAATACCCCAATATCTGCATAGAGTTTAAGTATTTCAAAAATGAACGCTGAAAATGTCGTTGTAAACCTCAAGCTATCGATTGGCTCGTTGGTCTATGTGTTTGATTCTCGCTTTCGGTGCAAGAGGTCCCGTGTTCAAATCACGGACGAGACTTCGCTTTTGTATCACTTCCCAGTCTGAACCAATATCTCATTTATTAACTTCTCGATATTAGGACAGAATATCTGATCATGTTTTTTGGTTTTTGTATTAAACATCTCCATTTATGAACGTCAACTCAGGCGTAATGCATCCCTAGTCGTGTGACCTTCGATAGCTCAGTTGGTAGAGCGGTGGACTGTAGTGATAGAAAGCTGATATCCATAGGTCGCTGGTTCAAATCCGGCTCGAAGGATCTTTTGAAATAGATTAAATTTGTAATTTTTGAACAATATATGATTTGAGTTTCACCCTTCATCTCTCCGGTTCTCTGTCTTTCGTGATATATCGCAATGTTTCTATTTCTACATGTCAATACTATCTTAACCTTCCAGATAAATTTTATAATAGATGAAATTTGTAATTTTTAAAACAATATATGACTTGAGTTTCACCTTTCCTCTCTCCGGTTCTCTTTCTTCCGTATTATATGTCAAGGTTTCTATTTATCCATGTCAATACTATCTTAACCTCTGAGTCCAAAATACCCCAATGTTTGCATAGAGTTTGATTATTTTAAAATAAAGGCTCAAAATGTCGTTGTAAACTTTTGCAATGATGGGCTCGTTGGTCTAGGGGTATGATTCTCGCTTTGGGTGCGAGAGGTCTCGGGTTCAAATCCCGAACGAGCCCTCTCTTTTGTATCACTACCCAGTCTGAACCAATGACTCATTTAATAACTTCTCATAATTCAGACAGAATGTCTGATCATGTGTTTTGGTTTTTGTATTAAACATTTCAATTCATGAATTTTAAATCAGGAGTCATGCCGGAGATATGCCCTTCGATAGCTCAGTTGATAGACCGGTGGACTGTAGGGGTAGAATGCTGAGGTCTATAGGTCGCTTGTTCGAATCCGGCTCGAAGGAATTTTTTTAATAGGGAGATCAAAGTAAATTTGTTATGTCTGCATAGACTTTCATTATATTGAATAGGACGTTGTGAACATCGCCTTTTGTTCAAATCCGGAAAGATTCCTCACTATTGTATAACTGCCCATTCAAGATCAAATTTTTACTTAATAATATCAATTTCTCATCAATCTGAAGATTGTCCGATCATGTGTTTTTTTTCATGTTATATCTCAATTTATGAACTCCAACTCAGGAGTAATGCTTCCATAGACCTTCGATAGCTCAGTTGGTAGAGCGGTGGACTGTAGTGATACAAAGCTGATATCCATAGGTCGCTGGTTCGAATCCGGCTCGAAGGAGCTTTTGAAACAGATGAAATGTGTAATTTTTACACAATATATGATTTGAGTTTCCCCATTCCCCTCTCCGGTTCTCTGTCTTACGTAATATATAGCAATATTTCTATTTCTCCATTTCAATGCTATCTTATCCTGTCAGTCCAAAATACCCCAATATCTGCATAGAATTTAAGTATTTCAAAAATGAACGCTGAAAATGTCGTTGTAAACCTCAAGCTATCGATTGGCTCGTTGGTTTATGTGTATGATTCTCGCTTTCGGTGCAAGAGGTCCCGTGTTCAAATCACGGACGAGACTTCGATTTTGTATCACTTCCCAGTCTGAACCAATATCTCATTTATTAACTTCTCGATATTAGGGAAGAATATCTGATCATGTTTTTTGGTTTTTGTATTAAACATCTCCATTTATGAACGTCAACTCAGGCGTAATGCATTCCTAGTCGTGTGACCTTCGATAGCTCAGTTGGTAGAGCGGTGGACTGTAGTGATAGAAAGCTGATATCCATAGATCGCTGGTTCGAATCCGGCTCGAAGGATCTTTTGAAATAGATTAAATTTGTAATTTTTGAACAATATATGATTTGAGTTTCACCCTTCCTCTCTCCGGTTCTCTGTCTTTCGTAATATATCGCAATGTTTCTATTTCTCCATGTCAATACTATCTTAACCTTCCAGATAAATTTTATAATAGATGAAATTTGTATTTTTTAAAACAATATATGACTTGAGTTTCACCTTTCCTCTCTCCGGTTCTCTTTCTTCCGTATTATATGTCAAGGTTTCTATTTATCCATATCAATACTATCTTAACCTCTGAGTCCAAAATACCCCAATGTTTGCATAGAAGTTGATTATTTTAAAATCAATGCTCAAAATGTCGTTGTAAACATTGGCTATTGATGGGCTCGTTGGTCTAGGGGTATGATTCTCGCTTTGGGTGCGAGAGGTCTCGGGTTCAAATCCCGGACGAGGCCTTGTTTTTGTATCACTACCCAGTCTGAACCAATGACTCATTTAATAACTTCTCATAATTCAGACAGAATGTCTGATCATGTGTTTTGGTTTTTGTATTAAACATTTCAATTCATGAATTTTAAATCAGGCGTCATGCCGGAGATATGCCCTTCGATAGCTCAGTTGATAGACCGGTGGACTGTGGGGGTAGAATGCTGAGATCTATAGGTCGCTGGTTCGAATCCGGCTCGAAGGAATTTTTTTAATAGGGAGATCTAAGTAAATTTGTTATGTCTGCATAGACTTTCATTATATTGAAGAGGTCGTTGTGAACATCGCTTTTTGTTCAAATCCGGAAAGATTCCTCACTATTGTATAACTGACCATTCAAGATCAAATTTTTACTTAATAATACCAATTTCTCATCAATCTGACAGATTGTCCGATCATGTGTTTTTTTTCATGTTATATCTCAATTTATGAACTCCAACTCAGAAGTAATGCTTCCATAGACGTTTGTCCTTCGATAGCTCAGTTGGTAGAGCGGTGGACTGTAGTGATACAAAGCTGATATCCATAGGTCGCTGGTTCGAATCCGGCTCGAAGGAGCTTTTGAAACAGATGAAGTTTGTAATTTTTACACAATATATGATTTGAGTTTCACCCTTCCTCTCTCCGGTTCTCTGTCTTACGTAATATATCGCAATATTTCTATTTATCCATTTCAATGCTATCTTATCCTGTCAGTCCAAAATACCCCAATATCTGCATAGAGTTTAAGTATTTCAAAAATGAACGCTGAAAATGTCGTTGTAAACCTCAAGCTGTCGATTGGCTCGTTGGTCTATGTGTATGATTCTCGCTTTCGGTGCAAGAGGTCCCGTGTTCAAATCACGGACGAGTCTTCGCTTTTGTATCACTTCCCAGTCTGAACCAATATCTCATTTATTAATTTCTCGATATTAGGACAGAATATCTGATCATGTTTTTTGGTTTTTGTATTAAACATCTCCATTTATGAACGTCAACTCAGGCGTAATGCATTCCTAGTCGTGTGACCTTCGATATCTCAGTTGGTAGAGCGGTGGACTGTGGTGATAGAAAGCTGATATCCATAGGTCGCTGGTTCGAATCCGGCTCGAAGGATCTTTTGAAATAAATTAAATTTGTAATTTTTGAACAATATATGATTTGAGTTTCACCCTTCCTCTCTCCGGTTCTCTGTCTTTCGTAATATATCGCAATGTTAATATTTCTCCATGTCAATACTATCTTAACCTTCCAGATAAATTTTGTAATAGATGAACTTTGTAATTTTTAAACCAATATATGACTTGAGTTTCACCTTTCCTCTCTCCGGTTCTCTTTCTTCCGTATTATATGTCAAGGTTTCTATTTATCCATGTCAATACTATCTTAACCTCTGAGTCCAAAATACCCCAATGTTTGCATAGAGTTTGATTATTTTAAAATCAAGGCTCAAAATGTCGTTGTAAACTTTGGCTATTGGTGGGCTCGTTGGTCTAGGGGTATGATTCTCGCTTTGGGTGCGAGAGGTCTCGGGTTCAAATCCCGGACGAGCTCTTGCTTTTGTATCACTACCCAGTCTGAACCAATGACTCATTTAATAACTTCTCATAATTCAGACAGAATGTCTGATCATGTGTTTTGGTTTTTGTATTAAACATTTCAATTCATGAATTTTAAATCAGGCGTCATGCCGGAGATATGCCCTTCGATAGCTCAGTTGATAGACCGGTGGACTGTAGGGGTAGAATGCTGAGATCTATAGGTCGCTGGTTCGAATCCGGCTCGAAGTAATTTTTTTAATAGGGAGATCTAAGTAAATTTGTTATGTCTGCATAGACTTTCATTATATTGAATAGGTCGTTGTGAACATCGCCTTTTGTTCAAATCCGGAAAGATTCCTCACTATTGTATAACTGCCCATTCAAGATCAAATTTTTACTTAATAATAACAATTTCTCATCAATCTGACAGATTGTCCGATCATGTTTTTTTTTTCATGTTATATCTCAATTTATGAACTCCAACTCAGGAGTAATGCTTCCATAGACGGATGTCCTTCGATAGCTCAGTTGGTAGAGCGGTGGACTGTAGTGATACAAAGCTGATATCCATAGGTCGCTGTTTCGAATCCGGCTCGAAGGAGTTTTTGAAACAGATGAAATTTGTAATTTAAAACAATATATGATTTGAGTTTCACCCTTCCCTCTCCGGTTCTCTGTCTTACGTAATATATCACAATGGTTCTCTGTCTTACGTAATATATCACAATGTTTCTATTTCTCCATTTCGATACTATCTTATCCTGTCAGTCCAAAATACCCCAATATCTGCATAGAGTTTAAGTATTTCAAAAATGAACGCTGAAAATGTCGTTGTAAACCTCAAGCTATCGATTTTCTCTTTGGTCTATGTGTATGATTCTCGCTTTCGGTGCGAGAGGTCCCGTGTTCAAATCACGGACGAGTCTTCGCTTTTGTATCACTTCCCAGTCTGAACCAATATCTCATTTATTAATTTCTCGATATTAGGACAGAATATCTGATCATGTTTTTTGGTTTTTGTATTAAACATCTCCATTTATGAACGTCAACTCAGGCGTAATGCATTCCTAGTCGTGTGATCTTCGATATCTCAGTTGGTAGAGCGGTGGACTGTGGTGATAGAAAGCTGATATCCATAGGTCGCTGGTTCGAATCCGGCTCGAAGGATCTTTTGAAATAGATTAAATTTGTAATTTTTGAACAATATATAATTTGAGTTTCACCCTTCCTCTCTCCGGTTCTCTGTCTTTCGTAATATATCGCAATGTTAATATTTCTCCATGTCAATACTATCTTAACCTTCCAGATAAATTTTGTAATAGATGAACTTTGTAATTTTTAAACCAATATATGACTTGAGTTTCACCTTTCCTCTCTCCGGTTCTCTTTCTTCCGTATTATATGTCAAGGTTTCTATTTATCCATGTCAATACTCTCTTAACCTCTGAGTCCAAAATACCCCAATGTTTGCATAGAGTTTGATTATTTTAAAATCAAGGCTCAAAATGTCGTTGTAAACTTTGGCTATTGGTGGGCTCGTTGGTCTAGGGGTATGATTCTCGCTTTGGGTGCAAGAGGTCTCGGGTTCAAATCCCGGACGAGCTCTTGCTTTTGTATCACTACCCAGTCTGAACCAATGACTCATTTAATAACTTCTCATAATTCAGACAGAATGTCTGATCATGTGTTTTGGTTTTTGTATTAAACATTTCAATTCATGAATTTTAAATCAGGCGTCATGCCGGAGATATGCCCTTCGATAGCTCAGTTGATAGACCGGTGGACTTTAGGGGTAGAATGCTGAGATCTATAGGTCGCTGGTTCGAATCCGGCTCGAAGGAATTTTTTTAATAGGGAGATCTAAGTAAATTTGTTATGTCTGCATAGACTTTCATTATATTGAATAGGTCGTTGTGAACATCGCCTTTTGTTCAAATCCGGAAAGATTCCTCACTATTGTATAACTGCCCATTCAAGATCAAATTTTTACTTAATAATAACAATTTCTCATCAATCTGACAGATTGTCCGATCATGTTTTTTTTTTCATGTTATATCTCAATTTATGAACTCCAACTCAGGAGTAATGCTTCCATAGACGGATGTCCTTCGATAGCTCAGTTGGTAGAGCGGTGGACTGTAGTGATACAAAGCTGATATCCATAGGTCGCTGTTTCGAATCCGGCTCGAAGGAGCTTTTGAAACAGATGAAATTTGTAATTTAAAACAATATATGATTTGAGTTTCACCCTTCCCTCTCCGGTTCTCTGTCTTACGTAATATATCACAATGTTTCTATTTCTCCATTTCGATACTATCTTATCCTGTCAGTCCAAAATACCCCAATATCTGCATAGAGTTTAAGTATTTCAAAAATGAACGCTGAAAATGTCGTTGTAAACCTCAAGCTATCGATTTTCTCTTTGGTCTATGTGTATGATTCTCGCTTTCGGTGCGAGAGGTCCCGTGTTCAAATCACGGACGAGACTTCGATTTTGTAGCACTTCCCAGTCTGAACCAATATCTCATTTATTAACTTCTCGATATTAGGACAGAATATCTGATCATGTTTTTGGTTTTTGTATTAAACATCTCCATTTATGAACGTCAACTCAGGCGTAATGCATTCCTAGTCGTGTGACCTTCGATAGCTCAGTTGGTAGAGCGGTGGACTGTAGTGATAGAAAGCTGATATCCATAGGTCGCTGGTTCGAATCCGGCTCGAAGGATCTTTTGAAATAGATTAAATTTGTAATTTTTGAACAATATATGATTTGAGTTTCACCCTTCCTCTCTCCGGTTCTCTGTCTTTCGTAATATATCGCAATGTTTCTATTTCTCCATGTCAATACTATCTTAACATTCCAGATAATTTTTATAATAGATGAAATTTGTAATTTTTAAAACAATATATGACTTGAGTTTCACCTTTCCTCTCTCCGGTTCTCTTTCTTCCGTATTATATGTCAAGGTTTCTATTTATCCATGTCAATACTATCTTAACCTCTGAGTCCAAAATACCCCAATGTTTGCATAGAGTTTGATTATTTTAAAATCAAGGCTCAAAATGTCGTTGTAAACTTCGGCTATTGATGGGCTCGTTGGTCTAGGGGTATGATTCTCCCTTTGGGTGCGAGGGTTCTCGGGTTCAAATCCCAGACGAGACCTTGCTTTTGTATCACTACCCAGTCTGAACCAATGACTCATTTAATAACTTCTCATAATTCAGACAGAATGTCTGATCATGTGTTTTGGTTTTTGTATTAAACATTTCAATTCATGAATTTTAAATCAGGCGTCATGCCGGAGATATGCCCTTCGATAGCTCAGTTGATAGACCGGTGGACTGTAGGGGTAGAATGCTGAGATCTATAGGTCGCTGGTTCGAATCCGGCTCGAAGGAATTTTTTTAATAGGGAGATCTAAGTAAATTTGTTATGTCTGCATAGACTTTCATTATATTGAATAGGTCGTTGTGAACATCGCCCTTTGTTCAAATCCGGAAAGATTCCTCACTATTGTATAACTGCCCATTCAAGATCAAATTTTTACTTAGTAATAACAATTTCTCATCAATCTGACAGATTGTCCGATCATTCTTTTTTTTTTCATGTTATATCTCAATTTATGAACTCCAACTCAGGAGTAATGCTTCCATAGACGGATGTCCTTCGATAGCTCAGTTGGTAGAGCGGTGGACTGTAGTGATACAAAGCTGATATCCATAGGTCGCTGGTTCGAATCCGGCTCGGAGGAATTTTTTTAATAGGGAGATCTAAGTAAATTTGTTATGTCTGCATAGACTTTCATTATATTGAATAGGTCGTTGTGAACATCGCCTTTTGTTCAAATCCGGAAAGATTCCTCACTATTGTATAACTGCCCATTCAAGATCAAATTTTTACTTAATAATAACAATTTCTCATCAATCTGACAGATTGTCCGATCATGTTTTTTTTTTCATGTTATATCTCAATTTATTAACTCCAACTCAGGAGTAATGCATTCCTAGTCGTGTGACCTTCGATAGCTCGGTTGGTAGAGCGGTGGACTGTAGTGATAGAAAGCTGATATCCATAGGTCGCTGGTTCGAATCCGGCTCGAAGGATCTTTTGAAATAGATTAAATTTGTAATTTTTGAACAATATATGATT
Organism: Styela clava; assembly: GCF_964204865.1. Classification (NCBI taxonomy): domain Eukaryota; kingdom Metazoa; phylum Chordata; class Ascidiacea; order Stolidobranchia; family Styelidae; genus Styela; species Styela clava. The sequence continues at coordinate 8,455,128 of NC_135261.1, forward strand.
TGAGTTTCACCCTTCCTCTCTCCGGTTCTCTGTCTTTCGTAATATATCGCAATGTTTCTATTTCTCCATGTCAATACTATCTTAACCTTCCAGATAAATTTTATAATAGATGAAATTTGTAATTTTTAAAACAATATATGACTTGAGTTTCACCTTTCCTCTCTCCGGTTCTCTTTCTTCCGTATTATATGTCAAGGTTTCTATTTATCCATGTCAATACTATCTTAACCTCTGAGTCTAAAATACCCCAATGTTTGCATAGAGTTTGATTATTTTAAAATAAAGGCTCAAAATGTCGTTGTAAACTTTGGCAATGATGGGCTCGTTGGTCTAGGGGTATGATTATCGCTTTGGGTGCGAGAGGTCTCGGGTTCAAATCCCGAACGAGCTCTTGCTTTTGTATCACTACCCAGTCTGGAACAATGACTCATTTAATAACTTCTCATAATTCAGACAGAATGTCTGATCATGTGTTTTGGTTTTTGTATTAAACATTTCAATTCATGAATTTTAAATCAGGCGTCATGCCGGAGATATGCCCTTTGATAGCTCAGTTGATAGACCGGTGGACTGTAGGGGTAGAATGCTGAGGTCTATAGGTCGCTTGTTCGAATCCGGCTCGAAGTAATTTTTTTAATAGGGAGTGCTAAGTAAATTTGTTATGTCTGCATAGACTTTCATTATATTGAATAGGACGTTGTGAACATCGCCTTTTGTTCAAATCCGGAAAGATTCCTCACTATTGTATAACTGCCCATTCAAGATCAAATTTTTACTTAATAATAACAATTTCTCATCAATCTGACAGATTGTCCGATCATGTTTTTTTTTTCATGTTATATCTCAATTTATGAACTCCAACTCAGGAGTAATGCTTCCATAGACGTGTGTCCTTCGATAGCTCAGTTGGTAGAGCGGTGGACTGTAGTGATGCAAAGCTGATATCCATAGGTCGCTGGTTCGAATCCGGCTCGAAGGAGCTTTTGAAACAGATGAAATTTGTAATTTTTACACAATATATGATTTGAGTTTCACCCTTCCACTCTCCGGTTCTCTGTCTTACGTAATATATAGCAATATTTCTATTTCTCCATTTCAATGCTATCTTATCCTGTCAGTCCAAAATACCCCAATATCTGCATAGAGTTTAAGTATTTCAAAAATGAACGCTGAAAATGTCGTTGTAAACCTCAAGCTATCGATTGGCTCGTTGGTCTATGTGTATGATTCTCGCTTTCGGTGCAAGAGGTCCCGTGTTCAAATCACGGACGAGACTTCGCTTTTGTATCACTTCCCAGTCTGAACCAATATCTCATTTATTAACTTCTCGATATTAGGACAGAATATCTGATCATGTTTTTTGGTTTTTGTATTTAACATCTCCATTTATGAACGTCAACTCAGGCGTAATGCATCCCTTGTCGTGTGACCTTCGATAGCTCAGTTGGTAGAGCGGTGGACTGTAGTGAGAGAAAGCTGATATCCATAGGTCGCTGGTTCGAATCCGGCTCGAAGGATCTTTTGAAATAGATTAAATTTGTAATTTTTGAACAATATATGATTTGAGTTTCACCCTTCCTCTCTCCGGTTCTCTGTCTTTCGTAATATATCGCAATGTTTCTATCTCTCCATGTCAATACTATCTTAACCTTCCAGATAAATTTTATAATAGATGAAATTTGTAATTTTTAAAACAATATATGACTTGAGTTTCACCTTTCCTCTCTCCGGTTCTCTTTCTTCCGTATTATATGTCAAGGTTTCTATTTATCCATATCAATACTATCTTAACCTCTGAGTCCAAAATACCCCAATGTTTGCAGAGAGTTTGATTATTTTAAACACAAAGCTGATATCCATAGGTCGCTGGTTCGAATCCGGCTCGAAGGAGCTTTTGAAACAGATGAAATGTGTAATTTTTACACAATATATGATTTGAGTTTCCCCATTCCCCTCTCCGGTTCTCTGTCTTACGTAATATATCGCAATATTTCTATTTCTCCATTTCAATGCTATCTTATCCTGTCAGTCCAAAATACCCCAATATCTGCATAGAGTTTAAGTATTTCAAAAATGAACGCTGAAAATGTCGTTGTAAACCTCAAGCTATCGATTGGCTCGTTGGTCTATGTGTTTGATTCTCGCTTTCGGTGCAAGAGGTCCCGTGTTCAAATCACGGACGAGACTTCGCTTTTGTATCACTTCCCAGTCTGAACCAATATCTCATTTATTAACTTCTCGATATTAGGACAGAATATCTGATCATGTTTTTTGGTTTTTGTATTAAACATCTCCATTTATGAACGTCAACTCAGGCGTAATGCATCCCTAGTCGTGTGACCTTCGATAGCTCAGTTGGTAGAGCGGTGGACTGTAGTGATAGAAAGCTGATATCCATAGGTCGCTGGTTCAAATCCGGCTCGAAGGATCTTTTGAAATAGATTAAATTTGTAATTTTTGAACAATATATGATTTGAGTTTCACCCTTCATCTCTCCGGTTCTCTGTCTTTCGTGATATATCGCAATGTTTCTATTTCTACATGTCAATACTATCTTAACCTTCCAGATAAATTTTATAATAGATGAAATTTGTAATTTTTAAAACAATATATGACTTGAGTTTCACCTTTCCTCTCTCCGGTTCTCTTTCTTCCGTATTATATGTCAAGGTTTCTATTTATCCATGTCAATACTATCTTAACCTCTGAGTCCAAAATACCCCAATGTTTGCATAGAGTTTGATTATTTTAAAATAAAGGCTCAAAATGTCGTTGTAAACTTTTGCAATGATGGGCTCGTTGGTCTAGGGGTATGATTCTCGCTTTGGGTGCGAGAGGTCTCGGGTTCAAATCCCGAACGAGCCCTCTCTTTTGTATCACTACCCAGTCTGAACCAATGACTCATTTAATAACTTCTCATAATTCAGACAGAATGTCTGATCATGTGTTTTGGTTTTTGTATTAAACATTTCAATTCATGAATTTTAAATCAGGAGTCATGCCGGAGATATGCCCTTCGATAGCTCAGTTGATAGACCGGTGGACTGTAGGGGTAGAATGCTGAGGTCTATAGGTCGCTTGTTCGAATCCGGCTCGAAGGAATTTTTTTAATAGGGAGATCAAAGTAAATTTGTTATGTCTGCATAGACTTTCATTATATTGAATAGGACGTTGTGAACATCGCCTTTTGTTCAAATCCGGAAAGATTCCTCACTATTGTATAACTGCCCATTCAAGATCAAATTTTTACTTAATAATATCAATTTCTCATCAATCTGAAGATTGTCCGATCATGTGTTTTTTTTCATGTTATATCTCAATTTATGAACTCCAACTCAGGAGTAATGCTTCCATAGACCTTCGATAGCTCAGTTGGTAGAGCGGTGGACTGTAGTGATACAAAGCTGATATCCATAGGTCGCTGGTTCGAATCCGGCTCGAAGGAGCTTTTGAAACAGATGAAATTTGTAATTTTCACACAATATATGATTTGAGTTTCACCCTTCCCCTCTCCGGTTCTCTGTCTTACGTAATATATAGCAATATTTCTATTTCTCCATTTCAATGCTATCTTATCCTGTCAGTCCAAAATACCCCAATATCTGCATAGAATTTAAGTATTTCAAAAATGAACGCTGAAAATGTCGTTGTAAACCTCAAGCTATCGATTGGCTCGTTGGTTTATGTGTATGATTCTCGCTTTCGGTGCAAGAGGTCCCGTGTTCAAATCACGGACGAGACTTCGATTTTGTATCACTTCCCAGTCTGAACCAATATCTCATTTATTAACTTCTCGATATTAGGGAAGAATATCTGATCATGTTTTTTGGTTTTTGTATTAAACATCTCCATTTATGAACGTCAACTCAGGCGTAATGCATCCCTAGTCGTGTGACCTTCGATAGCTCAGTTGGTAGAGCGGTGGACTGTAGTGATAGAAAGCTGATATCCATAGATCGCTGGTTCGAATCCGGCTCGAAGGATCTTTTGAAATAGATTAAATTTGTAATTTTTGAACAATATATGATTTGAGTTTCACCCTTCCTCTCTCCGGTTCTCTGTCTTTCGTAATATATCGCAATGTTTCTATTTCTCCATGTCAATACTATCTTAACCTTCCAGATAAATTTTATAATAGATGAAATTTGTATTTTTTAAAACAATATATGACTTGAGTTTCACCTTTCCTCTCTCCGGTTCTCTTTCTTCCGTATTATATGTCAAGGTTTCTATTTATCCATATCAATACTATCTTAACCTCTGAGTCCAAAATACCCCAATGTTTGCATAGAAGTTGATTATTTTAAAATCAATGCTCAAAATGTCGTTGTAAACATTGGCTATTGATGGGCTCGTTGGTCTAGGGGTATGATTCTCGCTTTGGGTGCGAGAGGTCTCGGGTTCAAATCCCGGACGAGGCCTTGTTTTTGTATCACTACCCAGTCTGAACCAATGACTCATTTAATAACTTCTCATAATTCAGACAGAATGTCTGATCATGTGTTTTGGTTTTTGTATTAAACATTTCAATTCATGAATTTTAAATCAGGCGTCATGCCGGAGATATGCCCTTCGATAGCTCAGTTGATAGACCGGTGGACTGTGGGGGTAGAATGCTGAGATCTATAGGTCGCTGGTTCGAATCCGGCTCGAAGGAATTTTTTTAATAGGGAGATCTAAGTAAATTTGTTATGTCTGCATAGACTTTCATTATATTGAAGAGGTCGTTGTGAACATCGCTTTTTGTTCAAATCCGGAAAGATTCCTCACTATTGTATAACTGACCATTCAAGATCAAATTTTTACTTAATAATACCAATTTCTCATCAATCTGACAGATTGTCCGATCATGTGTTTTTTTTCATGTTATATCTCAATTTATGAACTCCAACTCAGAAGTAATGCTTCCATAGACGTTTGTCCTTCGATAGCTCAGTTGGTAGAGCGGTGGACTGTAGTGATACAAAGCTGATATCCATAGGTCGCTGGTTCGAATCCGGCTCGAAGGAGCTTTTGAAACAGATGAAGTTTGTAATTTTTACACAATATATGATTTGAGTTTCACCCTTCCTCTCTCCGGTTCTCTGTCTTACGTAATATATCGCAATATTTCTATTTATCCATTTCAATGCTATCTTATCCTGTCAGTCCAAAATACCCCAATATCTGCATAGAGTTTAAGTATTTCAAAAATGAACGCTGAAAATGTCGTTGTAAACCTCAAGCTATCGATTGGCTCGTTGGTCTATGTGTATGATTCTCGCTTTCGGTGCAAGAGGTCCCGTGTTCAAATCACGGACGAGTCTTCGCTTTTGTATCACTTCCCAGTCTGAACCAATATCTCATTTATTAATTTCTCGATATTAGGACAGAATATCTGATCATGTTTTTTGGTTTTTGTATTAAACATCTCCATTTATGAACGTCAACTCAGGCGTAATGCATTCCTAGTCGTGTGACCTTCGATATCTCAGTTGGTAGAGCGGTGGACTGTGGTGATAGAAAGCTGATATCCATAGGTCGCTGGTTCGAATCCGGCTCGAAGGATCTTTTGAAATAAATTAAATTTGTAATTTTTGAACAATATATGATTTGAGTTTCACCCTTCCTCTCTCCGGTTCTCTGTCTTTCGTAATATATCGCAATGTTAATATTTCTCCATGTCAATACTATCTTAACCTTCCAGATAAATTTTGTAATAGATGAACTTTGTAATTTTTAAACCAATATATGACTTGAGTTTCACCTTTCCTCTCTCCGGTTCTCTTTCTTCCGTATTATATGTCAAGGTTTCTATTTATCCATGTCAATACTATCTTAACCTCTGAGTCCAAAATACCCCAATGTTTGCATAGAGTTTGATTATTTTAAAATCAAGGCTCAAAATGTCGTTGTAAACTTTGGCTATTGGTGGGCTCGTTGGTCTAGGGGTATGATTCTCGCTTTGGGTGCGAGAGGTCTCGGGTTCAAATCCCGGACGAGCTCTTGCTTTTGTATCACTACCCAGTCTGAACCAATGACTCATTTAATAACTTCTCATAATTCAGACAGAATGTCTGATCATGTGTTTTGGTTTTTGTATTAAACATTTCAATTCATGAATTTTAAATCAGGCGTCATGCCGGAGATATGCCCTTCGATAGCTCAGTTGATAGACCGGTGGACTGTAGGGGTAGAATGCTGAGATCTATAGGTCGCTGGTTCGAATCCGGCTCGAAGTAATTTTTTTAATAGGGAGATCTAAGTAAATTTGTTATGTCTGCATAGACTTTCATTATATTGAATAGGTCGTTGTGAACATCGCCTTTTGTTCAAATCCGGAAAGATTCCTCACTATTGTATAACTGCCCATTCAAGATCAAATTTTTACTTAATAATAACAATTTCTCATCAATCTGACAGATTGTCCGATCATGTTTTTTTTTTCATGTTATATCTCAATTTATGAACTCCAACTCAGGAGTAATGCTTCCATAGACGGATGTCCTTCGATAGCTCAGTTGGTAGAGCGGTGGACTGTAGTGATACAAAGCTGATATCCATAGGTCGCTGTTTCGAATCCGGCTCGAAGGAGTTTTTGAAACAGATGAAATTTGTAATTTAAAACAATATATGATTTGAGTTTCACCCTTCCCTCTCCGGTTCTCTGTCTTACGTAATATATCACAATGGTTCTCTGTCTTACGTAATATATCACAATGTTTCTATTTCTCCATTTCGATACTATCTTATCCTGTCAGTCCAAAATACCCCAATATCTGCATAGAGTTTAAGTATTTCAAAAATGAACGCTGAAAATGTCGTTGTAAACCTCAAGCTATCGATTTTCTCTTTGGTCTATGTGTATGATTCTCGCTTTCGGTGCGAGAGGTCCCGTGTTCAAATCACGGACGAGTCTTCGCTTTTGTATCACTTCCCAGTCTGAACCAATATCTCATTTATTAATTTCTCGATATTAGGACAGAATATCTGATCATGTTTTTTGGTTTTTGTATTAAACATCTCCATTTATGAACGTCAACTCAGGCGTAATGCATTCCTAGTCGTGTGATCTTCGATATCTCAGTTGGTAGAGCGGTGGACTGTGGTGATAGAAAGCTGATATCCATAGGTCGCTGGTTCGAATCCGGCTCGAAGGATCTTTTGAAATAGATTAAATTTGTAATTTTTGAACAATATATAATTTGAGTTTCACCCTTCCTCTCTCCGGTTCTCTGTCTTTCGTAATATATCGCAATGTTAATATTTCTCCATGTCAATACTATCTTAACCTTCCAGATAAATTTTGTAATAGATGAACTTTGTAATTTTTAAACCAATATATGACTTGAGTTTCACCTTTCCTCTCTCCGGTTCTCTTTCTTCCGTATTATATGTCAAGGTTTCTATTTATCCATTTCAATACTCTCTTAACCTCTGAGTCCAAAATACCCCAATGTTTGCATAGAGTTTGATTATTTTAAAATCAAGGCTCAAAATGTCGTTGTAAACTTTGGCTATTGGTGGGCTCGTTGGTCTAGGGGTATGATTCTCGCTTTGGGTGCAAGAGGTCTCGGGTTCAAATCCCGGACGAGCTCTTGCTTTTGTATCACTACCCAGTCTGAACCAATGACTCATTTAATAACTTCTCATAATTCAGACAGAATGTCTGATCATGTGTTTTGGTTTTTGTATTAAACATTTCAATTCATGAATTTTAAATCAGGCGTCATGCCGGAGATATGCCCTTCGATAGCTCAGTTTTTAGACCGGTGGACTTTAGGGGTAGAATGCTGAGATCTATAGGTCGCTGGTTCGAATCCGGCTCGAAGGAATTTTTTTAATAGGGAGATCTAAGTAAATTTGTTATGTCTGCATAGACTTTCATTATATTGAATAGGTCGTTGTGAACATCGCCTTTTGTTCAAATCCGGAAAGATTCCTCACTATTGTATAACTGCCCATTCAAGATCAAATTTTTACTTAATAATAACAATTTCTCATCAATCTGACAGATTGTCCGATCATGTTTTTTTTTTCATGTTATATCTCAATTTATGAACTCCAACTCAGGAGTAATGCTTCCATAGACGGATGTCCTTCGATAGCTCAGTTGGTAGAGCGGTGGACTGTAGTGATACAAAGCTGATATCCATAGGTCGCTGTTTCGAATCCGGCTCGAAGGAGCTTTTGAAACAGATGAAATTTGTAATTTAAAACAATATATGATTTGAGTTTCACCCTTCCCTCTCCGGTTCTCTGTCTTACGTAATATATCACAATGTTTCTATTTCTCCATTTCGATACTATCTTATCCTGTCAGTCCAAAATACCCCAATATCTGCATAGAGTTTAAGTATTTCAAAAATGAACGCTGAAAATGTCGTTGTAAACCTCAAGCTATCGATTTTCTCTTTGGTCTATGTGTATGATTCTCGCTTTCGGTGCGAGAGGTCCCGTGTTCAAATCACGGACGAGACTTCGATTTTGTAGCACTTCCCAGTCTGAACCAATATCTCATTTATTAACTTCTCGATATTAGGACAGAATATCTGATCATGTTTTTGGTTTTTGTATTAAACATCTCCATTTATGAACGTCAACTCAGGCGTAATGCATTCCTAGTCGTGTGACCTTCGATAGCTCAGTTGGTAGAGCGGTGGACTGTAGTGATAGAAAGCTGATATCCATAGGTCGCTGGTTCGAATCCGGCTCGAAGGATCTTTTGAAATAGATTAAATTTGTAATTTTTGAACAATATATGATTTGAGTTTCACCCTTCCTCTCTCCGGTTCTCTGTCTTTCGTAATATATCGCAATGTTTCTATTTCTCCATGTCAATACTATCTTAACATTCCAGATAATTTTTATAATAGATGAAATTTGTAATTTTTAAAACAATATATGACTTGAGTTTCACCTTTCCTCTCTCCGGTTCTCTTTCTTCCGTATTATATGTCAAGGTTTCTATTTATCCATGTCAATACTATCTTAACCTCTGAGTCCAAAATACCCCAATGTTTGCATAGAGTTTGATTATTTTAAAATCAAGGCTCAAAATGTCGTTGTAAACTTCGGCTATTGATGGGCTCGTTGGTCTAGGGGTATGATTCTCCCTTTGGGTGCGAGGGTTCTCGGGTTCAAATCCCAGACGAGACCTTGCTTTTGTATCACTACCCAGTCTGAACCAATGACTCATTTAATAACTTCTCATAATTCAGACAGAATGTCTGATCATGTGTTTTGGTTTTTGTATTAAACATTTCAATTCATGAATTTTAAATCAGGCGTCATGCCGGAGATATGCCCTTCGATAGCTCAGTTGATAGACCGGTGGACTGTAGGGGTAGAATGCTGAGATCTATAGGTCGCTGGTTCGAATCCGGCTCGAAGGAATTTTTTTAATAGGGAGATCTAAGTAAATTTGTTATGTCTGCATAGACTTTCATTATATTGAATAGGTCGTTGTGAACATCGCCCTTTGTTCAAATCCGGAAAGATTCCTCACTATTGTATAACTGCCCATTCAAGATCAAATTTTTACTTAGTAATAACAATTTCTCATCAATCTGACAGATTGTCCGATCATTCTTTTTTTTTTCATGTTATATCTCAATTTATGAACTCCAACTCAGGAGTAATGCTTCCATAGACGGATGTCCTTCGATAGCTCAGTTGGTAGAGCGGTGGACTGTAGTGATACAAAGCTGATATCCATAGGTCGCTGGTTCGAATCCGGCTCGGAGGAATTTTTTTAATAGGGAGATCTAAGTAAATTTGTTATGTCTGCATAGACTTTCATTATATTGAATAGGTCGTTGTGAACATCGCCTTTTGTTCAAATCCGGAAAGATTCCTCACTATTGTATAACTGCCCATTCAAGATCAAATTTTTACTTAATAATAACAATTTCTCATCAATCTGACAGATTGTCCGATCATGTTTTTTTTTTCATGTTATATCTCAATTTATTAACTCCAACTCAGGAGTAATGCATTCCTAGTCGTGTGACCTTCGATAGCTCAGTTGGTAGAGCGGTGGACTGTAGTGATAGAAAGCTGATATCCATAGGTCGCTGGTTCGAATCCGGCTCGAAGGATCTTTTGAAATAGATTAAATTTGTAATTTTTGAACAATATATGATTTGAGTTTCACCCTTCCTCTCTCCGGTTCTCTGTCTTTCGTAATATATCGCAATGTTTCTATTTCTCCATGTCAATACTATCTTAACCTTCCAGATAAATTTTATAATAGATGAAATTTGTAATTTTTAAAACAATATATGACTTGAGTTTCACCTTTCCTCTCTCCGGTTCTCTTTCTTCCGTATTATATGTCAAGGTTTCTATTTATCCATATCAATACTATCTTAACCTCTGAGTCCAAAATACCCCAATGTTTGCATAGAAGTTGATTATTTTAAAATCAAGGCTCAAAATGTCGTTGTAAACTTTGGCTATTGATGGGCTCGTTGGTCTAGGGGTATGATTCCCGCTTTGGGTGCGAGAGGTCTCGGGTTCAAATCCCGGACGAGCCCATGCTTTTGTATCACTACCCAGTCTGAACCAATGACTCATTTAATAACTTCTCATAATTCAGACAGAATGTCTGATCATGTGTTTTGGTTTTTGTATTAAACATTTCAATTCATGAATTTTAAATCAGGCGTCATGCCGGAGATATGCCCTTCGATAGCTCAGTTGATAGACCGGTGGACTGTAGGGGTAGAATGCTGAGGTCTATAGGTCGCCGGTTCGAATCCGGCTCGAAGGAATTTTTTTAATAGGGAGATCTAAGTAAATTTGTTATGTCTGCATAGACTTTCATTATATTGAATAGGTCGTTGTGAACATCGCCTTTTGTTCAAATCCGGAAAGATTCCTCACTATTGTATAACTGACCATTCAAGATCAAATTTTTACTTAATAATAACAATTTCTCATCAATCTGACAGATTGTCCGATCATATGTTTTTTTTCATGTTATATCTCAATTTATGAACTCCAACTCAGGAGTAATGCTTCCATAGACGTTTGTCCTTCGATAGCTCAGTTGGTAGAGCGGTGGACTGTAGTGATACAAAGCTGATATCCATAGGTCGCTGGTTCGAATCCGGCTCGAAGGAGCTTTTGAAACAGATGAAGTTTGTAATTTTTACACAATATATGATTTGAGTTTCACCCTTCCTCTCTCCGGTTCTCTGTCTTACGTAATATATCGCAATATTTCTATTTATCCATTTCAATGCTATCTTATCCTGTCAGTCCAAAATACCCCAATATCTGCATAGAGTTTAAGTATTTCAAAAATGAACGCTGAAAATGTCGTTGTAAACCTCAAGCTATCGATTGGCTCGTTGGTCTATGTGTATGATTCTCGCTTTCGGTGCAAGAGGTCCCGTGTTCAAATCACGGACGAGTCTTCGCTTTTGTATCACTTCCCAGTCTGAACCAATATCTCATTTATTAACTTCTCGATATTAGGACAGAATATCTGATCATGTTTTTTGGTTTTTGTATTAAACATCTCCATTTATGAACGTCAACTCAGGCGTAATGCATTCCTAGTCGTGTGACCTTCGATAGCTCAGTTGGTAGAGCGGTGGACTGTAGTGATAGAAAGCTGATATCCATAGGTCGCTGGTTCGAATCCGGCTCGAAGGATCTTTTGAAATAGATTAAATTTGTAATTTTTGAACAATATATGATTTGAGTTTCACCCTTCCTCTCTCCGGTTCTCTGTCTTTCGTAATATATCGCAATGTTTCTATTTCTCCATGTCAATACTATCTTAACCTTCCAGAAAAATTTTGTAATAGATGAACTTTGTAATTTTTAAACCAATATATGACTTGAGTTTCACCTTTCCTCTATCCGGTTCTCTTTCTTCCGTATTATATGTCAAGGTTTCTATTTATCCATGTCAATACTATCTTAACCTCTGAGTCCAAAATACCCCAATGTTTGCATAGAGTTTGATTATTTTAAAATCAAGGCTCAAAATGTCGTTGTAAACTTTGGCTGTTGGTGGGCTCGTTGGTCTAGGGGTATGATTCTCGCTTTGGGTGCGAGAGGTCTCGGGTTCAAATCCCGGACGAGCTCTTGCTTTTGTATCACTACCCAGTCTGAACCAATGACTCATTTAATAACTTCTCATAATTCAGACAGAATGTCTGATCATGTGTTTTGGTTTTTGTATTAAACATTTCAATTCATGAATTTTAAATCAGGCGTCATGCCGGAGATATGCCCTTCGATAGCTCAGTTGATAGACCGGTGGACTGTAGGGGTAGAATGCTGAGATCTATAGGTCGCTGGTTCGAATCCGGCTCGAAGGAATTTTTTTAATAGGGAGATCTAAGTAAATTTGTTATGTCTGCATAGACTTTCATTATATTGAATAGGTCGTTGTGAACATCGCCTTTTGTTCAAATCCGGAAATATTCCTCACTATTGTATAACTGCCCATTCAAGATCAAATTTTTACTTAATAATAACAATTTCTCATCAATCTGACAGATTGTCCGATCATGTGTTTTTTTTCATGTTATATCTCAATTTATGAACTCCAACTCAGGAGTAATGCTTCCGTAGACGTGTGTCCTTCGATAGCTCAGTTGGTAGAGCGGTGGACTGTAGTGATACAAAGCTGATATCCATAGGTCGCTGGTTCGAATCCGGCTTGAAGGAGCTTTTGAAACAGATGAAATTTGTAATTTTTACACAATATATGATTTGAGTTTCACCCTTCCTCTCTCCGGTTCTCTGTCTTACGTAATATATCACAATATTTCTATTTCTCCATTTCAATACTATCTTATCCTGTCAGTCCGAAATACCCCAATATCTGCATAGAGTTTAAGTATTTCAAAAATGAACGCTGAAAATGTCGTTGTAAAAATCAAGCTATCGATTGGCTCGTTGGTCTATGTGTATGATTCTCGCTTTCGGTGCGAGAGGTCCCGTGTTCAAATCACGTACGAGACTTCGATTTTGCATCACTTCCCAGTCTGAACCAATATCTCATTTATTAACTTCTCAATATTAGGACAGAATATCTGATCATGTTTTTTGGTTTTTGTATTAAACATCTCCATTTATGAACGTCAACTCAGGCGTTATGCATTACTAGTTGTATGAACTTCGATAGCTCAGTTGGTAGAGCGGGGGACTGTAGTGGTAGAAGGCTGATATCCATAGGTCGCTGGTTCGAATCCGGCTCGAAGGATCTTTTGAAATAGATTAAATTTGTAATTTTTGAACAATATATGATTTGAGTTTCACCCTTCTTCTCTACGGTTCTCTGTCTTTCGTAATATATCGCAATGTTGCTATTTCTCCATGTCAATACTATCTTAACCTTCCAGATAAATTTTATAATAGATGAAATTTGTAAGTTTTAAAACAATATATGACTTAAGTTTCACTTTTCCTCTCTCCGTTTCTCTTTCTTCCGTATTATATGTCAAGGTTTCTATTTATCCATGTCAATACTATCTTAACCCCTCAGTCCAAAATACCCCAATGTTTGCATAGAGTTTGATTATTTTGAAATCAAGGCTCAAAATGTCGTTGTAAACTTCGGGTATTGATGGGCTCTTTGGTCTAGGGGTATGATTCTCGCTTTGGGTGCGAGAGGTCCCGGATTCAAATCCCGGACGAGCCCTTGCTTTTGTATCACTACCCAGTCTGAACCAATGACTTATTTAATAACTTCTCATAATTCAGACAGAATGTCTGATCATGTGTTTTGGTTTTTGTATTAAACATTTCAATTCATGAATTTTAAATCAGGCGTCATGCCGGAGATATGCCCTTCGATAGCTCAGTTGATAGACAGGTGGACTGTAGGGGTAGAATGCTGAGATCTATAGATTGCTAGCTCGAATCCGGCTCGAGGGAATTTTTTTAATAGGGAGATCTAAGTAAATTTGTTATGTCTGCATAGACTTTCATTATATTGAATAGGTCGTTGTGAACATCGCCTTTTGTTCAAATCCGGAAAGATTCCTCACTATTGTATAACTGCCCATTCAAGATCAAATTTTTACTTAATAATAACAATTTCTCATCAATCTGACAGATTGTCCGATCATGTTTTTTTTTCATGTTATATCTCAATTTATGAACTCCAACTCAAGAGTAATGCTTCCATAGACGTGTGTCCTCCGATAGCTCAGTTGGTAGAGCGGTGGACTGTAGTGATACAAAGCTGATATCCATAGGTCGCTGTTTCGAATCCGGCTCGAAGGAGCTTTTGAAACAGATGAAATTTGTAATTTTTACACAATGTATGATTTGAGTTTCACCCTTCCTCTCTCCGGTTCTCTGTCTTACGTAATATATCACAATATTTCTATTTCTCCATTTCAATACTATCTTATCCTGTCAGTCCAAAATACCCCAATATCTGCATAGAGTTTAAGTATTTCAAAAATGAACGCTGAAAATGTCGTTGTAAACCTCAAGCTATCGATTGGCTCGTTGGTCTATGTGTATGATTCTCGCTTTCGGTGCGAGAGGTCCCGTGTTCAAATCACGGACGAGACTTCGATTTTGGATCACTTCCCAGTCTGAACCAATATCTCATTTATTAACTTCTCGATATTAGGACAGAATATCTGATCATGTTTTTTGGTTTTTATTTTAAACATCTCCATTTATGAACGCAACTCAGGCGTAATACATTCCTAGTCGTGTGACCTTCGATAGCTCAGTTGGTAGAGCGGCGGACTGTAGTGATAGAAAGCTGATATCCATAGGTCGCTGGTTCAAATCCGGCTCGAATGATCTTTTGAAATAGATTAAATTTGTGATTTTTGAACAATATATGATTTGAGTTTCACCCTTCCTCTCTCCGGTTCTCTGTCTCTCGTAATATATCGCAATGTTTCTATTTCTCCATGTCAGTACTATCTTAACCCTCCAGATAAATTTTATAATAGATGAAATTTGTAATTTTTAAAACAATATATGACTTGAGTTTCACTTTTCCTCTCTCCGGTTCTCTTTCTTCCGTATTATATGTCAAGGTTTCTTTTTATCCATGTCAATACTATCTTAACCTCTGAGTCCAAAATACCCCAATGTTTGCAGAGAGTTTGATTATTTTAAAATCAAGGCTCAAAATGTCGTTGTAAACTTCGGCTATTTATGGGCTCGTTGGTCTAGGGGTATGATTTTCGCTTTGGGTGCGAGATGTCCCGGGTTCAAATCCTGGACGAGCTCTTGCTTTTGTATCACTACCCAGTCTGAACCAATGACTCATTTAATAACTTCTCATAATTCAGACAGAATGTCTGATCATGTGTTTTGGTTTTTGTATTAAACATTTCAATTCATGAATTTTAAATCAGGCGTCATGCCGGAGATATGCCCTTCGATAGCTCAGTTGATAGACCGGTGGACTGTAGGGGTAGAATGCTGAGGTCTATAGGTCGCTTGTTCGAATCCGGCTCGAAGGAATTTTTTTAATCGGGAGATCTAAGTAAATTTGTTATGTCTGCATAGACTTTCATTATATTGAATAGGACGTTGTGAACATCGCCTTTTGTTCAAATCCGGAAAGATTCCTCACTATTGTATAACTGCCCATTCAAGATCAAATTTTTACTTAATAATAACAATTTCTCATCAATCTGACAGATTGTCCGATCATGTGTTTTTTTTCATGTTATATCTCAATTTATGAACTCCAACTCAGGAGTAATGCTTCCATAGACCTTCGATAGCTCAGTTGGTAGAGCGGTGGACTGTAGTGATACAAAGCTAATATCCATAGGTCGCTGGTTCGAATCCGGCTCGAAGGAGCTTTTGAAACAGATGAAATTTGTAATTTTCACACAATATATGATTTGAGTTTCACCCTTCCCCTCTCCGGTTCTCTGTCTTACGTAATATATAGCAATATTTCTATTTCTCCATTTCAATGCTATCTTATCCTGCCAGTCCAAAATACCCCAATATCTGCATAGAATTTAAGTATTTCAAAAATGAACGCTGAAAATGTCGTTGTAAACCTCAAGCTATCGATTGGCTCGTTGGTTTATGTGTATGATTCTCGCTTTCGGTGCAAGAGGTCCCGTGTTCAAATCACGGACGAGACTTCGCTTTTGTATCACTTCCCAGTCTGAACCAATATCTCATTTATTAACTTCTCGATATTAGGACAGAATATCTGATCATGTTTTTTGGTTTTTGTATTAAACATCTCCATTTATGAACGTCAACTCAGGCGTAATGCATTCCTAGTCGTGTGACCTTCGATAGCTCAGTTGGTCGAGCGGTGGACTGTAGTGATAGAAAGCTGATATCCATAGATCGCTGGTTCGAATCCGGCTCGAAGGATCTTTTGAAATAGATTAAATTTGTAATTTTTGAACAATATATGATTTGAGTTTCACCCTTCCTCTCTCCGGTTCTCTGTCTTTCGTAATATATCGCAATGTTTCTATTTCTCCATGTCAATACTATCTTAACCTTCCAGATAAATTTTATAATAGATGAAATTTGTATTTTTTAAAACAATATATGACTTGAGTTTCACCTTTCCTCTCTCCGGTTCTCTTTCTTCCGTATTATATGTCAAGGTTTCTATTTATCCATATCAATACTATCTTAACCTCTGAGTCCAAAATACCCCAATGTTTGCATAGAAGTTGATTATTTTAAAATCAATGCTCAAAATGTCGTTGTAAACTTTGGCTATTGATGGGCTCGTTGGTCTAGGGGTATGATTCTCGCTTTGGGTGCGAGAGGTCTCGGGTTCAAATCCCGGACGAGCCCTTGCTTTTGTATCACTACCCAGTCTGAACCAATGACTCATTTAATAACTTCTCATAATTCAGACAGAATGTCTGATCATGTGTTTTGGTTTTTGTATTAAACATTTCAATTCATGAATTTTAAATCAGGCGTCACGCCAGAGATATGCCCTTCGATAGCTCAGTTGATAGACCGATGGACTGTAGGGGTAGAATGCTGAGGTCTATAGGTCGCTGGTTCGAATCCGGCTCGAAGGAATTTTTTTAATAGGGAGATCTAAGTAAATTTGTTATGTCTGCATAGACTTTCATTATATTGAAGAGGTCGTTGTGAACATCGCTTTTTGTTCAAATCCGGAAAGATTCCTCACTATTGTATAACTGACCATTCAAGATCAAATTTTTACTTAATAATACCAATTTCTCATCAATCTGACAGATTGTCCGATCATGTGTTTTTTTTCATGTTATATCTCAATTTATGAACTCCAACTCTGAAGTAATGCTTCCGTAGACGTTTGTCCTTCGATAGCTCAGTTGGTAGAGCGGTGGACTGTAGTGATACAAAGCTGATATCCATAGGTCGCTGGTTCGAATCCGGCTCGAAGGAGCTTTTGAAACAGATGAAGTTTGTAATTTTTACACAATATATGATTTGAGTTTCACCCTTCCTCTCTCCGGTTCTCTGTCTTACGTAATATATCGCAATATTTCTATTTATCCATTTCAATGCTATCTTATCCTGTCAGTCCAAAATACCCCAATATCTGCATAGAGTTTAAGTATTTCAAAAATGAACGCTGAAAATGTCGTTGTAAACCTCAAGCTATCGATTGGCTCGTTGGTCTATGTGTATGATTCTCGCTTTCGGTGCAAAAGGTCCCGTGTTCAAATCACGGACGAGTCTTCGCTTTTGTATCACTTCCCAGTCTGAACCAATATCTCATTTATTAATTTCTCGATATTAGGACAGAATATCTGATCATGTTTTTTGGTTTTTGTATTAAACATCTCCATTTATGAACGTCAACTCAGGCGTAATGCATTCCTAGTCGTGTGACCTTCGATATCTCAGTTGGTAGAGCGGTGGACTGTGGTGATAGAAAGCTGATATCCATAGGTCGCTGGTTCGAATCCGGCTCGAAGGATCTTTTGAAATAGATTAAATTTGTAATTTTTGAACAATATATGATTTGAGTTTCACCCTTCCTCTCTCCGGTTCTCTGTCTTTCGTAATATATCGCAATGTTTCTATTTCTCCATGTCAATACTATCTTAACCTTCCAGATAAATTTTGTAATAGATGAACTTTGTAATTTTTAAACCAATATATGACTTGAGTTTCACCTTTCCTCTCTCCGGTTCTCTTTCTTCCGTATTATATGTCAAGGTTTCTATTTATCCATGTCAATACTATCTTAACCTCTGAGTCCAAAATACCCCAATGTTTGCATGGAGTTTGATTATTTTAAAATCAAGGCTCAAAATGTCGTTGTTAACTTTGGCTATTGGTGGGCTCGTTGGTCTAGGGATATGATTCTCGCTTTGGGTGCGAGAGGTCTCGGGTTCAAATCCCGGACGAGCTCTTGCTTTTGTATCACTACCCAGTCTGAACCAATGACTCATTTAATAACTTCTCATAATTCAGACAGAATGTCTGATCATGTGTTTTGGTTTTTGTATTAAACATTTCAATTCATGAATTTTAAATCAGGCGTCACGCCGGAGATATGCCATTCGATAGCTCAGTTGATAGACCGGTGGACTGTAGGGGTAGAATGCTGAGGTCTATAGGTCGCTGGTTCGAATCCGGCTCGAAGGAATTTTTTTAATAGGGAGATCTAAGTAAATTTGTTATGTCTGCATAGACTTTCATTATATTGAAGAGGTCGTTGTGAACATCGCTTTTTGTTCAAATCCGGAAAGATTCCTCACTATTGTATAACTGACCATTCAAGATCAAATTTTTACTTAATAATACCAATTTCTCATCAATCTGACAGATTGTCCGATCATGTGTTTTTTTTCATGTTATATCTCAATTTATGAACTCCAACTCAGAAGTAATGCTTCCGTAGACGTTTGTCCTTCGTTAGCTCAGTTGGTAGAGCGGTGGACTGTAGTGATACAAAGCTGATATCCATAGGTCGCTGGTTCGAATCCGGCTCGAAGGAGCTTTTGAAACAGATGAAGTTTGTAATTTTTACACAATATATGATTTGAGTTTCACCCTTCCTCTCTCCGGTTCTCTGTCTTACGTAATATATCGCAATATTTCTATTTATCCATTTCAATGCTATCTTATCCTGTCAGTCCAAAATACCCCAATATCTGCATAGAGTTTAAGTATTTCAAAAATGAACGCTGAAAATGTCGTTGTAAACCTCAAGCTATCGATTGGCTCGTTGGTCTATGTGTATGATTCTCGCTTTCGGTGCAAGAGGTCCCGTGTTCAAATCACGGACGAGGGTTCGCTTTTGTATCACTTCCCAGTCTGAACCAATATCTCATTTATTAATTTCTCGATATTAGGACAGAATATCTGATCATGTTTTTTGGTTTTTGTAATAAACATCTCCATTTATGAACGTCAACTCAGGCGTAATGCATTCCTAGTCGTGTGACCTTCGATATCTCAGTTGGTAGAGCGGTGGACTGTGGTGATAGAAAGCTGATATACATAGGTCGCTGGTTCGAATCCGGCTCGAAGGATCTTTTGAAATAGATTAAATTTGTAATTTTTGAACAATATATGATTTGAGTTTCACCCTTCCTCTCTCCGGTTCTCTGTCTTTCGTAATATATCGCAATGTTTCTATTTCTCCATGTCAATACTATCTTAACCTTCCAGATAAATTTTGTAATAGATGAACTTTGTAATTTTTAAACCAATATATGACTTGAGTTTCACCTTTCCTCTCTCCGGTTCTCTTTCTTCCGTATTATATGTCAAGGTTTCTATTTATCCATGTCAATACTCTCTTAACCTCTGAGTCCAAAATACCCCAATGTTTGCATAGAGTTTGATTATTTTAAAATCAAGGCTCAAAATGTCGTTGTAAACTTTGGCTATTGGTGGGCTCGTTGGTCTAGGGGTATGATTCTCGCTTTGGGTGCGAGAGGTCTCGGGTTCAAATCCCGGACGAGCTCTTGCTTTTGTATCACTACCCAGTCTGAACCAATGACTCATTTAATAACTTCTCATAATTCAGACAGAATGTCTGATCATGTGTTTTGGTTTTTGTATTAAACATTTCAATTCATGAATTTTAAATCAGGCGTCATGCCGGAGATATGCCCTTCGATAGCTCAGTTGATAGACCGGTGGACTGTAGGGGTAGAATGCTGAGATCTATAGGTCGCTGGTTCGAATCCGGCTCAAAGGAATTTTTTTAATAGGGAGATCTAAGTAAATTTGTTATGTCTGCATAGACTTTCATTATATTGAATAGGTCGTTGTGAACATCGCCTTTTGTTCAAATCCGGAAAGATTCCTCACTATTGTATAACTGCCCATTCAAGATCAAATTTTTACTTAATAATAACAATTTCTCATCAATCTGACAGATTGTCCGATCATGTTTTTTTTTTCATGTTATATCTCAATTTATGAACTCCAACTCAGGAGTAATGCTTCCATAGACGGATGTCCTTCGATAGCTCAGTTGGTAGAGCGGTGGACTGTAGTGATAGAAAGCTGATATCCATAGGTCGCTGTTTCGAATCCGGCTCGAAGGAGCTTTTGAAACAGATGAAATTTGTAATTTAAAACAATATATGATTTGAGTTTCACCCTTCCCTCTCCGGTTCTCTGTCTTACGTAATATATCGCTATATTTCTATTTATCCATTTCAATGCTATCTTATCCTGTGAGTCCAAAATACCCCAATATCTGCATAGAGTTTAAGTATTTCAAAAATGAACGCTGAAAATGTCGTTGTAAACCTCAAGCTATCGATTGGCTCGTTGGTCTATGTGTATGATTCTCGCTTTCGGTGCAAGAGGTCCCGTGTTCAAATCACGGACGAGTCTTCGCTTTTGTATCACTTCCCAGTCTGAACCAATATCTCATTTATTAACTTCTCGATATTAGGACAGAATATCTGATCATGTTTTTTGGTTTTTGTATTAAACATCTCCATTTATGAACGTCAACTCAGGCGTAATGCATTCCTAGTCGTGTGACCTTCGATAGCTCAGTTGGTAGAGCGGTGGACTGTAGTGATAGAAAGCTGATATCCATAGGTCGCTGGTTCGAATCCGGCTCGAAGGATCTTTTGAAATAGATTAAATTTGTAATTTTTGAACAATATATGATTTGAGTTTCACCCTTCCTCTCTCCGGTTCTCTGT
The DNA here is from genome assembly GCF_964204865.1 of Styela clava. NCBI lineage: Eukaryota > Metazoa > Chordata > Ascidiacea > Stolidobranchia > Styelidae > Styela > Styela clava. The sequence continues at coordinate 8,476,223 of NC_135261.1, forward strand.
CTTTCGTAATATATCGCAATGTTTCTATTTCTCCATGTCAATACTATCTTAACCTTCCAGATAAATTTTGTAATAGATGAACTTTGTAATTTTTAAACCAATATATGACTTGAGTTTCACCTTTCCTCTCTCCGGTTCTCTTTCTTCCGTATTATATGTCAAGGTTTCTATTTATCCATGTCAATACTATCTTAACCTCTGAGTCCAAAATACCCCAATGTTTGCATAGAGTTTGATTATTTTAAAATCAAGGCTCAAAATGTCGTTGTAAACTTTGGCTATTGGTGGGCTCGTTGGTCTAGGGGTATGATTCTCGCTTTGGGTGCGAGAGGTCTCGGGTTCAAATCCCGGACGAGCTCTTGCTTTTGTATCACTACCCAGTCTGAACCAATGACTCATTTAATAACTTCTCATAATTCAGACAGAATGTCTGATCATGTGTTTTGGTTTTCGTATTAAACATTTCAATTCATGAATTTTAAATCAGGCGTCATGCCGGAGATATGCCCTTCGATAGCTCAGTTGATAGACCGGTGGAATGTAGGGGTAGAATTCTGAGATCTATAGGTCGCTGGTTCGAATCCGGCTCGAAGGAATTTTTTTAATAGGGAGATCTAAGTAAATTTGTTATGTCTGCATAGACTTTCATTATATTGAATAGGTCGTTGTGAACATCGCCTTTTGTTCAAATCCGGAAAGATTCCTCACTATTGTGTAATTGCCCATTCAAGATCAAATTTTTACTTAATAATAACAATTTCTCATCAATCTGACAGATTGTCCGATCATGTGTTTTTTTCAAGTTATATCTCAATTTATGAACTCCAACTCAGGAGTAATGCTTCCATAGACGTGTGTCCTTCGATAGTTCAGTTGGTAGAGCGGTGGACTGTAGTGATACAAAGCTGATATCCATAGGTCGCTGTTTCGAATCCGGCTCGAAGGAGCTTTTGAAGCAGATGAAATTTGAAATTTTTAAACAATATATGATTTGAGTTTCACCCTTCCTCTCTCCGGTTCTCTGTCTTACGTGATATATCGCAATGTTTCTATTTCTCCATTTCGATACTATCTTATCCTGTCAGTCCATAATACCCCAATGTCTGCATAGAGTTTAATTTTTTCAAAAATGAACGCTGAAAATGTCGTTGTAAACCTCAAGCTATCGATTGGCTCGTTGGTCTATGTGTATGATTCTCACTTTCGGTGCGAGAGGTTCCGTGTTTAAATCACGGACGAGACTTCGCTTTTGTATCACTTCCCAGTCTGAACCAATATCTCATTTATTAACTTCTCAATATTAGGACAGAATATCTGATCATGTTTTTTGGTTTTTGTATTAAACATCTCCATTTATGAACGTCAACTCAGGCGTTATGCATTACTAGTCGTATGAACTTCAATAGCTCAGTTGGTAAAGCGGGGGACTGTAGTGGTAGAAGGCTGATATCCATAGGTCGCTGGTTCGAATCCGGCTCGAAGGATCTTTTGAAATAGATTAAATTTGTAATTTTTGAACAATATATGATTTGAGTTTCACCCTTCCTCTCTACGGTTCTCTGTCTTTCGTAATATATCGCAATGTTGCTATTTCTCCATGTCAATACTATCTTAACCTTCCAGATAAATTTTATAATAGATGAAATTTGTAATTTTTAGAACAATATATGACTTGAGTTTCACTTTTCCTCTCTCCGGTTCTCTTTCTTCCGTATTATATGTCAAGGTTTCTATTTATCCATGTCAATACTATCTTAACCTCTGAGTCCAAAATACCACAATGTTTGCAGAGAGTTTGATTATTTTAAAATCAAGGCTCAAAATGTCGTTGTAAACTTCGGCTATTTATGGGCTCGTTGGTCTAGGGGTATGATTTTCGCTTTGGGTGCGAGATGTCCCGGGTTCAAATCCTGAACGAGCCCTTGCTTTTGTATCACTACCCAGTCTGAACCAATGACTCATTTAATAACTTCTCATAATTCAGACAGAATGTCGGATCATGTGTTTTGGTTTTTGTATTAAACATTTCAATTCATGAATTTTAAATCAGGCGTCATGCCGGAGATATGCCCTTCGATTGCTCAGTTGATAGACCGATGGACTGTAGGGGTAGAATGCTGAGATCTATAGGTCGCTGGTTCGAATCCGGCTCGAAGGAATTTTTTTAATTGGGAGATCTAAGTAAATTTGTTATGTCTGCATAGACTTTCATTATATTGAATAGGTCGTTGTGAACATCGCCTTTTGTTCAAATCCGGAAAGATTCCTCACTATTGTGTAATTGCCCATTCAAGATCAAATTTTTACTTAATAATAACAATTTCTCATCAATCTGACAGATTGTCCGATCATGTGTTTTTTTCATGTTATATCTCAATTTATGAACTCCAACTCAGGAGTAATGCTTCCATAGACGTGTGTCCTTCGATAGTTCAGTTGGTAGAGCGGTGGACTGTAGTGATACAAAGCTGATATCCATAGGTCGCTGGTTCGAATCCCGCTCGCAGGAGCTTTTGAAACAGATGAAATTTGAAATTTTCAAACAATATATGATTTGAGTTTCACCCTTCCTCTCTCCGGTTCTCTGTCTTACGTAATATATCGCAATGTTTCTATTTCTCCATTTCGATACTATCTTATCCTGTCAGTCCAAAATACCCCAATGTCTGCATAGAGTTTAAGTTTTTCAAAAATGAACGCTGAAAATGTCGTTGTAAACCTCAAGCTATCGATTGGCTCGTTGGTCTATGTGTATGATTCTCACTTTCGGTGCGAGAGGTTCCGTGTTTAAATCACGGACGAGACTTCGCTTTTGTATCACTTCCCAGTCTGAACCTATTTCTCATTTATTAACTTCTCAATATTAGGACAGAATATCTGATCATGTTTTTTGGTTTTTGTATTAAACATCTCCATTTATGAACGTCAACTCAGGCGTTATGCATTACTAGTCGTATGAACTTCGATAGCTCAGTTGGTAGAGCGGGGGACTGTAGTGGTAGAAGGCTGATATCCATAGGTCGCTGGTTCGAATCCGGCTCGAAGGATCTTTTGAAATAGATTAAATTTGTAATTTTTGAACAATATATGATTTGAGTTTCACCCTTCCTCTCTACGGTTCTCTGTCTTTCGTATTATATCGCAATGTTTCTATTTCTTCATGTCAATACTATCTTAACCTTCCAGATAAATTTTATAATAGATGAAATTTGTAATTTTTAAAACAATATCAGACTTAAGTTTCACTTTTCCTCTCTCCGTTTCTCTTTCTTCCGTATTATATGTCAAGGTTTCTATTTATCCATGTCAATACTATCTTAACCCCTCAGTCCAAATACCCCAATGTTTGCATAGAGTTTGATTATTTTGAAATCAAGGCTCAAAATGTCGTTGTAAACTTCGGCTATTGATGGGCTCGTTGGTCTAGGGGTATGATCCTCGCTTTGGGTGCGAGAGGTCCCAGGTTCAAATCCCGGACGAGCCCTTGCTTTTGTATCACTACCCAGTCTGAACCAATGACTTATTTAATAACTTCTCATAATTCAGACAGAATGTCTGATCATGTGTTTTGGTTTTTGTATTAAACATTTCAATTCATGAATTTTAAATCAGGCGTCATGCCGGAGATATGCCCTTCGATAGCTCAGTTGATAGACAGGTGGACTGTAGGGGTAGAATGCTGAGATCTATAGATCGCTGGTTCGAATCCGGCTCGAAGGAATTTTTTTAATAGGGAGATCTAAGTAAATTTGTTATGTCTGCATAGACTTTCATTATATTGAATAGGTCGTTGTGAACATCGCCTTTTGTTCAAATCCGGAAAGATTCCTCACTATTGTATAACTGCCCATTCAAGATCAAATTTTTACTTAATAATAACAATTTCTCATCAATCTGACAGATTGTCCGATCATGTTTTTTTTTTAATGTTATATCTCAATTTATGAACTCCAACTCAGGAGTAATGCTTCCATAGACGTGTGTCCTTCGATAGCTCAGTTGGTAGAGCGGTGGACTGTAGTGATACAAAGCTGATATCCATAGGTCGCTGGTTCGAATCCGGCTCGAAGGAGCTTTTGAAACAGATGAAATTTGTAATTTTTACACAATATATGATTTGAGTTTCACCCTTCCTCTCTCCGGTTCTCTGTCTTACGTAATATATCACAATATTTCTATTTCTCCATTTCAATACTATCTTATCCTGTCAGTCCAAAATACCCCAATATCTGCATAGAGTTTAAGTATTTCAAAAATGAACGCTGAAAATGTCGTTGTAAACCTCAAGCTATCGATTGGCTCGTTGGTCTATGTGTATGATTCTCGCTTTCGGTGCGAGAGGTCCCGTGTTCAATTCACGGACGAGACTTCGATTTTGTATCACTTCCCAGTCTGAACCAATATCCCATTTTTTAACTTCTCGATATTAGGACAGAATATCTGATCATGTTTTTTGGTTTTTATATTAAACATCTCCATTTATGAACGCAACTCAGGCGTAATGCATTCCTAGTCGTGTGACCTTCGATAGCTCAGTTGGTAGAGCGGCGGACTGTAGTGATAGAAAGCTGATATCCATAGGTCGCTGGTTCAAATCCGGCTCGAAGGATCTTTTGAAATAGATCAAATTTGTGATTATTGAACAATATATGATTTGAGTTTCACCCTTCCTCTCTCCGGTTCTCTGTCTCTCGTAATATATCGCAATGTTTCTATTTCTCCATGTCAATACTATCTTAACCTTTCAGATAAATTTTATAATAGATGAAATTTGTAATTATTAAAACAATATATGACTTGAGTTTCACCTTTCCTCTCTCCGGTTCTCTTTCTTCCGTATCATATGTCAAGGTTTCTAATTATCCATGCCAATACTATCTTAACCTCTCAGTCCAAAATACCCCAATGTTCGCATAGACTTTGATTATTTAAAATCAAGGCTCAAAATGTCGTTTTGTAATGACTCAGTCGTTCAAATCCCGGACGAGCCCTTGCTTTTGTATCACTACCCAGTCTGAACCAATGACTCATTTAATAACTTCTCATATTTCAGACAGAATGTCTGATCATGTGTTTTGATTTTTGTATTAAACATTTCAATTCATGAACTTTAAATGAGGCGTCATGCCGGAGATATGCCCTTCGATAGCTCAGTTGACGGTCCGGTGGACTGTAGGGGTAGAATGCTGAGATCTATAGGTCGCTGATTCGAATCCGGCTCGAAGGAATTTTTTTAATAGGGAGATCTAAGTAAATTTGTTATGTCTGCATGGACTTTCATTATATCTTATCCTGTCAGTCCAAAATACCCCAATGTCTGCATAGAGTTTGACTATTTTAAAATCAAGGCTGAAAATGTCGTTGTTTCGATGGGCTCGTTGGTCCAGCCGACATTGAATGAGTTTGTGGAAAGGAACTCAGATAATTCGATATCGAATGGCCTGTTAAAATTTCAAAAACAGTGACTCCAAACCTGATGCCATCAGTAGCCTAATTAGTAGCACATTTTTAGGCCACTAATTATGGTTATTGATTACCAATTGCAATTCCAGCCTCCATTTACGAATGCCTCCAATCATGTTTTGTGGAAGTTCGATTGAATCCTCTCCTTGGCATACTCGACCAGTATAACACATGGAAGTTGGCCGCAAGATGGTAAAGTTCATTTTGACGATCGAGTCGTGGTTATGGCGCCGTAAGGTTAGGTACTGAGTGGTATAGCGCCGTAGGTCGAAGATAAGTAAGTTGAGGGAGGTCGAACAGTGGTTCGAGGGTGGGAAGCTCTTGGCAGATAGTCCAGTGGACCGAGGATGGAAAAGTTGAGGGAGATAGGGCAATGAGTCGAGGATAGAAAGTTTGAAGGGGATAGGATGGTTGGGGGAAATAGAACAGTGGATAGAGGATAGGAAGGTTGAAGGAGATAGGGCGGTTGGTCGAGGAAAGGAAAGTTGAGGGAGGTGGAGCAGTTGGCCGAGGCGAGGGAGACAGGGCAGTGGATCAAGAATAGGAAAGTGGAGGGAGATAGGGCAGAGTGTCGAGAATTAAATTGGGATGAATGATTGAATTTTCATGGTTGTGAATATTACCTCGTTTTGTCAGTTTTCGCGTGTTATTTGTTAGATTTTAGTTGTGTTTTGGTAAATATAAGTCCTAAACTCGCAAAACCATTCTTGAAATAAGTACCAATAATTTTTCAATGGTAGAGTGTAAAGAGGAAGAATTCAACAGATCAAAAGTCGGGGAAACATTCGTTACTTAGTTGTTCGCATTGCTATATCCTTCTACGTAGACTTTAGGTTCTTGAAGTTCTCCGTACGGAGCCTCAGGAGACGCTTAGGGCCTCCGCGAGCTATTCGTTTACTCGAAAACTGTCCTCAACCTTCCTATCCTCGACCCTCCTCCCCAACTTCTACATCCTCGAACCACCGCTCTATCCCCCTCAACCTTTCTCTTCTCGACCCTCTACGCTATCTCTCTATCCTCGACCCACTGCCCTATCTCCCCAACTTCCCCATCCTCGAACCACCACTCTATCTCCCTCAACCTTTCTCTTCTCGACCCACTGCCCTATCTGCCACAACTTACCTATCTTTGACCTACAGTGCTATACTATTAAGTACCTGACCTAACGGCGCTTTATTCACGACCCGATCACCACTCTGAACTTTACTATCTTGCTACCAACTTCCATTGGTTATACAGGTCGTGTATGCCAATGAGATGATTCATTTGTACGTCAACAAAACATGATTGACGGAATTCGTAAATGTAGGCTTGAATCTCAAATGGTAAACAATAACCATAATTGGCAGTTTAAAAATGTGTTACTAATTGGGCTACTGATGGTTTCTTGTTGGGAATGACAGTTTTCTAAATTTTGACAAGCCGTTTTATGCCCTTAATAATTGGCCATGCCGTGAGTCTTATGATAATATGATGCTGATCCGAAATAAGCAATAGTGCTCTGGTCCGTATAAAGTATTTTTTTTCAACATTTTATAGTAAAAGCGATGCCAAAGATTACGTACGAACTGCGTCCTTTGCAACTTCATTAAGTTGCAGATAATTTAAGGCTCAATTTTGGGACTATACGCTGAATTAAAGGGCAGTTGGCAACGCTATCTACGACAAAACATTTCATGGCTTAAAAATAGTTTGGATGGAATTACACTCACTGAGAGACTTATATTTTTGACTGTTTTTGACTTTAAGCCTTCTCAGTCACGTAAAAGAAGTTTGTGTATACAACTATCTGAGTAGGATTAAAAAATGCAGGATATTGCAGAACATTCGTTGAAAAAGACCAAGCGTGTAAATATCTGAATATTTCCTCATCGTTTTGCCTTGCACATAAATACATGCGACATTGAATGAGTTTGTGGAAAGGAACCCAGATACTTCGATATCGAATGGCCTGTTAAAATTTCAAAAACAGTGACTCCAAACCCGATGCCATCAGTAGCCTAATTAGTAGCACATTTTTAAGCCACTAATTATGGTTATTGATTACCATTTGAGATTCCAGCCTACAGTTACGAATTCCTCAAATCATGTTTTGTCGACGTACGATTGAATCCTCTCATTGGCATACTCGACCAGTATAACACATGGAAGTTGGTCGCAAGATGGTAAAGTTCGTTTTAACGATCGAGTCGTGGTTATAGCGCCGTTAGGTTAGGTACTAAGTGGTATAGCGCCGTGGGTCGAAGATAAGTAAGTTGAGGGAGGTCGGACAGTGGGTCGAGGGTGGGAAGCTTGAGGCAGATAGTGCAGTGGACCGAGGATGGAAAAGTTGAGGGAGATAGGGCCATGAGTCGATGTTAAAAAGGTTGAAGGGGATAGTAAGGTTGGGGGAAATAGGACAGTGGATCGAGGATAGGAGGGCTGAAGGAGATAGGGCGGTGGGTCGAGGAAAGGAAAGTTGAGGGAGGTGGAGCAGTTGGCCGAGGCAAGGGAGACGGGGCAGCGGATCGAGAATAGGAAAGTGGAGGGAGATAGGGCAGAGGGTCAAGAATTGAATTGGGATGAATGATTGAATTTTCATGGTTGTGAATATTACCTCGTTTTGTCAGTTTTCGCGTGTTATTTGTTAGATTTTAGTTGTGTTTTGGTAAATATAAGTCCTAAACTCGCAAAACCATTCTTGAAATAAGTACCAATAATTTTTCAATGGTAGAGTGTAAAGAGGAAGAATTCAACAGATAAAAAGTCCGGGAAACATTCGTTACTTAGTTGTTCGCATTGCTATATCCTTCTACGTAGACTTTAGGTTCTTAAAGTGCTCCGTACGGAGCCTCAGGAGACGCTTAGGGCCTCCGCGAGCTATTCGTTTACTCGGAAACTGTCTTCGACCCACTGTCCTATGTCCATTTACTTACCTATTCTCGACCCACTGCCCGACCTCCCTGAACTTTCCTATCCTCGACCCACTGCCCTATCTCCCCAACTTCCCCATCTTCGAACCACCACTCTATCTCCCTCGACCTTTCTCTTCTCGACCCACTGCCCTATCTGCCAAAACTTACCTATCTTTGACCTACAGTGCTATACTATTCAGAACCTGACCTAACGGCGTTTTATTCACGACCCGATCACCACACTGAACTTTACTATCTTGCGACCAACTTCCATTGGTTATACTGGTCGTGTATGCCAATGGGATGATTCATTTGTACGTCGACAAAACATGATTGACGGCATTCGTAAATGTAGGCTTGAATCTCAAATGGTAAACAATAACCATAATTGGCAGTTTAAAAATGTGTTACTAATTGGGCTACTGATGGTTTCTTGTTGGGAATGACAGTTTTCTAAATTTTAACAAGCCGTTTTATGCCCTTAATAATTGGCCATGTCGTGAGTCTTATGACAATATGATGCTGATCCGAAATAAGCAATAGTGCTCTGGTCCGTATAAAGTATTTTTTTTCAACAATTTATAGTGAAAGCGATGCCAAAGATTACGTACGAACTGCGTCCTTTGCAACTTCATTAAGTTGCAGATAATTTAAGGCTCAATTTTGGGACTATACGCTGAATTAAAGGGCAGTTGGCAACGCTATCTACGACAAAACATTTCATGGCTTAAAAATAGTTTGGATGGAATTACACTCACTGAGAGACTTATATTTTTGACTGTTTTTGACTTTAAGCCTTCTCAGTCACGTAAAAGAAGTTTGTATATACAACTATCTGAGTAGGATTAAAAAATGCAGGATATTGCAGAACATTCGTTGAAAAAGACCAAGCGTGTAAATATCTGAATATTTCCTCATCGTTTTGCCTTGCACATAAATACATGCGACATTGAATGAGTTTGTGGAAAGGAACTCAGATACTTCGATATCGAATGGCCTGTTAAAATTTCAAAAACAGTGACTCCAAACCCGATGCCATCAGTAGCCTAATTAGTAGCACATTTTTAAGCCACTAATTATGGTTATTGATTACCATTTGAGATTCCAGCCTACAGTTACGAATTCCTCCAATCATGTTTTGTCGACGTACGATTGAATCCTCTCATTGGCATACTCGACCAGTATAACACATGGAAGTTGGTCGCAAGATGGTAAAGTTCGTTTTAACGATCGAGTCGTGGTTATAGCGCCGTTAGGTTAGGTACTAAGTGGTATAGCGCCGTGGGTCGAAGATAAGTAAGTTGAGGGTGGGAAGCTTGAGGCAGATAGTGCAGTGGACCGAGGATGGAAAAGTTGAGGGAGATAGGGCAATGAGTCGATGTTAAAAAGGTTGAAGGGGATAATAAGGTTGGGGGAAATAGGACAGTGGATCGAGGATAGGAGGGCTGAAGGAGATAGGGCGGTGGGTCGAGGAAAGGAAAGTTGAGGGAGGTGGAGCAGTTGGCCGAGGCAAGGGAGACGGGGCAGCGGATCGAGAATAGGAAAGTGGAGGGAAATAGGGCAGAGGGTCAAGAATTGAATTGGGATGAATGATTGAATTTTCATGGTTGTGAATATTACCTCGTTTTGTCAGTTTTCGCGTGTTATTTGTTAGATTTTAGTTGTGTTTTGGTAAATATAAGTCCTAAACTCGCAAAACCATTCTTGAAATAAGTACCAATAATTTTTCAATGGTAGAGTGTAAAGAGGAAGAATTCAACAGATAAAAAGTCCGGGAAACATTCGTTACTTAGTTGTTCGCATTGCTATATCCTTCTACGTAGACTTTAGGTTCTTAAAGTGCTCCGTACGGAGCCTCAGGAGACGCTTAGGGCCTCCGCGAGCTATTCGTTTACTCGGAAACTGTCTTCGACCCACTGCCCTATGTCCATTTACTTACCTATCCTCGACCCACTGCCCGACCTCCCTGAACTTTCCTATTCTCGACCCACTGCCCTATCCCCCTCAACCTTCCTATCCTCGACCCTCTACGCTATCTCTCTAACCTCGACCCACTGCCCTATCTCCCCAACTTCCCCATCTTTGAACCACCACTCTATCTCCCTCAACCTTTCTCTTCTCGACCCACTGCCCTATCTGCCAAAACTTACCTATCTTTGACCTACAGTGCTATACTATTCAGAACCTGACCTAACGGCGTTTTATTCACGACCCGATCACCACACTGAACTTTACTATCTTGCGACCAACTTCCATTGGTTATACTGGTCGTGTATGCCAATGGGATGATTCATTTGTACGTCGACAAAACATGATTGACGGCATTCGTAAATGTAGGCTTGAATCTCAAATGGTAAACAATAACCATAATTGGCAGTTTAAAAATGTGTTACTAATTGGGCTACTGATGGTTTCTAGTTGGGAATGACAGTTTTCTAAATTTTAACAAGGCGTTTGATGCCCTTAATAGTTGGCCATGTCGTGAGTCTTGTGACAATATGATGCTGATCCCAAATAGGCAATAGTGCTCTGGTCCGTATAAAGTATTTTTTTCAACATTTTATAGTAAAAGCGATGCCAAAGATTACGTACGAACTGCGTCCTTTGCAACTTCGTTAAGACAGATAAGATAAGCCCAATTTTGGGACTATACGCTGAATTAAAGGGCAGTTGGCAACGCTAGCTACGACAAAACATTTCATGGATTAAAAATAGTTTGGATGGGATTACACTCACTGAGAGACTTATATTTTTGACCGGTTTTGAGTTTTAAGCCTTCTTTGTTACGTAGAAGAAATTTGTATATACAACTATCTGAGTAGGATTGAAAAATGCAGGATATCATTCGTTAAAAAAGACCAAGCGTGTAAATATTTGAATATTTCCTCATCGTTTTGCCTTGCGCGGAAATACAGGCGACATTGAATGAGTTTGTGGAAAGGAACTCAGATACTTCGATATCGAATGGCCTGTTAAAATTTCAAAAACAGTGACTCCAAACCCGATGCCATCAGTAGCCTAATTAGTAGCCCATTTTTAGGCCACTAATTATGGTTATTGATTACCATTTGAGATTCCAGCCTACAGTTACGAATTCCTCCAATCATGTTTTGTCGACGTACGATTGAATCCTCTCATTGGCATACTCGACCAGTATTACACATGGAAGTTGGTCGCAAGATGGTAAAGTTCGTTTTAACGATCGAGTCGTGGTTATAGCGCCGTTAGGTTAGGTACCGAGTGGTATAGCGCCGTGGGTCGAAGATAAGTAAGTTGAGGAAGGTCGGACAGTGGGTCGAGGGTGGGAAGCTTGAGGCAGATAGTGCGGTGGACCGAGGATGGAAAAGTTGAGGGAGATAGGGCAATGAGTCGAGGTTAAAAAGATTGAAGGGGATAGTAAGGTTGGGGGAAATAGGACAGTGGATCGAGGATAGGAAGGTTGATGGAGATAGGGCGGTGGATCGAGGACAGGAAAGTTGAGGGTGATAGGGCAGAGGGTCGATAATTGACTTGGGATGAATGTTTGAATTTTCATGGTTGTGAATATTACCTCGTTTTGTCAGCTTTCGCGTGTTATTTGTTAGATTTTAGTTGGGTTTTGGTAAATATAAGTCCTAAACTCGAAAAACCATTCTTGAAATAGGTACCAATAATTTTTCAATGGTAGAGTGTAAAGAGGAAGAATTCAAGAGATCAAAAGTCGGGGAAACATTCGTTACTTAGTTGTTCGCATTGTTATATCCTTCTACGTAGACTTTAGGTTATTAAAGTGCTCCGTACGGAACGTCAGGAGACGCCTTAGGGACTCCGCGAGCTATTCGTTTACTCGGAAACTGTCCTCGACCCACTGCCCTATGCCCATCTACTTACCTATCCTCGACCCACTGCCCGACCTCCCTGAACTTTCCTATCCTCGACCCACTGCCCTATCTCCCTCAACCTTCCTATCCTCGACCCTCTACGCTATCTCTCTATCCTCGACCCACTGCCCTATCTCCCCAACTTCCCCATCCTCGAACCACCACTCTATCTCCCTCAACCTTTCTCTTCTCGACCCACTGCCCTATCTGCCACAACTTACCTATCTTTGACCTACAGTGCTATACTATTCAGTACCTGACCTAACGGCGCTTTATTCACGACCCGATCACCACACTGAACTTTACTATCTTGCGACCAACTTCCATTGGTTATACAGGTCGTGTATGCCAATGGGATGATTCATTTGTACGTCAACAAGACATGATTGACGGAATTCGTAAATGTAGGCTTGAATCTCAAATGGTAAACAATAACCATAATTGGCAGTTTAAAAATGTGTTACTAATTGGGCTACTGATGGTTTCTTGTTGGGAATGACAGTTTTCTAAATTTTAACAAGCCGTTTTATGCCCTTAATAATTGGCCATGTCGTGAGTCTTATGACAATATGATGCTGATCCGAAATAAGCAATAGTGCTCTGGTCCGTATAAAGTATTTTTTTTCAACTTTTTATAGTAAAAGCGATGCCAAAGATTACGTACGAACTGCGTCCTTTGCAACTTCATTAAGTTGCAGATAATTTAAGGCTCAATTTTGGGACTATACGCTGAATTAAAGGGCAGTTGGCAACGCTATCTACGACAAAACATTTCATGGCTTAAAAATAGTTTGGATGAAATTACACTCACTGAGAGACTTATATTTTTGACTGTTTTTGACTTTAAGCCTTCTCAGTCACGTAAAAGAAATTTGTATATACAACTATCTGAGTAGGATTAAAAAATGCAGGATATTGCAGAACATTCGTTGAAAAAGACCAAGCGTGTAAATATTTGAATATTTCCTCATCGTTTCGCCTTGCACATAAATACATGCGACATTGAATGAGTTTGTGGAAAGGAATTCAGATACTTCGATATCGAATAGCCTGTTAAAATTTCAAAAACAGTGACTCCAAACCCGACGCCATCAGTAGCCTAATTAGTAGCACATTTTTAAGCCACTAATTATGGTTATTGATTACCATTTGAGATTCCAGCCTACAGTTACGAATTCCTCCAATCATGTTTTGTCGACGTACGATTGAATCCTCTCATTGGCATACTCGAACAGTATAACACATGGAAGTTGGTCGCAGGATGGTAAAGTTCGTTTTAACGATCGAGTCGTGGTTATAGCGCCGTTAGGTTAGGTACTGAGTGGTATAGCGCCGTGGGTCGAAGATAAGTAAGTTGAGGGTGTTCGGACAGTGGGTCGAGGGTGGGAAGCTTGAGGCAGATAGTGCAGTGGACCGAGGATGGAAAGGTTGAGGGAGATAGGGCAATGAGTCGAGGTTAAAAAGGTTGAAAGGGATAGTAAGGTTGGGGGAAATAGGACAGTGGATCGAGGATAGGAAGGCTGAAGAAGATAGGGCGGTGGGTCGAGGAAAGGAAAGTTGAGGGAGGTGGAGCAGTTGGCCGAGGCAAGGGAGACGGGGCAGCGGATCGAGAATAGGAAAGTGGAGGGAGATAGGGCAGAGGGTCACGAATTGAATTGGGATGAATGATTGAATTTTCATGGTTGTGAATATTACCTCGTTTTGTCAGTTTTCGCGTGTTATTTGTTAGATTTTAGTTGTGTTTTGGTAAATATAAGTCCTAAACTCGCAAAACCATTCTTGAAATAAGTACCAATAATTTTTCAATGGTAGAGTGTAAAGAGGAAGAATTCAACAGATCAAAAGTCCGGGAAACATTCGTTACTTAGTTGTTCGCATTGCTATATTCTTCTACGTAGACTTTAGGTTCTTGAAGTGCTCCGTACGGAGCCTCTGGAGACGCTTAAGGCCTCCGCGAGCTATTCGTTTACTCGGAAACTGTCTTCGGCCCACTGCCCTATGTCCATTTACTTACCTATCACCGACCCACTGCCCGACCTCCCTGAACTTTCCTATCCTCGACCCACTGCCCTATCCCCCTCAACCTTCCTATCCTCGACCCTCTACGCTATCTCTCTATCCTCGACCACTGCCCTATCTTCCCAACTTCCCCATCTTCGAACGACCACTCTACCTCCCTCAACCTTTCTCTTCTCGACCCACTGCCCTATCTGCCACAACTTACCTATCTTCGACCTACAGCGCTATACTATTCAGAACCTGACCTAACGGCGTTTTATTCACGACCCGATCACCACACTGAACTTTACTATCTTGCGACCAACTTCCATTGGTTATACTGGTCGTGTATGCCAATGGGATGATTCATTTGTACGTCAACAAAACATGATTGGCGGAATTCGTAGATGTATGCTTGAATCTCAAATGGTAAACAATAACCATATTTGGCAGTTTAAAAATGTGTTACTAATTGGGCTACTGATGGTTTCTTGTTGGGAATGACAGTTTTCTAAATTTTAACAAGCCGTTTGATGCCCTTAATAATTGGCCATGTCGTAAGTCTTGTGACAATATGATGCTGATCCCAAATAGGCAATAGTGCTCTGGTCCGTATAAAGTATTTTTTTCAACATTTTATAGTAAAAGCGATGCCAAAGATTACGTACGAACTGCGTCTTTTGCAACTTCGTTAAGTTGCAGATAAGATAAGCTCAATTTTGGGACTATACGCTGAAATAAAGGGCAGTTGGCAACGCTAGCTACGACAAAACATTTCATGGATTAAAAATAGTTTGGATGGGATTACACTCACTGAGAGACTTATATTTTTGACCGGTTTTGAATTTTAAGCCTTCTCAGTTACGTAGAAGAAATTTGTATATACAACTATCTGAGTAGGATTAAAAAATGCAGGATATGGCAGAACATTCGTTAAAAAAGACCAAGCGTGTAAATATTTGAATATTCCCTCATCGTTTTGCCTTGCACGGAAATACAGGCGACATTGAATGAGTTTGTGGAAGGAACTCAGATACTTCAATATCGAATGGCCTGTTAAAATTTCAAAAACAGTGACTCCAATCCCGATGCCATCAGTAGCCTAATTAGTAGCACATTTTTAAGCCACTAATTATGGTTATTGATTACCATTTGAGATTCCAACCTACAGTTACGAATTCCTCCAATCATGTTTTGTCGACGTACGATTGAATCCTCTCATTGGCATACTCGACCAGTATAACACATGGAAGTTGGTCGTAAGATGGTAAAGTTCGTTTTAACGATCGAGTCGTGGTTATAGCGCCGATAGGTTAGGTACTGAGTGGTATAGCGCCGTGGGTCGAAGATAAGTAAGTTGAGGGAGGTCGGACAGTGGGTTGAGGGTGGGAAGCTTGAGGCAGATAGTGCAGTGGACCGAGGATGGAAAAGTTGAGGGAGATAGGGCAATGAGTCGAGGTTAAAAAGATTGAAGGGGATAGTAAGGTTGGGGGAAATAGGACAGTGGATCGAGGATAGGAAGGTTGAAGGAGATAGGGCGGTGGGTCGAGGAAAGGAAAGTTGAGGGAGATAGGGCAGAGGGTCGAGAATTGAAATGGGATGAATGATTGAATTTTCATGGTTGTGAATATTACCTGGTTTTGTCAGTTTTCGCGTGTTATTTGTTAGATTTTAGTTGTGTTTTGGTAAATATAAGTCCTAAACTCGCAAAACCATTCTTGAAATAAGTACCAATAATTTTTCAATGGTAAAGTGTAAAGAGGAAGAATTCAAGAGATCAAAAGTCGGGGAAACATTCGTTACTTAGTTGTTTGCATTGCTATAGCCTTCTACGTAGACTTTAGGTTATTAAAGTGCTCCGTACGGAACGTCAGGAGACGCTTAGGGCCTCCGCGAGCTATTCGTGTACTCGGAAACTGTCCTCGACCCACTGCCCTATGCCCATCTACTTACCTATCCTCGACCCACTGCCCGACCTCCCTGAACTTTCCTATTCTCGACTCACTGCCCTACCTCTCTTAACTTTCCTATCCTCGACCCTCTACGCTATCTCTGTATCCTTTACCCACCGCCCTATCTCCCCAACTTCCCCATCCTCGAACCACCACTCTATCTCCCTCAACCTTTCTCTTCTCGACCCACTGCCCTATCTGCCACAACTTACCTATATTTGACCTACAGTGCTATACTATTCAGTACCTGACCTAACGGCGCTTTATTCACGACCCGATCACCACACTGAACTTTACTATCTTGTGACCAACTTCCATTGGTTATACTGGTCGTGTATGCCAATGAGATGATTCATTTGTACGTCAACAAAACATGATTGACGGAATTCGTAAATGTAGGCTTGAATCTCAAATGGTAAACAATAACCATAATTGGCAGTTTAAAAATGTGTTACTAATTGGGCTACTGATGGTTTCTTGTTGGGAATGACAGTTTTCTAAATTTTAACAAGCCGTTTTATGCCCTTAATAATTGGCCATGTCGTGAGTCTTGTGATAATATGATGCTGATCCGAAATAAGAAATAGTGCTCTGGTCCGTATAAAGTATTTTTTTTCAACATTTTATAGTAAAAGCGATGCCAAAGATTACGTACGAACTGCGTCCTTTGCAACTTCATTAAGTTGCAGATAATTTAAGGCTCAATTTCGGGACTATACGCTGAATTAATAGGCAGTTGGCAACGCTATCTACGACAAAACATTTTATGGCTTAAAAATAGTTTGGATGGAATTACACTCACTGAGAGACTTATATTTTAGACTGTTTTTGACTTTTCAGCCTTCTCAGTCACGTAAAGGAAATTTGTATATACACCTGTCTGAGTAGGATTAAAAAATGCAGGATATGGCAGAACATTCGTTGAAAAAGACCAAGCGTGTAATTATTTGATTATTTCCTCATTGTTCTGCCTTGCACGGAAATACAGGAGACATTGAATGAGTTTGTGGAAAGGAACTCAGATACGTCGATATCGAACGGCCTGTTAAAATTTTACTCCAAATCAGATGTCATCAGTAGCCTAAGTAGTAGCACATTTTCAAGCCAATAATTATGGTTATTGATTACCAACTGAGATTCCAGCCTACAGTTACGATTGCCTCCAATCATGTTTTGTCGACGTACGATTCAATCCTCGCATTGGCATACTCGACCAGTATAACACATGGAAGTTGGTCGCAAGATGGTAAACTCGTTTTGAAGATCGAGTCGTGGTTATAGCGCTGTTAGGTTGGGTACTGAGTGGTATAGCGTCGTGGGTCGAAGATAAGTAAGTTGAGGGAGGTCGGACAGTGGGTCGAGGGTGGGAAGCTTGAGGCAGGTAGTGCAGTGGACCGAGGATGGAAAAGTTGAGGGAGATAGGCCAATGAGTCCAGGATAAAAAGGTTGAAGGGGATATGAAGGTTGGGGGAAAAAGGACGGTGGATCGAGGATAGGAAGGTTGAGAAGATAGGGCGGTGGGTCGAGGAAAGAAAAGTTGAGGGAGGGGAAGCAGTTGGCCGAGGCGAGAGAGACAGGGCAGCGGATCGAGAATAGGAAAGTGGAGGGAGATAGGGCAGTGGGTCGAGAATTGAATTGGGATAAATGATTGAATTTTCATGGTTGTGAATTTTACCTCGTTTTGTCAGTTTTCGCGTGTTATTTGTTAGATTTTAGTTGTGTTTTGGTAAATATAAGTCCCAAACTCGCAAAACCATTATTGAAATAAGTACCAATAATTTTTCAATGGTAGAGTGTAAAAAGGAAGAATTCAATAGATCAAAAGTCGGGGAAACATTCGCTACTTAGTTGTTCGCATTGTTATATCCTTCTACGTAGACTTTTAGTTTTTAAAGTGCTCCGTACAGAGCCTCAGGAGACAATTAGGGCTTCCGCGAGCTATTCGTTTACTCGAAAACTGTCCTTGACCCACTGCCCTATGTCCATCTACTTACCTATCCTCGACCCACTGCCCGACCTCCCTGAACTTTCCTATCCTCGACCCACTGCCCTATCTCCCTCAACCTTCCTAACCTCGACCCTCCTCCCCAACTTCCACAGCCTCGAACCACCGCTCTATCTCCCTCAACCTTTCTTCACTCACCCACTGCCCTATCTGCCATAACTTACCTATCTTTGACCTACAGTGCTATACTACTCAGAACCTGACCTAACGGCGTTTTATTCACGACCCGATCACCACACTGAACTTTACTATCTTGCGACCAACTTCCATTGGTTATACTGGTCGTGTATGCCAATGGGATGATTCATTTGTACGTCGACAAAACATGATTGACGGCATTCGTAAATGTAGGCTTGAATCTCAAATGGTAAACAATAACCATAATTGGCAGTTTAAAAATGTGTTACTAATTGGGCTACTGATGGTTTCTTGTTGGGAATGACAGTTTTCTAAATTTGAACAAGCCGTTTTATTTATTGCTGTTTTGATTAAGGCAACCCCTCACCGGGTTAGGCCCTCGACAGCAACGAAGCAAGAATAAAAGGAAGAAGAAGATGACATACGCCGAAGCCGCCTCAACAACGCCTACACCTACAAGCGAAGAAGCGACTGCACCGAATACACGACCTCGCACTCTGTTCCTGACAACCACCAAAGACCTGGACTTCCCTCGACTGTTCGACATCCTGAAGATCGACTCAGCGTCCCGCAACTATGTCGACAACATCGCGGGATTGTTCGAGGGAAGAAAAGGTCAGTGGATTTGTACTTTTGCCGCCACCGACGAACCCAACTCTAGCTGTCGCGAGCAATTTATGCACGACACAAAGGGTGAAATAAGAGTTTCAGACGGTACTATTACGGTATCGCTGCCTACCGAAGCACCAATCCGAATATCAATTCGGGGGATACCGGGAGAAACGTCTTACAGCAAGGCCGTGTCTACAATCGAACGACTGCAGTGCGGAAAAGTCCGGAATGCCACCAGGAACTGGTACAGAGGTACGGCTATTTATAATGGTTACACTTCATTCTTTATTGAAAATTTTAAAAAGGACAGGTTGCTAGACTACTTGATCATCGACGGGAAAAGTTGCAAAACCTACTTACCCAGGGAATTATACGTGCCAACCTGTGGAAGGTGTTTAAAGCCTTGTCACAACTTCACTGAATGCGAGAGTGAGCCAGTATGTCGCTACTGTAACCAGCTGGGCCATCTTCTAAAAGATTGTCCATCCAGAAGGAAAGAGTTTCCATCGATTTCTGGATCTACATGGACCATCCCAAGACGTCCAAAACAGCGACCAGAAAACCCACCTCAATCGAAACAACCAAGTAACCAAGATGCCTCAGAATCGGCAACAAACCTGGATTTACGAAATGCTTCACAACCTGGACTAATTTTGAATTTACAAAATGCACCACAACCTTCACCAAATTCGGGACTACAGAACAACCAAAATGTCGCACAACCTGAAACAACTACCAAACCGGATATACCAAGCAAAAACTACCAAATGGACTTACAACCCGAATTGACTACTCTTGGAAATACCTCGCACGGCACCACAATCAACAGGCATGACAATATGATCGATCCAGTCTCGGATGTAATTGAATTTTCCTCTTCCACCGAATCAACTGACTTGAAAGAAATTAGCAACTGGTCGGAGTGCGAAGAGGTGGGAAGCGTTTTAAGCCCTCTATCAACACCGCCGAACCTACCGCTGCCCAAACAAACAAGGCAGTCGTCCAGACTCAAACAATCATCGACGATAGGCAACACTCCGTATCACCCTCCTTCCAAAAGCAATCCGTATGTTAGAGTAATGGTGCACAACATCCAGGCTCCGGACTTATCAACATCTTCCGTCTTTTCTACTACACCGGATGAAACATCCTCTGCACCAGCAAATATGGAATATAATAAATCTAAACCAACTGTGGACTTACCTGAATCAAATCTCGACAATTCGGACTATGCAAACAAAAGAAGCCGTGAGGAAACTTCATCAGACTCTTCATTCTCAACTTCCTTGAAATTCAAACTATCTGGCAAGAAGAAAAAGTAGTTGTAAGTAATTCGGACCCCACAAATCAAATTTCTATACTCTGGACATTCATTTCGGCCTCTAAACATCACGCGTACAAAGATTTGCCCGGTTGAAGGCATAAAACTCAACTAAGATAATACCATCCCACTTATAGCGGATGTGATGAATGGAAGACTACCTCTTCATGTGGTATATGAAATGGTGATCTCTATGGCAAAGAGAATTGATCCACAAAACTTCCGTCGACATAGTCTGGGTATGAAGGCATTTGGGCTGGATTCCAGACTTTGTCGTTCTGATCCGTAATAGAAAAAAAAAAAAAAAAAAAAAAAAAAGCCGTTTGATGCCTTTATAATTGGCCATGTTGTGAGTCTTGTGACAATATGATGCTGATCCGAGACAAGCAATAGTGCTCTGGTCCGTATAAAGTATTTTTTTCAACATTTTATACTAAAACGTGCGAAATGCGTCCTTTGCAACTTCATTAAGTTGCAGATAAGATAAGCTCAATTTTTGGACTATACGCTGAATTAAAGGGCAGTTGGCAATGCTAGCTACGACAAAACGTTTCATGGCTTAAAAATAGATATGGCAGAACATTCGTTGAAAAAGACCAAGCGTGTAAATATTTGAATATTTCCTCATCGTTTTGCCTTGCACGGAAATACAGGCGACATTGAATGAGTTTGTGGAAAGCAACTCAGATACTTCGATATCGAATGGCCTGTTAAAATTTAAAAAACAGTGACTCCAAACCCGATGCCATCAGTAGCCTAATTAGTAGCACATTTTTGAGCCACTAATTATGGTTATTGATTACCATTTGAGATTCCAGCCTACAGTTACGAATTCCTCCAATCATGTTTTGTGGACGTACGATTGAATCCTCTCATTGGCATACTCGACCAGTATAACACATGGAAGTTGGTCGCCAGATGGTAAAGTTCGTTTTGACGATCGAGTCGTGGTTATAGCGCCGTTAGGTTAGGTACTGAGTGGTATAGCGCCGTGGGTCAAAGCGAGGATCAAACTCCTAGACCAACGAGCCAATCGGAAGCCGAAGTCTACAACGATATTTTCAGCCTTGATTTTGAAATAATCAAACTCTATGCAAACATTGGGTTATTTTGGACTGAGAGGTTAAGATATTATTGACATGGATAAGTAGAAACATTGATATATATTACGGAAGAAAGAGAACCGGAGAGAGGAAGGGTGAAACTCAAATCATATATTGTTTTAAAAATTAAAAATGTTATTTATCATGAAAGGTCCTTCGAGTGGGATTCGAAACAGCGACCTATGGATATCTGATTTCTATCACTACAGTCCACCGCTCTACCAACTGAGCTATCGAAGGTCACACGGAAAAGAAGGAATTACGGCTGAGTTGACGTTCCTAAATGGAGATGTTTCATATAAAAACGAAAACACATGATGTTTGACACAAAAACCTTAACACAGGATCATACATTCTTTCCCAAATATGAGAATTATCAAATGAGACATTGGGTAAGACTGAGTAGTGATACAAAAGCGAGGTCTCGTCCGTGATTTGATCCCGTAACCTCTCGCACCCAAAGCGAGAATCAAACAAATAGACCAACGAGCCAATCGATAGCTTGAGGTTTACAACGACATTTTCAGCCTTCATTTTTGAAATAATTAAACTCTATGCAGACATTGGGGTATTTGGGACTGACAGGTTAAGATAGTATAGAAATGGAGAAATAGAAACATTGCGATATATTACGTCAGACAGAGAACCGGAGAGGGGAAGGGTGAAACTCAAATCATATATTGTTTAAAAATTACAAATTCCATCTATTTCAAAAGCTCCTTCGAGCCGGATTCGAACCAGCGACCTATGGATATCAGCTTTCTATCACTACAGTCCACCGCTCTACCAACTGAGCTATCGAAGGCCACACGTCTATTAGAGCATTACCTCTGAGTTGGAGATCATAAATTGGGATATAACATGAAAAAAACAAAACACATAACAAATTTATTTAGATCTCCCTATAAAAAAAAAAATTCCTTTGAGCCGGGTTCGAACCAGCAACCTATGGATCTCAGCCTTCTACCCTTACAGTCCATCGGTGTATCAACTGAGCTATCGAAGCATTAATACTCGGTTGGAGTTTATAAATAGAGATTTAACATGAAAAAAACAAAACACATGATCGGATAATCTGTCAGATTGATGACAAATTGTTATTATTAAGTAAGAATTTGATCTCGACTGGGCAATAGTGAAGAATCGTCCCGGATTTGAACAAAAGGCGATGTTTACAACGACATATCCAATATAATGAAAGTCTATGCAGACATAACAAATTTATTTAGATCTCCTTATTAAAAAAATTCCTTCGAAGCGAATTCGAACCAGCGAACTATGGATTTCAGCCTTCTACCCCTACAGTCAACCGGTCAATCAACTGAGCTATCGGAGGGCATATCTTGACAAGACGCCTGATTTAAAATTCATACATCGAAATGTTTAATACAAAAACCAAAACACATGATCAGACATTATGTACGAATTATGAGAAGTTATTTAAGGGAACATTGGTTCAGACTGGGTAGTGATACAAAAGCAAGAGCTCGTCCGGGATTTGAACCCGGGAACTCTCGCACCCGATGCGAGAATCATACCCCTAGACCAACTAGCCAATCGAAAGCCGGGGTTTACAACGACATTTTCAGCCTCGGTTTTAAAATAATCAAACTCTATGCAGACATCGGGGTATTTTGGACTGAGAGTTTAAGATAGTATTGACATGGATAAATAGAAACATTGATATACAATACGGAAGAAAGAAAACCGGAGAGAGGAAAGGTGAGACTAAAATCATATATCGTTTTAAAAATTACAAATTTCGGTGCGAGAGGTCCCGTGTTTAAATCACGGACGAGACTTCGCTTTCGTGTCACTACCCAGTCTGAACTAATGTCTCATTTCATAACTTCTCAATATTAGGACAGAATGTCTGATCATGTTTTTTGGTTTTTGTATCAAACATCTCCATTTATGAACGTCAACTGAGGCGTAATGCCTTCCTAGTCGTGTAACCTTCAATAACTCAGTTGGTAGAACGGTAGACTGTAGTGATAGAAAGCTGATATCCATAGGTCGCTGGTTCGAATAAGGCTCGGAGGAGCTTTCGAAATCGATAAAGTGTGTAATTTCTAAAACAATACATGATTTCAGTTTCGCCCTTCCTCTCTCCGGTTCTCTGTTTTTCAAAACATATCGCAATGTTTCTATTTCTCCATGTCAATACTATCTCAACCTTTCAGATAAATTTTATAACAGATGAAATTTGTAATTTTTAAAACGATCTATGATTTTAGTCTCACCTTTCCTCTCTCCGGTTTTCTTTCTTCCGTATTATATATCAATGTTTCTATTTATCCATGTCAATACTATCTTAAACTCTCAGTCCAAAATACCCCGATGTCTGCATAGAGTTTGATTATTTTAAAACCGAGGCTGAAAATGTCGTTGTAAACTCCGGCTTTCGATTGGCTAGTTGGTCTAGGGGTATGATACTCACTTCGGGTGCGAGAGGTCCCGGGTTCAAATCCCGGACGAGCCCTTGCTTTTGTATCACCACCCAGTCTGAACCAATGTCTCGTTTAATAACTTCTCATAATTCAGACAGAATCTCTGATCATGTGTTTTGGTTTTTTCATGTTAGATCTCAATTTAGGAACGTCAACTCAGGAGTAATGCATTCCTTGTTGTATGACCTTCGATAGCTCAGTTCGTAGAGCGGTGGACTGTAGTGATAGAAAGCTGATATCCATAGGTCGCTGGTTCGAATCCGGCTCGGAGGAGCTTTTGAAATAGATTAAATTTGTATTTTTTAAAACAATACATGATTTCAGTTTAGCCCTTCCTCTCTCCGGTTCTCTGTCTTTCGTCATATATCGAAATGTTTCTATTTCTCCATGTCAATACTATCTTAACTTTTCAGATAAACTTTATAATAGATGAAATTTTTAATTTTTAAAACAATATATGATTTGAGTTTCACCTTTCCTCTCTCCGGTTCTCTTTCTTCCGTAATATATATCAATGTTTCTACTTATCCATGTCAATAATATCTTAACCTCTCAGTCCAAAATAACCCAATGTTTGCATAGAGTTTGATTATTTCAAAATTAAGGCTGAAAATATCGTTGTAAACTTCGGCTTCCGATTGGCTCGATGGTCTAGGAGTTTGATTCTCGCTTTGGGTGCGAGAAGTCCCGGGTTCAAATCCCGAACGAGCGCTCGTTTTTGTATCATTACCCCAAAATACCCCAATCTTTGCATAGAGTTTGAATATTTTAAAATCAAGGCTAAAAATGTCGTTGTAAACTCCGGCTTTCGATTGGCTCGTTGGTCCAGGGGTATGATTCTCGTTTTGGGTGCGAGAGGTCCCGGGTTCAAATCCCGGACGAGCCCTTGCTTTTGTATCACTACCCAGTCTGAACCAATGTTTCATTAAATAACTTCTCATAATTCATACAGAATGTCTGATCATGAGTTTTGGTTTTTGTATTAAACATTTCAATGTATGAATTTTAAATCAGGCATCTTGCCAAGATATGCCCTTCGATAGCTCAGTTGATAGACCGGTTGACTGTAGAGGTAGAAGGCTGAAATCCATAGCTCGCTGGTTCGAATCCGCCTCGAAGGAATTTTTTAATAAGGAGATCTAAATAAATTTGTTATGTCTGCATAGACTTTCATTATATTGGATATGTCGTTGTGAACATCGCCTTTTGCTCAAATCCGGGACGATTCTTCACTATTGCCCAGTCGAGATCAAATTCTTACTTAATAATAAAAATTTCTCATCAATCTGACAGATTATCCGATCATGTGTTTTGTTTTTTTCCTTTTATATCTCTATTTACGAACTCCAACTGAGGATTAATGCTTCGATAGCTCAAATGATAGACCGGTGGACTGTAGGGGTAGAAGGCTGAGATCCATAGGTTGCTGATTCGAATCCAGCTCGAAGGAATTTTTTTTTTATATGGAGATCTAAATATATTTGTTATGTGTTTTGTTTTTTTCATGTTATATCTCAATTTATGAATTCCAACTCAGAGGTAATGCTTTAATACACGTGTTTCCTTCGATAGCTCAGTTGGTAGAGCGGTGGACTGCAGTGATAGAAAGCTTATATCCATAGGTCGCTGGTTCGAATCCGGCTCGAAGGAGCTTTTGAAATAGATAAAATTTGTAATTTTTAAACAATATATGATTTGAGTTTCACCCTTCCTCTCTCCGGTTCTCTGTCTGACGTAATATATCGCAATGTTTCTATTTCTCCGTTTTAATACTATCCTATCCTGCCAGTCGTAAATTACCCCAATTTCTGCATAGAGTTTGGGTATTTCAAAAATGAAGGCTGAAAATGTCGTTGTAAACCTCAAGCTATCGATTGGCTCGTTGGTGTATGTGTATGATTCTTGCTTTCGGTGCGAGAGGTCCCGTGTTTAAATCACGGACGAGACTTCGCTTTCGTGTCACTACCCAGTCTGAACTAATGTCTCATTTCATAACTTCTCAATATTAGGACAGAATGTCTGATCATGTTTTTTGGTTTTTGTATCAAACATCTCCATTTATGAACGTCAACTGAGGCGTAATGCCTTCCTAGTCGTGTAACCTTCAATAACTCAGTTGGTAGAACGGTAGACTGTATTGATAGAAAGCTGATATCCATAGGTCGCTGGTTCGAATACGGCTCGGAGGAGCTTTGGAAATCGATAAAATGTGTAATTTCTAAAACAATACATGATTTCAGTTTCGCCCTTCCTCTCTCCGGTTCTCTGTTTTTCATAACATATCGCACTGTTTCTATTTATCCATGTCAATACTATCTTAACCTATCTGTCCAAAATACCCCAATGTTTGCATAGAGTTTGATTATTTTAAAATCAAGGCTGAAAATGTCGTTGTAAACTCCGGCTTTGGATTGACTCGTTGGTCTAGGGGTATGATTCTCGCTTGGGTGCGAGAGTTCCCGGGTTCAAATCCTGGACGAGCTCTTGCTTTTGTATCACTACCCAGTCTGAACCAATATTTCCTTAAATAACTTCTCATAATTCGTACATGATGTCTGATCATGTGTTTTGGTTTTTGTATTAAACATTTCAATGTATGAAATTTGAATCAGGCGTCTTGTCAAGATATGCCCTCCGATAGCTCAGTTGATAGACCGGTTGACTGTAGGGGTAGAAAGCTGAAATCCATAGTTCGCTGGTTCGAATCCGCTTCGAAGGAATTTTTTTAATAAGGAGATCTAAATAAATTTGTTATGTCTGCATAGACTTTCATTATATTGGATATGTCGTTGTAAACATCGCCTTTTGTTCAAATCCGGGACGATTCTTCACTATTGCCCTGTCGAGATCAAATTCTTACTTAATAATAACAATTTGTCATCAATCTGACAGATTATCCGATCATGTGTTATGTTTTTTTCATGTTAAATCTCTATTTATAAACTCCAACTGAGTATTAATGCTTCGATAGCTCAGTTGATACACCGATGGACTGTAAGGGTGGAAGGCTGAAATCCATAGGTTGCTGGTTCGAACCCGGCTCGAAGGAATTTTTTTTCCATAGGGAGATCTAAATAAATTTGTTATGTGTTTTGTTTTTTTCATGTTATATCCCAATTTATGAACTCCAACTCAGAGGTAATGCTCTAATAGACGTGTGTCCTTCGATAGCTCAGTTGGTAGAGCGGTGGACTGTAGTGGTAGAAAGCTGATATCCATAGGTCGCTGGTTCGAATCCGGCTCGAAGGAGCTTTTGAAATAGATGGGATTTGTAATTTTTAAACAATATATGATTTGAGTTTCATTCTTCCTCTCCCCGGTTCTCTGTCTGACGTAATATATCGCAATGTTTCTATTTCTCCATTTCAATACTATCTTAACCTGTCAGTCCAAAATACCCCAATGTCTGCATAGAGTTTAATTATTTCAAAAATGAAGGCTGAAAATGTCGTTGTAAACCTCAAGCTATCGATTGGCTCGTTGGTCTATTTGTTTGATTCTCGCTTTGAGTGCGAGAGGTTACGGGATCAAATAACGGACGAGACCTCGCTTTTGTATCACTACTCAGACTTACCCAATGTCTCATTTGATAATTCGCATATTTGGGAAAGAATGTATGATCCTGTGTTTAGGTTTTTGTATCAAACATCATATGTTTTGGTTTTTGTATTAAACATCTCCATTTAGGAACGTCAACTCAGCCGTAATTCCTTCTTTTTCGTGTGACCTTCGATAGCTCAGTTGGTAGAGCGGTGGACTGTAGTGATAGAAATCAGATATCCATAGGTCGCTGTTTCGAATCCGGCTCGAAGGACCTTTCATAATGAATAACATTTTTAATTTTTAAAACAATATATGATTTGAGTTTCACCCTTCCTCTCTCCCGTTCTATCTTTTTCGTATTATATATAATGTTTCTATTTCCCCATGTCAATATTATGTTAACCTCTCGGATAAATTTTATAATAGATAAAATTTGAAATTTTTAAAACAATATATGATTTGAGTTTCACCCTTCTTCTCTCCGGTTCTCTCACTTTCATATTATATATAATTGTTTCTATTTCTTCATGTCAATATTATCTTTAACTCTCAGTCCAAGATACCCCAATGTCTGGATAGAGTTTGATTATTTTAGTATTAAGGCTGAAAATGTCGTTGTAAAATTAGGCTTTCGATTGGCTCGTTGGTCTTGGGGTATGATTCTCGGTTTGGGTGCGAGAGGTCCCGGGGTCCCGGGTTCATATCCCGCACGAGCCCTGGCTCTTGTAACACTACCCAGTATGAACTAATGTCTCATTTAATAGCTGAGTTGGAGTAGAGATGGACTATTCATAGGTCGCTGTTCAAATCCGGCTCTAGATCTAAAGCTCCGAAGAACTTAAATTTTCTTATTGAATCATTATCTTGAAATCATTATATTGAATAGGTTTTCAAATCCGGCTCTAGATCTAAAGCTCCGAAGAACTAAAATTTGTTATTGAATCATTATCTTGAAATCATTATATTGAATAGGTCGTTGTGAACATCGCCTTTTGTTCAAATCTGGGACGATTCCGCACGATTGTATAACTGCCCAGTCGAGATCAAATTCTTACTTAATAATAACAATTTCTCATCAATCTGAAAGATTGTCCGATCATGTGTTTTGTTTTTTCATATTATATCTCAATTTATGAACTCCAACTCTGAGGTCATGCTTTAATAGACGTGTCTCCTTCGATAGCTCAGTTGGTAGAGCGGTGGACTGTAGTGATAGAAAGCTGATATCCATAGGTCGCTGGTTTGAATCCGGCCTATTTGTAATTTTCAAACAATATCTGATTTGAGTTACACCCTCCCTCTCACCGGTTCTCTGTCTTACGAAATATATCGCAATGTTTCTATTTCTCCATTTCAATACTATCTTATCCTGTCAGTCCAAAATACCCCAATGTCTGCATAGAGTTTAAGTATTTCAAAAATGAAGGCTGAAAATGTCGTTGTAAACCTCAAGCTATCGATTGGCTCGTTGGTCTATGTGTTTGATTCTCGCTTTCGGTGCGAGAGGTCTCGTGTTTAAATCACGGACGAGACTTCGCTTTCGTATCACTTCCCAGTCTGAACCAATGTCTCATTTAATAACTTCTCAATATTAGGACAGAATGTCTGATCATGTTTTTTGGTTTTTGTATTAAACATCTCCATTTATGAACGTCAACTCAGGCGTAATGCATTCCTAGTCGTATTACCTTCGATATCTGAGTTGGTAGAGCGGTGTACTGTAGTGAGAGAAAGCTGATATCCATAGATCGCTGGATCGAATCCGGCTCTAAGGAGCTTTTAAAATAGATAAAATTTATAATTTTTAAAACAATACATGATTTCGGTTTCGCCCTTCCTCTCTCCGGTTCTCTGTCTTTCGTAATATATCGCAATGTTTCTATTTCTCCATTTCAATACTATTTTATCCTGTCAGTCCAAAATACCCCAATGTCTGCATAGAGTTTGATTATTTCAAAAATGAAGGCTGAAAATGTCGTTGTAGAACTTAAGCTATCCATTGGCTCATTGGTCTAGGTGTATGATTCTCGATTTGGGTGCGAGAGGTCGCGGGTTCAAATCACGGACAAAACAATACATGACTTCAGTTTCGCCCTTCCACTCTCCGGTTCTCACTCTTCCGTAATATATCGCAATGTTTCTGTTTCTCCATGTCAATACTATCTTAACCTTTCAGATAAATTTTATATTAGATAAAATTTGTAATTTTTAAAACAATATATGATTTGAGTTTCACCTTTCCTCTGTCCGGTTCTCTCTCTCTTCCGTATTATATATCAATGTTTCTATTTATCCATGTCAATACTATCTTAACCTATCAGTCCAAAGAACCCCAATGTTTGCATAGAGTTTGATTATTTTAAAATCAAGGCTGAAAATGTCGTTGTAAACATCGGCTTTCGGTTGGCTCGTTTGTCTAGGGGTATGATTCTCGCTTTCGGTGCAAGAGGTCCCGTGTTTAAATCACGGACGAGACTTCGCTTTCGTATCACTACCCATTCTGAACCTATGCCTCATTTAATAACTTCTCAATATTAGGACAGAATGTCTGATCATGTTGTTTGGTTTTTGTATTAAACATCTCCATTTATGAACGTCAACTCAGGCGTAATGCCTTCCTAATCGTGTGACCTTCGGTAGCTCAGTTGGTAGAGCGGTGGGCTGTAGTGATAGAAAGATGATATCCATAGGTCGCCGGTTCGAATCCGGCTCGAAGGAGATTTTAAAATATATAAAATTTGTAATTTTAAAAATAATACTTGATTTCAGTTTCGCCCTTCCTCTTTCCGGTCAGTCTTTCGTAATATATCGCAATGATTCTATTTTTCCATGTCAATACTATCTCAACCTTTCAGATAAATTCTATAACAGATAAAATTTGTAATTTTTAAAACAATATATGATTTGAGTTTCACCTTTCCTCTCTCCGGTTCTCTTTCTTCCGTATAATATATCAATGTTTCTATTTTTTCATATCAATACTATATTAACCTCTCAGTTCAAAATACCCCAATGTTTGCATACAGTTTGATTATTTTAAAATCAAGGCTGAAAATGTCGTTGTAAACTTCTTCACTAGATTGGCTCCTTGGTCTAGGCCCTAGGGGTATGATTCTCGCTTTGGGTGCGTGAGGTCCCGGGTTAAAATCCCGGACGAGCCCTGAATTTTGTATCACTACCCAGTCTGAACCAATGTCGTATTTAAAAACTTCTCCTAATTCAGACAGAATGTCTGATCATGTGTTTTGGTTTTTGTATTAAACATTTCAATTCATGAATTTTAAATCAGGCGTTTTGCCGGAGCTATGCCCTTCGATAGCTCAGTTGATAGACCGGTGGACTGTAGGGGTAGAAGGCTGAGATCCATAGGTCGCCGGTTCGAGTCCGGCTCGGAGGAATTTTTTTAATAGGGAGATCTAAATAAATTTGTTATGTCTGCATAGACTTTCATTATATTGAATATGTCGTTGTGAACATCGCCTTTTGTTCAAATCCGGGACGAGTCCTCACTATTGTATAATTGCCTAGTCTAGATCAAATTCTTACTTAATAATAACAATTTGTCATCAATCTGACAGATTTTCTGATCATGTGTTTTTTTTCATGTTACATCTCAATTTATGACTTCAACTCAGAACTGATGCTTTCCTAGTCGTGTGACCTTCGGTAGCTCAGTTGGTAGAGCGGTGGACTGTAGTGATAGAAAGCTGATATCCATAGTTCCCTGGTTCGATTCCGGCTCGAAGGAGCTTTTAAAATAGATAAAATTTGTAATTTTAAAAACAATACATGATTTCAGTTTCGCCCTTCCTCTCTCCGGTCTCTCTTTTGTAATATATCGCAATGTTTCTATTTTTCCATGTCAATACTATCTCAACCTTTCAGATAAATTTTATAACAGATAAAATTTGTAATTTTTAAAACAATATATGATTTGAGTTTCACCTTTCCTCTCTCCGGTTCTCTTTCCTCCGTATAATATATCAATGTATCTATTTATCCATGTCAATACTATCTTAACCCCTCAGTCCAAAATACCCCAATGTTTGCATAGAGTTTGATTATTTTAAAATCAAGGCTGAAAATGTCGTTGTAAACTTCTTCACTAGATTGGCTCGTTGGTCTAGGGCTTTTGTTCTTCAACTAACAGTTTTCCTTCCACATGTTTTTAAATGACTCAAAATTATCTTATATATATATATACTATAAACTTTCTATTTTAATGTTCTCGAGTTTGCTTGAAAAGTTTTCCTTTTCCTGATTTTTGACAGACTTCCGTACACGTTCAATGATCTTCTGTCAGCTTCGTTTTTTCCCAAATCTGTGACTAGGAAAACAAAACATAAATTTATTTTACAAAATAATATAAAGTTTACCTTTTTTAAAAAAATATTGGACTAGACTACATTTACTGCGAAATCCTATTCTGTCGCACTGGATAGGACTATCACGTCTGTTCCATATATTTTCATGTCTTCCATAATTAGGTAGCGAGATACTTTGCAGACTCAAAGTGATAACATCATCTCAAACTATTTCTTTGCATACAATATCTCAGAGCCTTTGTTTTACATAATAACATGTCCCGCATCCTTATGTACAAACTGAATTGCCTTTGATTCAAAACGATAACTAAAACCAACTTCTCTCATCGCTCCTGACAGAGCAGACGCAGACCATATATGACGTCATATGTCTCGTCTGCAATTTGCACATTTTGTCAGAGTGAAATATACCATAGCAGTGTCGCAAGTCCCAGATAAGTTTCCGGTGAATTATTGGAATACCATACGATAGCGACAATTTTTTCTTGTTAATCCTCCAATTCTGGCCAAAAGATAACCGGGTTAGAAAAGAGAAAATCATGATTTATTTTTGTAGCCACAATTTAGCAAAAATAGCAAAACGGGATATAGCTAGGCCTAGAAACTGTCGGCAAAAACCAGAGTTTTTTTGCTTGAATTTCAAATCCAACATTAATTATGTGGTGATAGTTGAGGGTAATGTTGAAAATGACGAAAAGTTTCAGACTTTTTGCTTGAGGGATTTATGTAGAAAATAAAGCCCAAACTATTTGGGCGACAACAAAATGTGGCCCAAAAATTCCCGTCGCCCAAATACAGCGAAAATAACTCCGTGTTGTCGACCAAATCGATAAAATAGAAATATATATATATATATATTATTGTACCAATGCTTATTTTCTGGTCGACGGAACAATAAATCTCTCTCTTCTGATCCAAATTTTTAAATTGGTATTTCTATCGGTACTAATTGCAAGCACTGCGTCCATTGCAGATTGTATCATGTGCTGACACGTAAAGTCATGCTATCAAAACAGCATTAAGATGGGAGTTGTTGGAATGATTGATGCGACATGTTCTGGTGCATGTACCTTCAAACATGTAACAGAGTGATATCCCATGACATGAGTGTTTCCTCCTTGCAAGCCCAACAAGTTGTATTTAGTTTGTGTTTTGGTTTTTGTATGTTACACATCAATTTATGAATTTCAACTCGGGCGTAATGCCCCTCCCAAATTGAGATATATCGGTCGCTGGCGTAGTTTTTAAAATCTAGAGCGAATCTTCTAGGTAGAAAGGTGATATTCATAGTTAGTTGGTTCGAATGCCGCTTGAAGATGCATTTATAATGAGAAGGAATGGACTTTTACAACACAAAATATGATTTGAGTTTTGTCCCTCTCTATCTCTTGATCTCTGTCTTTCGTTTTACATCGAAATGTTTCTATTGCTATATTTCATTACTTTTTTTTCTTCTTAGTTCTAAATACTCACATGTCTGCAAGCCTTTTATTATTTTGAAAAGCAAGACTGACAATGTCTTTATAAACTCAATATGGTGGTTGGCTCGATGGTCTTGGGATATGATTCTAACTTCGGGTGGGAGTGGTCCCGGGTTCGAATCCCGAACGAGCTTCCATTTGAAGGAACAGTATTATTATTCTGGTCGCTTATTCGAATGCGGCTAGAAGGATATTCTGTAATAGGAAAATTTTTCTTTCTAATACCAAATATGATTTTAGTTTTACCCTCTTTCTCTCCTGATCTCTTTCTTTCGTATTAAATCGAAATGTTTCTTTTTCTTATATCATTACTTCCTTTTCTCTCAGTTCTAAATACTTCTTTTTCTGCATAAACTTTAATTATTTTAAAAATCAAGACCAGCAATGTGATTGTAAACATCAACCTACATTGGTTGTATTTGATGAAACAGAATATTAAAACAAATGTGACATAGTTGTACAAGTCGTCAAATCGATAAAATTCATAAAAAAAATATACATGTAGATGATAGTTGGTCGACTACGGATCCTATATCAAGAGTATTTCACATTTACATGGGAATAAATTTTTGAATATATATTGTATAACATTGTCCTAGATGTTTTGCTGAATTATTGTTTTTGTTTCTCCTGACGTGTTCTGTATTTTAGCTTCAGTAATAGAAACCGTTTGCCTTGTATCATCAGAATTGGTGGTTATTTCATAACTGGTAATCCGTTTGGAATGCCGGCCAACCTACATAGAAAACGTAATTTCAGTCACTGCGAGTGCACCTCATCTTTTCGAAAAACCCAGTGCTCAGGTAAAGCCTTAAAATATCAGGTATGAAGCGCATTGGTGGTTAGATTTGATTTCTAATTTTCATGAATGGAAATAATTCTGTCTCGGCAACTGTGTCTATATATTCGAGCTCTTTTGATGAGAGTAAACTGGATGTTCAGCGGTTTTATCAACGAACGAGCTTGTTGCTGAAATCGATGGCTTTAAAATTAACGTCCCAGTTATATCGTAAATGCTGCTTAAACGTATTCCTACCTAACGATTGTTCACTTTGGAGAATCGCCACTTCTTTATAGTCAGATAGCTAAGCAATGTTAGCGCCTAAGAATGTTCAATTGTCCATATTCAGTGTTTCGTTGGTTCACCGTATCCTGCGCATAAAATCGAAATTTAAGAAAAGTCGAGTCGTTCCTAGGAAGGTAGGCCATGTCAATGATTTAAGTTTCTACTGTCTCTCGGAGCTTCGTGTTCTCACTATTCCCTGCCCCGTGGGTCCACATAAAATCAAAAGCATAAGAACAGACAAGTCATTGTTGAGAATTTGGGTTCAACATAAAGACAAGGGGTGCTTAAGAGTTGGTTGTTATAACCGCATCATATGTATCGTTTTGCTAAATTGCTGTTGTTACTGTTTTTGTTTTAAAAAAATTGCTTTGTATTCGCAACTAATGGTACATTCTATATCAGATTCTCAGTACTTGAAGATGGATGAAGTCGTTAGAAAGCTGTGATAATTATTTTTCAGATTTCTACGACACGATTTGGTATCCGAAATTTTACTGTTTTGTTGTAGTTCATGGGAACACTGAACACACCTTCATACATAATCTGGTACAATTATTCTATCGTTTGGCTGGAATTTCGCTGACATCGAAGAAATCATTTGATCTTCGTATTTATATATTTAATCATTGATCTCCTGTAATTAGTTACATATTATACAACATTTGAAGCCCTTGGAACATATGAGAAATGCCTTCCTTGAAACAGTGTTCGATAAAATGACTAGTCCCTATAGATAGTGTTGTTGGCGTGACCCCACTCAAACCAAATCTGCTTTTTATAACACAGCCTAGCAGCTATGCATGAAGTAGGCTATTTGTATACAGCTATGGTCATCTACCGCGAGACTATATATGTATTAATATGGAGGAACATTATCTGCTCTTGAATGCCCTAATCATTCGACTGAATACTGGAAGTAGACGGTAAAAAGTATCTCGTATTGTATAACCGCGATTTTATTTCCCATTCTTAATTAATGGATTAATGGACTATTATGGCGTCGCTTATTTCTGAATGTGATTAACCCCTCGCCCTGTCGGACAATGTCTATTTAGGAAATTTTAAAGTCCGTTTTTGAAGTAACGTTTAAAATGTATGTTAACAACAAACGGTGCAATGAATCATTTACTTTTTTTAGTTTTTAAAGCTAAAATGGAATCCCTTTATAAAGGGTCAAAGCAGAATATTCTCTACAATACCTCTTTTTTATGATAGTACACGATTCCATGGACAAAAACTAATCAATGATAGATAGAAGATTCGTAATGGTGTTTTGTTTGTAATTTTATGTCGAACTTACGTTTTTCGAAAATCCTTCTTGACTTCATAGGTTTCAAGCGATCAATTTTTCGACCTTTTTCCAAGAGTTTATATCGGTTTTAGTAACCAGGTGACCTTATTAATATTTTCTGCAACTTCAATTGCAAATAGGAAAACAACATTAAGCGTAGCTTAGTAACACGACGTGTTCGTATTGGTGTGATAAAGTCGTGTTCATATAAATGATATTTCGAGATTTATCTGACCTGGTAATGAAATACTGTTAGTCATACCACCATATACGTGCCGTTAAGCTCGTAAACCTGTCGTATATAGGTTTGTATAAACAAGAGCGCTTCCAAATAATTTATTAAAGATATATTCTCCGAATATATTAGGCACCCGCCGTTACGTAATATGCGTTAGAGAATCATAATCGACGTCATATGGCCATATCAACAATGCGAATTCCAGAGATTCCTTTTCCGGTCACAAAAAAAACGTGTGAAATTATAGACATACAAACATGACACATACATAAAAATCTCACTTCACATATCAGTCATGTTTAGTCAGACATTACCCGACTGGGTGTTGGTTGGACACTTTGTTTCGTATCTTCATAAATAGGAGCGAAAGGTTATATTTTCTTTACTGATTCCATCTAGCAATATTTCTTGAGAATTTCGACGTTTGATATCATGCATCATATATCAATTTTCTACTTTTTAGTTGCATGTCCTTGAAATGAACTTCATGGAAAAAATGGAAAAAAGCACGCAATGCGTATCATCCTTGTCTTGCGTAACCCCGTAAACGGGTGCGTCGAAATTATAGGCCACTAGGAACGTGACTTATCCATGGTCCGACTTTGGCGTAATAAATGCGGTTCATACGTTAGCCTATAAATAATCGTTTAATGTATGCTGTTAGATATCATTATACCAACAAGGCAACAACCCCACCCGGTTTATGGCCGTAGCATTGCCCTCATTGAAATCGCCGGGAATTTATGACAAACGCCTATAATTTACACAACTTTTGTTGACTCTACAATTTAACTGTCAGGCGTCTACGTACGTAATCGAATGTTTATTGTGTACTGGCTGGCCTTGGCAGTTCAACAAATACCCATATCAATATTTTTACTTGTTCTCTCGTCGAGTCTCATGTTACAGAAGGTAGAGAAATTAAATATATTGATACGCGGTAGGCGCTCAATAAAGAGGATAAACTATGTGAGACTTCGGCTAGAAAGAAATAGAAAAAAGAGAATTTGGAAACCTGGGATATCATACATCCTCTGGATATAAATTAATTCAATTTAAGACATGTTAGTCAGTTTGTTGATTACGATTTACATGGGGGGGGGGGTCAAAAAATAATCAATAGTATAGAAATGTCCAAAAAGTAAATTTTTACTTCTTAAATTACATTTCACCTAAACTTTAAATGGGTGATTTTTATTTCTTTGTTTTTTTAAATTGTTTTATTTTCTAGTCTTTCAAACTTCGGTTCATCGATTGTTATTTTTAAGTTATCCATTTAAAAAAAGAGGAAGTTAGCATAATATATATAATATGACCGTATGAAGATTATATATGTTTTTGTAGTTAAAACATGCAATAGATAAGCTACTATTGTTGACTGTATTGGTGAACAAAAACGTTTAGTTTTACTTGACTTATTGTCAATCATATGATATTGAATTGTGGTAATTATGGAAGACATCGGCACGGAAATAGCACTTTTAATTATCGTGACTCATCAGTATTTCATCATCTTTCGCAATATTTCCGTAACATTAAACTGTTCCGAAGTATTTTTAAACTCATTATTATCTTTTAATCTAGCAATTTAAACTACAATGTATTTGAATGACAAGAATGCCTTTCCCGTTCATCTGTTGTTGTTGTAAAACTAAAAGAAAATTAACAATGAACAAAGCAACACATAGTTCAGTACAATTCAAAAACCCGGTCGTTGAAAAAGAGTTAGAAAAAGAAGAAAAAGAAAAGCTTGACAAAGAAATTAATGAAAAAGTCGAGATAAAAACACGGGAACTGCAAAAGAAAGTTACGGAATTAACACGTAATCTGGAAAAGGTCAATATAGATCTATGTGTAAGTTGTAAATTGTGTAATTGGTAGGATCGGTAAATTGTAATTATGTTGTATTCAAAATATTACGAGAAGATGGGAAAGAAGCAGGTTTCAGTGATTTCATTTGGCAGATTAAGTTTCTTTGTTACGAAACAGTAGATAAAATCAATGACACCCTTAAGAACCCCATCAAGAATTAACTCTGATATACATCGACTATCAAATCATGATATTTATTCTCAGGTTATGTCAAAAACGAAACATCGACATAATAACAGAAATTAGACAAAATTGAAAATATTAGAATCTCTGGTCTATTGGCATTCTTCGTGCAAAAGAAAATAGCACAAAATCTTTATCGTGTAGAATTACAGTATTATTATTACATCTAGTATTATTTCAATAATTAGATATGAAACGTCGGATGTATTTTGTAAACGTGTATTTTGGTCACATATAAGGTCATATCGCTGCACTCAATTTAACTACACATGCCTAGCCAAAACCCATGTACGTGCTTTCAATCATTATCGATCCAGTGAAGTTCCAAACAACGCGAAAAGTACTTGCGTGCTTGAACCTCGATGCTTACGAATATTCATAAACGTTCTGACTCATTGTATTTATTCCTAGCAGGCTGATTTTCCATTCTATATTGTATTTATGGGAGTTATAACTAGAGTTGTAAAATGATTTGTCAATATTTAAAAGTGAGCTTGGAGCATGGAAACATCTGATCAACATTTGATTCATAAAAATAAAAATAAATGGCGAAGAATGATACTCAAAGTTTGCATCGATTCCCAAACTTTGTTATCGATTTGCCTGTCGTCAACCTACTATGACTTATGTTTTCATCTGATATTCGAGTTTAATATTCCTCCATTATGTTTTTCTAAATCGTGATTCATGCCAACGGCAATTTTACCTTCATGAATACTAAAACTATATTAAAAAAAAATCTATTGGAAGCACGGAAATAGCAAAGTCATGTGTGTTGTGATATCACATTGTCCAAGGATGACGCGACATAAGTCGAGATCAAAACAAATTCCAATTTCAAAGATATAGGATAGAGATAGGATTTCTCTATGGCACGTACAATGAGCAATTGCGGTTCGTTTGGGAAATTCCCGTCGATAACCGTCTGCGCTAAATATTCACACTGAATGCGTGGATTAAAAATACGACCGAAATTGTTTTCAAGTAAAGGATTTGTACAATTTGTAACGATTCCTGGCTAGCGTCAGAAATATCTTGGCAAAATTATTGTTCATAATAAACTTTCAAATATTTTGTTTTGATTTTTAGCTGGAATACCAAATATTTGAAATAACACATTAAAATTTTCTAGGTTAAAATAAAAATTTATAAGTTATTTAATGCTGTTTGTCAAATTATCAGTCAAAAATGCTGTTAAAACTGACAAAAATAACTTTCATTCTAGACATGAATCAGCGTTTAAGTTTTGTATAGAAACTCGGGTATAAGATAATAAATTGTTTGGGCGATGCAAACATTCTTTTGGAATGTTGTGTACTGATATGGATTTTGAATTATTTTTAAATCGAAGATTTAATATAGCCTTTCGGTGGATTCCGACTCACATTTTTGTTGACAGTTGGGACCATGGGTCAATATAGATCCAATATTACTTAGAAAAGGATATGCTTCGAGAAAAAAATACGTGGACGAAGTATTAATCGCTTTTCTGATGATATTACAACATCGCCAAAATGTTGGGTGAATTGCTTCTTATGCTGAACTATGTACACGTCGCAGAATATCTTCCCATAATACACAAGTCGTTACATTGTTTGCATTAGATTTAAGAAAGACATCCGCGGCGTCACACAATCCGTTGTAAATTGAACAAGGTTATACAGTTTCTCGTAGAATATACGCAACCAATGTGTACTAAGCTGTTCGTGAGTTATGGGCAAATCAGATGGCCATTCGGACATCTCAGCTGTTTCAGCGTGTGTGCTACTATTAACGATAAATTAAGGCATGCATTGAATAATCCAAACACTGTCTAATACCTTACAACCAACCATTAAATTTTATGATTGTATTTAAGAGCTGGGTAGTACTAAATGGTGGTTCGAATTAAAATCAATCTATTTTTAAACATATATTTTTATATTTCAGGAAAGAAACAGTATCTACGAAAAATTAAAGCAACAGCTTGAATCGGCAAACAAGCATATTAAGAAATTGAGTGAAAAATTAACTGTAAGTAGTATGTATATCTAATCCCATGTATATTTTAAAACTAAATTTCTGCCGTTTCTTGCTTTGTCACGTTTGTAAAGTGTAATATCAGCATTTTCCTACGCCTTATCTATCCATTCCTTATTGGACACAAAATGTACATAATAATATTTGCCTTTGGGATTCTTCTCATTACCTACTGGAAAAATCGCTATTCTCTTTGATTACTGGACCAATTGCTTTGAAATTTCAGTGGTTGAAGATTGTATTTTCCGCTAGATGGCTATTACTTTTATTTATTCCTGTTGCCTCTGAAGGAGCTTCTTACGTTTTTTTTTGTGCGATGACAACATAAAAAATAAAAATTGCTGACCTTTTGGCGGTTCCGCGTTCGCGATCTGGTGGTCAGGCAAAGTCGTGAACACGGCGGGCACCGGTATGTACTGTGACAGACTACATTACCGTTCTACTTTGTTTGGGGGTTCGTGCCCATGTATTTGAGCATCGCTCTCTTGTTTTTATGCGTGTTTGTGATTGACTAGTGGTGATAGTATATTTTGTCCAATCAGACTACTCTACGAAGTTTCATAACACTATAGACGCTCAGACATAGGAATTGATTATATTATATCTCGAAGCGGATTTGCAAGTCGAAACAGACTATATATACTGTCAGGTTCGGTCCTGTAGTTCCAGATTAGGATCTGACTTTTGCGAATACTGAATCAAATACAACCCTATGTCATTGTCTTATTATTAGCTAGACGATACGCTCTTGTTTTGAGCATGAGGTTCAAACACTTTTTCTCATAAAATTTATATTAGGAATTATCGAAAATGTTGCTATTTACTGTTTTAGCAAACTGAAAAAATCCACAAAACGAAGGAGACACACTATGAAGAACAACTGAAGAAGAAAGAAACAAAAATTAAGGAATTGAAATCAAAAATGTGGTCGATTGTGAGTTTTAATTATTATTCATTGATAAAACACAAAATATTACAAAATAAAGCTTTTTAAGGAGAAAAATATTCAAACAGTAATTTTTAATCAATACTGAGTTATATACTTAAATTACTTAATTTATTTGAATCAGTTGGTGCATTCGATAGACTTTATCGCTAATACATATAAACTACGTACGATTGATATATACAACAGGTTCCTCCACAAGACGCAGTGGGACGAACAAGAAGAGGGGCAGTTGCAGGAGCTAAGATAAATTCAGATGTAATGCCAGAAAAATTCTACAAATCCCCGGATGTTATTCAGTTTCTATTCGAGGTAAATTTCGATATGATCTGCAATATTTATCAAGCGAACCCTTTCGAAGAAACAGAGCAGGGTTATTAAATATTTACAAAAAAACTCCTGACTTAGCGGTAAAAATCAAATCACCCGGAAACATACAAATTTTTCTAAATATAGCACAGTGATATAAATTTACCCAGAAACCAAATACATGTTGAAACAAAATTTCTTCTTTTTTTAAACCTCTGAATGATAGTTTTTGTTAGTTGTGGTCTCAATCTTCATCACATCCTAATAATTCCATCAACCATGGTGTAAAGTATTTGACTTGAAATATCTTTTAATTTTTCAGTCTCTACAAAACAACGAGCTCTTACAACATCTAAGCGAAAGTCAAATGTTTGAAATGATTAATTACATGAAACCAAAAGGATTTCCACAAAATGACACCGTAATGAAAGAAGGGACATCGGGAGATCGTTTCTATGTACTTCACAGTGGAGAGTGTGAAGTCATTAAGGTAACCACGTAGGTAGTCTAGGAGGTTCTGTGATTTATTATTTTTTAATAACATGTTATTCCTATAAATATGAAGAGCATTTTTACCCTAGCAGTTTCGTCACAGTCTCTGAATACACACTTTTGTACGAAATGACATACAGAGTTTCAGTTGGACCAGTTGAAAATGTTTAGTTGTTGTTGGGTCAAAGTTCGACTTATGTTTTGAATCAATGTTTTTATTCATTGCATCATTCTACGTCATAGTTCGGTCAAAAACCTCAATATTCCCCATACCCCATTTTAGAATAAAAAATAAATCACAAAATTTTCAGAACTTTAAAGGTAATTTATTACAATACTTTCTCCCTCCCTCGTCTTCGATTGTTTGTTATCTAAACTAGTTCTGCGGTCATCTGATTTGTAACAACTTGATGTTCTCGTGAACTAAAACTGTCGGTTAATAGGAGTATCGTTTATTTTGCGGTCTTAGACAGCCCGACGTACGGGACGATCTGGCACAGAAAGACACCCGAATCGATTATCCAGTTGATTGCTCGCACGCAATTTACCTGGAGTATACTGCAGCTTACAACCATGACGCATTTTATTATGTGGTATATTATTTGACCCAAACGTAGCCTCTATTTTTAAGTTCTAGCGTATAAGGACGTATTGAATATTCCATTTTGAATTCTTTCATAAATGTTCATCTCATGTGAAAACATAGTTTAAAAAAAAAACAGAAATTGTCGTTTTTTTATCACTGAATCTTTCAAAGATATTGATTTTGTATCTCGAAGTGTATTTCCATATTCAAACTAAAAGTCCATACGCAGAATGTATTTATGATAACTTGTTCAATAATATTAACATAAAGCAATTAATTTACATAATTTCGTTTAACATGCAGTAGTTAAAGCTTTTTGATCGCGATCAGCACATGCCGATAGAACACAGAGGCTATCACGTACAAGCCATTTTCCGCAAGAGAAATAGCAGACACCCAATAAATAATCGTTTGTTTGACCTGAATGCTGGCTGCTGTTTTTTTATTTACGCAGTAGTGTTTGCTCGGTGTTGTTCTTGTAAATGAACCATTAATCAGGCTGTATAACGTCATGCTTATATGCTGAGTCAATACGCCATTGAGTGAAAAAAATTCTTGGTTTATTGTTTACTTTGTTTTCTTATTCCTCGGTACTTTCTCCTCATGCAATAAATTGATCAATGCCGCTGTAGAGCGATGAAATACGATTTAATCAATTTCCAATATATGAGTAGTACCACCTAGTACGCATATGGTTTATTTATATGTTCAATAATCTTTTTACATAGGGAGATAAGCGCGTAGCCATTTTATCAAAAGGGAACGTTTTTGGTGAATTGGCGATATTATACAACTGTAAACGAACAGCAACCATCGCAACTCTCAGACCGGTCAAAGTCTGGTATATTGAAAGAGATATTTATCATCATGTCATGGTAAAGGTTGGAAAATCAAAAATTACAGAATTAA
The DNA here is from genome assembly GCF_964204865.1 of Styela clava. Lineage (NCBI taxonomy): Eukaryota > Metazoa > Chordata > Ascidiacea > Stolidobranchia > Styelidae > Styela > Styela clava. Next base: position 8,519,279 of record NC_135261.1, read on the forward strand.
AAAAAGTAAGTTTTCGAACTAGCAGCAGCAAGCAATGCAGGAAATACCGTATTCGTACATAATAATACAATATTGGTAAAAATGCAGATTTGTTGATTTACAATGCATGGTCTTACATTATGATTTATTACCAATCTTATTTGACTGGTATCCGTGCATTAGTTTTGTTTGTGCAAACTTTTCATATTGCCAAATATTTGCTTACCGTTAGCTTATGATGAAGTATATACAAAACATCTCCTATATGGGTATATTATTTGGAATTGGCAAGTATTTGGTTTCCTGTCCTGGTGACTTTTCGGTAAGATTCGAAATGAATCTCAAAATCCAAACAGGACTTTTAAATCCTTATTTAAGTTAATTTTTATCCGGTATCCGTTATTTAAGTTAAACCCCACGAGTAATACACGCTGATGAATATCATATAAACTTCTTGATTTAATCTGCAGCTCGTCAAAGATACACCATTGAAACACCTTAGTCCTCGAAAGTTTGCAAAAATCGCTGATGCTGTGAATGAAGAAGAATTTCAAAAGGGAACCTATATTATACGACAAGGCGAAATTGGAAAAACATTTTACATCGTGAAAGAGGGCGAAGTTAACGTTACTCAAATTAAAAATGGTTCAGCATTACGTGAAGAGGTACTCATACGAACTTTAAAAAAAGGAAGCTTTTTTGGAGAAAAAGCACTTCAACGAGATGGGGACAAACGAACGGCGAACATTATTGCTTTATCGGAGAAAGTGGTATGTCTCACTTTGGACAAAAAGTACTTTGTGCATTTAATTGGTGATGCAGCTTATACACTGTGGAAAGTCGGTCGACCATCATTCTCTGAACGCCTTGATATTCCCGTTAATCAATCCCATAGATTCTCCTTCTCTTCTGTGACGCCATTTTCAACAAATTCATCTCCTATGGAGGTACGAAAATCAAGACGAAAAACATTTGAACCTTTGAGCATTAAAGATCTTCATTCTATCAAAGTATTAGGACAAGGTTCATTTGGAAGAGTGGAATTAGTTCGAATATATCAGGATAAGAAAACTACCTATGCACTTAAAAGCCTAAGGAAGGTAACTTAAAAGACAAATGTTAGGAAATTTATTCTTGTTCTTATAGTTCACATTTAAGTTGCTTTTTGTACAGAATGGTTTCAAGAAGGACATCTGAATAACTGAATTCAATGTTGCTATCAATATTTTCAGGCTCATATTGTAGAGAATGACGAACAAGAGCATGTTTACTCTGAGAAGAATATTTTACTCAAATGCCACTGCCCGTTCATAGTTGAACTTTATAGGACTTTTAAAAACAGCAAGTAAGGGTTAATAGATTACAATTTTAAAATTCAAATCAAAATAATCCTTAAATAGCAGTTAGTCACTACGGTTGTGCATAGTATATTGCGTAGAATTGCAGGAATATTGTTGCGTTTCGAGGCTTTTTATTTGTGAGTCTATATCAACATATTGATTTACCATGACGCTAGAATTTTGTGCTCTTACTAACAACGTAACATCCTATATAACAATTCTACGTTACATGTGTTTGGAATGTCGTTATACAGAATATATAGTAAATATCTTGCTTTTGGTAGGTACGTTTACATGTTGATGGAAGCTTGTCTTGGAGGAGAATTATGGACGAGATTACGCGAAGAAAAACAATTTTCTGATTCCAGATCTAAATTCTACACGGCATGCGTAGTTGAAGCATTGGATTATATACACCAAAGAAACATAGCACATCGAGATATAAAAGTAATACTCTTTTGCTGCGCCTCTTTTTTGATCCTCGTCATCCCCGCACTCATATTTCTTTCAAACATGCCCAGTCTTTTATTTTTTTCTTGCTGTTTCTACAGTTAACTTGAACGGTATAATTTTACTTTTCCAGCCAGAAAATTTACTTTTGGATAGTAATGGTTATGTCAAACTCGTCGATTTTGGATACGCTAAAACTATTGAACTTGGTGAACGAACATGGACTTTCTGTGGAACTCCTCAATATATTGCACCAGAAGTAGTTTGGAATCAGGTAGTCAAACACAAAATAAGATACGTTATTAAGGCAAAGAATTTGTTTTCAACATACCAAATGTGAAGTTGCTATTCCACCAAGTTACTTTAACACTTTGACGCAATAGAATTACTTTGACACAGAATAGCTTGAAGGTCAATTTGATGAAAGAACATTGAGACAAAACAAGCTGATTTTGACATATTGGATTTAGTTTCCCGTCTTTTGCACACATATAGCTTTATTTTAGAATTTACATCGGACTTATTCTGGAAACTGCAATAAAGCAAACGCCATATTTGATTTTTATGTTGTTTATCCGACGCTCCGGAAGTATTCGTAGCAAGATGACGCATAATCTGAACAACCCTAGCCTAACAACAACATACTATCTTCAGGTTGTGCGCCATCTTGGTACGAAAACTTCGGGAGCACCCTTTATCCTTGCTATAAAAAAAAAATGATGTGCCGCACAACTTTATCAGTAACGGAAATGTAATTTACAAACTATTCACAGGGTCATGACACGGCAGCGGATCTTTGGGCTCTTGGAATACTGACTTTTGAATTGTTAACCGGCGTCCCTCCATTTAATTCAAACTCGGAGTCAAAAATCTACATAAAGGCATCGAAGGGAATCGGAGCAGTTGAATTTCCGGTCAGTCATATGTGTTGCCCCCGAACAAATTGAAAGCAGAAATACTCATAAAATTACATTAAAAAAATGATTAATTTGAATTTTTATTTGTATAATTTGAGTAATAATAACTTGATTATCAATAAACAATTGAATTACAAAAAGTTCATTCTTCTAGTCCCTTTTAAGTCGTATCGTTTACCAGATTATACTTGGAAAAAATGATAAACATTAAAAGTAAAACAAAATTACTGCTGTATGATTAACTTTTTAATTGTAAATTTGTTGTTTAGAGACAGGTTGATAACGTACTCCTCAGTGTAACAAAAAAAATTAGAAATATGGAAGTGACTATAATAATTTTTATCCAATTTAAATTAAACGCACTTATAGTTGAAGTGTAATATTCTACGTTCAAATTCAGTTGGTGGAAATAGTAATTTTTTTTTTGATCATGATGTGAGGAAAAATTCACAATAATAAACACTATTTCTAGAACTACGTAAAATCTCCAGCAAAAGATATTATTCGACGTTTATGCAGAGATAAACCTTCGCACAGGCTTGGAAATATGAAAAACGGTATTAATGACATCCGGGAGCACAAATGGTTCACAGTGAGTCAAGTTTAAAAGTGATAAATAAAGATTCTTCACTAAAACTTAATATTGAGTTAAAAGATTGGTATAAAACAGAAGGGGGTACTCAACAACACTCCGTACTAATTCAGATATATGCTTTATGCTGTCCGAATAATTGAGCGTGATTTGTATTTCCGTTTTATTAACATACTTTGGACAACTAATAAGAGTCAAAGACACTACATTGCTAAGATTTCCTTGGTAATCTGACTTGGACCTCAACTTGGCAATGTCTTACCGATTATCTATTCATGTCTACTTTCAATGTATATATCGGTATCAATAATACTATCGGTGTTGGTGAATATATGATAATGAAAATTTTATTTTTCTAGGGTTTCGATTGGACTGGACTCCAGACGAGACAGCTTAGAGCTGAATACGTTCCCGAAGTGAAAGACTCTCATGACACTCAACATTTTGATGATTTTGAATTTACTAGAGATGATAGTGCTCAAAGTGAACACTCAGGCTGGGACAAAGACTTCTAATTTAATTTTGCTTTCTGAGTTATGAAAATTTGAGTTATGACATCGACATAGTCGATATATTCGATGTATTTAAGTGAATTATTAGGGCCAATTTTTTTATATCTACTGATCTATTACTTTTTATTTTGTATTTATTTATACACGTTTTATAGGTGATATTTATAAGACTTTTTTAAACGTGTATTTATCTGGCTATATTTATGTCTTGGTCATAAAGTTGCTCACGAAAAATTGAAATCACTATTTAAAAAGATTAAGATGAACGATAACACCAGTTGAATTGTTAAAAAAGGTAGTTGCTGTTATAAAACCCTGAAACAATAAAATCACAGCCTCACAATATCAAATAGCTTTTTGTGGCATGGAAAAATAATGTTATCACCTCTATTTTCTCCCAGTTCCCTACGATGTTATTTCAGAAACATAGTACTTGTTTTTATTTTTAGCAACAAGAATAATCAGTTCCAGAATGCCAAGGCTAATACAGGCTATTCATATTTTCACTAATTTTACACAAAAAAGCAGTGAGTTTACTGTTAATTCCTAACAATTACGCACATTTAGTTTAACTTATATTATATTTATAGAATCATCGTTCCGATTAGTCTTTTCGACTTATTTTGTTTTTCCTCATTTTCGTTTGGTTTCATTTGCTGCAGAGTAAATATATTCTTAGTTTATTATTATATAAAACTTTTGTGCAATATATTATAATTCATATTTTTGAATAATATAGATGGATGGCGTGAAATTTAATCAAACAATTCCAACGTTGTTTTAGTTCTAATCTAGTTTGTAGTGTTTTTCAAATAATTTAATTAATAGCACGTGCTAATACGATAAATACAACAAATACAATACAAACCAAGTGGGCCAACCGGTTTTTTAATTTTACAGTACTCTGAATAAAGATGAAATAAAACTATAAAGGAATATTTTTTTCTAGTATATTTCAAATTTCGACCTAGTTCTATGAGGCTTGCTTGTGCGCATTTCGCGCCACCACGTGGAATGACGTATTTTGAACAAATCTGTGCTCACCTACCGTCTGACCAGCACAGATGTGAATTGCTTAGTATAGTCCACTGCGGTTGGACATCTGACCTTTGTGTCCATGTATTCTATCATTGCTCTCATGTTTTAGAAACAGACGTTTTACTAAGCAGTTTTGATGATTGTATGATTTCCTGATATAAAGTTTATATTATAAACAATAAAAATTTTCAGCGCTAAAATATATTTTTGTCTAACTTGGTGCAACTAACGAGATTCTAGTATACTTTTTAGCTTTATATTACTGATATTTCTATTAATATAAATTCATCTGGGCGGCACTGAATCTTCGCAAACGCTTATACTATAAAAGCGAATATTATGAATACTAACAATTACAACAATTTGGATTTTGAGTAAAAAAAATTGGGGGCTCAAGAAGTATGCGCACCAAGATGTTGCACAGCTTTAACCCTAACCGGTACACACATACTGTGTTCAGGTTGTGCGCCATCTTGGTGCGCATACTTCAGAAGGTCAAAAAATTGTACGTACTACTATACATGAGTATAAGTACAAAAGTATTTATCATCATTTATCATGCAGATTTATCGGTAATAATATTGAAAGATGCATACTGCCATGCTGTGATTCGGTCGGCGAACAAACATTTTATTGGAATTAGTATGCGCAAGCAATTCAGAGAAAATTCCAATCAACATAAATGCAATAGCTTTCATGGTTGATGAAACACGGTGCAATACAGTACAATTTAATTATCGCTGGAGGGCCTGCGAGGTGTATACGTCATAAGTCGAGGAGCAAGTTAATCGCCAACGCAGAATTTGCGTGGATGTTCTGATTTCAGTTATTATGAAGCCGAGGATAAGAGAAAGGCGTTTAAAATGTATCATCTGATAAAGTTTTTTAATAATGAATGCTGGGACGTGAATATTTTCGATAAAATCGGTGTTACGACTTGCAGCTGTCACTAATCATTTAAATTATTTGTGAAAAAAAACAGCCAGTCGATATTTTCAGTGTTAATTATGTTACTTTTTCGAAATATGATTATTATGGGCTTAAAATAGATATTTGATTTTAGATTTCCACGTTTTACAGATGAACACAATAGAATACTGTAATTGTGTAGCACAATAGAATAGCGTGTCTTCAGTCATCAATATAATTAGCTTCATTTATCCGTTTATTTAGTGGTACCATATATGGCAGTGAATAGATTTTTATTGGGATGGAAATAAGGAAAAGTGTATTACGTCAACGTATTAATCCTAATCTCTAACATAATATACATCTAGAAACTCTTTATTGAAGATAATTTAGGGCAACTCATACATAAACAAGAAAGAAATGCGTATGAAGGCAGTGATACTCCTTGGTGGACCCCAGAAAGGTATGACACTCTGTAATTTAGATCACACCGGACTGAAAGGCGATAATTTCTAGTAAACTTCCTTTTATTATATATGAAGAATATTTCAATTAATTTTACATTAAAAAAAGAATTTCATAACTGGGGTGCACATAGAAGATATTAACGAACTTTCCTCATCTATTCGGTGATAAATGATTTAGATGAAACATTATACCTTGCCCACTTTTGTATTGTTATCTGGTTTTATTAAGAAATTGTAGTGAATATTGGCCAGAACATTTCGCTTATCATGTTCAGATAGATAACTCTCCGTCATATTGAAAATTCCACATCATGCCATAGTTAGTTTATGGTGAATTTTCTATTCACTGTCAAGCACGTACGATATATGATGCGCGTTGAACGTATATAGATCCATTGTGCTGAGGAAATGATATTCGTGTTATGATCACTTCTAGGACGTGTCGCCTGCGGCAATTTACTACGTATTGATTGTGCCGTTGCGATCTACGTATTCACTTCTGAGAAGATAAATAGATTTTTTTCTCGATTTATATCGCAGTAGTTGCCTTTTAAATTGCAACCAAAATGCCTAGAAGTCATTGACGATTAAACAAAGTTGCACAGAGCAATTCATACGGCAGTTATGTGACTCTTCTGTAATATCATCTTTTGTTCAACAACTGGGGTTTAAATTATTAAATTTGATGAACGTTGCAATGAATCACGTCAAACTCAACTCCTAAATAGGAATATAAAATTTTGTCAAATATGTCAAGATGTACAGTTACGAAAAAATGTATATACACAGACATTGTATTATGGGGAATATGGTCGCATTTGAATATTTGTTCATTTACTCAAATTTGTTCTCACATTATTTTCAGGTACTCGCTTCAGACCTTTGAGTCTTGACGTTCCAAAACCACTGTTTCCGATTGCCGGTTTTCCAATGGTGCATCATCATATTGAAGCGTGTGCAAAGGTTAGTATAGATGTAATCATGACTTACATATTTCAACAACCAAACGTAATTATTTCGCGAATAAGACTCAGAATCATTTCAATTAGGATAAGATAAGATCATGAAGTCATATTTTGAATAAAATCTTGGAGCTGAATATAAGTATACATAGTAGCAAATTTCAGGAATATGTACGGGCGATGACTGTAAAACTCGTGGAAATAATTGAGTGGAGAAACACACTTCTTTGTGAGATACATTTTATTTAGGAACCTATTTTCAGATCTTTGTATGAGACAATGCTTATTATATACATGAACTGCGTGAAGCTTCAAATATATTTTGGGGCTCAAATTTTGAGTGCAAACACCAAAAATATTCAAATCTACTGAATTCTCATTTAGCTCGAAGAGATCGAGGAAATCCTCTTAGTTGGCTTTTATCAACCATCAGACGCTCTGAATCGATTTATTAGGAGACAACGTCAAATCATTGGGAAACCAATCAGGTGAGAATCGGAGAAACGCAGATTGAATAGTTGTGAATGTGTTTGTTCGATGCAGTGGTCATTGAACTTAGTGAGCACTAGAGGTTCTAGTCAACGGTGCAATCAACCAAGTCTGGTTACGCAATTGTATACAACCTGGCACAAATTGTAAAATTCAAAACCTAATAAAATCAAGTTTGCACCTTAAATGTGCCAGATTGAGAGACATAAAATATAGGTTCATACCTCTTGAATGTTTATTATTGTTTTCGCAGAGCAGCGTAAGCTATGTTAAACCACACTTGTATGATACTACTACTAAATGATAGCCATAACATGTGCTTTACAATCTAAATTAGTATAAAAAAAAAACTACCTGAATAACTAAAAACAATATTTTTTCAGTTATCTTCAAGAGTATACAATGCTTGGAACTGCTGGCTGTTTATATCATTTTCGTGACGTCATAACAAGTGGCGATCCCGATGCATTCTTTGTATTGTACAGCGATGTTTTTTGTGAATTTCCCCTGCGTGAAATACTGGATTTCAGAGCCAAATTCATGCAATTCATTATGATGACAGTCGAAGTGAGTACCTAGGTAAAAATACGTAGCATCAATATGTTACGCTTACGCTACGTACTACTTACTACTAATTTCATGTCATTGAAGAGCTGTAAAGACAATAGTAGTTTTCTTTTGTAAATTGATGTCTGCTTATACTTTACTACATGGTTTCATATTCGAATCATGTATCTAGTACTATATACAACCTTGTTCATTCGCATTGGGGATGCTTGTGATCTCGATTTTGGCAATGGCGTGAATTGGGGTCGCATATCACAAATAAAATACGTTTTTCGCAAACCTGGTACCTCGACGAATATGTGACTATTTCTGGAGCAATCACGACACTCTATAAGATACATGTAGAGTCTACATACATTGTAGACCAGTGGTTCTCAACCTTTTTTTCGTGGCCCACTCTTGTTGCACAAAAAAATTGGTGGCCCATTAACTTTCCCATGCAAGGGAAAAACCAAAAATTCATTTCGAAACGATGGACACTTCCACTTTAATAATTAAAATGAGAATTACCATCATCATTCATTGATACATTGATACAAAATTAAACTAATTTATCAATAAATCTAGCAGTTTTCAATATGTTCGTGGCCCACCTAAAAATGTTTCTGTGGCCCAGAAGTGGGCCATGGCCCACTGGTTGAGTACCAGTGTTGTGGACGTTTCAAAAAAAAAAAATTTTTTGAAACTTGAGAGAATGTCGATTAGCGAAGTAACAAATTTGAAACGAAGTACTTTTTCTGATTTTTCGGTGCCTTATATATTATATTATAAATTTGTACACAATTTCAGGTTCCCAGAGAGCAAAGCAAGTATTATGGATGTGCTGGAATTGATCACAAAACTAATGAAGTTGTTCATTATATAGACAAGCCAGAAACATTTGTTAGTAGGGATATAAATGCTGGTGTATATTTCTTTACAATGGAAATTTTCAGCGATATTGGCGCACTTTTCCAAAAACGTCATCGTCCAAGTTTTGCCGAGTAAGTATCTTATGTACAATTTTATGAAAACTTAGTTTTAAATGCTGGTGTAGAAATATTTACTTTGATACAAAGTAGCAAATACATTGATCGTGCGTGATCGATCAAGGCTGCAATTGTAAGAAGCCAGCGTTGATATTACTGATAAATCCGATGATAATTTTCAAATTCCAAAAGTTTGACGTATTATGCCCCAGCAATCGAACACAAAATTTAATTCAAAAAAATCATATTTTAGACCAATAGCGCGTCAAATCAACTTGCTCGACATAGAGGACAGCAAAGAAACAGTTTTTGACAATTACTCACCTCTGCAACAAACTCTCGGCCGGATATTCTTTGAGAAAGATGTTTTCCCTATTTTAGCTACAAGAGGAAAGTTGTTTGCTTACAAATGTGACCGGTTTTGGATGAGCATCAAGTCTGCAGGGTAAGTGCATTTATATTTTAAATATTCCAGCTAAAGGCTTGTTAAAAACTCGAATTTTATCCTACACAAAATCAGGCCTACTCAATGGAATCAATGTAAATGATAGCGCCCTGGTAACATGACAGCTGGATCTATCATGTCAGAAGCAAAAATTCAAATACAGTACAATAATACAACTAGAATTCGGTTGGAAACCGAAGACTTATCGATCGAAGGTTAGGGGATCCCCCAAAACAGTGGAGTTACTCCATAGTGACACCGTGTGTCCCATCACTAATTAATTAATAACTCGCTAATTATACGACATAATCTATCTAAAATCAATAGGCTTCTCTACCGAACTATGATAAATGCACATGCAAAATTTGGAGCATATTCAACCTTGCTTTCGTGAGATATCGCGTGTATCTAACAAACAAACAAACAAACAGACAAATACCTATCAACATACTTACCGATCTTAAGATCGATAAGTAATAAAGTACAATAATTTGTCATTCAAGAACCTATATCAACCATGCATACAAGCCACGTGATGTGAATGATTATTAGTTTCGTAATCTAGTAGAAATAACCTGCAAGGATTCTAGTTTACATACAAGTTGTTATAAACCACATGACTTTCGCTTTTAATAAAATGGGTTTTATAGAGGCAAGAACACGACTGAAAACAGTTTTTCATTTGTCATCAAATCTAACAATTTCAAATCTGTTAACAGATCTGCATTGTACGCAAACCGTGCAATATTAGAAACATATAAGAAAACTCATCCTGATCGTCTCACAGATCATCCAGGTTGCATTGGAACAGTGTCCATACATAGAACTGCTGAAGTTGACGCAACAGCTGTGGTAAGCCATTTGTATTCTATAATAGTTGACCATTGCCATAACTGGGCACTTCCAACGGGAGTTTATGAATAGTTATAATATAGTTATGGTATAAATAGCTTAGAATAAGGTTGATATATAAATCGCGATATTCTATGCATTGATTAGAGATAATCGCATTTTTTGTACCAATGTAAATGAGTTTCAATAATTTTGCTACGAAACCTTCCATTTTGTGCTCAATTTCAACTGTTTGAAAATTTTTGTTATTAATTACCATTTCTTTTATCTTTGTACATGGCAAAACTAAATGAAAATACGAAAATATTGTAACGATTATCTGAAATATGTTGAGTGTGGCCAGTTTGAATTACCGGGTGTTTGGAGAGGAATTAAAACTGTGTTCTCGTTAGGATAGCGGTTCCCAAACTTTTTGTTCGTGCGGCGCCAAATTATCAGGGAAAAAACTCACGGCGCACGTACACGAAAAAAAAATGCTATCTCCAAATAAAACTCAATTTTGTGTTCGTTTATGTGTACTTCCCTTTTGAAATTTGCAAACATGAGGACCCAAGGAATAAATCTCTGTCTGATTTTACCTTCGAAATGCTAAAAAATCACTCACGTTCGCTAAACTCGGTTCAGCAGATAAATAAACCGCAGCTCACAAAATTGCACCAAGTAGTGTCTACCTCTATGGCTACGTAACAATAGAGACAGACACTACGTAACAGATAGTAAACGACATATAAAGGGGAAATGAATTTATTGATTCATCTCGTACACATTATTTAAAATGAGAAACAATAAAACATTCATAACAAGTACACTATGTAAAATGTTCAATCCTATAAATATGTTCAGCCCTGTTAATTATGTTAATTTTTGCGGCGCACTTAGCAACTCGTCGGGGCCCACCCATTGGGAACCGCTGCGTTAGGATGTTCAAAATACACTTTGCGCCACAGCGATTAGTAGAATGTGAAGAGATAAAAGTGTTGTATAGACCTCGCTTACGCATTATAATCCGATGTGCACATTATTAAGCATGGTAGGTGGGAGCACAACATCAATATAATAAGTAAATTGGTTTATTTTATTTATTAGCTTGGGCCTTACGTAACAATTGGCGCAGGAGTTGTCGTTGGACCTGGCGTAAGAGTAAAAAATTCTATCGTGTTGGAAGGAGCTACACTCAAAGTAAGTTGAACAAATTTTAGTATTATTTGTGTGTTATAGAAAAATATAAAAAAAATTGAATCGTATAAAAGTTTTTATCTTTACTCATTTTTGGTTACAAATACTGAAATTTTCAAATTTTTTGGTTTTTGGCATAAGATTATAAAAATTGCATGTGTTTCAAACAAATACCGCTGCTTATAGTTAATTTGTGTAATAACTTGTTTTCCAAAAATACAACTCTAAGAACTGGTTTGTCAAGCAAAAAGAACAATTTCTATTACTATATTAGAATCATAGGATATGCACTTAGATATTTTATAGATACACTATAATATAAGTAAATACTATATTTAAAAATTCCTAATACATATTTATATATCTGTTTTAGTGGAAAGCATGACTAATTATTTTAAAGCATTGAATAGTGATATGTAGCCGCAACTTTAAATGTTCTTATTTATTTTAGGACCATTGTTGCATCTTAAATAGCATTATTGGCTGGCATTCTGTAGTTGGTGAGTGGGCGAGAGTAGAAGGAACTCCAACGGAGCTTGATCCGAACGCACCACATGCTACCACTGATAATTTCTATCTTTTTGATGAAGACGGGAGACTTCGACCTTCAATCACTATCTTAGGTATTGTTTATGATATCTTCATAATACATTACAAACTACTATTGAATTTTATAATCAAGTACATTGCGATTTCCCCTCCCTCAAAAGAAATCCAAGTTAGCAACTTTGATTATTCCGTTTTAAACAGTCATGCAATAAACCAGAACATAATATGAGTTTTGAAATATATGTGGCATTTTACACATGAGAACATTTACATGAATTTATATATACTCATGATCTTGACAATCCCCATACAAGCATATACTAAATCTCAAAGATTTACAAAAAGAACGGGTGGTATCTTACCTAAAAGTATAGTCTTTACCCAGCGATTTTCAACCTGAAAAGAATTCCTAATTGAATAAATCACTTTTCAATCAGCTTACATCATCATATAGGGCGTAGGAATTTTCAGAAACAACGAAGAAAATAGCGAAAAACTTAGAACCATTGGTATTCTCAATTTATTATTATAAGTGGTACTGGGCAATTAGTCGACATATTCTAAGTTTTTACAATGAACATACATAAACCTTTATACCCTATAGCACTAGCACATCGAGGCCTACTTACTCAAATATGAGCTGAATGACTAAAGATCTTTTTGTGCAGGTCGCGACGTTATCATTCCTCCAGAGGTTGTCATCCGTAACTCAATAGTAATGCCGAACAAAGATCTTTCCCGTGGATTCAAAAACCAGATTCTACTGTGAATTGATTCTTCTCTCATCTTATAAGCTTGTGTACTCGTATACTTGATTTTTTGTATTTATTGGGATAATATATATGTGCATTGACTTACATTTGTTTGGAAAAGCATTTTGGTATACACCATAATAAACTACACCGTTCAATGTTTGAATGCTAATTTTATTTATGATTGCGAGGGTTTAAAATTAGGTTAATTTGAATTGAGTTCAATTTGCTGTTAGAATGAATACATTTTTTGCAAAAGGTCAACGATGGGTTAAGTGAAATCCCAGTCCAACTTCATCAGACGAATTTTGATTTTTGCAAACAGCGATTAATCGATTTACTTTGATTCGATTGTAATACGATTGTTTGGACGTAGGGTGAAATTCAGCAAAATCGCAAAAACTTGTGTTGCCAAATAGCCAAATGTTGAAACCACTAAAAGTGGACAATGACACCTTGTGGCATAGGAAATGCTTGATAAGATGCTCTTTAATCGAATTCTTCGTTGTGATATCACACGAATATATATGATAAAAGACGGAGCTGTGGAAACACAAATACCGCAGTAATAAATGCGGACACATATTAGCCTGTACATTCTAATTCAGGTCTTACAGTTTTTTCAAAACCAAGCATAAATATAACGTAAGTTGTGTAATACCTTTTAAGCCAAACTCAAACAAAGAGCAAAATATGCATGAAATAAATCAAACTGATGCTGCTACACAGTTAATTCGTCAATTAAAAAGTATCCATGCTATTGTTCAATGATGACTAACGGTATCTAGTAATAAAAAGGTATGTGGTAGAAATATTTTCCGCTGCGCAATCCTTTGGTATATGCTCTTGTTGATTCCGCCACGGCTAAGCAGACAAGGAGACACGTAGGTAGTCATAACATCAGGTTGCAGAAAATAGTTGCAAAATGTTCCGTACTGTTCAAAATAAAATATTTTCCGTTGGTCTTCCTGCGGTGTATGCTACATAACATTGACTTGAAAATGCTGACATATAGACTACAGCTTTATTGTACCACGAGATTAATCATTTTTATCGATATGATATCGTGTGATATATAAGTTTAAAGTATTCGGCATGGCAGTGTCGACATCATCTCTTGTAGATTTCGTCACGGCTAAGCAGACACGCAGATAGCTATAACATCAAGTTGCAAAATGTTCCTACTTATATATTGATAGTTGGTAATAGAGTTGGCATAGTTGAAAGTTTATATTTTAAAGTCGATAAGATGACAGACATTCCTTGCAGTGATTTTTGCAATTATGATGCTATACCAAGTATATACCTAATGTTTTTCAGTCGAGTACATCCCGGCAATTAAGCGTCAATCGTTTCCTAGCTAGCATAAATCATGCTGTAATGTTGCTACAATCCTTTTGCATGAAACGTTACGATTCATCTTGAAGCGAATTCTAGCGTAAATATGCTTAAAGAGTTTTTGATTCATAAAAATTCGTTTATTGTTTGTAATAGAAAGTAATAGAGGATTAATTTATTTCAGATACAACAAAAAAATAAAAGTGGAAAGGTATATATAACATTACTTAACTCGCACGTTTTGGGCCCGTTTGAACTAGAAACGGTTCATTTTTAAAATTCCCCAAATTTAATATAAATAAATGTTGGAGATAAAATATTCGCATGCCTTAGGTCATACAGTAGATTTGCTGTCAAAACATCTAATGAAACGTATGATATTTAAAGTCTATAGACTATAGTAAGTAATTATGTAGCTAAAGCTATAGGTGTATATACATAGTATCTTGTTATCGCTAAACTTTTTTACAAAACAATAACTTCCCCTATCCAAAATCAATACCAAACCATTGGATTTTATTATGCGGGTTTATTGGAAAGGCAATGAATAAGAACATATTAGTTTTGGAAAAATATAGGACAGTAATTGAGTAGCCTTAGAAATTGAAGTACTTGAATTTGCACAAGAAATACTGGTGTTGAGGTAAATAGCAAGATTTGAGCCGATAGTTTCGTACAAGGTTTACAGGACGATTTGAGAGTAGGCATGAGCTATGTATGTATGAGAGGTAACACGGAATGAAATTGCCAATTCTGATCTTCTGATCAATTTTACCGAAATTATATTCTATTAACTTTTTGTATGACGCAATCTACGGTATAACTATCTATTATATATCTAATTAAATTCACAACTTTTTGTGCAACCTCCCAATAGAGACTATTTACGTTTTCTATAGTCCTATTGTTGACTGAATTATTTCCAACGGCATATATTTCTCTCAATTTTTTGAGAGTGTCTCTAAAAGCAGACCTCAACTCTTAACTGCTGTTTAACGGTCCAACAGCAAGTATCCATGGTATTTCTGATTCACAAAAAGCAGCCTCAAGGGAACATGAATTCTAATGTAAGCATTCAAAGCCCAGGTCAACTTTGTCCATTCTTATATTTAACGTGATTTGTTGATTCATTTAACTACATTCTAGCGACTAGTGCGGCACCGTGGTATAATGGAATTTCAATTTTGAGATGAATCTTGTTAAAAGTTAAAACTTATTATTACTTATCGATCTTTACCGGTAAGAATGTTGATAGGTATTTCTCTGTTTGTTTGTCTGTTTGTTTGTTAGATACACGCGATCAGCCTCAAGGGAACATGAATTCTAATGTAAGCATTCAAAGCCCAGGTCAACTTTGTCCATTCTTATATTTAACGTGATTTGTTGATTCATTTAACTACATTCTAGCGACTAGTGCGGCACCGTGGTATAATGGAATTTCAATTTTGAGATGAATCTTGTTAAAAGTTAAAACTTATTATTACTTATCGATCTTTACCGGTAAGAATGTTGATAGGTATTTCTCTGTTTGTTTGTCTGTTTGTTTGTTAGATACACGCGATATCTCACGAAAGCAGGTTGAATCTGCTCCAAATTTTGCATGTGCATTCATCATATCTCGGACCAGAAGCCTATTGATTTTGGATGAATTATGTCGTATAATTAGCGAGTTATTGATTAATTAGTGAAGGGACACGTGGTGTTACTGTGGAGTAAGAGTGAATAATTTGAAACCGCAGTTTCTGTATTGGGATCCCCTAACTTTCGATCGATAAGTCTTTGGTCTCCGACTGATATTCTCGTGTTTGTTTGTTATTGCCTGAAGTTTGTTTTCTTTACGTCCTGAATGCTTGGAAATTTTAAATACAGGTTTCAATAAATTAACAGTGAATTTTTCATGCACTGTGCAAAAAATGGAAAGAAGAACGACTAACAAAGAACAAAACTCGAATTTTTGCGTTTTCGTTATTTTCATCACAGAAATCCCGTATGCGTTCATAATGGGATTTCATTTGACTGCACTGAATTCACTAACGCCTGTAATAAAAGTTTTCATAAACGAAAGTTTCCAAGTAAGTGGCGTTTTTTAATTACCGGAACTGGTGCTTATGTATCTGACCTGAAGTTTAACCCTGCAATACACGAGTCATATGAAAAAAATACTTCAAGTTGCATAATAAGTCGGTAATTGAGATTGTAGTAATAGAAATAATAGTAATGACAGTTAAATCGAGTTGTTTCTTTTAAGATCAATCCTGACCTGCGTCGGATTTGAGTTTAATAAACAAATCTACAAACTAGCACTTAAGCAAGCTATAAAATTAATGAATAGGGAAATAAATATGAAGCTTGCCTACTAAAATCTGCAAGAACTGAAATAGCCAAAGGTCGTCTTTGCTTCGACCTGGTTCAGTGAGTATTAGTGTTATAAATACCCGAGTTTCACACATGCACTGATACAGATTGCATAGCCGGATGATGTACATCATCATTTATTTTGGGGTGATAGATAAAAGTAACGTTAACATAAAATGAAAACTTTTAGCACAGATACGAAGACTACCCTCCAACTTCAACAACAGATTTAATTTTTACTCTCAGTCAGTCGTGCTTGGTATGGGGATGTTTAGCCGGATCTTTACTGGTTAAAATAATGCTGAGCAAGATCAGGTAGGTTGGAACATTCATTAAACAAATATATTATATTGGTATTGTATACAATTTATTATAAGTGAGTGTGCTGTGTCATTATATTTTAAATCGCTATTTATGTGAAGTATATATTAGAATGTGCAACTTATAATAGAAGTAATGTCTGAATGCTGAATAGATGATTTAAGTAGTTTACCAAGAATTCTGGCACTAATAGTGAAGATTTTGCAGAGCATATAAATATCTGAATATTATTGTAACTGACCTCACGAATAGCAATAAAATGTCCTCTTCTTCATTTTGGTGATACTACAGTCGCTATAGTATAGCGCAGCGGTTCCCAAAGGTTGCGTCGTGACGAGTTGCTAGGTGCTCCGCGAAAATTAATAGTATATTTTAGATATCGTATTTATTATAAATATTTTTTTTGTTTCTTATTTTAAATGATGTGTATATAAATCAATAAATTTATTTTACTTTCTATGTCGTTTACTTCCTGTTACGTAATGTCTGCCTCTATTGTTACGTAACGTAATTTCGTGAGCTGCCGTTTATATATATATCTACTGAACCGAACCGTTTAGCAAATATGGGTGATTTTTCCAGCATTTTGAAGGACAATCGAGCAGAGATGAGGACGAAGAGTTGACCTTTTGTCTTCATTCCTCATGCTACGTGTTTAAAAGCTGTAAAATTGCATAAAGTACACATTAGCGATATCAAAATAGAGTTTTATTCGAAAAACTACATTTTTTTCGCGTAAGTGCGCCGTGAATATAGCGTAAAGTCTGGCGCCGAATGTCGCCCACTCGGGTTCAAATTCAGTTGCCTTGCATCTTTTACTTTTTACGGTCGATCACTCATTGCTATATAGTTAAATAGGCGATGTTCTATTTTATGCGAACAGGTCCCAGGGGACGCGGTAGATCTCATACGGAACAGGAGTAGGTAAAATATTGCGGTAGATTTCATGCTATAGCAGGAACACCTTCTTGATGTTTCTATATTGCGTATTTATTATCTTACGAAGAAAAATACGCGGCACTCTCATCGACCAACGTTCATATATTCCAAAGAACCGGTCGAACGTCAAATATTCATAAGGAATAATATTCAGCGATGAATTTGAATTTTTATATATAAGTTATTCCCGATACATGCAATAAATCTTTTTTTTTTCATTTTCATTTGACTTTACGTTAATATATTATTCATTGCAGCTATTTTCACAACGCCTGACATGAATCTGTGCCAGTCGGGTAGATTTTGAATGATGCTTGTTAAATATACTTTTATTTTGTTTACACAGTCGGAAGATGGCTATCCTGCTCGTTCATATATTGTTCATATTATCTTCAGTGTTGATGGGTCCTATTGCAAAATATTATCATTCGTACGAAAGTCTTATTGTTGGAAGATTCTTGAACGGGGTAGCGAGGTCTATTGGATTTTCAGCAGTATTAGTATTCATTGCCGAAACAACGTGTAGATCGAGACTTGGATTTTACCAAAGTCCGCTTTCCACGATGCAGTTTGTATCGTGTGCAGTGGGGATTAGTGTTGGACATGCTAAGGTAAATCTAAAATCTAACCCGCTACATTTCTTCACGGGATAACGATAATGATCGCACCAAACTAAATATTTTGAGCAGATCTGTACAGTTGTTCACTTTTGAAATAGATCAAAATTACCATAAATATAAAAGCTTGCAATCTCCGATGCATAATGAGAGGAAATTTCGATGTTCTCAATGATTCATTATTATCATAGTCATAACGTAGATAATGTTAAAATCCTACAAATACCAATGATATTCGCGTTATTTATAGAGCGTTTGCTATGTAGTAATATTCAGTCATATATTATCTACACTTTACAGCAACCTTCATTAGGTCTCGCGCCGATTTAATAAATTTTCCACTTTATTCAATCTTTACATATAAACACGGTATAATATTGATATTAATTAATATTTATCATGTTTACAGGCTTTAGGAACTGCCCAATTATGGATGTGGATAATGTGTGTTCCAATTTTAGCTTCTCTCTTATACATCGTTTGTTGGCCTGTAATCACTGAAACACCAGTATACCTACTCAAGCATAAGGGACGGAGTGGAGCACTTCTTGTGATGAAGAAATTGCGGGCAGGTATAACAATATTTTCGATCGTGCACCGCGAACTAGCGTTGGTGTATTAAAATGAATTACTTGCAGAGTTTCCTAATAAAATATTTTCTTCCGGGTAGCTAAAAAGTAAATATTGGGGTGAAAATAATGTATACCAAATATAGGTTGTTAAAGAAGGAAGAATATTGTAGCAGGTCAGGAAACATTGCTTAGTTTTTTCATCAACTTTGCTCATCAGATTATGCCTGATAAATAGTTTAGTTGGACATTCTTACCTATGGCAATTCCTAATTTATAACGTTGTGGAGATTGTCATAATATTAATAAAGGGCAATAGCGACCATATATTTCGAAACTGATCACATAAAGCAAAGACAGCAGTGGTCGGCAAACTTTATGTATTCGCGGGTCAAATATCTCTCGCGGGCTTCTCACAGCAATATGTGCTTTCGAACCTACACACTTCACGTTTTACACTGTCGCACAGATGAGCAGCTCGGGGTCGAATTTTGTTTTTTCAATGACACGTTTAACATCAAATACCTCAATAACTGTGATGTTGACCTGGCATATCAAGCAAACTAGTTTTGAAATGCGCGATAAGCATAAGCACTTCGGAAAGTTCGGCCCTCGTCGTAAACTTCCCTTCGTTTCCCAGACATTTTTAAATTTTTCAATTACAATCAACGATTGGACGTTCATCAAATAAACGACTTACAACTGATACTACTTGTTATAAAACAAGCGATGAACAGCGGCACTTGTTACCACATAAATCCATGTGGATACAATAACATTTAGAATCAATTTTTGTTTAATGAATTAAAATCGCTCAAGGGCCGCAAAAAATTTGTTTGTGGGCCACATTTGGCCCGCGGACCGCAGTGTGCCGACCCCCGCTCTACAGTATTGAATAGTCCATAGTGATCTGTTGTCTGTTTTATTTCATTTTGCTCAAGTCATATAGGTGCTCTCGTGGAGTCCAATATAAATGTTTATATAAAGGGAAGTATTCACGTTTTAATGTTATAACAGCTGATGTCAATCACGAGTTTGAAGTTTTAGAAGAAGAATCCAAATGCGATGCTGGAGAAACCGAGATGGCTCTTATGACTCTTCTACGATCTCCTCATTACCGATTTCAATTTTTTGTAACCATCATTACAATGTGCTCACCACAGTTCGGAGGAGTTCAGGTCGGTGGAGATATTTTAATTTTATTTTTAGTAATCGGGTTGAAGTTTCAACCATCCCTCCAATAAATCATCAGAGTTTATGTAACGGGAATATCACCAAACAGCCTATACATTACAATGACACACTGTCATTAAACTAGTTGATTTTATATAATTACTTGTCTATATTGCAACTTGATTAGATTCTGATAAAACCGTATTTGACTGTACATTCACTATTGAAATAGTTTTACACAGTTTCACATATTATTTTTATTCTGTACTTATCGTTCCAGGCCATCACCATGTATTCAAATTCTGTGCTTCTAAATGCCGGAGTTGCCGAGGAGTACGTTACGTTGGTGTCAATGGGACTATTTCTTCAGTGCATTTTGGCATTTGCTGTTTCCTCTCCATTGCAGAAAAAGTTTGGAACAAAGAAAGTACTTGTTTTCGGTCTATTCATCGTATCTTCGAGTTATACTTTGTTCATTGTCTCAGATAAACTTCGTTTCAAATATCCGAGTTTAAATTTGCTTGTAATTGTCAGCATGTTTTTGACGGTTTCTGGTCTTCAGATCGGTCCATTGTTTTCTATAACTGCTTTGCCGTCTGAACTGACAACAGCAAGCAGCAGACCCACTATCATTTTCTACAGCCAATGTACGTTCTGGATTTTGGGGGGAATAATTTCCTTTGTATTTCCCTATTCTAGCGAGCCATGGGGTTCATTTTCGTTGATTCCATTTCTCGTTCTCATAACTATGCTCATACCATTCGCCATGTTTGTAATACCGGAGACGCATAGAAGAACCTCAGTTGCGATTCAGAGGTCATTTCGAAAAAAGTCACTGCAATCCGCATCAGCAATTTTCAATATAAGCTTCAACAGGAGTCAGAGTGATGTAAAACTTGGAGAGATGAAAGAAAATGAATGCCAAGATGCTTGAATGATGTTCTCTGTTTGTTTGTTTATTTCATTTATTGAAAGAAGCAATTTGAACTGATCGGAGCCAACTTCATCCGATAGCTAGTCGCACTTCGGAATTACAGTATGTCTTTCAGGATAAAAACCCACGTGGAGATGTAGGAAGTTCAATTATCAATTTATCAATCTTCAATCAGACTCCCGTACCCAAAACTTGACATGACAATACATTACATAATATCGTGTAAATAGCTCGATGAATATCATATGATTAGTGTATAAATATCAATTTAAATCACGTTGCATTGACATCTATTAGTGAGGATTAACTACTGTAACAAGTTAAGGTTCTTTTGTTTTCGGGAGACTTGAAGATAAGATCGCATTGACGTGGTGATCATATTTTTCAACAGAGGGCGAAGGGGGCAACCGCCCCGGGCAGCACGTTGTAGGAGGCAGCAGAGCCATGCTGTGAAGTGAGGTACAAATTTCGCAAACAGCGAATAATCAATTTGTTTTGATTCGATTGCTTCAAGATAGTACCAACTATAACGTTTAATATTTAAAAGTAAATTCTATTGATAATTGTGAGGGCCTAAAATTGAGCTTCAATTGGAAAGAAAAAAATGCTGTTTGAGTAAATCATTTTTGCAAAGGGTTTAATGATGGGCTAAATAAAAAAAGTCATCGTCAAAATTGAATGCGACTTCATCAGACGAGGTACAAATTTCGCAAACAGCGATTATTCCAAGATAGTTTCAACGCAGGTCGAAATTCAGCAGCAAAGTTGCCAAAACTTTAAATGAGGTTGTATACATGAATGCTGCATGGGAAATGACACCTTGTGGCATGAGATAAGCTTGATTATACGCTCTCTAATCAGAACCCTTTCTTGTGACATTAGTCGAATAGATGTGATAAAACACGGTGAAATACTCGCGGGCGTTTGGGATTGGGGAAATTGTGCGAATAGATACCGGTGAGATGTACGCAGGAGCTGTGGAAATAACAGGGCCACGGGGTTACACACGGTTTATGAAATATATATAATGCCCATTCACATTCCCAGACGAGTTTTTAAGTTAAAAGCAACGCT
Source organism: Styela clava (assembly GCF_964204865.1). Lineage (NCBI taxonomy): Eukaryota > Metazoa > Chordata > Ascidiacea > Stolidobranchia > Styelidae > Styela > Styela clava. The sequence continues at coordinate 8,541,563 of NC_135261.1, forward strand.
TTCAACCTTTAGCAAATTCATACCATAAGGTTTTGCAACTTATTCTAATATCAAGAAGATACATTGCATATATTTGAAATTCAATTTTGTTAATTTCAGCAAAAGATAATGCTCAGAGATAGCTTATAACGTTTTGCTCATTATGACACCTTGTTATTAACTCATGACGTTTGCCGCAAATGGATTCAACTAAATTTTTGTATGACGCAATCAACGGAATAACGATCCGTATCTAATTAAATTCAAAACTTTTTGTGCAACCTCCCAATAGAGACCACTTACATTTTCAATGCGCCAACAGCACCAAAAGTGTAACAAATAGTACTTTAGGACAATATTGCATGGAAATCATAGTTCTATTGTTGACAAAATCATTTCCAACGGCATATATTTCTCACAATTTTTAGATAGTGTTACTTAAAGCAGATCTTAACTCTTAACTGATGTTTAACCGCAGAACGGTCCAACAGCAAGCATCTACGTTCATGGTATTTCTGATTTACAAAAAGCAGCCTCGAGGGAACATGAATTCTGATGTTAGCATTCAAAGCCAAGGTCAAGTTGGTTTATTATTATTATACTAACGCAATTTTTTGATTAATATCACTCCATTTTAGCAAACAATGCGGCCTCGTGGTGTGATGGAATTTCAATTTCAAGATTAAGCTTATTAAAAGTTGTTTGTTATGTTTGTTTGTTAATGTTTGAAGTTTGTTTTCTTCGCGTGCTGGATACTTGGAAATTTTAAATATAGGTTTCAATAAATTAACAGTAAATAAATTTATTTTACAAGCATTGTGGAAAAATGGAAAGGAGAACGACTAACAAAGAACAAAACTCGAATTTTTGCGTTTTTGTTATTTTCATCACAGAAATCCCGTATGCGTTCATAATTGGATTTCATTTGACGGCACTGAATTCATTAACGCCTGTAATAAAAGTTTTCATAAACGAAAGTTTCCAGGTAAGTGGCGTTTTTGAATTACCGGTACTGGTGCTTATGTATCTGACCTGAAGTTTAACCCTGCAATAAACGAGTCATATGAAAAAAATACTTCAAGTTGCATAATAAGCAGATAATTGAGATTGTAGTAATAGAAATAATAGTAATGACAGTTAATCGAGTTGTTTCTATCAGGATCAATCCCGGCCTTCGTCCTATTGGAGTTTGATAAACGAATCGACAAACAAACACTATTCTGAGATAAGCAAGCCATAAAATTATTAAATAGGGGGAATATATGAAGCTTGCTTACTAAAACCTGCAAGAACGGAAATAAACAAATGTCGAAACCTGGTTCAGTGAGCATCAGTGATATAAATACCCGAGTTTCACACATGCACTGATACAGATTGCATAGTCGGATGATGCTCACATGACACATCTTTATTAAGTGATAAATAAAAGTAACGTTCACAAAAATAAAAATTGTCAGCACAGATACGAAGACTACCCACCAACTTCTACGACAGATTTAATTTTTACTCTCAGTCAGTCGTGCTTGGTATGGGGATGTTTAGTCGGATCTTTACTGGTTAAAATAATGCTGAGCAAGTTCAGGTAGGTTGGAGCATTCATTAACCAAATTTAATATATATATTGATATTGTATATAATTTATTATGAGTGTTTCTGTATGTTATGCAATTAGAGTTTGAATCGCTATTTATGTAAAGTATTCATTAGAATGCGCAACCTATAATAGAAATAATGTCTGAATGCTGAATAGATGATTCGAGTAATTTATTAAGAATTCTGGCACTACTGAATTTAGCAAATCATGTGAACATCGAAATATTTTTAAATTGTTACTTTCAACTAAACCGCCTTCATAGATATTCGCATTCCGGCGTAACAATGGCAATATTGTTCTCTCAAAATTGGGACAGGTACAAACGGCGGGGAGAAAGATAAAGTCCCGAATTCACTTCTTAATTTAACATAGGTCGGCGATATGAACGCATATCTCCCATGAATATAAAGCCAAACTCCGACGCTCACCGTGGAGTAATATTTGGTCTTTGTAAAAAAGGAGAACGGGCTGAAATAGCTCACCAACATTAGAATGTCTACCGCTTTGGATATCTGTTGTATATATACTAAAAATACCCGATATTCGACAATTCGTAAAAATATTCGAATCATTCGACCTGATGAAATAAATTCTATTTTGCCCTTCCATGCGATCTGTAATTACGCCAGGAATCTGGCGAAACGCGTGGTAGTCCAAACACTGATGCATAATAGCCATTTGTTTGCGCTCGACTATCGCACATTTCGGAAATGATAGTTTGTAAAGCGGAAACAACATGTGTTTAAATATAGACGAAATTATTGGGAGGCGACAAACTCTTTAATGTTTCCATATTGCGTATTTATTATCTTATCAAGTGAAATACGCGGCACTCTCATCGACCAACGTTCATATTTATATTCCAAAGAACCTGTCGAACGTCAAATTTTTGTAATGAATAATATTCGGCTATGGATTTGAATTTTCCTATATTACAACTTATTCCCGATACATGCAATTTTTTTTCTCATTTTCACCTTTCTTTGCGTTAATATAATAATCTTTGCAGCTATTTTCACATCGCCTAAAATGAATCTGTACAAACCGGGTACATTTTATATGATATAACGCTTGTTAAATATACTTTTGTTTTGTTTACAGTCGGAAGATGGTTATCCTGCTCGTTCACATATTGTTCATATTATCTTCAGTGATGATGGGCCCTATTGCAAAATATTATCATTCGTACGAAAGTCTTATTGTTGGAAGATTCTTGAACGGGGTAGCGAGGTCTATTGGATTTCTAGCAGTATTAGTATTCATTGCCGAAACAACATGTAGATCGCGACTTGGATTTTACCAAAGTCCGCTTTCCACGATGCAGTTTGTATCGTGTGCAGTGGGGATTAGTGTTGGACATGCTAAGGTAAATCTGAAACCCACTACATTTCTGTTCTGAATAACGATAAAATGGTTACACTAAACTAATATTTTGTGCAGATATAAACAGTTGCTCACTTTTTAAATTAGGCCAAAAGAAAATCAAATTTATTACCATAAGGTTATTATAAATATATATAAATGCCTGCAATCTCCATTGCATAACGAGAGGAAATTTCACGTTCTTCAATGTTCGCAATGATTAGTTATTATTAACGTGTATAATGTCAAAATTCTACAAATTCCAATGACATTCTCGTTATTTATTGGGTTTGCTATTTAGTAATAATTTGATAAATTTTCCATTTCATTCAATTCTGTGCATATATAATATAGTATTGGCATTAATTAATATTAATCATGTTTATAGGCTTTAGGAACTCCCCAACTATGGATGTGGATGATGTGTGTTCCAATTTTAGCTTCTCTCTTATACATCGTTTGTTGGCCCGTGATCACTAATACACCAGCATACCTACTCAAGCATGAGAAGCGGATTGCATCACTTCTTGCGATGAAGAAATTGCGAGCAGGTATAATAATAATTTTGAGCGTGCTCCGCAAACTAGCTTTGATGTATTAAAATAACTACTACTCAGAGTTTCCTAATAAAATATATTTTTCCGGGTAGCTAATAAGTAAATAATGGGGAGAAAAAAATTTATACCAAATCTAGGTTGTTGAAAGAGAAGGAATGGCGATAAATAAGTAGTAGTAGTAGTAGTAGTAGTAGTAGTAGTAGTATGTCAGGACACATTGCTTAGTTTTCTATCAACTTTATTAATCACATTATGCCTAATTAACAGTTGGACATTCTTACTTATATGGCAATTCCTAATTTGTAACGTCGTGGAGTTTGTCATGATATTAAAAAGCAATAGCGACCATTTATTTCGACACTGATCACGAAAAGCAAATAATCTACGGTATTGAATACTCCAGCGCGTCTCAACCGATGGTCCGCGGCCCACTGGTGGGCCGCCAAGCATATAATGGTGGGCCGCGAACTCGTTGCCAGATTATTCGTATTTTTCTATATATATATTTTGTGTTGAAATTAAAATTATTGCGAATTTTTAAAATGATAGCAATACTTTCTAATGAAGATCCCAGTAGGTTCCATCAATTCAGGCACTCGAACGTAACTATAGGATGCGTCTGTGGCCACCCATGTCATTCATTATACGTGGTGGTATTCGAAAATAGGAAGGTTTCTATTTTCCTTAAGTACGAAAATACGAACAGAAAATTAATTATTATCGAGCAGTTTACCACACATTTTATGTCCCCAGATTTCCGTGGTATTTTAGGTAAGCTTTTTTTTTCAGGTCGGCGCATCATTGAGTTATGTTGAATAAAATTAATATACGGTTTAGAAAGCTGGTATCGGTCATGGATTTGAATATTTTACGCAATAGAAAATCATCATTATAAAAGTCGATACTTTTAACTATCATTATCAAAATTATATGTCGAAAAGCGGAAAAAAAATAAACTATTTTGAGTATCGTAACAATTACGGCTTTACATAATTTTCACGTTTTGGACGTACTGGAAATCAATGCGTAAACAGGAAGCCTTGCAATGGAATGGCGGCAATGCCCACCACGCAACCGTGCAAGATTGTCGCAGCCATATGCGCGCACGCTCGCACAGAAGATACCATGGCGATTCTGTTTTATCGTCATTACAATACGTGAAAACGCAGAAAATCGTTTGAAGATTCCAAGGATTGTCAATGGGACAAATTTTTAGTCCCACCCCATCCCATAGCAATTAATGCCTTTTCCATACCAACCCATTCCATGGGATTTCTTCCCCTTGGAATACAAATCAATAAAAAACAAGAGAGCTATGTTTAAATATATGGACACGTAGAATAAAACGAAATATATTATCATCACTTCACCGAAAACCATAGAGTATCCTGCACGAACAGTGAACAGTGAAACAGCTACATTACTATGGTAACTGTCTTACTAGTACCGGTACCCAGTACGACACAGTTTACCTATTTCAAACAAGCCCCCATATTAAAAGAAATTAATCATAACTGTGACTGCAAGCCCCGCTTTGGGCCTCCATATCGACACTGTTACAGGTACACGGATTTCCCAGTTTCTTTCGCGATTCTGTTCAACTTCAATTGAAATACCAACTAATTAGAGTTATCACGGTATCATAACAGTAAATACCGCAGTCTACAAATATATGTGCACCAAGCGAAGCAGTAGTTCACAACAATACGCGTACCGGTAACCTCAAGAATCTTCCGAGTTTCTTGAGCAAGAATTTTCAGAATCGGCCGTCACGCTTGGCAGAACAAAAATGGTGTTCCCATGATTAAAATGTAATACATCGAAAATAATATTGAAATATTAAATCTCATATGATTCTAAGAAAATTTGAAAATAATATAAAAGTAATAGCCTTCTAGGAAAAAATTCCATCTTTAACCACTGAAAATTTCAAAGCAAATAGTACAGTAATCAATGAGAAAAACGATTTTTTCATCACGATACTAAGATGAATACAATAAGAACAAGACAACAAATAATGAAAAACGACCCTTTTGTTCGTGCGGCGCACTCACACGAAAAAATTCTGTTTTTAATTAAAACGTAATTTTGGGATCGTTTTTGTGTGCTTTATGCATTTTGAAGTTAGTAAACATGTAGTCTTAAGGAATAAAGGCAAAAAGTCAACTCTTTTTTCCCTATCTGCCCGTTTTTTTTTTTTAATGCTCAAAACAATCACTAATGTTCGCGGTTCAGCAGATGAATAAACTGCAAGTCAAACGAAATCCAGTCAAACGAAATCCATAACAAAATGTTTTACCATCAATTCCCCCAAAATCCTACGGTATTTCGTGTCCCACGTGTCCCTTAGGAAATACAAATGTGTGCTGTCCCATCCCATCCAATAAGACGTATTCCATGGCCAAGCCTGAAGATTTCCTTCGAATACGAAACACCCACCGGTAAGCTAAAAGTGACTATTATTCGAAAATATATTTGAATACTTAGAACTTGCTTTGATATTCAAATATTCGATTTGTTTTGGACAACCCTGTGTCGACTTATTGAAGTTATTGTAGCCGCTGAAAAAAATCCTTAATAAATTTGGCCGCGATATGAAAAAGGCTGAGAAGCACTTGAATAGTGACCACTTGTCTATTTTTTTTTTTCATTTTGCAGGTATATAGATGCTCTCGTTGAGTAAAATATGAATGTTTATATAAAATAGAAGTATTCTCGTTTTATTGTGATAACAGCTAATGTCAATGACGAGTTTGAAGTTTTGGAAGAAGAATCAAAATGCGATGCTGGAGAAACCGAGATGCCTCTTATGACGCTTCTACGATCTCCTCATTACCGATTCCAATTTTTTGTAACCATCATTGCAATGATCTCACCACAGTTCGGAGGAGTTCAGGTCGGTGGAGATATTTTAATTTAATTTTTAATAATCGGGTTGAAGTTACAACCATATATCTAATAAATCCACAGAGTTTACAAAACGGGAATATCACCAAACAGAGATTGGATGACAATATCACACTTAAATAAACAGTATTTTGCTGTGATTGTCCTGTCAATATTGATGTAGTTTTACACATTTTTACATTTCATTCTGTATTTAATGTTCCAGGTCATTACTATGTATTCAAATTCTGTGCTTCTAAATGCCGGAGTTGCCGAGGAGTACGTTACGTTGGTGTCAATGGGACTATTTCTTCAGTGCATTTTGGCATTTGCTGTTTCCTCTCCATTGCAGAAAAAGTTTGGCACAAAGAAAGTACTGGTTTTCGGTCTATTCATCGTATCTTCGAGTTATATTTTGTTCATTGTCTCAGATAAACTTCGTTTCAAATATCCGAGTTTAAATTTGCTTGTGATTGTCAGCATGTTTTTGATGGTTTTTGGTCTTCAGATCGGTCCATTGTTTTCTATAGCTGCCTTGCCGTCTGAACTGACAACTGCAAGCAGCAGATCCACTGTCATTTTCTATAGCCAATGTACGTTCTGGATTTTGGGGGGGATAATTTCCTTTGTATTTCCCTATTCTATCGAGTCATGGGGTTCATTTTCGCTGATTCCATTTCTCGTTCTCACAACTATGGTTATACCATTCGCTATGTTTGTTATACCGGAGACGCATAGAAGAACCTCAGTTGCCATTCAGAGGTCATTTACAAAAAAATCACTGCAATCCGTATCAGAAATTTTTAATATAAGCTTCAACGGGTCTCAGAGTGATGTAAAACTTGGAGAGATGAAAGTAAATGAATGTCAAGATGCTTGAAGGATGTTCTCTGTTTGTTTGTTTATTTGATTTATTGAAAGAAAGCAATTTGAACTGATTAAAGCCAACTTTATTCGATAGCTATTTGCACTTTGGCATTACAGTATGTCTTTTGAGATTAATATCCACGTGGAGATGTAGGAAGTTTGATTATCACATTTTCGATCTTCAATCAGGCTCCCGTACCCAAAACCTGACATGACAATACATTACATAATATTGTGTATATAGCTTGATGCATATCATATGATTAGTACAGGGCTACTCAACTGGCGGACCGCGGTCCGAATCCGTCCTTTTGATCATTCAATTTGGACCCCGTCTGCTTGTTTATTTTGGCAGCACAAGCATCGTTCTATAGTTTCAGATGATTTTGACATTATTTACATACACAGCATGGAAAGATTCATAGGATGTTTTCCGACCTTTGACCTCAGAAACATTCTCCCTATATTTCACCATTGCAAAACTTTGGATGCGTATTTTGCAAGTGTTTCAGAGAGTTGACATTTACAAACTGGTTTGCATGCTCAAAACCATTATTTTTATAAAAATATACAACCGCGTGCCGCTTACACGCTTATTTAAGCATAATCTATCGCAGCTTTCCGGGGACTCTTTTTTGATTATTGTAATTAAACCAAAGCTTATCGGAAGACATAAGGAACATTACAATACTTCATTTACAACTAATTTTTAGAAACACAACCCAAAACTGACAAATAACACGCGAATCCGCAAAAGCTCGGCTTGTTTACAGCCATTCTTGAATAGCTGTCTGAGCGAACGAAGTATCTGAGCGGCTTCAAAAAATATAATTGTTAAACGTCATCGTTGACTTTTTGCTGATTGCTCATTGTCACAGAAATAAACAAGGAGAACGATGCTCGGGGAAACATCCATACAGTTGCCGTACTGGTGTCGATGTGCGACATGTGTATCCATATTTGTGAGCAATTCATTGCTCTTGTATTTAATTAATAATGCATTTGAAGTTTCGTTTAGTTAATCGAATAAATTTTCTTTCTGAAATTTTGTAATTTCAGCAGTAATTTTGAAGTTTTTCTAAACGTACCTCTGGTGAAAATAGTTTGAGTAGCCCTGGATTAGTGTATAAATATCAATTTAAACCATGTTGCCATGACATCTATTAGTATGAGATGCAACTACTGCAATAAGTTAACGTTATTTTTTTCGAGAGACTTGAAGAGAAGATCGCAATGACGTACTGATCACATTTTTCAACAAAAATATTATTTCTACTATTTGTCAAAAATGTGATTTTAGAATTCGGAGCCCGACTGATACAAAATCAATGGCGTGCCTAGGCGGGGGCGAAGGGGGAAACCACCCCAGGCAACACGTTATAGGGGGCAGCACAACCATGCTGTAGAGTTTGCACAAAATATGTCTATTATAGGGTAGCACTAGTGGGCCGCAGCGCAAATTATTCAATATTAAAAACATTCAAGAAAACTCAGTGGCCATACATAAAACTTCTGAAGTTGACGCAATAGCTGTGGTAAGCCATTTGTATTCTATAGTTGACCATTGCCATAACTAACGGGAGTTTATGAATAGTCATAATCAAGGTATATTGGCTAGCTTATAATAAGATTGTCAATTATTATATAAATCGCGGTTTTAAATTCGTATTACTATGCACTGATTAGTGATAATCGCCATTTTTGTGAATTCCAATAATTTTGCTACGAAATCTTTTATTTTGTGCTCAATTTCAACTGTTTTTTTATTCTCGCCGTGCATGGCAAAACTACATGGAAATAAAAAATTAAAGTAACAACTATCTAAAACAGTGGTTCCCAAACTTTTTAGAGTGGGACCCACTATTTATTACCCCAACTTATTACTTATCGACTTTAATCGGTAAGTTTGTTGATAGGTATTTGTCTGTCTGGCTGTCTGTCTGTCTGTCTGTCTGTCTGTCTGTCTGTCTGTCTGTTAGATGCACGCGATATCTCACGAAAGCGAGATTGAATCTGCTCCAGATTTCGCATGTGCATTTATCATATGTCGGACCAAAAGCCTATTGATTTTGGATGAATTATGTCGTATAATTAGCGAGTTAATAATTAATTAGTGATGGGACACAAGGTGTCACTATGGAGTAAAAGCGCTTTTTGGGGGATCCCCTGACTTACGATCGATAAGTCTTCGGTCTCTGACCGATATTCTCGTTTAACTTTTTATGACATAACACAGAACACAGCAATGACTAATCATTGCAAAACTACCGTGTTTCCTCGAAAATAGGACCTGACCTGAAAATAATATCTAATTTGAATTTTAAAAAAGATTTTAATTAAAGACTCTGTAAAAAAATCATTTTTAAAATTCAAATTTGGTCTTATTTCCAGGCCGGTGTGGGAGAGGAAAGGTTCAATGGCCCGAGGTAAGGTGAAGATCACACCACTATTCAAGATTGTGTGATGTCACAATCACAATTAGGATATTTGTCACTTGATTTTTGTATATAAAATACAAATAAAAACAATAGTTGTCGGTTTTTATATAATGTTTATTAAAAAATCTCGTGATTTTCTACAACGTAATTTTATTTTTGATAAAGGAACACAAAAGACCTCTTCTAAAAAAAACATAGTGTTATTCTTCAAAGGAAAATAAATCTAAATCCTGTCAAAATTTTGGGGAAACACGGTAAGAAGTGCTGTACAGCTTACAAACTGTTATGCAAAAAATCACATGGTCATTCTTTGTGTGGCAAATTTTTGTGTCTTCGAGAAGATCGCAAAAAGGAAACTTTCACAGATTAAAATTTAAATTCAATCTAATTTCTTTTGTTTTTTGAAGATTTACGTATTCGAGTCGCCACCGAGCCTATTAACCAGTATTATTAATCAAAGCTTTCTACATCTATTCACGACCCACTAAGATTCCTTTTGCGACCCACCAGTGTGTCGCGACCCATAGTTTCGGAATCGCTGATCTAAAATATTTTGAGTGTCGCCAGTTTTAATGATCTTGTTTGAAGAGAAATTAAAATTTTGTTTCTCTCAGGATATTTCTAATACAATTTGTGCCATAGCGAATATTGTAGTAGAATGTAAAGCGATAAAAGTTAGTATGCACCTTGATTACCCATTATATTGCGATGTGCAAATTATTCAAGTATGGTGGATCACAATACAAGCGCAACATAAATAAGATTAGTAAATTTGTATATTTCAGTAATTAGCTTGGGCTTTACGTAACAATTGGCGTAGGAGTTGTCGTTGGACCTGGCGTAAGAGTAAAAAATTCTATCGTGTTGGAAGGAGCTACACTCAAAGTAAGTTGAAAAAATGAAAGTTTCCAAGTAAGTGGCGTTTTTTAGTTACCGGCACACGTAGGTATATTCCACCTGTCTTGAAGTTAAGCTCTGCAATAAATAAGTCATATGAATTAAGTACGCCAAATTGCATAATAAGCCGGTAACTGTAATTGTAGTAAAGGCGATAATAGTAGTGACAGTAAAATCGAGTTGTCCCGATGAATATCAATACCAGGCTGCGTCGACAAGCTAAGACTATGTGATGAGTGAAATTAATTAGCCAAATGTCGTCCTTGTTCCGACCTGGTTCAGTGATTATTAGTAACATAAATACCGGAGTTTCACACATGCACTGGTCCAGATTACATAGCCAGATGATGCACACATCATTTGTAAGTAATAAATAAAAGTAACTCTAAGAAAAAATGAAATTTCAGCACAGATACGAAGGTTACCCACCAACTTCAACAACAGATTTAATTTTCACTCTAAATCAGTCATGCTTGCTATGGGGATGTTTAGCTGGATCTGTACTGGTTAAAATAATGCTGAGCATATTCAGGCAGGTTGGAACATTCATTAAACAAATATATATAATATATTGGTATTGTACACAAATTATAAAGAGTGTTCCTGTATTTCACGCAGTTATATTTTAAATCGCCATTTATGTAAAGTATTCATTAGAATGTTCAACTTATAATAAAAGTAATGTCTGAATGCTGAATACATGATTTGAGATTTTAAATAATTTACTAAGAATTCTGGCAATACTGAAGACTTAGCAAAGCATGTGAACATCGAAATATTTTTAAATAGTTACTTTCAACTAAACCGCATGTACAATATGCTGAACTAAAAGCATCAGCTAAAGTTCATATTGAAACTAACCCCATGAATAATAATAAACTAGTCCGCTCGTTCATGTTGGTGATACTATGGCATAAAGCAGGGGTCGGAAACCCATCGCTCGCGAGCCATATATACCTGTTTTGGTGATGGTATATGGCTCCCAGAAATATATAGTATTCTAAGGCTAAGCTTACTATTGTAACGAGATTTCAAACTCTTTTATAGCCAAATTTGAAAGAAAATTTGCCAATGCGTTTGAGAACGTGCGCCCAGCGCATGTCTATGCTATCTAGCTAAGAGAGTTACCAGACAGGCATTGCGACAAAACTGGGGAGTTCTGGAACATATTTTGTGACATCACACAGCGATCGAGTCGCGAAACAATAGAATAAATCTTTTTGTCCGTTTGTATGCACTAGTTACTTATCGATCTTTAGATATTTCGATATTTCGGCACTGATCATAAAAAGAATCTACAGTATTGTAAAGTCCATAGTGATCTGTTGTCTATTTTATTTCATTTTGATCAAGTCATATAGTGCTCTCGTGAAGTAAAATATAAATGTTTATATAAAAGGGAAGTATTCTCGTTTTATTTTTATATCAGCTGATGTCAATGACGAGTTTGAAGTTTTAGAAGAAAAATCAAAATGCGATGCTGGAGAAACCGAGATGCCTCTTATGACGCTTCTACGATCTCCTCATTACCGATTCCAACTTATTGTAACCATCATTGAAATGATCTCACCACAGTTCAGGTCGGTGGAGATATTTTGAAACCATTTTTAGTTATCGGGTTGAAATTACAACCATTCATACAATAAATCAACAGAGTTTATGTAACGGGAATATCACCAAACAGAGAATGGATAAGAAGGTCACACTTAGATTTTGATAAAACAGTATTCCGCTGTGACTGTCCAGTCATTATGGATGCTTGTGAATTGTGATTGTCAGCATGTTTTTGATGGTTTTTGGTCTTCAGATTGGTCCATTGTTTTCTGTAGGTATAACTGCTTTGCCGTCTGAACTGACAACTGCAAGCAGCAGACCCACTCTCATTTTCTACAGTCAATGTACGTTCTGGATTGTGGGGGGGGGGGGGGATAATTTCCTTTGTGTTCCCCTATTCTAGCGAGTCATGGGGTTCATTTTCGCTAATTCCATTTCTCGTTCTCATAACTATGCTTATACCATTCGCTATGTTTGCAATACCGGAGACGCATAGAAGAATCTCTGTTGCGATTCAGAGGTCATTTACAAAAAAGGCACTGCAGTCCGTATCAGAAATTTTCAATATAAGCTTCAACGGGTCTCAGAGTGATGTAAAACTTGGAGAGATGAAAGAATGAATGTCAAGACGCGTAAATGATATTTTCCGTTTGTTTGCTTGTTTATTTGATTCATTGAAAGGAAGCAATTTGAACTGATTGAAGCCAACTTTACCCGAAGCTAGTCTAATAGTAATTTGGCCTGACAGTATCTCTTTTGAGATAAAAATCCATTAGGGTTGCATGTGGCACGTCCAATTATCTCTTCATCACTGTTCAATCACGCTACCGCCGTACCCAAAACTTGACATGACGATACAGTACATGATATATTGTACATAGTTTGATGCATATCATATATAGGATTAGTGTATAAATATAATTTTTTAACCATGTTGCCATGGCATATATTAATATAAGATGAACTGCTGTAACATATTAACGTTTTTCATTTCGAAAGACTTGAAGAAAACATCGTATTGCAGTGGTGATTACGTTTTTTTTTTAATAGAAAATCATTTTTGTGTGTCAAAAATGTAAGTTTAGATTGCGTAGCCCTTATGAGGTCATGTTTTTTATTTATATTTTGGGACCATCAATCCTCCACCCTAAACAAGACTCCACTCTAGCAACCACTGGTGCATAAGGAGATACCATTATTGGGAGTGGGGGAAACTTTCCAGTTGGCACTTTCCACTACAATTCATTGCCCGAGACGAGTTAGCGCGCACCGGGTTCGAACAAGAGATAGCTAATCTTTCATTCCAACATAGTTAGTTACAACGGTCAAGCAGCTGCACAGGTGTTTGGATTATGGCCTATGTATCGTAAGTGTAGTTCAATGCAAGCAATTGCCGATCGTGTACACATTTCAAATAACAACAGTAAGTTCCAAAATAATTTTGCTAAGGGGTCATTTTCGTATGGTCTATTTTGTTGTCATTTGCTCTGCTCTCGGGGATCAATGCAGCCGTTCTGTTCAAATTGCACAAACGAGTACAATAATTGGATCTCCGCTCTAGGTCTAGGACAGAGGGTTCTCAACCGCCAGTCCGCGGACCGGTGCCGGTCCGGAAGCTTTTTTGCTGGTCCGCAAGAAAATTTCGTTGTTTTCTTGTTTTTATGTCGTCTCAATCGCTTAACCGAAGACGAGGTTGGGTTGGTTTATTACGCAATTTCTCTTTCGCCGTCATATTGCGTCGTCTTTCACGACATCGTGGCGACGTCTTCCGCGATATTTTGGCGCCGAGTAATGCACTTTTCGCTTTTTCGGCTCCAATTCATCGCGAATGCGCTCAATCGAATCTCGCGAGATTCAAAAACCTAAAAATCGGCACGCGTGCTTTTTCTGTTCTGCGTGATTTTCCTGATTAATATGACCATCCATATAAAACGTTATGCATATTTCTTTGTTTACACCAGAAAACAGTCAAGAACAGTATAATATTCCAGTAAGACATAAACTTGTTCCGGCCTTGCAGGTGGTCACGAGACGCACAAAAAGCAAGAGCCGCAGAGATTTTTTCCGGTATTTTGAGCAGGCACAGTAGGATTTTGATCCTGGTGCCAAGTTACCGACAACTTTGTCATTGTAATGTATTTTCATTTCGTTTGAGGCGTCGATCAACTGCACAGGGATAAATATGATAAATCCGATAAAAAAGAAAAAGATTGATTAATATTTGTGATTCTACTTTACAGTCCAGATTTAAAAAAAGAATCACTGTCACAATTTTGAATATCTTTTGATAACGAAAACCTATCGCTAAGTAATCGAGCACTCAAACTGTTGTCCGTATTTTCAACCAGTTACTGCGTTATGCGAAAAAAACATTTTCACTAGCTTTAATTAAAAAGAAGCAAAGAAATCGGATGCACGCCGGTGAAGAGCTACGTGCTGCAGAAACTTCTTTAAGGCCTCGTTTGCAATCCTATATTGGAAACGAAACAGCAGCAAAATTATCACTAGAGTTAATTGTGTTTGTACATGATTTGGCTTGTACATGATTTTTATGTTAGATGTTTATGTGTGCCTTTCTGACGCATAATGGGTGCCCAACGCTGCATTTTATTACGCAAATACATGGTGTTGTTTTCTGTTTCACCCATTTCAATTTTTGGCCACATTATTTGATAGTTTTTCTTCGTGTGAAATGTTTTTAAGTGTACCTTTTTGTCCAGAAGCATATTGAGTGTCTGACACTGCATTATATTACGCAAATTCATGTTATTCTTTTCTATTCCGGTCATTTCAATTTTTGCCGGTCCGCGAGTAAATTTAATTCTACAGGTCCGCCAGGGTAGAAAGGTTGGGAACTACTGCTCTAGGAGATCCTTATTATCGGTCGTTCTGTCTGCCTGTCTATCTGTCTGTTTAAAACTTTAGATGTAGCGTCTAAACAGCTGGATCAATCTGGATAAAATTTTTCACGTGGGTTATCCTGTCACCCTAGTATTATGCGTTTTATAGAAAGTCCGAATGGAGGTTTCGTTTCCATGGCAACAATGAATAACGCGCCGATCGGTATGAAATTTCCATTTTTTCACAACGTATTGCCGTTTTCTCGCCAACCTAGTTGGGAATCAAAATTCCAAAAACGCTACCTACCACAAGGGAAATTACTCTTTCTAACAAGTCGTCATTTGTCTCGATACTCCAAAAACTGGAGAAGCCTTAGGGATTTTGGTTAAAATTATTTTTTTTCAATTTCAGCCATTATATATCAGTCACACAAGTAAGTCTACAAAACGCGCAGATCTTAAATGAACTGTCCTTTTTGACAGTCCGCTCACTTACTGAATCGCCCCGCCGTTAAAGATCCACAAGTTTCTATTGATGGCAACCGGTTGCTCGAGTGCGGGCCTCAACTATAAGCGGAGATCCTGGGCGTCTACCGACTTGTCTTAATTTAAATCGTACAGGGCTAAAATTCATTCATAGTACGCATAGTTCGCTTACCTAATACGTCAGATTAACGACGCAATTTCGCGTGTCGTTGTTTATTAACTCAATGAACTGTGACCGACTCCAGCAGGTTTACAACGCATGTACAAAAGTGAGCGGGCATGATTAAATGAGGCGCGTTTGGTTTTTAAGTTATTTAGTTTTAGGTAATAGTTTTTATTAAAGCGTAGATGTGTAGTAGGGTAGCACTAGTGCGCCTAATAATTAATTAACAGAATTGTGTCAAAAACCCAAAATATAATTGGATATTTGACATATTGTATTTAATACAAATGTTTCATTGTTTCTTATTTGAAATCAATCAATTCATTTAACCTTTTTATGTCGTTTACCTTCTGTTACGTGGTTATGCAACAATTTTGTGAGCTGCAGTTCATTGATCTGCAAAAGTGACCTTAGCGAACATGAGAAATTTCCTAGCATTTCGAGGGAAAGTTGTGCAGATATGAAGAAGAAGAGTTGACCTTTTGCCTTTATTCCTTAGACCTACATGTTTACAAACTTTAGAAGGCATAAAGTACACATTAACGATCACAAAAATGAGTTTCATTCAAAAGCAACATTTATTTCGTGTTCGTGCGGCGTGAGTTATTTTCCCTGATAATTTTGCACCGCGCGAACAACAAGTTTAGGAATCGTTGAAGTATTGCATTTCCAACGTTTAATTACACCGATCGCGTTGGATTTGGTAAACTTCCGATAAAACTAGTAGAAAATTTTACTCTATGAGAAATGTGAACTCCGGGGTCGAGAGAAAGCGATAATCTACTCCATACGCTTACATGACACGTCATAAACTGTAGTTTAAGTTGGGAGGTTTATGCGGTCAAACGCCATCACACCCTCCAAACGTTTCATGGTCTCGTCTACACTATTCAACATGGCTGAGTTCGTATCAAACCGCAGGAGGCTAGACCGGCCTCAGGACTATTTGTTTTGGTCACATATTATCGCCGTGTGTTTAATCACCATTCCGAACCAAATTTATCTGAAACTCAAGCATCATAAACAACGGATTTGTCAGCTATGAGGCCAGATGAGTAGGACAACCGAAACAGATAGAACATCAAGTTCAGGCAAAATTATTTTCAATTAAGTAGAATCCGCCATTCCAAAGCACTTTATCGTAGAATACGATGTTGATCGAGCGACTAAAATAAACAATCGCGCTCTATTTATTCAGGCTTGCTGCATTCGACTTGGTACGTGGAAAACTATGGGTTCGTGTAATGGGAATGTAGAAGAAAATTCACGTTACTGTATATTCGTAATCTTAGTGACACAATTACCGTTCGCTTTCATTATGGGAATACACTTGACAGCATTGAATTCGCTGACCCCCGTGATAGAAGTATTCATCAACGAAAGCTATCAAGTAAGAATCGTTAAAATTGTGAAAATCGTTAAATTATTACGTACTTTTACTGTTTATAATTAAGATTTTCGTGAGTAACAAAATAAATTTTCGTAAGTAAGATAGACATATCAGTACCTTAATCGCATTGCTAATGTACGTGCAAGTCCTAATATTTTTATACCTCCATTAATTCGGCTTTAGCAAACGATTTTTTTGCTCTTTCTAAGATGATATCACTTAAGTTATCACATGAAGTAATATTACAGGTTCGTTATAGAGAGTCGCCTTCGGAATATACAGCAAATCTTATTATCAACCTTGCACATTCAGCTCTTGTTTGGGGATCTCTTGTTGGTTGCGTCCTTGTCAAACTAGTGATTAACTTATTCAGGTAAGGAAAAACAGGTATTTCGCTTTTAAAATGTTATCAAAATACCATAAAATCTTATGCTTTGCATAAGAAATTGCATTTTGACTTTTAAAGACCTATTGAAAATATTTATATCCGAATCCGACAGTATGAACAACTTCTGAAAATATGAAGTTTTGAGATATGTGGCTATTGAAAATTTTCCCGGAATTTCCGAATTAAAGGAATTTGTCTTGTAAAAATGCCACCTATGTGTAAAATATATTTATATCTAAATAAGGCAGAACAAATGTGAAAAAATGAACTCCATGTTCAACGCACTGTTCTGAAAAAATCAGACTTGGTTGACACTCCTCAAATGTCCTATTCTTTGGCAAAATCTTGAGTATCAATGAGGAATATTATTCTCTGGTTACCAATCTATGAACTTAAACTGTACTACACTCCAATGTATTTTACGACAAGGAATGTCTCTGCAAAGAAGTTAAGCAATCCTCAAGATTGCTCATGACTGCAATTCTCTTGCAGTCGCAAAGGTTCAATTCTTATGACACACTGCTTCATGGTGCTGTCTTCTATTTTGATGGGGCCTGTTGCGCAATACGGCCACTCCTACGAATCCCTAATCATCGGTCGTTTCATCAATGGGATATTCAGAGCGGTGGGTTTTACAGTAGTTGTGATATTCATTGCTGAAACAACATGCCGAAGAAGACTTGGATTCTATCAAGGCCCATTTTCAACATTCCAATTTATATCAAGCGCATTTGGCTTAGGCCTAGCACATTCAAAGGTTAGTACAACATTTTTAGTGTCGAAACAACGCAAGATTCTGCACTAATACCGGATTTACCTATAGGCAAGGCAGTCTGAAAACTGGGGGCCTCGACATTAAATTTTAACTAATATTTGCTCTGCTTGCTGCAAAATATAACAGGTTTGTTTAATTATTTAATCAGATTTATAATTCTTGTCTCACATATTTTATGTTTAATAGGATAAAATAAATAAAAGACGACCGAATAAATAAAATCGTTTAAAATTAAAAAATCTTTATATCTTTGACTTTCATATCAAATAAATACAAGAAGAAAATTATATCCTAAATATCTAATGAATTATAACATATTTTTCTATTTTCGGATCTTTTATTTACTATTTTGTCTAATCAGTAATAGCCTAGCTTGGACCTATCATCGTATAAATTCGGCCCTGTGCTGCACACACAGAAATGATGTCATTATAAACGAGTATTTGCTCAATCATTATTAGGTTCATTGACATTTCTGTTTTTAGTCCGTAAACCCGGTCCAATGAGATAGTTTAAAAAATCTTACAATTGGGACATCGACTAAACAATTTCATATTTGCAAGGTTTTAGGAACGCAAGATCTTTGGATGTGGACAATGTGCATTCCAATTTTCGCTTCGGTAATATATTTCGTCTGCTATCCATGGATTCCAGAAACTCCTGTATACGTCCTTAAAAAACGAAAGCGAGAAGACGCTCTGAATATTTTAAAATTGCTTCGATCGGAACCAACTGTGGAAAAAGAATTGACTATACTTGAAAACGAATCTGAAGAACTACCGTCACAAAAGGATTTACCGCTCATGATGTTGCTGAAGAAACGTTACTTGAGGCGACAATTATTTACAACCATGATAACAATGACAACTGTGCAATTACTTGGAATTCAGGTCGTAGGCTTTGTAATATATATTTAATAGGTCATAGGTGTACTAAAAACATTTACATTACTTGTCCCCAAGGCAGCAAACTCTTCAGCAAAAATATTGACAAGCTTTGAAAAAAGCGACAAGATCCGATGCTACATTTTGAAAATTCCTCGAATAAATGTGAATAATTATTATTTTCATGTTCCCCGTTTATTTAATTTTTTTTTTAAATGCACATTCTAATGTATTGAAACTTTTTTAGGCGATCACGATGTTTTCAGATTCGTTACTGCTGAGTGCTGGTGTGGATGAAGGTTACGTCACAATCGTATCTGTTGGCCTCTTTCTACAAAGTATTATTGCATTTTTGATATCAGCACCTTTGCAAAGACGATTCGGTACTAAGAAAGTTTACGTCATTGGACTTTTTGTTATTACGATAAGCTACATGATATTTGTAATAGCGGATGGACTACATGTTAAAATTCCAACGATGAGTTACGTCGCAATTTTCGGATTGTTTGCAGTTTTCTTTGGTTTACAGCTTGGCCCGCTATTTGTGTTATCGGGTCTTCCATCCGAACTAACGACTGCCGGTAGTCGTCCTACTGTTGTATTTTATAGTCAATGTGCGTACTGGATTTTAGCCGGTATCATAATATTTGTGTTTCCGTATTCGCATCAAGCATGGGGTGTTTACTCGTATATACCATTTGTAGCCATTTCGATAATTCTTGTCCCATTTTCTATATTTGTGCTACCTGAAACTCATAATCGTTCTTCGGCACAGATTCAAAAATCTTTTGGGATGAAAACTATGGCATTGGCATCCAAGTCAGACGATTGCATTGAAACAGTACCGGTGTTGCAACTAGCAAATGATCAAATGGCATAATATGTTAATTGACTAGCCTAAAATTATATCGAATTGTATTCGCATTTAATGAACCATGAATCAGATATTTATGCACAATAAAAGCATATTCATAATCAAAATAAAGTAGGCATATATTACGTGAAATAGTTAAAACTGCTACATTTGATAAGATTTGTTATGACTAATTTGATGCCGATAAGATGATATTTATTGCTGAGATACGAGTCGATTTATTCAATTATGTTGATTTTAGAAGTCAGTTTCCACCAAGGTTGTTTAGGCGAATAACAGTTAACTCCTAGTCAATGAATTGTAAATTTGAAAGACACTCTGATTACGCTTCTGGTAAAACAGGCCCAGACTTCGACTTTACAGGCCTAGTTGGATTGACTTTGTTTGGTGGGGAAAAGTTACTGTCTAGGATTGATGGTCAAACTTGCCTAACGATGATTAGGAGCTGTCTATTATCGATTACTAACTACATAGTTCAGCTGACGAAAAAGTTTCAAGATTTATAGTAATTTTGTGTTGAATATAAATCCACACTTTCGTTAATGTATGCGTTTTATAGATGTTGTCAATTTTTTTCTGACGTTGTCCGTTTACTGTCAGTATTCATATGAGACGATAAAACGTATGACAAAAGTTTTTTTCAAGAACCTCAGTTATTTGAAATTGACTACCTCTTGCCTGTTTTTGCAATTGTTTTGATCTGAACAGCTTTGAGTCTCCCGTCAATCTCATTTAGTAAAGCGTAAGTCATGACTATAATTCCTTTTTGTCTAAATAGGTCTTGGAAGTTCGGTAGCCTGTAACTTTGCTCAAAGATCAGTCTCTTTGGCTTCTGTGTAAGGGCGCGTTATCTCGCGTTACGCTAATTTTCTCAAAACAACTAAATATATATTCCCATCAACAAAATCACAATAGAATCGCCGCAAGCGGTCTGCAATAAAAAAAATACAAAAATACTTAATTTTAATCATGTTACATTTTTCAATAAAAGCAGGGAAGGGGCCCTGGGGGAGATATGGATCGATATGTTCACGAAAAGATGTCAGTATGGATATCGGTTAGTTTATCCGTTGTAAATTTTGGAAGAAAAAGAGATGGAATTGCTAATGCTTCAACGATAGTATGCAAATAATTTAGAAGGTTCATAATTTCGTAAGATTTGTTGTAAGTTTTAACGGCACTATTCAAGGTAAATAAAATATACGAAATAAAGGTAAATAAAATGTACGAATCTTACGTTAACCACGTTACGATAAGATATCGAGATAATCCCATAAGAATATTAGTAAATTATGGAACAAATAAAGTAATAGCCCTCTAGCGAGAATATTTAACCACTGTGTGAATTTATAGTAATTGGTTTAGTAGGTAGAGAGAAAATACCAAGATGGAAAAGAACATATACAAAACAATATAATAACAAATATTCCGTAGGTTCACTTCGTGCCCGATGACCCCCATTATTGAATAACACATCAAAGCAGAATATACATTCATATAAACACCATTACAACATTCAATTGTATGACTTATAGACATCATTATGTGATACTAGCAATGCTACGATTCGAATCGATTTGATGAAATTCATCATTCATAGTTTCTCTTCCGAAAGATTTCTGTATCTGAGCGGCGGAACGATTATGCGTTTCGGGTACTAAAAATACAGAAAATGGAATAAGGACTATTGACATAATGACGAACGGGGTGTATGCGTAAACACCCCATGCTTGGTGTGAATACGGGAATACAAACGTAATTATACCAGCAGAAATCCAGAGTGTACACTGGCTGTAAAAAACGACAGTGGGGCGACTACTAGCGGTCGTGAGTTCTGATGGAAGTCCAAATGTCACAAACAGAGGTCCGATTTGAAAACCAAAAACAAGTGTAAAAAATCCTACTATTGCAACTGAACTCATGTACGGAAATTTAACATATAGTCCTCCAGCTATTGTAAATATGAAATAACTTAGAGATATTATGATAAGACCGATGACGTATACTTTCTTCAAACCGAAACGACGTTGCAATGGCGCAGTAATCAAAAATGCTAAAATAATCTGAAGAAAGACACCAACAGATAATATAGTGACATATTTTTCATCAACTCCCGCATCCAACAGTAGCGAATCGGAAAACATTTCAATTGCCTGAAAAAAAGTATATTTAGTTCAAGCACCAATCGCGGAAGTAGGTAAATCTCAAGTTGATCAGGAAAGCGGTGGGGCAAAGTGATTTCTAGCTATTGAAAATGTCTTGTTAGTCAGTTACACGTCTACTTTTTCATTCATGAGTCATTCGATTTTAGTTAAAAGTATATACAAAAAATAAAATGTTTTCCTTAAAATGTACGTACTATTATCAACGGAATGTGTTGTAGTAGAAGTAATTTTTAAAATAACCTGAAGTCCTAGTAACTGAGACGTTGTCCTTATTATCGTATTGACGAACAACTGTCGTCTGAGGTATTTCGTTTTGAAAATCGAAGATAAAGTCAGGTAATTTCGCTGTGAAATTTCTCGAGATTCTTTTTGAAGAGTAGTTAATTCACTTTCTACATTTGAGTTTGACCTGAGTTTTTTCAAATTATTCAACGCATCTTCCCACTTTCCAGTTTCTAGAAGATATACTGGAGTTTCTGGAATCCACGGATAGCATAGAAAATATATAATTGAAGCAACTATTGATATACACATCGTCCACATCCAAAGTTCCTGTGTTCCTAAAACCTTGCAACAAATGTTGTTCAATTTCTAATTATATTTCATGATAAGTTTCTACAAGCCATCAGCCACTTTTGATTGGCTATAACTAGGCACCAGAACGCTATTTTGAGATAATGCAAAACTATTTATTAAATATAAGGACAAAACGTTTGGCCAACATTAGCATGAAAACATGGGAACGATCTCAAATATATGGACACGAAAGGCCCAAAACGAAGTAGTACGGGTATGCAATCTGTCACGATAGACTACCACCATACCGCAGTGTTCACAACTTCGCCTGGCAACCAGATCGCGAACGTGGAACTGCCACCAGGTACGCAATTTTGATGACGCCATCGCACACAGAAGAAACAAATCCCTTAGAGCCGACTTAAATTTCTGAAATAAAAGCAATAGCCTTATCGTGGAAAATACAATCTTTAACCACTGAAAATTTCAAAGAAATTGGTCCAGTAGTTAATGCAAAAATTTTTATCATAACAACAAGAATGAGAAGACGAATTTTAATAACAACATAATAACAAAACGATCCCTGTGTACACTTCGTGTCCAATAATTCGTACTCCCGAAGTATGTGAACCAAGATGGCGGACACCGAAACGTAGTATGTGTACCAGGTTAGGGTTGGGCCATACTTTTTTTTCAATTTTCCTTATTTTAGTTCTATTACGAGAACGGGTACTAGCCAAGTGACTCCCGTAGTTTTTGTACCTGAAATTATGGTCTAACCCTAACCTGGTACACATAGTACGTTCCGGTGTCCGCCATCATTGTTCACTTCGGGAATACCCAATAATTATATATAAGATACTAACCTTTGAATGCGATAGACCCATTCCGAATGCGCTTGAAATGTACTGGAATGTTGAAAACGGTCCTTGATAAAAACCAACTCTCTTTCGAGAAGATATTTCAGCGACGTATATCATAACTACAGCAAGAGCAATAGCTTTGAATACCCCATTGAGGAAGCGACCGATTATAAGTGTTTCGTAAACATGCCAATACTGCGCAACAGGTCCCATTAAAACGGAAGACAGCACCAAGAAGATGTGAACAAATAAAATGGATCCTTTGCGGCTAAAACGATATCAAGATTTTCAAATCATTCGAGAAAAATACACCAAATAAAAATTAAAGTCAATAGAAATGCAAGTTATTTAAACGGTCGAAGCGGACCATTTTCGAAGCTACCGCTCAATGACCTCAAGAGAGGCTCCAATGAAAATCAACTATTTGTACCTGAACGTATTAATCACTAGTTTGACGCTTATACATCCAAGTACAGATCCCCACACCAGAGAGGAGTGTGCTAGGTTGATAATGAGAGTTGCTGTAGCGGCCGATGGTACTTCATTGTATCGAATCTAAAATTACAATTAATCATAAAGTTCTTTATGTGACTTTACGTGCAATAGTGTGAATATTATTACATTTACAAGTGTAGTTTGAGATAGTAAGACAACGTAATATTTAGCCAATCAAGACCTCCGAGCGTATTTAAAATTGGGTATTCCAATAAGTATCTCGTACACCTAGAGTCTAGAGCAGGGTGGTCCAAACCCAGGCCCGCGGGAAACATGTGGCCCGCCACTTCATTATCTGTGGCCCGCGTCGCATTCGGAGAGAAATCAAAAATCGCATTTCGTGTTGTTTCGTCATAAAATTAACCAAAAAATCTTTTGACATATTGTTGCATCACTAATGTCAATGAATTGACTAGTGTTATGGCTTGCTGAGGCAGCTAGCGAAGTTAAACGAGCAAAGTTCTTGGCACAATTGTGGCCCGCGAACAATGCAAAAGTAATTTTGTGGCCCGCGGAGCTGCCAATTCTGGACCACCTTGGTCTAGAGTCTAGCTAGACACATCTCAGGTGTGCGAACTTGGAACTAAATATATAGGGGTATTTTAATTAGCATTGTCAAAACCCAAAAATGTATTATATGATACTAGCAAGGTACTAGTAGCAGCAGTCGAGTAGCAGAGAGTTTTTTTTATTCCACTCAATTTTCATCTCTGACGTCCGCAAATGACTATTATGTCATTGGTCGTTAAAACATACAATAAATGGGAAACTTAAAATATTGTGGGAAAGTTCCTAATTCGGGTTTGCCAGAAAGTCATCTATTTATTACAGAGCTGCTGTTCGTTCTGTATACTTTTGCCCTTTGCAATTTACCCCAATTCTGATTTATTATTTGTAAGTGGTTATTGGACCCCCAGGAAAAATATTGCCGTTCACACAATAAAAAGGTTAACATATTATATTTAGCCGTTACCTGGTAACTTTCATTGATGAAAACCTCCATCACGGGTGTCAGCGAGTTCAATGCTGTCAAGTTAATCCCCACGATAAAAGCAATAGGTATTTGTGTTGCAAAGATTACAAAAATACAGTAACGCGAATTCTTTTCTGAACTTGGAGTAACTGAATCCATCGTTCTGATCGTACACGTTTAATCACTATCTATCGTAGCTGAGAAACAGGAATTTTTTGTTGCAATCTCATTATTCGATATGGTTTGCTGACCACAGCTTTCAAGTTGATGTTGCGTAACAACAAACATCAATTATCTAGAACAGGCGACCATGAAATATATTTTTATCGATGAAATGCTGTCTGGCGCGTTAGGGTCTTTCAGAAACAATGCCATAGCGCAGCGGTTCCCAAACTTTTTGTTCGTGGGGCGCTAAATTATCCGGGTAAAAAACTCACGCAAACTTACACGACAAAAAATTGTTGCGAGCGGGAAAGTTTACACACTTTGGCACTGAGTACATTTCATGATTTTCCATCGTAAACCATTCTTACGTAGATCTTGAATAAATGTACTTTATCTGCGGATCGTTTGTTGTGCATGTCTTACATGGTTAATTATTATATTAAATATCGCGTTGAAAATGCTTTGTGCACATCAGTTGGTATTGCAAAATCAATTGCATGATTTTAATCAATCCAGATTTTAGCGAAAATTTGATCTTTGGCGAACTTCACAATTCTTCGTACTTGTACGTTTACATAATGCAATATATATACTATTTGTATTCGACAACACGTTAGATTGAATAATTGGTTTACCTACTGCTTCAGTTTTAGTGCGGATGTTTATGGGTATCACGTGATACCGTATTGCCTGATACGCCGGGGGTGGCCAACCTGCTTTTGACCGCGATCGACTAAAATCTTCAAAATAGATCGCGATCGACTGATCGGTATAAGGTCCTACACAAAAAGAAATGGGCACTGAATGTGCAGATAACTGCACACACGCATACAAAAAATTCCTCCACTGCCAATAAGAAAGCTTTTTGGGCACATTATTATTAAAATCGACACAAAATTTGTATTTTTTATGTTCCATTTAAGTTATTGATTTGATTATTTAATTGTACCCGGAATAAATGTTTCATCATTTATTTAAGTATCATTTAAATAATATAATTCAGATAATGGGCGTGCCTAATTTTCAGTCGTAAGTGTTGAAAATTCTTCAAGAAACCTTGCCAAGTATTATTTGAACAGCGCAAAATAAATATTCTCAAACCATGAATGTTGCATGACTACTCAAACTTCAGTATTTAATTTACAATTTACTCCAAAAGCGATTCTTCGCTTGCTTAGAATTAGAACAAATTGGGCATTTTGATGCCACAATTTATCACAGTACTCTTGGAGTTAGATAATAACTTCCGCATACTGCGGAATGGACCACAGGTGTCGCTGCTTGATAACCAGTATTGGTTTTTCGCACCCCCTTTCACCCTGTAATACCATTTTCACTTCCGTTTTTTATTTTGTTCGTGCGAAGTATATTTACATGATGGTGAAAAAATAAAATACTGATGACTAATTCGATACAGGTAGAATAGAAAGAAGTCGACCAAATTTATGTAATTAAAAAATGAATGCCCAAAAACCAAAACCTTTACAAAAAAAGAGACTGAGGTAACCATTGTTGCATCGATTTTTAGAGTGCGCGTCCTGGTAGAAGGCATACGGTTGCGGGACCGCTACAAGTAAAGAGTTCTAACAACAACAACACAAAATGATCCCTAGGTCCACTTCTTATCCAATTAATTACCGGTAGACGTGTCTCACTGAGTTGAGCATGATATAGTTTGATATTTTCTAGTGCATTAATTGATATGCTTTTATTATACATAAGAAATGCGGCGTGTATTGTAAATGATAGTTAATCACAGCAATACATGAATAAAACATTCAAAATCTAAGAGCTTTAGCATATATTCTCATTGCTTTGAGATGCGAAATAATTTTCGGTAAATCCACAAGATCCAACACGTGAAGAAACTTGTTCTGTGCTTCAACAGCAGAAGATGATTCACTAAATAGGAGAAGTTCATTAACTATTGTAAATATATATTCAAAATTCGATTTTCCGTTTCAAATTCTTCTAACAACCAAACAGATGCGAAACAACTTGGGCATGTTATAATACAATTAGAATGATCTGATATCATTCGATCAACCCATATTTGAAGTCGACACACCTCTGTTGCTAGGTAACTACTTTTTATTCGTTTAGCCACAACCTCGACTTTCCTCGACCAACAAACAACAAATACATTATCTAAATGCTTTCATTTGTCCCATTAAAAACAGACGACCGATTAACTACCCAAACCAGAATGCAGATTCCTTTATTGTTCTCACGAATTAAATTATAGTAAAAATCTATCAAATTGATTCTATTTAGATTCAAACCTACTTCATCTTCCGCCACATCTGAAATAATTCCATCAATTGTTGATTTTCGGTGATATTTTTATTTGAAGCTATTTTCAAAATATCTTCAGTAGGTAGTCTCAATTTCAAACATGTTCTATCAAAATCTTCAATGCTCAAATTGTTAGCAACGTGTTCCATCATGTTGTAAAGTAGTTTTTCTTAGAATATAAATTTGTCCAAATAAAATGAAATGCGAATTTATCGGAATGCGATCATTGTTAGTATAGGGATATATTCGACTTTACATTATTATTTCATCATAATTTAGTGTTATTTCAGATGGGACACATAAGTATACAGTATATACCCTTATATTGAAGAAACAAGGAAGCTTTATCATGAGTTTAAATCTTTGAAACTAATATCTTTGTTAGTCGTACAATCACCTGACAATCTTTGCTTAACTGTCGTGCAATACGACAATATTTTTATTTTTTGATGGTTAACTATAATATAAATTTACCGTGCATGACTCTTCTGACTCGAATCTCGCGGTCGTGCAAGACTGATTCCATTTTTTCATGATGGTTGTATAGGTTTATCTTATATGAATATATTTTGACTCGGTTCTCAGCAGTAGTTCATGTACTAGTGTGACTAATCGAACGTTTTGCTTGACAGAGTGGTTTAATTTCGTACAAAATTGTATATAACTATAACCTATGTATTTATACGGAACATAGCCCAGATACTTACCTTCTCTGTCCTCCTTACTTAGCACATATCTCCCAATAGCACCAATTTGTCCTGATTCAACAACAGCTTTTGGGGGATTTTTAATCGGATTCGAAGCCATTTCAATTACTTCCAACGCAGTTA
The DNA here is from genome assembly GCF_964204865.1 of Styela clava. Taxonomy (NCBI): domain Eukaryota; kingdom Metazoa; phylum Chordata; class Ascidiacea; order Stolidobranchia; family Styelidae; genus Styela; species Styela clava. The sequence goes on from NC_135261.1 coordinate 8,569,799, forward strand.
ATCTGCCTAGATGAACTGGGAGTTCTTCTATTTCGTTATCTGTAATTGAAATAATCCTATTCTATTAAACGATTCCATATACCAGTCCATCCACAAAGAATACTTTTATTATTAGAAGTGATATATCAGAGCGGCGGTTTAAAGTCATTATAACGTCACAGTCTTATTTTGAAATTGAATTAGTAATTTGACCAGTTTAATTTGTTGGTAGTTAAAGCGAAATATCCGATGAACTATGTGATAGATTTGCATGCAAACCGTGACTAGTGACTTACTCAGTCAAAGTTCATGTATTGGCCAATGTAAATAAGACTTATCATCAAAAACATTGTTACTATAGGTGAGCCCTTTGACGACTGAATAATAGTTTGGTTTGTCAAAATCATAATCTGCTTCAATCGTAAAATATCAAGCAGTAACTAGATTTTAAATATCAAATCAAAAAGCGACTATCATATTTGAAAAATGTGATTTATCTTTTCTCATTCAAATACCTGTGAGTTTAAGTGTTTTCAGTGCGGACAATTCACAAATGCTATCGGGTAGAGCAACTAATTTATTTGAGGATACTGACAAATGTTCCAACTTGTTACATAATCCAAAAGAGTCTGGTAGATATTCCAATGAGTTATCGTCTAATTGTAGAGTCTAAACGTAGAAAATGGTTTATGATTAATCTTAGGCAATCATCAACGTGTACGTGGATGTAAAATTCCCATGAAAAAGTGTTGTAAATAGAGTGACGTCGCTATAAGAACTCTACGATTGTTGAACTGATTGTGAGGGTTGTCATCGAATATTTGGTGACCGAACCGAAACACGCTATATCCTCACCAAGTGAACCCCATCTTTCATTGAATATTAGAGGACTCAAACCCCCTGTTACGATACTTAAATGGAAAGGCACAGTTAGGTGGGAAATACTCATTTCACCTCAAATTAGTATATATAGACGAAGTTACTGAGAAGACATTCCATATGGATATTTGACTGACCATTAGTGCAACTGAAACCCCAAACGGAGATATCCAACATATATACGTACTAATCAGCGCTTACCTATCTAGGTGTATTACTTATTATAATTCATTTATTTGTGTAGCTATTCATTTGTAAACATTCTATAATATGTAAGTATATATAAGTTTTTAAATTCGAATTGATCAATGGCGCAAAATACCACTGACGTTAGAGGCGCCATGAAACATATAACAACAACAACCTATGTAGGCCTACATATTTCCTAATAAGATTGTCAATTCTTTCAACAGTTCTAGATTTTGGATGAGAAATATTTTAGCGGTATTTGAACATTTCTATCGTACCTGGAGATTTTTGAGCTCAGTGATGTTTTCTGGGAGACTTTCTGTTTTTCTACCGTGTTTTTGAGCATAGGCAATATGTGTTAAGTTCTTCAAAAAACAAATCCGAATTGGAAATGATTCAAATGTATTGTTTGATAAATCGATGTGTCGGAGAGTATCAAGCTGTTGAAATAAAAAAAAATCAGTATAAGTATTTTCAAAATTGGCAACAGATTGTTATTCGGATAAAACAAACATTCGTTGTTTGTCATCGCAATTTAATGTCTGCGGCCATCAGGGTAAAGATTGGGATTTTAGGAATTTTGCCCTAATCTCATGAACACTCTCATATTCTAGTGTGCAATGTGTCACTGTATGAGGTTCCAACGCCAAATTTCTGTACAATTAATATATTGAGTGCAATTCAGTGGTTAATAGTTGAATAATAATACTGCAAATATTATTAAACAACATATAATCATACCAAAGGAACAAACTTACATTTTGAAATTGGTACGGTAGCTCTGAAATATGGTTATCGCTGAGCAGAAGTTTTGTTAGTGACTTCACAAAACAGATTTCAGTAGGAAAATCTTCAAAATTGTTGTCGCTCAGGTCAATTTCTCTCAATTTTAGTAAATATTTGATGTCACTTGGCAGATATTGAAGTGAATTTTCTGCGAAGTCGATTTCTTCCAACTGAAAATAAGACAGAGAAAAGTTCAAAAATAAAATATAGACAGTTTCCTGGACATCGAAATTGTTGCCAGTTGTTAAATTGATGAAATCTTTTAATCACATTAACAATATATATTCAACTTAGAATCTTTTGTAATCCATTTTAAATTGCATTCAATAAAATTTAAGATTATGACACAGAATTAGTATCTTTCTTCTGCAATATTATAGGCGCTCTAGAAGTGTGTGTACCAATATGGATGTAACTAATTATGTTCGCCTATTTTACATCAAGTTGTGTAAAGGGACTGAAACCTATGGGCAGGGGTTATATTTACTTGGCTATAAAGGACAGTCCCCGAAATCGTAATAGGAATAAAATAAGGAAAATCGGAATAAAATTATGGCCTAACCCTAACCTGGTACACATACGACGGGAGTACCATATTATATAATACTGTTGTTTCAAACAAGCAAGAAACTCTTTCTTACCTGAGCAACGTGACAGAGAGCAGTCGGAAACTCAAAAAACTTGTTTTTTCTTAACACGATTTTCTTGAGAGAAGTTAAATTTCTCAAATTCTTTGGAATTCTAGATATTTCGTTCCCGGTAAGATCAAGAACGTAAATTCCTATTAAAGAACAAGCTGTTGCAGGCAGTTTCTTTAAATGCGTGTTGGCTATATGAAGCTACAAAAAAGAATGTGAAATTGGCTTTTTAAGAATTTTCTTTAACTTAAACAGATTGTTTGGAAATATAATTAAAAACTATTGCTCGATGTTTGAACAGTAATAAACCGATATAGTTAAGTGGACTGTATGCATGATAGGGGGCGCTAGCGGGCCTTATTTCTTGCTTGTTTCTGCGTTCGCCATTCAGAGTACATGCACCTATACGTTAGCAAGTCGTTCAAATAACAAATTTTAAAGCGAATCATCGCTTTCTTAGTATAGCCCAGGTTCTGCGTTTGTTATTTATTTTTCATTCCTACAGTTCGTGCTTTTACCAATGTGTTATAATAGTTTGGTTAAGGGTGCGTTTAACGTACAATCTTAACAAGGATATACTCTCATTAGATATCAAGTAGTAACAAAATCGCAGTTAAAAATGCTACGATCTCCCACGTACCTTTGGTAGTACTACGTGATCGAATTCTTCATCGCTCATAACACAAACCTAATAGGATGTCTTGCACTTAGCTACAATGAATAATAACTATTTGAATTAATTTATATAGATGAAATAAATCTGTTACGATTATTACGTCATAAGTATGTAACAAATAGAACCTCTTCCAGTGTTGTCAATGTCTTTATTTCAACAGGGATATCGCCAAGTTTTGTATTTCCTGAGGCATGGAAGATAGTCAAATTTTTGAGTTGTGTAATTGAGTCAGGAATAGCGTCGGTCCCTTGTAGGCGATTATTGCCAATGTAGAGTTCGGATAGAGTAGCGATTAATCCTAAAATGAAAGAGAAACAATTTCACATGAAGAAACTAAAACACTTTGTGATATACTTTGTAAGTAAATAAATACCAATAATGACCTGAAAATAAATAAAATTGATAAAAAAATACATTGAATGAATATTTAGTGTTACAACTTTGGAAAAGCAGTAATCGCCAGGAAAGTAAACGCTCTAGGTCGATGTCAAGACACGTCGTTGCGTCGTGCGATCGCCCCGTGTTATCTAATTTTTTTTTTTCCCAAGCTTCGAATCAATTTTAATTGACGTTGACTCGAATCGAAATTCTGAAACTTACATTCCTACTCATGAGTTGATTATCCGGATCCAAACATGAGGTGAAGAGATAGTCACACTCAATCAAAAACTTCAAATGGATATTGTTAAGACATCATTATCAAAGCTTCTTACCGATTTCATTGTTGAGATAGGTAATAAGATTTCCTTCTAAGCCCAGAATTTCAAGTGAACGGCACAGTCCAATTTCTTGCGGTAGTTTCGAAAGTCGGTTTTGATTCAGTCCGAGCGATCTTAAATTGGTGAGCATGCATATTTCTGGATTAATCTCTTGAATTTGATTTCTGTTTGCAATAAGAGAATGAAACGTTACACATACTTTTCTATGGGCGTTCCAAACTCATAACTACATTTAGCTGTTTTCTTTTTTGGTTGTTACACGCATTATCTTTGAACAACGCTCCATACCAGCAGGTGCAGTGAATGTTTATGTAAAACTAACTTGGAGCTTTAGTAATGATTTTACCAAAAGAAATCCGGCTTATCATAAATTAATTTTTCGTCAGACGTTGTTCAAATTTTAAAGTTAGGAATCAGTACAGTCTTTTGAGAAATCCGCTAATAAAAGAGACTCCCTCATTATTACCTATGTAACTAAATAATACTGAAAACTATATATAAATATATGAACTATATAATAGAACATATTGACTTGCAACTAACGCCAAGAAATTTTGAGATTTCGAAAACAGAAACTCGCAATATCACGTTAAATGTAAATACTTCGCAAGTTACCTTCATCTGGTATGGACACTAGCAAATTTATATGCAATGTACATATATCACACAGTTTAATTAGGTTATTATAACGTTTTTGTCCTAAAACTGTTCAGATTTTACAAGTCATCATGTAAATGATTTTACCAAAAGAAATCCAGCTTATCATAAACTAATTTTTTGATATACGTATTTAATATATTCAATCAACAATGAAGCTCACCCAGATAAAGCAAGTTCTTCAAGGGATGTGACTAAAAACAAATGTGAAGGAAGGCGAGTGAGAAGATTCTCGTCTACTCGAAGCTCACGTAGTGACTGCATCTTTTCGATGTCATATGGAATGCTGAAACGGCATGGTATATATAACAAGAGGCCATGAAATGATTTCATGACGCTTATTTTATCATTAAAAGTTTATTTTTCGAAGATCGTCGTTGATGAGATAAATTGGATAACAGTAAAAGAAATAAAAGACAGATGCAACTCAACTCTGCATAAATACAGTAAAGAATCATATTACTTATTATATATTATATATCTTGATGTTTTCACGTAGTTGATTCTCTTTATTGATAAATAAAGATTTACTGTAGTATAAATGACGCGAACTGCAGAAACGTTGCGCACGAAAGGCACTGTTGTGAATCGTAGTTTAAATATACATTCGTGTCTAAACACTTCAAAACATAGAAAGTAGAAAAGAAATGAAGGATGAATAACGAGAGAAAACTATTATTCTGATACTAACACACATAAACTGACGCCTAACACCATACCTCGTGATTTTATTTCGTGACAGTCCAAGTTGAATAAGATTTTTCATTCCAATAACTGGCTTTGGAAAAGAAGATAATCGATTGTCAGACAGACCCAGTACTCTTAATGATTCCATAAACAGTGGCATATCGCCTGGTAACCTTGCGATTCTGAAAACGGTATAATCTCTGTTCACTATACTGCAATTAGACGCAAAATATTTCATCACCTGTGTTGTATCGTCTATATCAGTGCTCGTCAAGATTTAGAACTAGTACTGAAAGGCACCATCACCGAAATAGATTCAAGATCCGATATTTTGTGCAAGAATATACAAGAACCTCGGTTTCATTGAAGGTATCGTCAATTTTATTATTTGTTTTTGTTGCATTATAAAAATTTCCTTCATATTCATTTTAATTCCTAGAGGTCGTGAAACAAGTTGGCCGTATCAAAAAAGTTTGAAGAACACTGGTCTAGACTTTTCTATGAAAGCGTATGCGCGTATGTATATATATACAATTATATAAGAATCAGTGCAACGCTAATGGAGATTGCTTATCATATTGCAACTCATTCTGCTATCGAAATTAACATTATTGGATATATAACCTACTCACCTGTTCCCATTTAAGCCAAGCACCTCTAATTGCCATAGGTAACTGATCTCTTCGGGTAATTGCTCAATCACATTGTTGTTGGCAAAAAATTGTACAAGGTCTTTCAGGTTTGATATGCGATTTGAAATTTTCTGAAAATATATTAAGATAATGTTAGTTATATTGCCGTGTGCTGAAGATGTGCCGTGTGCTGTCTTTGCAAAGTGTCAAAATTACAATTGCAATAAATAATTCAGGAGGTACGGTATATTGAGCTTTTTGCGCAACGGTGGTCGCATGTTATTGTTCTATCTGTTCTTTTCCCGCATTTGGTTGAGAACTCCTGGTCTTACTCTGAACATAATTGTATTTAAAAAAATTTGATTTAACCCCCTAAATCTCGAGGAAAATGAAAATATGATTTGGCGTATTTTCACATTATTAAAAACATAGTAATATGGTGTTTGCCAATAGGTTCTGTTTGGTCCGGGATATAAATGCGTTATACAACAGAACTGGCCTCCAAAATATAGGGTGGTAATCAAGAAAGTAAATGGTGAAACAATGAGGTATAAAATGGAAATTCAGTTCAAATCAAATAGCTTACTGACCACAATTATTGGATAACCAGAATAAAACGCAAATAATGCAAACATCTGTGATTGGCGCTTACTTTAATTCTGTTGTTGCTGCACTCGACGTATTGCAGACGTGTCAGTTCACACAGATCTGCCGGTATTTCGACCAGTTTGTTTCCTTTGATTGAGATCGCTTCAAGGTTTTGTAGCTTCCTAAATTGGGATAAGCGATTACGTCAGATAACACAACCCGACGAAGTGTTCGCTAATCTAATTCAGTTCATTTTTTGCGAAGGATACATTTCGTAATATGGTTTGAGCATGTAGTTTTGGCTTGTGGAAAAAGCTTAGTACACGTACACGCAGATGCATTGATTTAAATTTAGGACAGGAGGCACATACATGCTTCTCACGTTTGCCTAATCCCAAAGCTTCACGAGGTAAAAGAAATAACAGGAAGCTCACTTGATTTCCGGTGGAATTTTTTTGATTCCATTGTTATCTACAATTATACATTGAATATCAGTCAAATCCCAGATAGCAGACGGAAATTCTTTCAAACCTTTCCCGGTTAAATTCAAAGTAAACCGTCCACCTGAACCACGAAATATTTGACTCCGAATGTCTGAAGCGGTTACCATTTCGTCAGACGCTGTACAGAGTTTGAGAGTTAAGATTCAGTATACAGTCTTTTGATAGATCCGTTAATAAAAGAGACTTTATCATTATTAAACCTATATAACTATATAATACTGAAAACTATGTATTAATATATAAACTATAATAGAACCTATTGACTTGCAACTAACGCCAAGAAATTATGAGATTTCGAAAACAGAAACTCGCAATATCACGTTAAATGTAAATACTTCGCAAGTTACCTTAATCTGGTATGGACACTAGCAAATTTATATGTAATGTAGATTTATCACACGGTTCCATTACATTTGAACCCACGTACATTTGAACCCATGACAATTGCACCTGTATGCTATTGTACCTATGGAATTTTTTTCGTTTCACGGATAGTTAAACTCATACTAACCCTAACCCATGGGTTTTAGCACCCGCATATAGATTGAACCCGTGGATATACGCATGGGTTCAAATGTACGGTCACCTTATCACACAGTTCAATTAGGTTATTATAACGTTTTTGTCCTAAAATTTTCAGGTTGTTAAAATATGCATTCTAAAATTTGCACTAAAATTGTTCATTTTTGTATTTCAACTTAAAATGAATCCTTTCGCACATAGGAAAGACTTATTATACAAAAATTGGGTGACTGCTTGTCTTTGGCCTGGTTTATATTCAATTTTCATAAAAACCGTCTTTCATTCTCATTCAAATAACACTTCAAAGGGCTACATTCTTGCATTCTAATTTGATATTATATTCACGTTTTGAAATCTGACAATCTCTCTATATTTAACACACGTACACACTTTACTATTATATTTTCAAAACTACATTTGTATCTCACCAACTAAATCAACGCTTACCTGATTAATTCTAACATGTCACGAGATGTCCTGTAGACAGCATAAAATGGTTTTTAAACACCCTGCCTTTAAATAACAATATAGAACCAATACATCATTTTACCTGCGAATACCAAAACATAGTACTTAAAGAAACTTCATTTAAGTCTTTTAAGTCGGATAATGTGGCGAACTATTGTATCCTTTGAAAGGTAACCTATCCTATTGTTCACCTCATTCATCCCCATTGACATAGAATCATATTCGAGTGTCGGTAAACAAGGCGGCACGTTAGGCTATTATTGAAACTAACGGGCTTTCTGATAATCTTTCCAAATGTATCGTACGTAAAACTTGAGGTCAGAAAATAGCAAATAGTTACGCCGTTGACATAACCAAACAAAGCCTTCATCCGTGATGCTACTAGTTTCATCCGTTTCATCATGAACAGCTCGTTAATCTCATTCTTATGAAAGTAATTTATACTACACAGGCAAGTTTGTACAAAAAAGTGCTATCTCTAGGTCCGACGGGGAAATATACTCACATCATATCATAAAAAATAGCACATACTGGCAGCATAGAATAACGTTGTTAAATTGAAAATTGTAGTCCTTATGCATAATAGTGCCATTCCAAGATTATTTCCATACACTATTAAGGTGGCGAAATGTGAGACCCATAGCTCTTCAATCTTGGCTAACGCGATAGTCGAAGTTTATGCTTGTTTGTGAGTCGCAGTCAGTTTCGTACCGGGGTAATATATCTTAACACTAACTTATCACCGACGTCTGTACTATACCTCTTTAACCAAGGAAACTGTTTGTATATGCATATATATGGCAGATATATTCATTATATAGCTTCACACAATTGCAAAAAATTACATTTCCACGGATTAGTCACACTCCTTAAATTACTAGATTTGAAATATTCATGACCTCCGTGTTGACTTAGTCTGAAAGAACTTTGTCATCAAGTCCAAATTATGAGAAAGAGTGAATTTATAGTACACAATTTTTTTTACATAAAATCCTCATTACGAAACAAAGTCCGGAAATAGGAATATTATTGATTTGGAACTGTACTGCACACATTTGCAAAGCCCATTTTATTCTTTTCGTCGGGTGCCAAACAAGACTTCATCAAAAAAGTCATTTAAAACAGTGCCGTAAAGATATTTGTTAGTTGATATTCACAAACCAAAAAAATTGGGAATAAAATTAGCATAATTATTTTTGCTACGATGATAATGAAAGTGCATATAATAGTGTATGTGTTGCGATATTGTACCATATCCCGCCTTTACTCATTTTGCTTAAATGGTTTCGAACTTTGTACAAGAACTACAAGTTATGGTTAATGGTATGAAAAATTGTTATTAATTTCTTTTTGTTAAAATATCACTTTTCGTTTATATCGAATTTGTTCTGAAAACTACTTTAACGTTACGATAGTATCATTGGAAGCGGTAAGATTAACTTGATTGCTTATGTCTCGAAAACGCGGTACAGATAGTAAACAAGCTAGGTAAGTCTTTGAAAATTGAACACTTCAATGTGAATATGGTAAGATATGGCACATGTTGTACAAATGGGGATTTATTGAAGTTTAAACAGTAACATAAATTAACAGTTAAACACACTGTTTCCGATTACATTTTATCAAAAAGGCAGCATAGCAAGTAAACTTCTGTTAGTGAGTTCGTGTAGTTGGAATATTATAGGTTATGAAAGTATATAAAGTATATATGTTTATATTTCAAGTTATATTATTGTAACGAGCAGAACGTATTTTACAAAAGCACTAAGCTACAGCACCAATTATAAGAAACCAATATATGGCTTGTCATTCCAGAAAGTATCTTCAAATCTAATCATCTTCATCAATAAGCTTCAGCAACATCTTTCTGTAATCTCCCTTGGTCTCGCTCTGAATATGAAGGAAAAACGTATAACAAATCAAACCTTTCTTATAACTAATTTATAATACTTGCATTTGTTGTAGTTTACGATTTCATTGAAACAATATTTATATATTTTGCGCGCTCTTATATTTGTATAATAAAATTTAGGAGATATACTAAAGGAATACTTTTCATTACATTATAAATTAGATATACAAGATGTTTCAATCAAACGTAGTAAAATACTACTAGAATAAATTTTCTGAGTATCCGCTCAGACATGGTCACTCGGCAGACCAAACTTGACACCTTTTTAAGAGATTCAAATGGCACTGAAGTCTTCCCTTCGGGGAATTTTTAAATATATCTTTAAACAACATGTTTGTTATATACCTTGATCTTCTTAGCCAGCGGTTCACCATATTTATTCCCAAATTCTTCTTTGATGTCTATCATGTCAATTTCACTTCTGGTGGTGACGATGTAAATCAGCTGTTCATCTTCGGTTCCAAAGCCCTGTAATATGATTTGGTTTATGAAAAATAAGTCCAGAGACTTGTGTCCTGGAATAATCCTAGTGTCGAATAGCTTTCTTAAACGTTTCAATAAAGTATAATAAAATACAGACAGTTATGTGCGTAGCAAGAAACACAAATGAAGCTTACCTTCATTGCTTCGTGAAGCTGAGTCGCGTAATACAGGGGTGGAATGAACACAGAGAAGCGGACTGTAATATAAAATGAAATATTAAAATTGCATATTATTCTATAATTCCACTTAATTCTTACTTTCGTCAGTTCAAAATTCTAAACGGGCCACTGTATAAAGCCAAAACAATCCAGTAAAAACAAAGAAGGCACTGGTCCAGCAGAAACATTTTTCGAATCCGAATGATGCAATAACACGATCAAGTTGATAACGTTCGCCATTCTTGACAGCATAGTGATCCGTTCTATACGATCGATTTCTTAGCCTTATATTGATGTTTGATACAAAATGTGCAATTCATGTTACGGATTGATTCATTGAGGTTTAAATTATGGCCCACGCTTATTTTTCAAATAGTACGCAAAGTCTCTAAGAAGACAAACAACTCACTCAAAGCTTTCAATCCTTTTTTCAAATCACCCTTGCATTCTTTGTCGATGGTTTCAAGGAGGTTGTCCTCTGAAAGTTTAGGCCAACTTTGATTGAACAAAAACCAGAGATGTTCAAAGCTTCGTTGAGTGAAGATCTCCAAAAATTTGGGATGAGCTGGAGTCCAGTCTTTGACTGCCATCTTGTGCAACTCCTATTAAACAAAAGAAGAGTCAATTAAGGTGCTTTAAAGAAATAGATTTCAACGAATTAAGTAAAGTTTATACCTGGGCATCTTCGTCAGCTTGATTAGCTAGAACTGTTCCACTGTCGACTGGTCTGTTTGCTTTTAAAACAGCAAGCAAAAATTGCTTGAACGATCCAGATGTTTCTTTTTCAATGTCCTCTTCCAGTGATCTATCAGGAAATTCTGTAAAAAATCAGAATATGAAAAAGAGTTCACTCATGAAGAAACTGAGAAAGTTAAATGTGTGTGCACAAATGTATGTGTTTGATTTCCACCACAAAGAAACTTTCCAAGATATCTTCTATTTTTTTTGGACTAAATACCAATCCTGTTAAAATCTGTTAATCACAGAACCACATTATTGAAAAATATCGGTTGTTGAAATACAAATAAATTGGCAACATTCCTACAAAAAGTCGCATTTAGCTATTGATGCTATTATGCTATTGGAAACATACCTGATGCGTAAGACGCCTTGATTTCTTGTATTTCGCGGCTGGTTTGAGTGCAAAGTATTTCGATTAGGACAGCTTCATCTGTGCCAAATCCTTTCACAGCCTTGCGCAATGCATTTGCATCCATTACACTGCGACTCCACATCAAATGCAACGTTACAGTCTTCAAATCACCGCTCAGATCCTGCTTCAGATCCTCGATCAGTTCCTGCGTAATATACGTTGCTCTTAGTTACTTTATGAATCGTTGTATATTTGGCAGTTTTGTGTATGATTGTTCAGACAAGATCGAAAATCATTACTGTTACGAGAGTTGCAATGAATAATTTTATTTTGTAAAAATACTTTACTGTGAACGATTAACAAAATTTCCGTGAAGAATCGAAATGACTTTTTGATGCTTCAAAACCTGTTTCATATATAATGTCTTACAGTGTCATATTTGTCCTCATACACATTCGCGATTGCCAATCGTTGAGCTTTGTTGCGACCCGCGAGGATATTGATGATCGTGTCTTCATCAGTTCCTAACGAAAGGTAAATGTTAGCTTGAAAAATGTAATTTGTATATTCTTGTATATATATATACAAAGGTAAACAAACTACCACTGCCTCTAAAGTGCGCTTTCTGCTGGAAAGTCGAGATAAAAAGAACGATTGGTTGTCTCATATTATATGTATGTGTTATAAAGGTATTGCAGTATAGTTGCATAATTCTGAAATTCATTTCAAGACTGGCTTAGGTCTGTATCAATAGTTTGAGTTAATTGATTGCACTTTCTGCAAAATCAAGATGGAGTTTCATGTGTTGAAGTGTCTTACAAGCATGGAACAAATTCCTCGTTGAGGAGTCTTCATGATTTATAAGAGGGCCGTGGAATGATTAAAGTACACAATGGGCAAATGGTGGGATGTATCAAAATAAATAGGAAGGACTGGTTTTTGAGAATATTCTACTAACCTCTCCCTTTTATGGCTTCGTGTAGCTTCTCGGCGTCATCTGCTGGGTTGAACGGTTCAGAGGGTCGGACAGTTCCACCTTTCACTTTCCATGTTACAGACACGACTCCCTGAAATTCATAGTTTCACTACAATTTGCAAGTACAAGGTTCATCCTAGCAATTATGTTAGTACACAATAATTGCACTCTTTTGTGAGAAACTGACGTCTATACACATAATGAAAAGTCGTTACGATCAGTATCAATTTCCAGCCAATTGGCATTGTACTCTTACTATTCATCAACTGATTGGATATTTTAAAGTCGTGGTTATGGCTCATGGTTCAGTAACAAGCATGCCTTCATATCAGAGTGTGTTTGTGCAAAAAATGAATTGTCATAATTTCTAATTGATGTGAAAAGTAGTATGTATGAATGTGGACAATGGTATCAATGTGATGAAATTTCAATCCCAACCTAAGCTCCGGAAAATATATATCATTTGAGTTTATTTTATTCAAACACGATTGATTCTAAAATCATTTTAACAACAATCACATGGGTGTGTTAAAATCTGACAGGTAAAAGATATGCGCACTTGTATAATAGCTATAGCTATTTAGCTATTATAGGTAACTATATAAATGTGTGGAAAATACAGTAAAGAATTCATAGTCTTACAAAAATCTATAGAATCAAGAACAGAATGATTAAAAGGTTGAATGATTAAAACCACAATCTACATGTCACAAATCAGTGACGGATTGGATGACTGTTACGTTATTCAAGTGAAAAATTACGCAGTCAAGCCAAATGTGTGATTTGTCACGCTGTAAACCTGCTTTGTGACGTAGATATATTCGTTTCCAACAGGAGAAAGCATTTGCCACTTCAATTTCGATTTTGAAGACTTTTGTTTCTTTTTACGCCTGGGCGTTTTGGATGGGGTTGAAGTCAAGGGTATAGGATTAGGTGAATGTTGAGAGGTAGAAACGGAAGGGGAAATTGTGTCTTCGGACACGAGGGATTTAGTGTCTTCGTTAGAAAAAATTTGGTCAGCTTGTACACCTCTTTCTTGAGGGGTATAAGGTTTATCGTTGACTGGCCTTCTTTTCCGCTTTTGAACTAAGTCTCCTTCTACACTAACGTCTGACATAAAACATGCTTCTATTTCATCAGAGGATAACGAGCGGTTATGTAATGAGACATTATCTGGGGTTTGTGTTCCAGTATGGCTTCTTTTTGGTCGGCGTTTCTTCAGTAGTTTCAAACATTTATCGTCACATTTCAATTCCGCATCTAATCGGGCAATTAAGGCGTCTTTAAAAGTAACTTCACCACTATCATTTGATTTGTCCACCTCACCACATGAACAACTTTTAGACTCTCTTGCGCCGCTTTTCCCATCGTGTGCAGTAGATAAACTACTGTCTGACGTGCTACTTTCTGAATCACTGTCTTGCCTGATTATTTTTGCAGGTGGATCAAAGCTAATTGGGACTTGAGCTGGTTCGATGGGAAAATCTTCTTGCAACTTGGATTTGGGTTCGCTATTTTGTGGGGAAAACGTACCGCCAGGGTCTTCTAACTCACTGGAGTTGCCTGTGGAATTAAGCGATTTCGGTATTACGATTTCACATTCTCCAATACTATATCCATTTTTCTTTTCTAATTTGGAGGGAATGGGTAATGTTTCGGAATATGGTGGTTTTGGAAGTTGAAGTAGGTTGGCAGAATGGTTATCGGGATAGCAGGCTGGATGGGAAATGGAATTTTCTTTTTCATCGCTGACAGTTCTCCTCTCGGCGACCTTACATAAATTTTTCGCCATTAAAATTCTGCCTATTTTTAAGACCTCCGCTTTTCTTTTACAACATCTTGTTGAGTTTATAATCGAACAAAATCTACTGAAAGATTTATTAGTGCAACAAAACTCTAGGTTAATATACAGACGATGAATTTGTGGCGTTAATTGCATTCTTTGGTTATGTACACGTGTAATAAACAACAACATCGGTGCATAAATCTAGTGATTGTGAGCAGAATATAACAACGGCACAACAAAAAATTTTGACTGATTTTGCACAGTCTTTCAACAAGGGGGCTTTTTGAGCTATATACATAATTTTGAATAAGTGTTCGTCATAAATTTGTTTCTATAATGTTTGCAATTGCATGCACAAAAACTCTATAGCAAGAATTTATAATAATTAGATAGCATTTTTATAATTGTATAATAGCGAAATTTAGCGGTTTCGAAATTGTCTTTCTATGGAATATTTATAAAATTTTGCTCCTCTTCTTCCCAATTTCTTTGTGGCGATGTTCTGGACGTTTTTGCGTTCTCACTGCCAAAAATAAATAAAAAAGAGAATAAAGGAGCGCTCATTAGTGACAAAACGAAGAAAGGAAGAAAAAGAAACAAACTATTGAGAAGAAGAGGATCGCCATTCGTAAATTTAGCAGCGGGATTGTTTTTAACGCGTTGCAATTTAGAACATGTTATATTTTATAGTTATATTCCTTATTTTATCAGGTGGGTTTCTTAACAACCTATTAATTCAGCTTATTTAGTAATGCTTGCTATTTGATCAATGAGCTTGCGGTTTTAGTTAAGCAATGATCTGTCGTGCAATAAAGTCAGACGTTTGTTGACGAACGATACCGAGCCTAGATTTTTCACGCATGAATACACTTTGGCGAGCACGAGTAAAACAATGCTATTTTTAAGCTATTATGCTATTTTCAATTCTCTTTGTTTTAATAATTCGCGTCTCATGCACGGTGTTTGCGAGAAATCGCTTTTCCAATGACACGTTGGTATTCATGCTTTTTATTTGTGCGTGCATTTGGTGTTGCATTCAATGTGTATTTGTTGCGGATTAAATCAGTGACTTGGTATCGTCCAGCAAAACGTTCTGCTGGTAATGAATGTTAGAGTGTTAGGTGACAAGAACAAATTAAATTCACCTTCTCCTCCTTGGGTGCTTTTTCTTCCAGCATCTCTCCAACTACGTCGCTCGTGGTTCTTGTTGGTGAACCTTCAGATGACTTACTCGAAGCGGAACTGCAAAATTACAAAATGCATGATTTTTGTGGTGGAGTTGAGGTAAGTAGTCTTTTTTTTATATATTCAATTTCAGTTTAATCAAACGTTACCATTTTATCAAGATAGTACATGAACTTGCAATATGAAGCAATATACCTTTGTTAGATCGCTGCTCCGAACCTACACTATTAATATTCTGGCGGCAAAGAGATAAGTTTGCTTTCATAATCTGGTATTATACATATTTTTCAAACTGCTGCATTGCATTGCTTCTATTTATAAATGACAAAAAAATTTACCTGGATCGTGAACTAGCGCTGGACCTAGAGTGAGATCGTGATTTTCTTGCTGCAGGAGATGCAGATCTGGCTCGAACCGGTTTTCCTTCAGCAACTTCTACGTCAATGTTCCTGTAAAATTATATGAATTATTTGAACCTGCTGCGCAAGAGTAATCTTTGTCTATTTTTTGCAGCGGGCATTATTCCAATGTCCCGATTAGATTACGGGCTAATTTCACCTATTTCCAATGCCCGGATGCGCCGCCAATATTACACTAAACACATAACTGTTATTTAATGGGGAAAAGTCTATACCGATTAAATAACAAAATCTTACTTAGATTCCTCTCCTTGCAGAAGTTTGTGATAGATGGCAATTTCTTGATCCAAGCTTAATTTCAAATTGTTCAAATCTTGGTATTCCTTCAAATACTTGCCCAAATCCTGAAAAATTAAAGTATCTCGAATATAAGAAGCAATTAGGTTAGACGTATCAAAATATAACTTAATTTCCACGAAGCCGTTTGCTTTAGGGTAAATTACAAATGTACAAGAATGTACCTGCTTAGCGTCATCAAGTTCTTTGCCAAGTGCGTGTATTTTCTCTTGTGAAGTGTTGTTTTGCTTAGCAAGTCTGTCTTCCAAATCATCTATTTGCCTTTCCAAGTTGTCGGTCTGATAACAAAAGAGAGTAAAATGAGATGTATATGTGTGAATACCAATGACAAGTTTTATGCGTAAGTTCCGAAAAGTGAGTGTAATATGTATAATATGACTGTCGAGCATATCTATTATCGTGCTATTGTATTTGCAATATAATTTGACCACCCCATGTATTTGTGGGCGTGCGTTATGCCTACCATGCTATATTATTCAAGCATGCTTGAATTTAATTACCAATCTAAAAGGAAGATCTATCATGCCCAAAACATTTTTGTAAAGTTTACAAAAATGTTTGGAAATCATGCGAATGAGTCATAGATGTTTCATTTCACCATCACTTTATCTTCCAGGAATCATGACCAAATACCAATTCGTCCGATCTGGAATTTGTTCTTGCTCATTACCTTACTACGGAGGCTTTCAAGCTCTAATTCCAGTTGGTGAATTTGCTTCCGTTGATCATTATTCTCGATACGAAGTATGTTATTGTCTTCTTGCAATGATTTGTTTTGTTTGTGGAGACCTTCAACCTTGATGGTGTAAAATTGTTGATTAGGTTTACACTAATTCAAATTAAGCCTAATCAGCTTCTAGACCTAGTAGAATTTAGTGCACGCTGGACCAGATGTAGTTCAAAAATTTGATGAACGAAAATCACTGAGGTAATTACTAGGATTTGTATATTGAACTGTGGGTCCTGCCTCTTTGGCTACTCCTACATCGATTCGCATGCCGTTGCCACGCAAGGATACTTAGACGAGATAGTATTGAAGTGATAATAAAATAATATTTTTTCCACGAAATAGCAAGTATATTTGTAAGCTGTTTTGTTGAATGTTTACGTCAAAAAACAAGTTGTGGGGTAATGTATTTATAAATTATGAATACTGTTAGATACATTGGCACAGGTGTCAGTTATCCATATATTTATGGATATTTCATCTCAGGTATTTTCTGGAAAGAATGCGTAAGATATACCCCAACATTATGAAGCAATGTACAAATAAAGGTGCGGTCACTATGCGAGCTAATACTACGCGATATACGAGCGACATTTTTGTTTGTTCTGAGGGTGGTGAACCAAAACGTGTATTTTTATATGTAATGAGTGGTTTGAGCCGGTTCAAACCTGATTTCCCTTAGGTAGTCATCGAAATTTTGCTCTATACGGATATGGCGCTGTTACTTCTTGTGTGTACAAATGAGATGATTTAATCGGGTCACCGAAATAACAGAATAGACTAATAAGTATGAAATTCCTACAGTTGTTTGGTCAGTTTGCTGGATTTATAATGATCACCTTTGCCAGAACATGCTTATAGTCACGTCTTCGGATTCTATTCGACAAAATAAAAGTACCTTTTCTTTGTAGTAGCTGTCAAGTGACTCCATGTTTTTGGTGTTGAAGGCTTCGTATTGCTGTCTCACTTGTTGGATGGCATCAGTCAAATCGGGAGTAAGACTCGATGGTTCGTTCTCCACAACAACTGCATGCACAGGTTGAATTTGACTACGAAGATTGTCCAATTCCTTCAAAATATCAACAATTCAGTATACAAAAAATATATATTTTTGGTGTTCAACTTTAGCAAATATCAAACCGAAAAACTCGAACTCCGTAGCCTCCAACTGCAGTGAATAACAAGTGGGATCTTTAATGATGAACCAATGGCCTTGTTGAATGAGGAATCATTGTGAACTAAAATTTTGTGTATATCACTCCACGCCACTCCCTAATTTTACTTTTAAATGTTTTATCAACCATTAATATAATACGTCGAGTGTGAACATATGAGGGTACCTTAGTACCGAGTAATACTTAAACAATGGAATTGAATTCCGCTTACCACTGCATGAGCTTGGCGCTCAAGTTGAAGAGTTTCTTGAAGATTCTCTAACTTGCTTTCCATGCTGACCCTCTCGATTGTTGCATCATCAACATCCTACAATATTGAATATTGGGTTATCAGAGTACTTGTACTAAAAATGTCTGCAGGTAATTTATTAATTAATTTCTACTGATGTATATGACACATATTGAGATGAAAATCAGCATAACTTTTCGATATTCAACGCCAGATAGCAAAAATGGTCATATGATCCTGGGATCACGCCATCTGCAATCTGTAAGGACTGGTCGAAGCAAGACCTTTGTATCATCTAGTAACGGGATGTGCCATATTACTGTTATATATTAGTCACCTTTCTCAGATTTTTAACTTCTTTTTCAATGTCTTCCTTCTCTTTTGAAACCTCGTCATACCTGTTGATATATTACATAAACAGAGTTACTTAGTGATCTAAATTATATATATATTGAATATTATTATCTTTATAGC
The DNA here is from genome assembly GCF_964204865.1 of Styela clava. NCBI lineage: Eukaryota > Metazoa > Chordata > Ascidiacea > Stolidobranchia > Styelidae > Styela > Styela clava. The sequence continues at coordinate 8,588,636 of NC_135261.1, forward strand.
ACTCAACGCTTCGATATATGGTTATTGTGTGTATTATAGTGTAAAGGTTCAAAGGCCAATTCAGCATAATACAATAGAGGCGGTCGAAATAAAATTTCTCCTTTGAATACCTATAGCCAGGCATATAAACCAGACGTTGTAACGCTAATATAAATAGCGACAAAGAATGGCGACGCCCTTAGTACACACACTAGAATTCTCCGGCGTTTTTCCACGAATCCGTTCTGCGCATGTGCATGAGAATAGGGCGACCTCAATTTTGTGCCGGCAAGTATTATTAAAATCAATAGAGCATGTCGCTGCCTTTGAAATATTCCAATTTGGGCTATATTCAATTTTGTGGCTTTTAAATGAGTCGTTGTATGGATTTAAAGAGACAATTCATACCTTACCAACAAGGTAACATTTATTGGATATATGTTTTTAAACTAGATCAGACAATTTGACATTCCACAAAATATTTTAGATTTTATTTGCGTTTGAACTCTATGTAAACTATAAAGCTCGAATTGGTGTTTTTGCCGACACATTTCCGCAAATATGTGAGCATGCATCAATGGTCATGAACGTATTGGTCCTAACTCCTAAACAAAATCGCTAGGTATTGATATTAAAGGACCTGGTGTGTCTTAATGTAAAAGATGATAATAACATCGCCGTTACCAGACGAAAATAAAATATAGCCCCCGTAGAAAAACATTTAGCACAATTTGAAACTTGTCGACATAATTTATCATACTTCTCCTCCAATTCATCCAGGTCATATTTCAAGTTTTCCTTCTCGATCTCCAGCTTTTGATTTTCGACGGACAATTCTTCAACTTTGCTGCGCAATCTCTGAAAACATAGATAACAAGAACAATTTAGTATATATAATCATATCCACAATGTAGTTTCTTGTTTGCAGTCAGAAATTGTAAGACAAAGGACATCCGGTGAAGAGATTTATCATTCAAACCGTCATAATAGGGAGGCTTTGGTAACGAGGTCGAATAAGCCATGGCCTTCTTCGCTGGCCTGTTGCCCAACAAGTCCACCGCACTTTAGTGACTGGTGCTAGCTACAGTACCAAACATCCAATGCATGCATAATGGTGAAAAAATAGATTTTGTACTTACAGACAATTCATCTTCGTACAACCCAGCAACATCTTTTTGCTGGTCATGTCCAGCTGCCTTTCGCAGTAAAGCGTTCTCAGTTTTTAGCGCTTTGTTAGCTTCGACCAAATCGTGAACTTTGTCAATGTAGTTTACCAATCTGTTGTTGCACTTCTTCAATTTTTCTTTTTCAGCTTCCTTGGTCTTTCGCATCTCTCTAAAATGTCAATTACCTTACATTATATGCTTTGTACTTCGTATGGTTTATACTAGTATATGTGACTTTTATTATCATCTTGTAAAAAAGAGATCTCTAACATGCAGTTCTTCCGATGTACTAAGTAATCTAATGAGTTATTATTAACTTCTAGGTGTTATTTTTCTTGCAATAAATAACATTGGAGAATCTTCACTGCCTCATCATACATTTAAATAAAGAAACTACTCGTGAAAATTTTACCGCAGTGTGCGTTTGTACTTACGGAGTCAAAGCGACTGAAGTTGTTTTCCTCTCTGCTCCATAGCTACGTCTGTATGCTGATGTTCTTGTATGGCTGGGCATGTTGTGTCTAAAATGAATGACCAAGTTTTACACCGTCACCCTGGACCACCTGAACTATTATATTTGTGTATAAGCCATCAAGCATATGTTACTTCTAAACCGCATTGGGATATTACAATTTTTGGCGAAGAAAATATTTGATATTTACCCATTTTATCCGAATGCATATTTAATGCGCGCTATGTTGAACATAAATGGTTGTAGTACCAGTTTAAGCCGGTTTAATTCTGTTTCTGTAGACAGACAATACGTGAAAGAATGAAAGTATACGGTTGGATACACATTTCAATGATCCCAACAAATGGGTAAGCATGACGATGCCAAACCCTCTAAAATCTTGATCTGATGAAGCACAATGTACTTTAACAGGATGTCTATATCAAACAGTTTCAAAATTTTCATTTTTGCGCGCGTGAGTATAGAATTTCCCGAAGTTTTCTACAATAACTTTGCGCGATTCAAAATGAAAAGGATTTAGAAATCGCGCGAATAACACCCGTGTGATAAAACTTGAGGAGTTACCACCAACAAGTTCAATTGAAACTTAAACTATAACTAATATTATTGGTTGTATTCTCTTAGAACTGTTTTTGTCCTGTGAAGATTATATCGAATTGAGACTTACTTCAGCACTAAAATGACTACACCCACGCAAATAGTATTGGAATCTACATGGATCAATGCATTTTCTGAATAGTAGGCCAGTCGTCAAGAAATTGTAAAAACGGCCACACCCAACACTGAAATGTAGACGAATTGTCAAACCCAAGGAAAATTAGTATATAAGATAAATTGTGGGTTACTTTTAAAACGTATCGATCATTTCATTTAATTTCACTCACTTGGAGCGCAGTCAGAGCGCGTACATCAAAAGCATGACAAATAGTCAGTCATAACACTACTCACAATCCCTGTTTCTAATCATTTATCCATCCTAAAATTAATTAGTATTTAAATAGTATTGTTGTTATTTTTTTTTTGCCGTGGATTCAATTGAACAACTTTGGGCTTTACAAATTTCCATAGCAACGACGATTTCAATTATTTGAATTCTATAAAATAAAGTGTCCCAAGTATCGAAAATTTATATTTCAGTATTCCAAATAATTGTACAATTTACAGCTGCAGCACGTTCGGAATGTCCGGGAGTCAACTTGAACTTGTGCTGGATATAAATAGCAGTTTGTTGTTGTCTATATGTGAAAAATAGATGATGCTAAACCGTATATTTGGGATCACTTTGGCCTTTGTCATCGACCACCTACCTATATAATTTTATACTTCGCGACAAAAAAAAACGCTCGGTTTACAATTTTAGCAAATTCCGATTACTGCCGTCGTCCCACCCACGGATAATATTGACAGACAATAAAACGGCTTTCAGAATGTGCTCGCTGTTGTTTGAGACAAGACGGAAAATATTTGATTTGGGAGAAATATTTCCTATTAGTTGTCTCTAAGATGGAGACGTAAAGTAATTTGCTTTTCCGTAAACTACAAATCTTGTTCGATTGAAAAATTGGTATTGATCCGAATTTTTCTCGAAATAAAAGGAACGTCTCACGCGCTTTGGGAAAAAATATTCCGATTTTTCAGAGAAGGATTCAAGGTAAAATACCAGTATTTGGTACACTTTTTCTAACAGCATATAATGGTGTTTGCCTAAGCCTAGTTATTATTTGGTCGTTCCTCGATGTTGCTTATATTAAAGATGCCTTTCTCGTTTATCGCTGAAACATCGTGCAAATAACATTGCGCTGATGAGGCTTTGTCAACAAACATATATATTTGGAAATATTTATTTTCTTTTGCAAATTCCAACATTAAAGCTCGCGTCAATAACGCAAATAATTTAGAATATGCACAGCCTACGCCCACCCTTACGTCACTGGAATATTTCTATTAAGTTTCACGACTTCGGCTAAGTATAAAGAGGATAATATGTCACCAAAAAAACCATGGCCAACCCATATATACCGGGACCAATATTTAAATTATATTATTTCATCACCAAATATCAACAGTGTGATTTCTTACAAATTTTTATGTGCACGGGTTTGTGTATTTCATCGATTTTTATTCGTTTCGTCCGATATATATATTAGATATTGGAACCTGGTTCACAAATTGGAGGTTTGGTATATTCCGCGACACTGTAAATATCACTCAATGCGATTAATTCTGCGCGCAAAACGTTTTTTATCCACATCATTGGAAAATAGTCTCCTTTGTATCTTCTGATCTTTTCATGAAAAAAACTATTTACTCCGCAATAATTTGATCGATCGTATAAATCGAATCAGGATATTTGTTTTTGCTCTATGACTGCACAGTGTCATACGACATAGAAATGAGTGAATGCGGCTTCACAATTCATAAACTATTGATTAGCCTGAGAAGTTTGTGTAGTTAAGTATTGGTTCCTAAACTGATTCAAGAAAAACAACATCTCCTTTTATGGTTGCGGCAAAATGTTATTTGCGTTCGGCAAACATCGCACCAGCAAATTACTGCGTTTTGTAAAGCTCCTCCGTCGACTGGGTAAACGCGCCGTTGATTTCACAAATTGCCCCATTTAACCTACGTAGGTGAATAAAATAGCTTTTTATCCCTCACGAAAGATGGAATGGTTTTGTGTTGACGAATTCGAGCGGAAATTTAGTATATTCATGATATTATGGCGTTCGTTCGTGCGTGGTTTTCGTCTCATTCTTAGCAGGCCACGATGATTCGAACGACAGTAAACACGGCATCCAAGGAATGCTCACGTCACGCAAGGGCGTGGTTCAGAAATATGAGTCGTCCGTTTCCTACCAGCGTAGGTTTACGCTAGATTTGAGTTCCAAAAGCAAAAACAGACATTTGAACCCCTTTTCCGTATTTGCGCACGTGAAAATTGGTCGTAAAAAAACAAAAATTGTAATGATAGCGAATACGTAACCCCAAAATAATATCTATATCTTCAGCATTTTTTTCTTGCGTTTGAATCGAAAACAATTTGACATTTAAAAAACTATGTTGAAAAATTTGTCTCAACCGGTCTGATACCCATAGCGGTACATGACTCATATATTGAGGTAGCTTTATTTTTGCACACCCAGCTACTAAAAGGTCACGCAAGTTTGAAGCGCAAAGGGTTGAAATAGGTTCAGCAGAGACTCCGGCGAAATTTACAATCGATGAGGGATAAAAAAAAAAGTGCGCGTACAAATTCTCACCAAATTGTTTCTGGTAGACAAAATTTGTGATAAATGATTCCTGTGGCAAATAAGCAAAAATGTATTGAAATGTCCAATGTAACTTCCCGGTTTAGGCTGCACCTCTTGTAAATGCTCGGCTACGTTAGAGCCGCGAGTCTTTGGGCTGTAGCCCACAAGTCCTCAAGTTTTGATCGAGTAGGAAATACGTTTTTGGATATATTAAAAGTCTTTTAATTGATTAGATTGTTCTACCTGTTGGATGTACTCCGAAACTTGGAAGTCACAAAATTTAATAATAAAACAGATCACAAACCGTTTTATGGTACACATTTTAAACTGTCTGCATGAGAAAAGCGTCATAACAACTCAGCACTTCCATTATACAGAGAATACAATGCTCAGGTTTACTATTTCGGTCTTCGTCACGCTTTCATGGAATGACAGTAAGTGACAGTCGTTACATGTTTGCATCCGGTTTATTTGCTTTCGGCGTAATATATATGCAGTATCAGCATTGCAATGTTTACGAAAATGCCTTAATTTGAAATGACAAGACTTTGATAAATGGGCATCGTATACACCGCAAAGCAAATCATACAATCTTTTGTACAAGATTCCGCGGTACGAAATTTCTGTTCAATACGAGTACGGAGTACCGGCAGAAAATTTAGCCATACAATGTGCAACTCGTATTATGCATGACGTAAAATCTCAAACGTGATTATATATCTTGTATAGGCTTAGGATGTACAGTAATTACGACAAATTTGGCATTCGTCGTTTTGGACAGTTATAATATAATATTTCTGTGCCTCTACCGAAAAAAATGTGCATTGGCTCTTCAATGTATAAAATTGTCGGATTGTATATTTTGCACGTAACGATTCACACCAATGTGTCGTCAATGAAAATACTAAATTCTCTATTACGATCAGTAATAAATCAGTATAAATTGCATTAAAGTTTTTAACTGGTTCCCTCCCGCCGTACTGCCCCACATTTTTTTTTTATATCTGCCACATATCTTCAATTGAAGGTTATAATAATTGAATGTACACATTGCATGGATGGTGGATTTGGTGGATAGAAATTTTTATTGAGATTGTTTTCGACTTCTGATTTAAGCACAAGAGTAAAAGTAATCGACAAAGAAAATATGAACGAACCTTTTGCTCTTCGTTTCTCGAAATGTCGAATCCGATCACCCGTACTTGCTCCGTCGAAATCTTGCTCGAAGATGGTGACGGTGACGTCGCGAGGTACAATTTATTCAATACCGGCAACCGGGCTAAGCTCAAAGAGAGAGTAGCTCGCAACTGTCGACTAATAAAGAAACAAGGTTCAGTCGAGCAGTGAGACCATTCACGTTAAATCAAATATGACTTAGTGTGTAGGGAGCGTTAAACGAATTCAAAATATTGCGGTCTAGCTCAAATACCGGCCTTGCGTATAGGACTCACGTTCGCATATTCAGTGGGCGTGCTAGTCTGGATACCGGTGGGTGAGAAAATCCACTTGACATTGATAAATGACTTCATTGGTATTTCTAGGCGAAGAAGGAAATATGCACTAAGTTATTTCGTGACACTGAATTCAAAAATCATCTGTTACTGAGCGGAAGTCGCATTTCAACTAAAATCGATGAACAACAAGAAAATAAATATGAACACAAAATTAAATTAATTTTAGGCATGATACTTCTCAAACCGCCAGGTCCAGTCTGTGATACATCTTTTGTGAATTTCTACGAAAACTTGACATTCATGATAATTTTATTGAAAAAGGGGGATTTTAAGAACCCGCATTTATCCATATTTGAGGTACTAAGCAGAAAATTAATTGTGTTGAAATACTAAATACCCTATGCGTAATATGATCAATATGTCTACCCGATTGGTAACTGAATCTATTGTAGTAAACCAATGAGACGAACATGTTAGGACTAGTTTACCCAAACGTATATTAATTTTTATCACTATTTGTTGATATTAAATTTACTCTCCTTAGTGGAATTTCATAAGAAATGTTACAATTGCTAAATTGTATCCAACTTAATTAGCTCAAATATCCAATAGTATTTGACGTTAATGACGAATAGTTTTTTCTTTAATTAATATAACGACGTTTTTAGCATCATATTTATTTTCTTTTGTGATTGATTATGTATCTATCCATTCACTCAAGTAGGTCAATAAAATTAATTCTCGCAGAGGTATTGTACAAACACGTCATGACCGGGGTCAACCATATTCTCCTGCTTGAGCAAATGTCACTGATAAACACTTTGGTTTCTTTGCAGTAATTACCACGCCTCGCAAACTGTTTATTTTTAAATACCAAAACATGTATGGACGGGTCACGCCGATCATTGTGCTTTGTAGAAGGCAGTTGCGTACAGCAAATAGACACAATACGAAGGTTGTACTCCACAAATATCCTGGCGTTTGAGAAAAATGTTTTCAACATTGAATACTTAAAATCATTTAGAGGTAGTTTCATATCAGGTTCTCTAAGTTTTATCCGCACGCACTTCAGTGTGTGTAAACTTGACATCGTGTCCACTGTCCAGGTATATTCTTTGAAGCTTTTTCTTGGTGTGAAACGACACCTAGCGTTCGCGCTACACGGTTTCATATGAAGAAACGAGCTCGCTGTCATAATTCTTTTCTTTATTTTTCGAGAGAAATAGGGGCGTTACTTCATTTTAACAATAAGAAAAATGCCTCTTCTAGAAATGTTTAGCAACATGAAATAAATACCGCAACATCTCGAATGTTCGTGCGATTGTTAAAACTGTTTTCTACCAAAATACAGTAGATAAATATTCAAATATATTGCTACGAATATCAAATGACTACGTCAAAGAGCCTAATTGCATTGTGTTAAACGATACCATGATTATTTATTGTCCACGCGATACTTACTTTCTCAGTGAGCCATTTTTATTTTGTACTTTTGTTGAAGGAATTGAAATAAGCAAACCACATCTTAGTCAGCAAACACCGACTTGAAATCCCTTCCAAAGTTCAATAATCACCGAACGTTGTTCGATATGAAGCGAAATTGCTCATATGTTCATGTATTTCTTTTTTTTTAATTCATATTCTGACTATGCATTTGTTTGCTTAGATTCTATAATCGTTGACAAATGAGGCTGACATTAATGCATGACTCGTCCGTCACCTCGTTAATACATTGAGACTTGGATTAAAGCATGCCGGAGTGTTTTCTTTTAATTTTATTGAACGAGTAAAATTTGGAATGAAATACCGGATCTCATAGTACTCCAAGAGGAACTTGAAAAACCTAAATAGAGGTGATAGCTTTCCAGCAACTTTAACTGTTTTCTGAAAATTGAACAACAATCACCCAACAACAACAACAAGAATTTATCAAAACTATCCATAAGTAGACATCGTGTCGAATAAAGTGAGAATCACGAGCCACAAACTGGTCGCGAACCTATCTGTTACAACTGAGGTGCAATGGATAGGTTTATGAGGGATATTTGAGAGATGAATAGGCTTATGTGGCGGAAGGGATATTTCGAATAAGTAGCTTACAATGCAGATGATAACAAGCTGAATCACAGAAAAATGTTCGTTGTGATTGGATAAAATGAATCCGGTATGAAATTAGCCTTGACTTGGTATTATTTATCAATGCCTTACACTTCGTACAAGCGTATCTTATGATTGTTTCTCCAGAAAGGGGGAATAAATATTGCCAAAAAGAAGTTTCTGAAAATATTAACTTCTTCATAAGCTTATTCAGATGTAGTTACTCGTATATAATGGCATATATATCCTATTTCACATATACTTTTGCCATTGTCCTAAGATTCAAGCGTTAAATGAATACGTTAAGTAGTTCGGGAAATAAGTACATCCAGAGTAAGGCCACGACCTTCTCTACAATAGTACCAGGCCAAAAGTGTACCGTTTTGTACTAGAACAGATACCATTTGTAGCTCAGTACAAAAATATAGATTTATTATAGATCAGTGGCCGGAAACCATAGAGCTGAAGAGTCATTTACCGAGCAGCATACTCTTCCTGGTAAAAAATTTTGACATGCGATACAACAACAATACAACTTTATTTCGATCTTTTGTCTACAGCACAGAATACAAATATAAAAAATGAAAAAACACGGACAATGACGACGGAAAGATTGGGAAATTGGGCAAAACCCAGAGAAAAATTTATAGCAGATGCTTTAACCAGCGTTAATGCCCATTCATTCAGTTAGATATGACTAAATAAATTGTCATACATATATTTGGGACGATTTTACAAAACTGAACCCGAGTAAAATATTTTCCTGCAGTCAGTTTATGCTGCAACACGCAATACCTAATTCTAATAAAAAAGAAATATTGAAAATGAAGGGTGGGTTTTCAAGGTAGATGAACCACTAAATACATATTTGTCATCCCATATATATGCAAAAATACTGTACCTCGTTTTTACTCAAGAAAATAAGATTCTTCAAATTTTCAAGCTCCCCACTAATGAAAGCGTTTCATTAAATTTTACTGTTTCACAATATTATTTTGATTTGTAGTTCATCTTGTGAAATATGTATGTGGCAAAGTTTGCGGCCCGCTGGGCTTTCAGAATTATGATTGCGGCCCTCGTGGTAATTTGAGTTGTGCAGGCCTGTTGTAGACCCATTATTACCCTTTTTCCCTTTGTTTGTAGCGTAAATTAGTATTATTATCTGTTGTCTGGTTTAGCGTTTTCCTTTCGGTCATTTTTGCATCACGTATTCGTCGTGTAAGAGTCGCAGATATTTGTCTGTTTTGTGGACTATTTATCTGTTATATATATATATATATATATATATATTGTAATATTATTAGCCTCCCGGATCGGAAAACGTTTGGTGAGAAATTTGCCTTTTGTTGTTGTTATATGATTTGACTTATGTTAATCAATTGTGTTTTATTCATTTAAGAAAACCGCTGTTCTTTGCCAAGTGTATAAAGAAGCTGATTTATGCATGTGGCTTGTTTGTGGACAAAGGGGCTGAGAGTGGCGCGTTCGATACGTTCGATACGAAACAGAACATGCGTGGGGGAACAATGTTGTTGTCACTGAGTTTCGTAATATCAATGTGAGTGCGTATAGCTGCGGCAAAACATGCGAAAGGATATCTTTGCTGAATAAATATGAGTTGTAATAAATTTTCCTTGCTGAATATTTGTTTTGACGGCTTTCTGCGGAAATATTTCAGATTGAATACGGTTCGCTGTGCAAAAATGTTTCCGTCATAGATTGGACTGTTACAGATCGCAAATCCCATAATATATATATTGTGTAGTTCCATTACGGTTTTTCATTTAATTACAAGTATACATATCTATCTAGAGTAGTTGTTTTATAAAACGTAATATTTCTGATTTATGCAAGTGCTGGCGATTTGCTTAAAAAGCGGTATGCTATTATGTTATGTATTGCATAAGTAGCCCAGAGATGATGTTGAAATTGGCGTTAAAATTGTTTTTCTTTCGCGTGCTATCGTTAGATGGAGACAAGCAGCGTATAATATGACATTCTTATAGGATGTGGATGTAAATAACGATTGAACAATATAGTTCGCGAATCATACGTTTACATATACAAAGGGTGAAACAAAAACAGAACCCATAAATTATTTACTACGAATATGAAAAAAATATTTTAACACTTGAACTTCTTTATTATTATGTTTACTCAAACGTTTTAGTAATCTAGGACGCCTAGCAGTAGCACATAAGTTATGTTCATTCTAGAATATCTTTCAAATGACCTGGGTTCAGGTTGTGCGCCATCTTGGTGCGCATACTTCAGGAGGTTCCAATTTTCCTTACTTTAGTTCTATTACGAGTTCGGGGACTAGCCAAGTGACTCCCGAAGTGCCAGTATTTGTACCTGAAATCATGGCCTAAGCCTAACCTGGTACACATACTACGTTCCGGTGTCCGCCATATTGGTTCACATATTACGGGAGTACCCAATTTATTACATGGGATAGTATTTCTGACTGGAAAAGAGTCAGAATGAAAAATGAAGTCACGGGTTCTCGTCGCTAACATAATATCTATGATCCATCGGCAGATGGCGCAACGGAGGTTAAATTTTGCATCTTCTGACCTTAGGAAAGCAGAACACGAGTACAAATGAAATGTGAAAATGCAATGCCAATAAAATTACGTCGGAATTAGATTTGATAGGCATTTTACAAAAGAAAACTCGCTGTGATTCTCAATATGGGCCAATGATTGAAAATTTCATCTCGTCAATTTATTCATTCATATGAATTTGAATAGGCTGCAATGACTTGCATCTGCAGAAAAAACAAGTCCAATATTAGATTATTTCATACTAGTGGAAACAGGAAAGCTTTTTGAACAATAAGTACGGAGTTTTCATTGGGTTGTGTATTTCGAAATTTTCCACAAACAGGCTAAGTTTATTTTGCGGTCACACGCCAAACTGTTATAATAAGATCCGAGCTTTCTGAAAAAACAACGGTTCGCACGTAGCCTTGCGAAATGCGGCATTTCGCAACAGCACACATTGTCATTGGTCTAGAGCGGTGGGCGTCGCGTGAGCCATAATCAGATGATTTCCTGCTACGTCACGACATAAAATACGAAGCGACGCCTTTGTTATTTGAACGCTCGGTGGTTGGCATCGTCTCAAATTTATTATTCGACGTAATGAATTCGGACGTAACTGAATGCGTTTACTCAAATAGCAAGTATAACTGCTACGGTCCCAATAATCTATGCATTTTTCATACGATGTAACTATTTCGTGCAGCTAGCTCGATTTACAAGGCTGTAAACTTATTGAAAATTCAGTTAGGCCTACTGCGATACATGTATGTGGCTCAACTGATTTCAAGCGAGAACTCCTTACTCATTTTAACATATGGTATATCAGGGTAATTTCACGCGTGACTGAATCAGCCGTCTTCGACATGTTGCTTCGAAATTGCAAAATCAAGTTTAATGACAGAAATTCGCTTAAAACTGTAACTATATTGTATGATCCTCACTTGAAAGCGAAGAACTCGGGCAAATGTTTCAGAAGGAAATTTTTTATTCAATATCCGAATCGGATTTGGCAGTTGCTCCTCCTCTGCCATGCTTGTAATCTAAGTTTAGCATGGATTGGGAATATAATAATACTACAACCTACTACATAATAATTATGGAAGACTTAATGAATCGTTGAGACGTCCGAAACTATTTGTAACCCGTCACTAACTGCCATACGATATTCAAATCGAATTTTAGTTCTATTTTCACTAATATGCACTGATGGCATTCAAAATTAAAAAATATATACGTTTTTTTTCCTCAGTTCAGAAAACCATGACGAATCACTGCTTTAAAAAAACATGATCGGGTTTGCTCATTGAAACGATATTCCAAGAACGGGTTCTGCGAACCCCCTGCATCCCAATCCCACAACTGCCCATGCGATACAAGTCTAAGAAATGAACATATACCGGTGTTGTGTTCAGAATTTTTCTTCGTCATAATAACACGGTATAACTTTAAATAAAAGTAAACGGCAGAAAGCGACATTCGCCCAAATAATTAACATGCAAAATATATATATAGCACAGTGTGTATCATCTTTATAAGCAAACAAAAAACTGACATTTCAATATTCAATTAACATTAAAGAGATGATGGAAATACAATATTGCAGCTGGACCTTCTTTGCCGCATAGCTGGAAAAATTTAGACAGGGTGAAATAGTAAATGTTGGTTTAAACATTTACCTTGTCTAGCGTTTATGAGAAATTATATCGTAGTAGAAAAATGTTATCAAAACATTTAATTCAATCACCGGATTGTCAGCTAGTTAAAAACATAACTATTGCAAGATTACCACAATCTAAGGGGAAAAAAGCAATTATACACATTTATGGAAGTATATAACTATTTCTAAATAATTTTCAATAAAAAGTAAAACGCTAAAACGCGCTAATAAAATCAATGTTGATTAGTTATAAAGAATTTTGAAATAAAATGGCAAAAGTTAGAACAAATCACTAAAACTACTAATGAATTTTCTACTTATTTAAAAACCAGATGCTTTGGACGCTAGTAGATTTTGAATTGAAATTTTTAGTGAAAATTCGGGCATAGTTTGAAAAGTTATTCCGATTCGAACTGGAGATATTCTTCCACGGTAATATTTTTCCAAATGAGGAATACGCCAGGATAACTACGTAAATTGTGAAAATTACTGAAGACAAAACTACATTATGAAAACACTTATTTTTCGAATTTCTATGTAAGTTTCGAATTTTAGTTACTGTAACCAGATCTTCAATACTGGTTCTACTCAGTCAAACGTCGGTGGCCGATATACTTATACCAACAGACGAGGCAAAACTTTCAGTAAACCTAAATCTACGTGAAACGTCAAGTCATTACGAAAAAGCGTATAAACTTAAGCCATGATTAAAAAACGACACAAAACTAACAATAATTATAAGCCAAAAATTAAAATCTGCCTAATGCACAATTGCAATGTCTAGTGTTACGAAATTGGACCACTCTCATGTTGGGCGTGAAACATAGCTTCGACGTAACTTGGGTACACCGGTTCGACGACCGCTTCTGTGGGAGTCAGTAAAGGTGCGGAAGTGCCAAGGTGAGGAGCCGGGAATTCGGGGGTAGAATCAGCGACGTCCTTGAAAATTCTTTTGTATTGCTCGTACGATACAAACATGACTATATTCCATGATCCGAGACGAAGATAGGACGGTACAAACCTGTTTTAGACAAAGAAAGATATGTTTATAGAACTTGTGCGCTGTAACTGTGGCCTCACCACCACAGCCCATATTAGAATGCGGGATTCGCATTTTAGCTGAAAAATAAATCGACTGAATTTGCATTGTCGATCCCCACAGTATGAATGAATATGCAAGGCTGTGTTGTATCTTCATAATCCACAAAAGAGTACTCGTGAATTACCTATATGCGTTGTTATGTCGATTATGGACAGACGCAAACTCTGTAAAACATGGACTGCTGCAACTTTTCCTGACCTATTTATATTGCTACTAAATTTTCTTGCTCTTATTCAAAAATAGAAAACTTCAAAGGAAAACAATTGTAAAATAAATTTATGGTGCCATTGAAAAAAATGTACCTACCCTTTATAAAACGCCCTTAATCCTTCGGATTTAAACATTTTAGCCGCACATTGGATAGGATTCTTGTACGTTCCTTTGTCCGAATTCATATACCTTGTTTTTACGACATCGACGGGTGAGGCCACCACAGTTGTGATAAAACCTGAAATCAGAATTTGATTATTTAAACAGACAGCTCAGTGAGACATAACAAAATATATATCATTGACATTGAGTTTATGCCATTTGCATAGCGTGACATTGGGACATTCCATCACAACACTAAAATATATTATGACGTCATATGAAGTAAAACTCTTACCAGATGTGAGAGCGGAAGTAAAATGGCAAGGCAAGCTGTCGGTCATCAAATTCCGCTTTAAAATGGTTTCTTTAATGAGATCGTATGTGACCAATTCGCATACATTGACTACTGCAGTTCGAGTACAATTGGCGCCAATTCCTTTCCACGCTTCGGCAATTCCACCAGTTTTATACAAGGATCTAAATGATCAAATGAATGATGTTATTTCCAAAATTATAGTAAGACATAGCGTGCAGTAAAAATACATGGTTACAGACATATATGCGGTAGCAATATTAACCTGTACGCTTGCAAAGAACTGGTGTATCTTCCCTTTTCAGCTTGCATTCTTATCTTCACCACTTCAGTAGGTTGGAACATACACACCGCCATGAAGCCTGTCGTTGCTCCAGCGAGGATGCGTTGGCCGATCAATTTACTATCTGGGCCACCTGAAAAGTACATAACGGGTCATAGACAACGACGCCCTCTTTGTATAATCTTGCCTAATGCCTATAATATAGGTATAGCTAGATATTGAACTCACCTGGCAGCAGATTGACGTAGAAGTTTTTAACGTTATCATAAAAGCCGATTCGAACGGAACAAAATCCGATTTGTCGTTGCAAGCCGGCACTCAATCCACTGTAGAGAGATCTCGCCCCACTCTTTTTCACGTTGGAAATAATGGTTTGCATTGCACCTTTAGCGCTTTTCGACGGATTTACAGCTGCAAAAGCTCTCTTCTTAGCCATGTAAATCTCCGATAAGGTAAGTTCATTGAAGGTTTGTGTAGCATTTGCTTTGACTTTTATGGCGGAGCAAACGGCATTGTCCAACAGAGTAGTCGCTGCTGAACCATTGCCACCTTGTTTTGACATAGATAACTTTTTGAGCATGTAAAGTTCGGATGACGTTAGTTCTGTGAATGTATAGGTAGCGGATGCTGATCCAGGGGTGGTTAAATGTAGCCCTTTTGGCAGTGTAGATGCTTGAAATGTTGATTTTGCACCGGGAAATGGGCGAGCCGTATTGGGATAATTAGAAGCCAGTGTGTGCGAGAAGTGTGATGTTTGAACAGGAAGACCAATCTTGCCCTTTGGTACTGTGGAATGTTTTGCGGCTAATGGTTTAGATGAGCTAGTCTTGTCGCCACCTTCACCCTTGACCTGAAATAAACAACCATGACATAATGCAAGATAACAATTGCAAACAGGAATGTGTCCCGAACGGTGTTACGTCGATTAAGACAAGAGAGAAGGCATGCAGGAACTGATAAGAATGAAGTCCTGTTGATTTTCAACCGTGCTGTTTCTGCTCTCAGGTCATCATCACTCGATAAAGTAAGAGGACCATTGGAATTGGAACGATGATTTTCATACAACCTGTTTTACATTAACAAAAACACCGAAAAAAAAAATGATTAGATAGAGTACATGCATTGGATAGAGAAATTAAAGTTACACCAGTAATTTCAGAAGATATTCAACGTTCCGCATACATTTTATTGAAAAAGTATCAAAATTTTAACATTGAGTAAAACGCTCACCTGTAACCACACTTTAATTGTGTCCAGTGGAAAGGTAGCCAGATCTGCTGTACACCCGGCAAGTCCGGCGGCGGCGATTTTCAAGGGAAGGGGAAGCCCAACTTCGTCCGGAGAAGTCTTCATTTTCGATGACTTAAATTATGATCGATTTTGATATAATTCTTGAGGTTGGTGAATTAACTAGTTTTGGCACAAATAATCTGACGAAAAAAAAGTTTCAGTTCCAGCTATCAGAGTTGAATCAAAATGGGTGGGGCTGTGGATTGACTTTTACGAGTAGTAAAAGGCCCACATATCAAGGGTTTTCGACTGGTTTTTGTTGTTTTCGGATTCAGTTTTATCATAATCTGAGCAACCAAGATTGACAGATTTCGAGCAGTCCAAAATATGTTCTCTTTTCTTTCCACCAAAATCGAAAGTTCTCAAAAATGACGTAAAAACCCCGAATTTCTGCTTCCCTACAATAGGGAATTCTTGAACTGACGGCAACGACTTTTCTTTCTGTATTCCTGTGCTGGCTACAACGTCTGTGTCGACTTTTGTCGGCGACTTCGGCTCGTCTGACATGCTATGTAAAGATACTGAAGATGAATTTGAAGCCCTGAAAAATAGAGAGGGCATTCGCGTTACGATTGTCGTATCATCAAAAATCTCTACCACTATAATATTATACAAACATAACTACGTTGCGCAAGTCTTCCATGTTTACTGAAACCAAACATCAGGTAACATGGATCCACACGGTAAGCAAACAAAAGCCTGGAGAAAATGCTAATTATGACCGTTTTGTGCCAGACGGCTTCAAGAAGTGCTTTATATTGCGTAATAGCTAGTCGCCAAATTACGAAAGACAGGAACCGAGCGCGTACGTGATCGTATTTGGCCGGTAATGAGTCAGGCGCAAAGTAGTACCGAATTATTATGAATTTCGAAACACGGGTATCTATTGAACTGAAACCAATCGTTTTTATAATGAGACAACCACTGACAACGTATAAAATGAAACACGTCGATCGGGCAAAGTCCACACACACAAATAAAATAAGAACAATCGTTTCGTAAACACTGCCTTTCAATAAGACACTGTAGCAAGCTGACCCGTGTATGCAAGCTAGACTACCTCAATTTTATTAACAAAAGCTTAAACACTAACGACTTGAAATATAATATTCAGTACATCAAAATTACAACTTTTTTACTCCAGACTTGTGTAAATTCCTATTTATACGATGTAACACAAGTAACTCATAATCAACTTGCATGGAGGGCACTCTCACCTGCAATTGATTCCATGAATGACTAGTTACTCACACTTAGTGACTTGAACAATCCCTACGCTTGCATGCTTTAAATAATGTCAGAGAAATAAATCGATTTTCTTAAATAGAGGCAAATACTCAATTTATCATTATTTTGTCATAATACTGAGCCATACTAATAGTGATACAAAATCAAACATCAAATCGGAAGCATAACTGTGACATAGCACGTGTCCAAAATTATATAGATCATCAATAGTACAAAGTTCTCGAATGGATCAATTCAACAGCTAGAAAGCAGTTACTTTCGTGGACGTAAGTCACAGGATTTGCATGGTTACAACACAATTTATTTATTCACAAGATAATCCCCGAAACGGTCACATAGATTTGAAACAAAAAATAATCCTCGATCAAATATTAATTAGTATGACCAACGTGGATTATCCGATGGTCATTTACATCCCGCAGTTGAACAAGAAAAACAATAGATGAGATTTGTAACGCTTATAATTATAATCAACACGATGTGAACTTATTCGTTTAATACGAACGACCTGTTTGGTGACCCATTATCTTTCCACTTCTAATCTAGCTCAAATGTTGTACTTATCTAACGCCAAAAAAAATTTTCGAATTTATTTTATGCCCAAGTAGTCTACTTCTGCAAAATTCATTTGATACAACTAACAATGTGAACATTACATTAAAAATTCATATTCATCATAATAAATTAAAGCACCCCGAAACTTTTCTAAAAATTCATATTCATCATAATAAATTAAAGCACCCCGAAACTTTTCTGAATTAGTGATATAGACATCACTTTGAGTGACAAAGCTTAGGAGTAGTTCCTTATTCAGGCGAACTTTTCAGTCAATAAAATCGACCCAGGCTCGCCTCATTATTTATGGACGATAATTTCACACGATTAGTCAAGTTTGGCAACTTTGTATATAGGTGTTGCGAAACACACCGTTTGACCCCACCCGAACTAAAAACCGATCCATAACTCACATAATAAAGCGCTTTCTGATTGGTCGGTAACTATCCCGATGAGCGAGGTGTGTCGATGACGTCTGAGCCCGCACTCAGCTGATGTGGTTTCTCGACCAATCAGGTTTGAAAAGGTATCGCCTTTGTTAAATGCCGAGGTCTCTGTGCTCATCTGCACGTTGAGGTTTCGCAATATTGTTTTCGTGAGGAATTTTGGATCTTTGTTAAACTCATATCTGCCATCTAATCCCTAAATCTCCATAAATTAAAAAAAAAGGGCAACATATTCAGACGAAATATAACGTGCAACGTGTTATTCATCATGTGCATTTCATATCCCGAGGCAAAAATGCAAATTATGAAATTGTTGCTTGTAATTTGTGCTGCTTCAGCAATATGTTAATCAGAAATTCTAAAATTTCCACCAGAAAGGAGTACTGAATTTAAAATCACAGCGTTAAAGCTTGAAAATCATCGAACTTTAGACAACGCTGGCATTGAATAACATTGTATTTAATAAGACGTTGCTTTACCCAATGAAATATGGACAAATCATGCATTTCCATTCAAAGATACATTTTTACCATGGGGTTGTGTAATACCCAGGAACTCATATACCCTCTTACAGATGTTTTTGATATTACACCACACAAAAGAGTTGAAACTAAAACATCAATACAAACACTTGTCCGCCTTTATCGCGTCATACAAATAATAGGGGACTATGTACAAACTCGTTTGTTAGTTCTATAATAATATTCAAACATACTTTGCTATCACGTTCAATTCTTGGAACCAATTAAAAACGAATTCGCGTTGAATGCAGCACACACCTCTTCAGTAAACAAGTTGTCAGTATTGGCGCGGAGACTGTTTATTCACAGAACGTGCGACTCTGTGATGGCGACTGCGATATCCATTCGGACAGTACTGTAAATTGAATCGAAACACATATAGTTCGGATATACATTTTGTATACGTGCATAAAATTTACGAGAGCGAATCTCACCCTGAGATGGATTTGAAATCATTTTTCAGATTTTGCGTTCGTGGTTCAAATTGCCGTTCACAGAGGGCAATTCATTTGGGTAACCTTTGACGTGGTACGTAGTGCGTGCATATGGCCTTGGTTTTCAGGCTTTCTGATGTACTAACTTTCGAAGTCATAAAATAAAACTTTGCCAAATTATTTTATGTTTTTATGTAACCTCTAAAAAAACTAATCCAAAGCTAATTTGCTGACATTTTGGTATTTGTCTAGTTAAGTTATCAACTCTTTTAGATATCTTTCTTGTATTCTATACTCGACTTTACAGACATACAAAATGCTGTCCGATTGCCATTCTAGGTCTAATCTGTAATAATTAAGTAGCTCAAAAAAGATTTTCACCAAATTTTCTGCTTTAAAAGGCGCGAGTGTTTGCGTCACGAGCAAAAATATCCGAAAACGCCTACTTTTTATCTTCAAACTCGTGGTGTGACTCGTTCGGACCTTTTATTATTGGTCACACCCCCACCGACGTCAAATCACCACTGATTTATAGAATGACGTGGAATAACCGGTAATACAATGAAAATTGATTAAGTTTTTCAGAATGATAATGTCGTAAATTATCCTTGACTTACAAATTGGCAAGTAGGATTTGATATGTCAAAAAACAACCAAAAGGGTTGGACTATTTTTGGCGCACCTACAAGTGCTGTCCAATTGCGACGCGTAGTTTACCACTCCACAGGTGCGTACATTATAGGCAACTATTAAAGATAGTTTTTCATTAGTCAGGGACAGGGTATACTCAACAGCGTTAGACAATATTAAAAGTCAGGTCAAGAAATAACATTTTCGAATTTCCTGTATAATATACACTCTGATCAGTATGGTTATGACATTACTGAGAAATGTTGCATATTCGTTGTGTTCAATAGCAACGCACTCAATATTAGCGTACTCACACAGAGAATAGTTCCAGAAGAGAACGACTCCTCTACAAGGTGATGCTGAATCGCAAAAATATATTCAGTCAGATATGGATAAAAGAATGAGGCGTGCCAAAGAGTACCCCTGTAGCCAATCATAATTGTTGTTGACGGCGATTTCCTAATTTCGCCCAACGTGTTTGGACTTCTATAATTTCACTATGGATACGCCAAAAATATTTCAATTGCACAATTGACAACGGCCTAATTAAAATCCCGACAAAATTGACTTTCATAAATAAAAGGAAGTCAAAGAAATTAACTCAATACATGTCATATAATTATTGCACGTTTAAGTTAGATTAATGTGATTCAGATCCTACTATGACTTTGACATACTCGAATATATAAAATCGACGAAATAATTAAACAATTTCAAATATCTTTTAATATTTTTCATCGAAACTAAACGTTCCGAAAATATCCACAGTATATATACATTGATCTATCTTTTGAATATAATGAAAAATCACTGCTAAAATATCGTTATTCGAAGTAAACTAACGGCGGTAAATAACTCATGGAATTGCAAACATATTCAATAAATTCAAAAGTGACTCATCTTAACTGACGTTGATCGAAATGTGAAAGTTGTTACGCTGTTTGCTGAACAAAATTTAAAATTTTTCGTGGCGATATTCGACAGTATTGCATCATATTTTGATAAAAAGTTACAGCATCGCGTCGCCTGAGACACGACTTCTTTTAACGTTGTTTGTAACCGAGTGATGCTTCCTATCGACTTAGTAATATTGCGTAAGATTGGTGTTCAAATAATTCGCCAAAGTGCTTTCATAAACAAAACTCTCAGGTAAAACACTAAACTGAAGATTTTGAAATCGTCATATTTCACGACAAGTGTTGCGAAAACAGACCAGCGTGCATGAAAGTATCGTTGGCAATTTTATGTCCTTGGATGAATATATATTAGATTGCCTGACGATTACATTTGCTAGGCAGATATCCACAATTTATCGACTATTACCAAGCGAGCACGTCCGGCTCTCAAAAATTGCGGAAAAGCAGCGCACAGGGTACAAAGTTCACATCGAGTGACGTAAACAATAAATCATCGGATGAGCGTCGAGCTTGGCCGGGGTAAATGAAAAAGAAGTGATCTCACGACGTCCCCGAAAACAATTTCACTCGAACAAAGAAATTGGTTGGATCAATACTTTCCACCCACGTAGCAGCGTTGGGATTACGAACTAACTCAGCCTGTAGTGTATATTTGAAAGGCTTATTATGGTCGCATCAACTGGGCTCAATTCAAACAAATAATTACGATTTGTTTTATTTTACATCTAGATTAAATATATCATTTAGCACCACAGTTCAACTATTTCTTATACCAAAATCGTATTGATGAAATTACAATAGCCCAAACTAATCTGAAACTAGTCACTAATTTTTATGCCACCGTTGCTGTGAGCTACCATGCTATGAGCAACTAACCAAAAAATCACTCTGTTTCGTTGCATAGTAATCCCGAACTGACGCACGCATGACCACGCAGTATAAAAATATATTGCCCTGTCACGCATCCGTCAATGGTCATTTTTGTTACGCATAATTGGACCATTCATGAACCTGTAAACTGCGTCACGTCTCTACATGATTTGCGACCTTCGTTTGAGTGAAAAGTAATATAAGCGCCAAACACATTTGAAGTATTAAAGGTTGTATCAATCTGAAGTGCGTAACGTAACCATCTAACACGGTTTAACAGCTTCATTGACCATTACAACAATAATAATTAGTGCCATTTACGACTTTTATTTATATATTGGAACGTCAATTGCCATTTAACAACTTTAGAATGGAAAACTTATTTTCGGTCTCTACCTTTACACCTACCCGCTATCGCACAATTTTTAATGTAGGTGTTCGTTTTAACCTTCATCAACACGGCCAAAAAGGTGGAACCATTATTACAACGAATAATACCAACTGAATGATAAGAGGTTTATATAAGACAAGGTGAAATGAAGATTCCGAACGGAGTAACTTGCGTACCTACATAAAACTGCAAAGATTACGATTAGATTGAAGGTAAACGTTAAATCATGGTAAGGGTTTCCGACCACTTATGACATAAAGAATCAGCGCTAACGAGCTTTTACGCTGGCCTGGCCATATTATCTTCGGCTTACGATTAAGCGTCAACCACATTTTTTTCTAAAAGCCTGGAGTGCTATTGATTGGGTCGTAATTGCATAGGACGCCACTTAAAATTTTCTTTCACTTCCGAGTTATCCTTGCAGTGTCCTTGCTTCAAGCAAATATACTAATCAGGCAGAACCAGAAATTAAACACTTCTTATCGCTGTATTGCTTTGCCCCATTGATATAATATAATAACACAAGCAAGGCAAACGAGCCCTGTTCTTTGTCTTCATATTACCATAACCGACATACCTTTGTTCAGTCTTCATTCCGAATCATTAGTGTTGTTCAAACCACCAATGGTAGTGATGATGTCATCAACTGAACGATTCCACTCAGTTTACAAAACAGGAGTCATTAATATCATAACCTGTGTAATATACAAACACAATACGCGGTGGTAAAAACAATCCGGCAATAAAAGGCATTTCAACGGAATTCATCAAACAGGCTTTTGGCAATACAAACCCTAAGGCTGTTTGGAAAGAATCTATGGTGCTGATTAACCTCTAAACCTTATGGAAAGCTATAATAAACCCAACACAAGAGGAATAGCTAATCAATATCATTCTAAAAGACGTACGATTGTTAACCCTTTGATCGCTAATAAACTGTTCGTCAATCATCCTGGCCTTGGCTAATAGATCGTTACTTCTATATATATATATATTAGCGTAACTTACATGGGGGGTATATAAATTTTGTGTATGCCGATGCAGGTCACTTGAACCCGATCAGTGTTGGAAATTGATTTTCACATCGAATGCAATTCGTAACTGTATTCTAATGTCGGTACACAGATCAATATTCTCGCTGGTTTTCACTCTGTTCCTATTGTAATAGCCATGATTAATTGATGTTGCACGTCTTCTAGCTAGATCCATTAATGTTAATCCAAATTAATGTTCTATCTCACATACGATCCATTCCCCAAACGAATCTCTTTCGATTTTGTTCTAGTGTAACTTGCCGGGGCAGATGGTTCATGGTTTATTTATAAAATTAGCATAACGCACGTGTACATTAGTAAAACCGCAGGGAATTAGAATTTTCGCAGTGTGTAATTACAGCACGCATGAGCATACATAAAAATAATTGGGCTGACGTTGTAAGTGACCGGGTATTTGCCACCTGCACACCTGGTACGATTCACCTACCTAGTACCTATGGTGCTTTCCCAATATATCTGACCTGGCACAGAAATCCACCTCCAGTCTCCTAGGTACGAAAATCTCTTTCGTTCAAACTCATCAACCCTGCCTGATTATCACACCGTTCTAATTCGGTATATTGAATGTGACAAAGCCGACAAAATGGTGCCATCTCACTTCAAGAGGTGCCTATTGAGCGACGAACTGCTTGACCTCATTTGCCTTTACGCAGTCGACGGGAGATGGAACGCGAGCCATCATGCGGATCGATCGATATGTTTCCATGGAGAAGTACTGCTTCAGATAGAGAAATATGGAAATAAAAGTCAGCATTGCAATGGGGGACCGTATTGCTATTAAATTATGATTTTTATATTACACTTGAACTGGTGTTACATTCGTATGATTCCTCACACGAAATGCAGTACACATTCTATTTTGCATCGAACTCACTAACAACTGGTTTCATAGTTTCAGAAAATGTATGTATGTCACTATATAAGCTACATGATCATGACACGCTTTTATCAGATTAATCTTGCAACTGCCGAAGCGCCAAATGTATCGCTAGTCGCCAGCTGCGGTGCACGTTATCCATTTTCAGTAATCAGTAATTTATTTCTTCACCATGCTAAAAATTCGAACTATACATATACAAATTAAAAGAAACATAAAAAAAGTCGCGTTCCAGTGTGAAGGAAGACGCCTAAAACCAATACTGGTTATCGAGCGGCGGCACCTTTGGGAAAGTCTAACCAAAGCCATTACAGTATATAATTAGACAGGCTGGTGTAACAAAAACGTGATAAATAGAATAAAATCAAACTGAATATCTTATTTACTAAATAAAAAAGGTAAGTCAAGGCGACGGTCGTTCAGATTCTAGAAAGAAAATAAAAGCGAGTCGCTGATGATCACGGCATCTCGAAAACGGATTCGAGCGAACCCGCTAAATCCCACCACCGGTCTCAAAATATACCACCAGGACTGTTTCATATTAACAAATGTGATATTAGGTCGTTTGAGCTTGTTCAGCTCGCAATTTCGCTACAGCACGGTCCAAAGAGATTGTGTGACTTATAGCAACTCAAACCGTCACGTACCACGTTTTAAACCTTACTCAGGGCTTTGTTTGCTCTCTCGAGTCTGTAGTCCGGTTTCATTATTACTTATCGATGTTAAGTATGTTGATAGGTATTTGTCTGTTAGATACACGCGATATCTCACGAAAGCGAGGTTGAATCTGCTCCAAATCTTGCATGTGCATTCATCATAGTTCGGAACAGAAGCCCATTGATTTTGGATGGATTATGTTGTATAATTAGCGAGTTAATAATTAATTAGTGATGGTACACACGGTGTCACTATGGAGTAAGACCACTGTTTTGGTGGATCCCCTAACCTCCGATCGATAAGTCTTCGGTTTCCAACCGAATTCTAGTTTTATTGTTGACAATTATGCTGAATTTGGAGTCTAAATTAACTTATTAGGTGTAGAAGACTGTTGCTGCACCGCTATTGGACATTTTTCTAAACTAAGCGCATTTGATGACAGGCAAAGCAAATGGCCCTGCAGATTCGAATAATCAGATTCATTTCCTGTAGAGGTGACATGTTGTTGCGTGTGCGCAGGCGAAAGCTCTATTCATATTCCTTTTTTCATGCCACCCAACTTCAACATCTGCTTTATTATCCCGCCGCTATAGCAAAAATGTAGCCTAAATTACAAACACTGAGCATACAAAAATAGGGGAAAGGCTTGTATTTATTAGTCACTAAAAGAAATCAGCAGCACTTTTTCTTTTTTGATTCCTTCCTTTTTTCAACAATCCAAAATCTGGAGTTTTCCTGGGATCAAAAGCAACATTACCAGGTGATGTGCTAACAGCAGTAGACTTGTCAAACTTTCTAAATGGTTGAATCTGAAATAAATTAAAAAGTAAGAATGAATATGCAATCACAGAAATTGCAACTAACACAAACTTATAAATAGACAATCAAATGATTTACTTTTACGGCAAGGTTGCACTTCATTGCAACAGAAAGTCCTATTATGGGTGTGTATCAAAAATGTTGTGTCCCACTTGTCCAGGGCAGGGCAAAGTGGGACGAGGGTGACACGACATTTTCGAGATAAAGTGGGTGTAGCTACATCAATCTAAATATCCAAATATAAAACAAAGTGAGCGCTTGGGTACTCACACACATGAAAACATATTTTCTGTATGAGTAACATACCTGTGTTTTAGACATTTCGAAAACTACTCTCTTTGGTGAATGTGCTGCAACTGGTTCCTGTATTTTCCTCTTTACTGCAACATTGTGTTTGTTTTTCTTCGCCTTATCGACTTTTGACGCTGCAACTTTAAAGAAGGTTGATATCGCAGGCACAGAGTTGGTATTTGATATTTGTGCAAATTTTTCTCCTTCAGTAATAGCATCATTGGACTTATTTTTCTTTTTCGGCACTTTTGTTTCCGATGTATTTATGTCACTTTCAGGTGCTTCTTCCAGAGCTTCACTTTTCTGCTTTTTCTTTTTCGAATTTGTTACTGATGGACTTTTCGCAATGATATCATTTTCATTACTAATTTCATTGCTGTTAGTTGATAGATTGGGATCAGTTTCATTCACGACTTCTGGCTTGAATAAGCTTTTCCTCTTTTTTTTGCGCTTCCTTAACGCTGGTTTTTCATGATTGTCAGATTTGGCAGTACTTGGTTTTTGAACATTGTTACTTAACGATTCAAGGTTATCTTTAGTGGCATGACCATCTACATCTGTTGAGCATACGATAGTCGGATTATCCTGTTTTACGCTATCATTTACGGATTCTTGATCTTGTGAATTGTGAGTTGCAGAATCCAACCACACCTTTAACTGTTTTTTGGATTTCAATTTGTCTTTGCGCTTCAACTTTTTCACTAAAGCTTGTTTACATTCTTGAATATCTTGTAATATATCTGGGATGTTTTCGGAAGGTTGGGGCTCAGTTTTGGAAATTTCTTTCGCTTCAGTTAGCATCTTTGCCTTTTTCTTGTCCTTTTTCTTTTTTGGAAGAAGTTCTGATACTGTACTATTGACGTCTTGCTCAGAAGTGCTGCTGCTACTTTCTTTCCCAAGATTTGAACCAATGATGATTGTTTTTTGTTCAATCTTTTTTTTCTTCTTCTTTTTCTTGGTAGAATTGACTGAAATAAGGAGGATTTAAATAAAGTAGGTGAGTCAGTAGGGAATTACGGTAGCTCTACAAAAAAACGCGGAGCAGAGTATATGTGGATAGGATTTACATATTTATCCCCGGAGATAGGAAAGCTGATAAGACGACTTAACCATATGGCGAACCACGGCCTCTCGTCCGCTTACTATTCCATGTCGGTATGGGATTAGTTAGCCATTTGTTTTCGAAGCATGAACCTGATGGTGGAGGAGGCCGTAACCGACCAGCGGTTACATGAACCACCGTTCGGCGGAAAAGAGTCCAGCAATCCTCTCGCACATAACCATCCCCGCATGGGATCACTATGAAAATGGAACTGATACTTCACAAGATGGCACTTACTCATGCATTAAACCTGATAATAATTATCAGTAAATATTAGATAAAGTAAATATCTCACAGATGCTAATGTAAAACACAGAACTTGCAGTTCAAACCACAGGGAAAATCACTTTCCCATTTGTATTTTTAACCAGTCAAATTGCAATTGAAAATGTCTATAAATTTGGCTCAAATCATTTTTAAAGAGTAGCAGGAAAAATTTGATTACTGTCATATATCATGGTTTGCACAAAAGTCAACAGAAGAGATAAAAAAAAGCTTTTCTATGGGTGGCAGATATCTAGATAACTTAATATTAACTGCAAATAGTGCCTCAATGTAAGTTTCCCTGACGTTTGACCACACTAAAATTCATCCTGTACTTTACCCACACAAAATATTTATATTTAAATATTATCATTTTTAGCAGCAAAAAAAGAATAAATAATGTTTATAAATATCCTTGGAAATTGTAATTATTACGTACGATAAGTGTTAAGTTACTGATGATTAGACATTCTCCTGATGCTCAGTGTAAACATCCATTTCAAGAAGTACAGTATTGATTTTTGTAAAATATATTGATAAATTTCTAGTTATCCACAGTTACCGTACCATTTATAGATGATTGATTATTATTGGTATCAACATTTTCAGATGAATCCACAAAATCTTCAAGACTTTCACTGGTGTTGGCATCAATATCTTCCTTTACATCTATAGCCTGTGAAACCGAAAAATTTCAATTATTATTTGAAAATAGTTTCTTTATAAAGCTATAATTAATTACAAAATATTTTCAAACATGTTTTCTCTACTTGAAAAGACTTTTT
Organism: Styela clava; assembly: GCF_964204865.1. Taxonomy (NCBI): domain Eukaryota; kingdom Metazoa; phylum Chordata; class Ascidiacea; order Stolidobranchia; family Styelidae; genus Styela; species Styela clava. The sequence goes on from NC_135261.1 coordinate 8,616,420, forward strand.
CAAAATAAGAAAGATGTAAAAAAAATTGTGTTGCTTTCCGAAGTCAAATACCTCTAGCAGGCATGCCATGCATACTGGGTACTCCCGTAGTGTGTGTACCAGGTTAGGGTTAGGCCATAATTTTATTCAGATTTTCCTCATTTTAGTTTCAGTCCCTTTACACAACTTGATGCAAAGTAGGCGAACAAAATTAGTTCCCCCATATTGATTATTGGTACACGCACTTCTGGAGTGCCGCATTTTGTACCATTGGCATAACTCCATACATAATACAAATAAAGACTCCTGTATGAGCATCCATAGCCCTAATGCACACAGCTTACCGTTGGGACCATTAAATCATCATCACTATTTACACCATCCTCGATTTGTCTTTTTCGTTTTCGCCTTTTTGTTTTCCGATATTCTCGTTTGTCTTCCATTTCTTTCCCGCTCTCAGATATGATTTTATTAGCTAAGTCTTCTTCCAACATTTTAACTTCATCTTCAGATGAATATTCTGCATCTGGAATATCGCTAAGCGGAACGCGGCCTTGAGCAAGCTCTCGAAACTTCTCTACCATTCGAAAGACCTAAATAAACCAACATATCATATTGAAAAATCAAGTACATGCCAACTAAGAACACTCTTCAGCTATGTGGACATAAATCATTGATTAATTGACTGCGATTTGAATGAAAGTTCAAATGTGATGGTGTTGCATGTTACAGTTTGAATGCCTGTTATAATAAACACCATTTCCCCACCAATTCACTATACTGTAAAAGATTGTGCACTGCTCAGTTAGGAAAACTTTCACAAATATTGAGCTGAAATCGTACTTTTAAACTTTCATAACAGATATTGAAAAAGCCTTCCCAGCAGACAATAAAAAAGGGCCTATGGCCAAAGTATGGTTTTCCTGAAGTTGGAAGCCGGGGATGGTTTAAACTTCTAAGATTTGAGATGAGGGATGTTGCACTAATCCCGATTTTTTCACGTTGTGAACAAACCTGAAATCAGCGCAACAGTGCCCCCACTCTAGATCAGGGGTTGGCAACTTTTCTAGTCGACGGGCCAGATGTCAAAATTTACCACAATTTGAACTTTTTTCAAACTGGAGTCTTTCTTAAAACTTAGAGTTTGGAGTCACAGCTAGATGTGAATTCAGCCCGAATGGGCCATCTTGCTTATTGTATTACCAAACCCACCAGATATGTACAGGTATGCAGCTTTCTCACATGCGCTTTCTCACGAAAAGTAGTTTTTATTGTATATTCTGTTTTTTTACCATGTTACGTTAACCAAGGTGTTGAATCTTTCCTTCGCATGTCACTGCAAATAGTAGCAAGAATAGCAATCTCTACATCCTACACCGAAAAGCATTACCTTTTTTCTATTTCTTGCTAACACACCATCTTGACTTGCCAGTTCAAATAAACGATCAGCAAGTCCGGAATAATCAACATTCAATGCTGTAATTGGTGACGAATCGTAACTTTCTGTTTGAGTATGACCTTTAACATTTATAGAAACTTCTTCCTCTGCGAGCAACTCAAGAGCGGGCTTAGAATTATCAATGAGTTCCTAGAAAGATAAGATAACAAAGAGGTCAATAATATGAAGAAAAATTAGTCAGATAGAACAGGGTTTCCAAACTTTTTGGGCCGCAGACCCCTATTTGTGAATCTTAGTTTTAACGGACCTCCATCCAATGTCGTATCAGTTTCTTTGTCTAATCAACGAGGAAGAATAATGTTTCATTATTTTGCCATCATATATGTAAGAGCTGAAAATGCTGCCTCAAACATGTAGGTCGTTGCAAAAGACAATCAAATTGTAATTGCCTTTTTTGACAGCAATGGATATTCGTTCACAACGCTCAACCAAAAAGATGCAATGGCTTTTTGATTGAAATCAATCATTGAAGATCGAATAGATGTTGCGGACCCCCTGTGCAATCATCACAGACCGCCAGGGTTCCGTGGACCCAGTTTGATTCATTAAAAATTTGTCTAGCTCAGAAAAGAGCACCACATCCGATATTTCTCAGAGTGAGATATTACGCAGAGGCAGTTCACAATATGATCAAGCTTTTCTATGCATTTCCCTCCCATATGATAAATATGTTACACCGAATCCTATTATGTAACATAAAATCAACATCACAAACCTGGAAGACGTTGGTTGCAACTGCATTGACAATGTCATAATTCTTTGCACTTGCCACAATGATACAGTATGGATCTAAAAACCTCAACACCTAAATTTGAAAAAGCAATGTAGGTTTATTCCATTTGTTGCATCAACAGTTACTCCCACAGCGAGGGTACCAGGTTAGGGTTAGGTCATACTTTTATTCAGATTTTCCCTATTTCAGTTCTATTACGAGTTCATGAACTGTCTGTGTTAGCCAAGTGAATATACCCCCTGCCCATAGGGTTAAGTCCCTTTACACAACTTGATGTAAAATAGAGGAGCAAAATTAGTTACCTCCATATTGGTACACACACTTCTGGAGCGCCCATCAACATGCCAAATTTGGCAAGCATTTATCATAGGACGTTGTATTTTGTGGTATACTCAATCCTTGCATTATGTATTGATCCATGTCGGGTATGGGATTAGTTAGCCAGGTATTTGTTTCAGATGCATGGACTTGATGGTGGAGGAGGCCGTAGACACTAAGTTGTTATGGGAATCACCCTATGGTGGTGGCGAGGAGCTCAGTAATCCTCTCGCACATAATTATCCCCCACAAGATTGTACCTGTGAACCCACGCAGAATAATCAGCGATGCGACGGCAAACATACTTCCTGACTGAACAAATAAAATACTAAATCTTACCATTTGAGAATCTAGTTCGTCTTTGCATATTTTTGATAATTCTTCCAGATATATGTCACTGAAGTGGTACTGCATACCAGATACAGGTTTTGTTGGACAAATCGGTCCATTTTTCAGGATAGCTAGAAGCCAATCTACGTTTCCAGCATCCCAACTTCGAGTTTTTAAAAACTCAAAAGCTTTTCGCAAGACGCATCGAACTAACAGATAGAATTTATCCATCCGAAGTCTATCTATTCCCTTCCATTCACGTTGCATGGTTTCAAGAAATGTATCAAAAAATAACATCGCTGTTTTTATATTGGAAAGCCTGAAACCAGAATGAAATATGTTACAAAATTTAAAACAAACTCATTTACCGTAAGACAGGATGTAGGTAACACATGTCATGAAATTTTATAAAAATTACAAAATAAAATTTCTGTAAAATGGTGTAAGAATAATTAAAATAAATCATTAAGAAAACTTAGGGAGTATCACAGACTAACAGTATTTGAATATGGACATACCCTGGCAAAAGATCTGATATTTTATTTGCAAGATCTTCTTGTACAAGAGGTTTATCAGACATCCACATGCAGTAAAATAATCCTTTCCAGATACTCAGCATCTCAATTCTATGAAATAAAATCGCATATCCATAGTTTAATATAATATTTTTTTACACCACTCAACATAAAGTGAGTAGGCTATGACTCTTCAGATCAGGGTTCCCAAACTGGGGTCCGCGGATCCCTGAGGGTTCGTAATGACTGCACACAGGGTCCACAAGGATATGAAGAGTCTGATCAATCTTTCAGCATTTTCAGCTCTTACCAATATGATGACAAAATACATGCAGAGTACTGTACACTGTGTTATCTTTCCTCGTTGGTTAGTCAGAGAAATTGATAAGGCTCAGGATGGGGGTCCGTGAAGTGGCGTGAACCTAGGATTCACAAACAGGGGTCCTCGCCACTCCGCGGCCCAAAAAGTTTGGGAAATTCTGTTTTAGACGATCACTCCCTATTCACTCAATACAAGGCTCTGGACAATTAGGAATTTTAAATTTGCCAAAACGACCTCAAACCTCCCAGTTAAATATAGCCACGGTGATGGAGAGCCTTTTAGAACAATCAGGAGTGGAGTCGAAATATTCAAACTTTCAATGCCAAAATAATAAGGCTATGGATAGGGATAGGATTTTATTTACAATCCTGATTTAACAATACATAGCATATTTGTGCAAAACTTGCAACATCACAGAATATTTAACTGTAGGTAATATTGAGACACATAGATTGTAATCTATCATTATTAGGAATAGTGAGCCCCGAAAAAAAAATCAAACTTTTTTATCTACAGTAAATTATACCAAGTTGTTCATCACCGAATTAATTTTTATTATTCTCTGCCTGAGATAAAAACAATGTAACGACAAAAAACATACACACCTCGTGAATCCACCATCTGTTTTTGCCGATCTGAGATTGAGAAACTGTCTTAATTTCTTCAGAGCTTTATCCCTACATCTTTTATCGTTTCCAGCTAACCGTCTGGCAAATTCAGCCTCGATTGAAGCAGGAGCCACAGCCATTTTGGGCTTTTCAAACAGGTAAATTTAAAATTATGACTAAAAGTCAAATATGAAAAAAACATAAATATATTTTAGAATATTATGGACATTAATAAATATTTGACTAATTCGTAATAAAGAACTTGGAACATGTGAACAATAGCAAAAAATTGGCATTTAAAAATATCAAAAAAAGATGCTAAATTTCATGCTCAATTATCAAGAGTTCACAATCAGTTGTTTATAAAAAACACGCTTTTCGACTATAAAAGCCATGTTTAGCAATCGGAAAGAGACACTGAGAAACAATATTTTTTTAATAGGATGGTCAATGTCAATACATTTATCACATTTAGTTTAAATACTGCAATAAAATGCCTGCAATACTGCCCAGTGACATCTCTCGATAGAACTGCCATCATTTTCACACCATGAAACAATATAAAGAGCATTCTTATACCAAATATAGATTTATAGCCAATTAATAAAAGGTATAATCCAAATATGTAGCCTACCAAATGTAGCCTGCCAAATGTAGCCTGTCAAATATGTAGATAATTTAACAAACTCAAGTTGCAATCAGCAACTCACTAGGTAATGTAATAACCTGTAGGTAATAGGTTCTGCCACTGATTCATTTGCAGCCAAGTCAAGTTCACTAAAAAAAAATATTTGATTGTACCTGTATAATAATATAAGTTAACAACAACATTTTTAAAACTAATTATCGTTTCCGGTAGCCTATCAATCATAATCAGATCATAGTTACTTTGAAACAGCTGATTTGACTTTCTTGTCATTAAAAAACAATTGTCCTTCATCAAGCAAAATTTTACTTGTAATATTTAATTCTTCCAATTGAGTTTTACTGTTTAATTTTTCCATCAAATTAAGCAAAGTTGTTTCACCATTAAGAAACTTTGCAATTCCATGGGTAGTGAAGCCAATTCTATGATCAGTCACACGATCTTGATGATAATTATAAGTCCTAATTTTATCGGAACGCTCCCGATTTTTGACCTGCTGTTGACGAGCTTTAGTGAGAGCACTTTGTTGCATACTATGTTTTTCTGATGCTAATATAGCTTCTAGCATTTGCATAGCACGATCCTTATTATCATGTTGAGATCTTGTAGCATTACATTCAACAATCTTTCCAGTTTTAATATGTTTTAATCGAATTGCGGATTCAGTTTTATTTGCGTGTTGACCACCTGAAGAATTAGAGCGTTTAAAACGTTGAACCTCCACATCTTTTTCATCAAGTGTTTCAGTTCGATTGCTAAAAACTGGAAGTAAAGCGACGGATGCTGTACTGGTGTGTATTCGTCCAGCTTTTTCTGTCTCTGGCACACGTTGTACCCTATGGGTACCAATCTCATTCTTAAACAATTGATACATATTTCTATCTATAAAATTTATATTTGCTGAAGACTTCTTCAATCCTCCAATATCAGTATACTCGACATTTAAAATTTCAAAATCATGTCCAAATCTTATACAAAAAGATTGATACATTTCGAGTAATTCTGATGCAAAAAGCATGGCTTCTTGACCCCCAACGCCCGCTGACACTTCGAGAACTGCGTTGGAAACTTGATTATCACCGTGCATTATTTCAAAAAGCTTCGACACAATTATTTCATTACATGACTCTATTTCTTTCAAAAGTTCTTCTTTTTCATCTTCTGCAATTTTAATTAAATCATCTTTTTCATCAGATTTAGCTTCAGTTAATGCTTCAGATACAAAAGATTCAACTTCTTTTAAATTATCATGAACACCGTACAGATTATCAATATCATTGTTCAAATTTTCCAATTTATGAATCGCAACCTTAGGATTGCTCCCAAAAAACTCTAATAATGAAGGTGGCCATTTTGTCTTTGAGCTAGATTCTATATTTAAACGTCCATAAGCAAACTTGAAATAATCAAAAAGATCTTTATGGTGAATCTTCTCTCCTTTCATAATCGAAGACGTAGACAATTGAACAGCATGTCTGATAATGCCACAACATGTAACTGATTTGTGTAATAATTGAGATTTATTGCAACAAGTCCGAGTGAGGAATGTTAGAAACATAATACAGGTTAATCCTGTAATTATAGTCTAAATAACAAACCTAGAACTGATGAACAACAGAATAGCAAATTCACAGATTCCAAAAATATCCCCAATATCTGAATATTTAGATATATGAAAATAAATAAGATGAAATTTGGTAGGAGACATTTCTTTAGTTCTTTACTGCTGTACTGCCTAACTGATACAGTGATATGGGACATGCATGCAATAAATTAAATATAGATGTTACTTTGACAGATTCATATTCAGATATTCTATTTCCATCGTGCATGAAGTATTGTACCGACACAAGTAATAAAAAAAATGGTAACAATAATATCAATTGAAATAAAGAGACATACAATATTACTGCAAGTGATAAATTGATCAAAATCTTAAAACTGTAACAAGCAATGATTTAGAGAAGAACATTTTGTTTGAGTAATAGGCGACTGAGTGGGGTGCCTTTTTGCATTGATAGCATTATGGAATTTGAAAAGAAAAAATTATGATGAATTATTTGACTGATAATTGTTGATTCTATAGTGAATTTAAACTATAAGTTATTTAGAACACTATATCATTGATATTCAGGGTCTCATGTAGTTCCTACCTAACATACTTCTAGTGGGCGTAGCATGACAATTTTTTCACGTATCAATCCTAACCCCCACCTGACTACACCATCCAAAAATTACATCATTACCACGTCACAGTGAAGTCTGAAAGTAATAGAGCCCTTCAAACTATATGAACTCGTCGCAACGATTCCAATAAGAGAGAGATCGATAACGTCGGTCAGTTCTTCTGTTCTTTAGCGTCGGCGCCAATGCCATTTCGGGCGATTGTACGTATATTTGGCAAGCTCAGTCTATGACGGGATTGTGATCTCGTAGTGACGTAATTTTTGGATGGCGTAGTCAGATGGGGGTTAGGATTGACATATCAAAAAATTGTTATGCTACTCCCACTAGAAGTACGTTACGAAAAAGGTACGAAAATACACGAGACCCAATATTCAGATATTTAAGTATTATCAAGGCATTTCAGTAAGTGTGGCCCTCGGCTAGCTTACGGGAGAGTGACAAGTGTCCATCCTCATTTTTTGTCCAACTTACGCCAATTGTCACTTCTACACTTCAACATTCAGTTCGACTGTCAGACTGTTCGATAACAATTCACTCATTCAGATTCTATAAGTTCAGAACTTTATCATAACTCACAATTCAGCAATTCTGTAATTGAATATTTCATGTTGCAGTGTTTCGTCCGCTTGAAACATGTAATAGCCTACCTACTCCACTCAATTACGCGAGTTACCGTATGTTATATCCCTATTCTACATGCGTCAGTCAGCAGACATATACATACATAAGCATATGAGGTCCCAACTTTTTTTTTTTGCCAAATTCAAATCCATTGCCAAATCGGATTTATACAAATGATAGTTTTGGTATATCCAAATAATCAAATATATATTTCAATATTATTGCATGAGGTCCAAATTTTATTTTATTTTTGTGATGTTATTTAGGTGATTTCATACAATGAATAAGTATACAATGAAAAGATTACGCAACTAACTGCAGCTAATAGCCATGCTGCAACAATGGTTATTTCCCGACCCTTGACCTCACCTCGCCAATGCAAAATATTACAATAATATTATTTTTTTTTTGAAGGTGTTTCAACGATCTGGTCATTATATAATAACTGAGGTTAAAAAAAATATTCTTATCTATATTTACACTTTCCGTAACTTTTATCTTCATTATGACGAGTATTGGGATAAGTTAACATTTGCATATTTGTCCCGGGGGGAAGGAAACCGATAAGACGGTCTTAATATAAGTTTATCCGACGCCATAATCAGCATAACAGCAACAATGGTATATATTTACGGAAAAACAAATAAATGAATATTGATCATGAAATCAGAAGAGCAAACCAAACCTCAGATTAGGTTTAAAACATACAGATATAGGATGGAAAGTTTTGCCAAGGAGGATAGGATAGGATTTACATATTTATCCCGGGGGATAGGAAAGTCGATAAGACGGCTTAATCATATGACGAACCACGGCCTCTCGTTCTGTTTTCGGAAGCATGGACTTGATGGTGGAGGAAGCCGTAACCGACCAGCGGTTACGTGAACCACCCTACGGCGGCGAGGAATCCAGCAATCCTCTCGCACATGATCATTCCCGCATGGGATTCGAACCTGCGATCCCACGAAGAGTAATCAGAAATGCGGTGGCGAGCGTATTCCTAACGCTTAGCACAATGCGCCACACCGCCGAGCCAAGAAAAGGTACGTGTTCACTAACCTGAAATTAATAAATGAATTCACACACACTCACATGTACCACTCGCAACCACAGAGATATTATAAAGTAAAAAAAACGCTATAAACTTAAAAGATAGAAAACAAAAAAAAAAATAAATAAAATCATAATTATGTCTGAAATTCCGCCTCCGATTAATTTAGAATTTCGACTCCGAGTCCCGCTACTAGCTTCACAATGGTAGCAAAGTGACTATAAATTCCGACTTTTTGACATTGATGAACGGCAACTAAACCTTCTCGATAAATGCAGAAATGCGAGGTTGGTATAATGGATTTTATTGGTGATTTCCGTGTACAAATGATATTTAATGAAATTCTGCTGTTTATGAGAGATCATATACGGCAATTATCGTAAAGTAGGCCTAGTTCTGTAGTTGGAAAGATAGGTACGGTAATCATATGACATTACCGATATGATTATTCAGCCGTCCTAGTTTGTACCGCACTGCTGATTTACAAGCTAACGGTTGTGTATTATTACTGTATTGCTGTAATGGTCTATATCAGTGGCCAGTGGTTCTCAAACTTTTTTAGTCCCAGAGCCGCATTTCAAACCTCAAAGTTATTATATTTGATGGTGTAGCGTACCGGCAATGTATGAAATAATTATCCAAGTTCAGAATATCTTCTAATATGATCTGACGTCAAGTTTTCTCTCAATAGTCCAAGTCTTTATGCTATTTTATGTCATTTATTAACAACTCGAACAGTAAACGATCCAAAACAACCAAACACTCCCCAAAGGAACGAAAAGCATAAAATAAAAATAACAGATACCAGGCAGTAAAATGCAAGAAAGACCACATACACAACAAAAACACTGACCAACCCTGAAATCCAAGACAACTCTGAATAAAAAACCAAATGACCCCTAGAATCTGGTACAATGAACTAGCTACTGCAATTTGTAAAACAGGCCGAAAGTAACTTATGACAGGCATTTAAAAAGACTATGAACAATTCTATAGGTGCACAACATTTGAACAATACTGATGAAAGCTAATTCCACGATAAAACTGAAAATACAACACTACGGTAAATGAACTGTAATGGCACTGTACTGGTAAAATCAATAACATGGTCCCTACGTCAGCCCACTGTCCAGCACAAAACATCCGACAGTCACACAACACAGACAAACATCCCTGAAGACCAGACGCATTCACACAGACATTCAAAACCCACCAATCTAACCGAAACACTCAGACGACTCCACTCTGTCACACACAGCATACACCAACAGACCACGCTGCCCCCGAGAACCGATCGACCGTGTCGCAGCGTCTAAACTGCTAGAATACCAAATATGGAAACGATATCACATGACGTCATTTAACAGGCAAAACAAGGGTCGTCACATTACCCCCCTCTTCTAGATGGAACATTATGAAAGAATGTTTTCATCTCTAAAAAAAATATTTGAAACACGAAAAGCAGTAGTCAAAACCAAATTATGTCCACAAATGTCTTTAAAATATGCAGGCCGTCTACCCTCACGCTTAAGCATCCGTAAAGTTTGTCATTCGGGATTGAGTCCACCAACGTCATCGAAACGACCAAATTGATGTTGCATATCTCCATTGGCTCAACAATGGCTACTATGTTAGATCTCCGGACGGCCAAGGCTGTTGTAGCTGAACTAGAACAACCATTCCCGAGCGGCCGGTATAACCACATCTTCACTATAGTCCCATGACAGCAGGGAGAAGCTGTTTGGTGCTGTACCTTAACATCCTGTCCCTCAAGAACAAAACGATGCGACGAATTTGCCAAGATAGTCCATCCGTGACCCTAGATCGGCGACGGCAACGGTATGCTCCACAGGCCAGCTTTCAATCGTCAGGTTGACATCAAGTGCACCATGAGACACTAACGACTCGCCACTGGCAGTACGCAATGGTACTGGAAAAGAATACAGTTCTGAAATGTCCGAATTTCCTGCAACGTCGAGTAAACAGCGGTGTCTATGAGCGAGACACCCGAACCGAATTTTCCGCAACGTCAAGTAAACAGCGGTGTCTATGAGCGAGACACCCGCACGTGACCCTGGATCGGCGACCACAACTGTATGCTCCACAGACCAGCTTTCAATCGTCAGGTTGACATCAAGTACACCGTGAGACACAAATGACTCGCAACTGGCAGTACGGAGTGGCACTGGAACAGGATGCAGCCCCGAAATGTTCGAATCTTCCTGCAACGTCGAGTAAACAGCGGTGTCAATGAGCCAGACACCCGCACCGGTATCAATCAAAAACAAAACAGGCACGTTATTGACCAGAGCCTTGACATATCATCCATTAGTCCAAGTAATAGAAAAAAAAATCATAGTTCATAGAAAATATCCTGGCGTGCTCTCGCCAAAAATTGTAGCGTACCGGCAATGTATGAAATAATTATCCAAGTTCAGAATATCTTCTAATATGATCTGACGTCAAGTTTTCTCTCAATAGTCCAAGTCTTTATGCTATTTTATGTCATTTATTGACAACTCGAACAGTAAACGATCCAAAACAACCAAACACTCCCCAAAGGAACGAAAAGCATAAAATAAAAATAACAGATACCAGGCAGTAAAATGCAAGAAAGACCACATACACAACAAAAACACTGACCAACCCTGAAATCCAAGACAACTCTGAATAAAAAACCAAATGACCCCTAGAATCTGGTACAATGAACTAGCTACTGCAATTTGTAAAACAGGCCGAAAGTAACTTATGACAGGCATTTAAAAAGACTATGAACAATTCTATAGGTGCACAACATTTGAACAATACTGATGAAAGCTAATTCCACGATAAAACTGAAAATACAACACTACGGTAAATGAACTGTAATGGCACTGTACTGGTAAAATCAATAACATGGTCCCTACGTCAGCCCACTGTCCAGCACAAAACATCCGACAGTCACACAACACAGACAAACATCCCTGAAGACCAGACGCATTCACACAGACATTCAAAACCCACCAATCTAACCGAAACACTCAGACGACTCCACTCTGTCACACACAGCATACACCAACAGACCACGCTGCCCCCGAGAACCGATCGACCGTGTCGCAGCGTCTAAACTGCTAGAATACCAAAACGATATCACATGACGTCATTTAACAGGCAAAACAAGGGTCGTCACAATGGTCACAATGCAATGTGACAAATATTGTTTTTTTGTTTCAATTTCATGTTGTTATTACTGTATTATTTATCTGTAGTGCATTACATTTTCAATTTCTGGTTGTATATCAGCGTAGTTTACTTTTATCAGTATTATCTTTTAGACCAGGGGTTCTCAAACTTTTGGTGTTGCGGAGCCCGTGAAGAGGTTGACTATTATTCACGGAGCCCCAAAATAAATTTTAAAATTGTTACTTTCCGATTAATATTCCTGAGTAAGTTAAAAGTACTTTACTTAATTTAAATGCTAAACCTTTTTTAACGGGTTAATACAAGTCATAAATAAATCTAAATTTTAAAGATAAATTACCGTATATATATATTGAGGCTGTAAATTTGACACTTGACAAACATATTAATAAATTAGGGGTCAAATCTTTTTCTTTTGATATTTGGTGACCGTACATTTGAACCCACGTACATTTGAACCCATGTGTATATCCACGGGTTTAATCTATATGCGGGTGCTAAAACCCATGGGTTAAGGTTAGTATGGGTTCAACTATCCGAAAAACAAAAAAAATTTCATAGGTGCAATAGCATACAGGTGCAATTGTCATGGGTTCAAATGTAATGGAACCATATTTATTGAGGCTGTAAATTTGACACTTGACAAACATATTAATAAATTAGGGGTCAAATCTTTTTCTTTTGATATTTTTAGAAGACCTAAAAAGTCGCTGCGCGATTGCATTTTGTTACAATCGCCGACTGTTTTCGTCAGCGTGAAACGTCAAACCTAAACATCTTTACGTCTGTGTTTATTCTCCCTAAATCAAAAATTTCTTCCGGCATATACATGTATTTTTCCACAATGGCGACGATAATTGCTTTTTTTTTCTCGTGGGGAATTATGAATTCGATGTGAAAAACATGTTAATATAATATATATTATAGTCATCGGCGACGATATGCTAAAAATAATTAATAAAGAATCGGCGGTGAATTCGCAACTCAAATTTCTTGATTGAAAAGCGGCATTATGAAATATTAAAATTAAAACGGAAGATAACACTATAAGTTTTGTTTCAGCAGACTCCCGACAGATTTAAAACGCTCTTTTGGACATTGTAAATGTCCATACTTGGTGTTATGTCAGGTTTTCTTTGGGTATTCATCGTAGTAACTGAAATCGAAACACAGTCAATTGTGCGCGCGAGGCGCGATGTACCTTTTCTCCATTCTGAAACTACCAACGGAGCCGCATGCAATAACATAAATTTCAATCGTTCGTACGGTGATATCTTGCAAAGAATCGGATTGGCAGACCTGCGATAGGTTGGAGTCAGTGTTGCAAGAAGGGCTCGAATTCGCTAAACGCTATAATCTATCACACTGCCACGCAATCATCTGTCATGATCTGTCGTATTCAAGTCATGATTACGATGATGATTTGATCGGAATGTGCAGAAATATCTTATCAAATCTCTGACACCGGTAGTAGTTATATAAACATGTACTTTTGTGGGCAATATGACTTTGTTTCTAATATCTTATAATAACAGCGTTGTTCAGGATATACGGTAGTCTACAAGAACTTCGTTCACTTAACTTTGTTTCTCATTTCATGTCCGCGGATTGCCGTGGTAATTTGAGAAGTAATGATTTTTATTGTGAGTAGGCACAATCGCAGGTTACATTGAACGCAATTAACCCAATAAACAAATCATTTTAAATATGCCCGCATCGGTCATGGATTGCACAATTGTATATTGTACTCATCGAGTTTTAAAGTCGACCTTGGGATTTTGTAACGGCGATATCTCGCTTAAAAATAATCTTTAGTGCGAAAGAACAAATAAAGTTTAACAAATCCCAAGATCGCAAAAATACGATTCCAATTTATTTATAGTTGGCAGTTGTTTTATGTTATTTTAGAATACTAATCTTTTATTCAAGTAATCCTCAAAGTAATCTTGAATCAAACGTGAGTAACGATGCGCACAATTAAATTATTATGACAGACATTTTAAATGCACGCATCAGACAGTTACAAAATTAACCAAGTCAGTCTTTTGAAAAGTAATCAAATAGCTCGCGGAGCCCCTAGGTTTCTTTCGCGGAGCACTTTGAGAACCTATGTTTTAGACCAGGGGTCACCAAACTACGGCCCGTAATAACACGCAAAAATGGCTAAATTTTTTCCAAGGAACTTGTTTATTTCGTAACATTGACCAATCAGCAAGATGCAAAAAAACGGGACGTAATAAGAAGCCTCTTCGCATCTCAGCTCAGATAACTTTTGTCATCCTGACAGATTTCCAGTCGTGGTTGTAAACAATACTTCGTTTTTGCGACTTTGAATGCTATTCGTTAGTTTTTGATTGTGTTTCGGAAATTTAAGTATGAATCAAATAAGTCAACTATCATTTGCATCCTTAGGAGTTGTAGTTTTAATAGTAGTAATAAAAAATTAGTCTAGAAATAGCTGTGATAAAATAGGCTAAAATTCTCTACCGGTACGCAACGTTTTCTGCGAAAGATGCACTTGTACACCCGTGGCGCGTGCTTTCGACGAAACTGTTTACGTTTCTTGTGCTAAAATAAATGTTGAATGTGCATTTTGCGCTAACAGTACTATAATCCCTCGCGTACTGCTCCAATTTCATAAGTCACACTAACTTTTGTACTGCTCAAATGAGGATATTCATGTAGTATGTTACAAAAACAATTCATCCGATTTAAATAAAAACTGCGCCAGTGGATAGATCTGAGTGAAAATAGAAAACAGTACCAATTTTATAAAAAAACGGTCAAGAAATAACCGAGATATCGGAATTTTAGTACCGCCCGACAGGGCAATTATTTTTATAAGGATTGTATTACTTTTTTGATAAGAACTGTAACAAATATGAAAAAATAACACATGTCAATCACTAATATTGAGACTATTTCGGGATTTTATTGACACCGGTCATTGACACCGCCGAAAGATCGTCGCAAATAAACGCTGCAGTTGTGCATGATAGTTTAATTTTCACTACGTATAAAAGGGGGGAGGCGGAATTTTAAAAGCGTCGAAAGCTGAGAAATGTATGCGCTAATGAAAAAAATCAAATACCAGATATGTTGTTTATTTTATCTAAATTATGTCAAAATTTCATGGAATTCCAAGCTACAGCAGGCAGTCCGTAGTCGTTTTCAGCAGTAGCAGTATTCCAACACGGCGTAACAGTTCTTAGCAGACGTGAAGCGTACATTATTTTGGCGCGAAATAGCCGATTTTGTAACATTCCTAATTCATGACAGCAACGTTTTGATAACAGCTAAACTCAGGATAGTTGTCTAGATATAGATAGAATTAAATATTCAAGTCTTCAGAAATGTAGAATATATATTGTTAAATAAATTGGATGAATTTCCCAACTTTTGTGAATTTATTTTATTGCATTGACAAAAATATTCATCCGGCCCGTTTCAACCCAGTTTGAGTCATACCCGGCCCGCGGTCAAAAAAGTTTGGTGACCCCTGTTTTAGACCATTAATCTTGATCTTACATCAGTACATTATTATTGGTGTAATATAGTTCTAATTTGATTTAATGATTGAATCTTACATATTCTTATTGCTGTATTGCCTTGCCATACTGTCATTTTTTATATCGAGCCAGGTTCTGTGGAAATGATCAGTATTGTACCAGATCACAGTGTGGTATAATTTATAATTTTATGCTTGCGCTCTGAACTCCACAATAAACATGAATATATAGCGTCGAATCACAGAAAAAATGAATAAATTATTTGCCGACTTGTTTTCTGCCTTTTTATTTTTTTAATTTTATACTGTCACAATCCAATGAATCCATTATCAAAGCTTATTAATCACAGTGAACAAAATGGTCAGGAGCCTCGATGACCTGCGAAGGTTTTGCATACTGACCTACACAACTCAATGTTTATGTTATTCACTGCAATGTAACATTGTCTGTTCTTTTATTTGACATTGTTTGGTGGATAAAAATCTCTCTCTCTCTCTCATTAACCCATAAAAAATATATAGCCTATTTTACAGCAAAGAAAAAAAAACTTTGAAACTATTTTAGAAGTACAGACAAGTAGGATAGATAAATTGGATAGTAGGCCTAATGCAATAATGTCTGTCTGTGCATGAATAAATAAAGCAAAATAAGATATGTTTTTTTATTTGGTTAGAATGAATATAATGGAAATGATAGACTAATATGGTGCCATGCTAATATAGCTTTTCACCCAAATAGGTTAAACCCATTCAATCTATAAATTATGTGATTATATTAGGACTGATTTGACAATATCTATCATTAAACTGAAACATTCATTATTTTGAAAATATATATAAAAGCTCAATTAGGCCTACTGTAATATAAACATGGCTCTTCAAGTTTGGGTCGAGGATAAACTTCATGAAATCCTTGGTATGAGTGAGAAACATGTTGCCCAATACCTTATTGGACTATGTCAGAAAAGTACATCAATGGACGGGTTTGCTGACACTCTACAAAAGACTGGTGCGTTTGATGTCACTGATAAATTTTTAAGTTTTGCAAAAGATTTATATGCAAAAGTTCCACACAAACAAGTTGCCACCAGCAATACTAATCGTTTACGAGAACAAAAAATTGTTTCAATGCATCAGAAAAATTTAAGTTATAAATTAGTGTCATCTGATGAAGATGAAACTATTCCGTCAAAATCAAGTCGTAAGACAACATCAGTTTCCTTCTCGGATAAAAAAGAAAGAAAAGGATCTATGGGTAAAAAAGTGCGAGCAATACGTAAGCGTAATCAGACATCTTCTGAAAGCGAGGATGAACAACCAACAGGAAATGATAAAGATGATAAATCTGGATCGTCATCATCAGATGAATGGGACAAGGAAGAACAACAAAGAAAACAAGACTTGGAAGAGCGAGATAAATTTGCCGAACGAATGAAAAAAAAGGATAAAGAGAAAACCAGAAAAGTCATGGATCGAAGTGATGGAAAAGCATACAAAGAAGCAAAAAAACGTCTTGAAATTGCAGATGCCAATGACTCAAAAATCCTACAAGATCTTCGTAAAAAATCAAGGCGAGAATATTTGAAGAAAAGAGAAGAAGATAAATTACAAGAATTAGAAGGTGATATTTATGATGAGGAACATTTTTTCGCTGGTGAAGAATTAACAGAAAAGGAACGCCAAGAATTAGAATTCAAGAAGCAAGTTCGCGATATCGCGTTAAACTACAAAGGTATTGGTGAATCACAAAAACGAGGTCGATATTACATACCAGAGGAAAAAAAGAGAGGTGATATACATGATGAATATGATGAAACTATTGGACCATCAGGAGAATCTGGTAAATTGATTTCAGAGAATGAACGTTGGGAAGAAGCTCGTATTCATGCCGCAATAGCTCATTATGGCGCTAAAGATGCAAGAGAAAAGAAAGAAGAGAAGAAGTACGAGCTTCTCACAGAAGATGATGTGATTGAATTTGTTCAAGCTGCTACACACAAAGGCACATTGAATGAAGATCAATCACCAGAAATGAGTGCATCTGAAAAAAAGAAAATGTCTATAAAAGAAACTAGGGAAAATCTTCCAATCTATGGATTTCGTGAAGACTTATTGGATGCTATTGATGAACACCAAGTTTTGATTATTGAGGGTGAAACTGGTAGTGGCAAAACTACTCAGATTCCTCAATATTTGTGTGAGAGTGGATATTGCAAAGGAGGAGTGAAAGTCGGTTGTACTCAACCTCGTCGAGTTGCTGCAATGTCTGTAGCAGCTAGAGTTGCATCGGAAATGAATGTGAAACTTGGGGCAGAAGTTGGTTACTCAATTCGATTTGAAGATTGTACCAGTGAGCGTACCAAGTTAAAATATATGACTGATGGTATGCTCTTGCGTGAATTTCTCACTGAACCAGACTTGAAGGGATATAGTGTTATTATGATTGATGAAGCTCATGAACGTACTTTACATACGGATATATTATTTGGGCTTGTAAAGGATATTGCTAGGTTTCGACCTGAATTAAAATTGCTAATTAGCAGTGCTACATTGGATGCCGAAAAATTTTCTGCATTTTTTGATGACGCACCAATCTTCAGAATACCAGGTAGACGTTACCCAGTTGATATTTATTACACAAAATCACCAGAAGCTGATTATCTTGATGCCTGTGTGGTATCTGTGTTTCAAATTCATCTGACACAGCCTCTTGGTGATATTCTTATTTTTTTAACTGGACAAGAGGAAATTGAGACTTGTGCTGAAGTTATTCAAGAGCGTGCGAGGCAACTAGGGTCAAGGATTAAAGAACTTGTTATTTTACCTATTTATGCAAACTTACCATCTGATATGCAAGCAAAAATATTTGAGCCAACTCCCCCAGGTGCTAGGAAAGTTGTTATTGCCACTAATATCGCAGAAACTTCTCTTACTATTGATGGAATTGTTTATGTAATTGATCCTGGATTTTGTAAGCAAAAAAGTTTTAATGCAAGAACAGGTATGGAGTCTCTTATAGTAGTTCCATGTTCAAAACAAAATGCAAATCAAAGAGCGGGCCGAGCTGGAAGAGTTGGGCCAGGAAAATGCTTCAGATTATATACTGCATGGGCTTACAAACATGAACTTGAAGATGCAAGTGTCCCTGAGATTCAGCGAACGAACCTCGGAAATGTTGTATTGATGCTTAAAAGCTTGGGTATCAATGATTTAATTCATTTTGATTTTATGGATCCACCCCCTCATGAAACTCTTGTTATGGCTTTAGAGCAGCTTTATGCACTTGGTGCTTTGAATCACCTCGGTGAACTAACAAAACTGGGGCGTAGAATGGCAGAATTTCCAGTTGATCCTATGTTATCAAAAACTTTGTTAGCATCTGAGAAATATAAATGTTCTGAAGAAGTGGTAACCATAGTTGCCATGTTATCAGTTAATAACTCCATATTTTATAGACCTAAAGATAAGATAGTGCATGCTGATAACGCTCGACAAAACTTTTATATGCCTGGGGGTGACCACCTTGTTTTACTAAATGTATATAACCAATGGGTGGGAACTGGTCATTCTACTCAATGGTGCTTTGAAAATTTCATTCAACATAGGTCAATGAAAAGAGCTCGTGATGTACGAGATCAACTCGAAGGTTTGATGGAACGTGTGGAGATTGAACCAACTTCAAATCCGAATGATATTGTTGGAATACGTAAAGCGTTTACAGCAGGATTTTTCTATCATGTTGCTCGCCTGACGAAAGGTGGTTACAAAACAGCTAAACATCAGCAAAGTGTTCACATTCACCCAAATAGTAGTATGTTTGAAGAGCAACCCAGATGGCTTTTATATTTTGAGCTTGTGTTTACAAGTAAAGAATTTATGCGACAAGTCATTGAGATAGACAGTCAATGGTTACTTGAAGTTGCCCCACATTACTATCAAGCGAAGGAAATTGAAGATTCTAGTAAAAAGAAAATGCCGAAAAATGTTGGTAAATCCAGAGAAGAGCTAGGATGAATTAATAGCTTGTGATTGTGATCGGCAAAATGGTATTTCCAACTGCAGCTTGGAAAATTACAACACTAGTGGCATGGATAAAAGAGGGCATAAAAAGAATTATTTTCGGTAACATGCTGAAGAGGTTCGATGAAAAAGTGACCGAGACACCTTCTACCATGGGCAGAACAAATCTACTTCGGTATATATATATATACTTTGTGTTGAGCATGCTGTGCAACTTATATATATGTCCATTAAAATTAAGGCCAAACTTGTTGATTTTCATGATTTGGTCATATGAGTATCTGGAATCAGCAATTAGTGGGCAATATTTTCTTTCTTTCATTAAATTTAAAGATGGTATTCAACTTTCCATTATTTAATCTATTGATTTATCTGTTCCCCAGATTATACAAAGTCTTTATTTTTCAAAGTATCTGGACACAGTTTCACCTTTGTCTTCAAATTGACTTACATATAGGCCTAGGGTTACATAAAATGTCTCGAGTTTGATACTGTACAGCAGGGGTCGGCAACCTTTTGTCGTTCGCTGGCCAAAATTAAAGGTTGCTAGTCATTGGCGGGCTGCACATATTTTTAGAAAGGTAAAAATCGAATGGATGACCGATGAATCACATTTTATCACACATATCAGAAGTTAAATTTTAAGCAACGCGCGAAGACTGACCATTTGAATATTTTTTGCGCTATTAAACCTTTTGCACTTAGCATCAACTTTTCTGCGTTTTGTTGCCATTTGTCTGAATTATAATTAAATTATAGGCTCATTAAACGAGTAATTGTGAATTATATACTTGTTACGTTATAATATAATTAGGTCTACACGTAAATTCTGTTGCGTTAAGAATATAATCGACAAAACAGCTATAATTTGTTACTATAGTTCAGTGAAGCGTCGCGGGCCGGATTATATTGCCGCGTCCGGCCCGCGGGCCGTAGGTTGCCGACCCCTGCTGTACACACTACGCTTTATCCCAGGTGGGTTTTAAAAATTGATCACATAATACCGAGCTAGGAGGGTTTCTTTTCATCTGAGTAAAAATAGTTTGCTATTGTATAGTGATGGCTGCTTGTCTAACGCACTATAATAACAAATAAGGGAATATCCACAACAAAAAAATTTATTCCCAAATTTGCATGTAATCACTTACAAATTTTGATTTGGTTGAATTTTGATAATGTGGAGATAGATTTTTTGATAAAATATGATGCTTTAAGTCGCTATATAATAAATAAAATTGATTAAATCGTATTCTGTTTTTCCTATCATTGAGTTCGGTGGCTTTCTTCGGACCGTGACTAATGCTCGAAATTTGCTTAATTCAAAAGCGATGCTGGTGATCAGTTAGTAGAGGTTTGGATACTTGTCTTCGCGTGGGTATGAAGCTCCGTGGCGACGCTTCGATATTGTCGCCCCTAATGATAGTTCTGTCGCTTCTGACAGTTTGGCCGTTCATGTTGCTATATTGTTTTCGACATATTTATGTCGAATCACGTTTGAAGTATTGAATTATAAGTAGGCTTACCATAGCCTACGTCCCCTCTTTAGGCGGGACAGTCCCGCTTTTAAGCGTCAGCCAAAAGTCCCGCTTCGGCGTTCAGCCTTCCATCATAATACACTAACTTGTTACTGTTGTTTTATGTAGCGCAGCGCTAGCCTACTTACTGAAGGTGAATGCGTTTGTTTCGTTGTTTCCCGCTAACATTGTTTGGAAACGTATCGCATGTAAAACCAATACTTTTTGGATTGTATATATTTGTATCGTTAACGTCAATTCCTTTCTATTATTCGAACTGAACGCGATATTTGGACAGAAAATATGCGCGTGAATTCTCGATGATTATATGGTCAATGAAGACGGACGGGATAGCTTTAAATGTAGGCCTATGTAGTAAAATCGAAAAAAGTTACAAAATCACAGCTAAGGAGTCGTAGTCTTTAGAGGCGTCCCACTTTGAAGTCACAAATATATGGTAGGGCCTAACCCTAGTTATAAGAGGTCAAAAGTTTCCCATTTTGCAAGAAATCGAAAAAGAGGCAATACGAAGCACAAATATGTGTGCACACGTAGTCGAAACTGCTGTACGGGGCGACCCCCAAAAAAGCAGAACCCACAAATTACTTATGGAAATGTAGTTAATTTAAATTACACTTGTACTTATGTCTGTGTATGATTATACCCGAAAGTTTCAGTGATCTTAAGACGTTGTACACAAAAGTTGTGTTATTTCCAATTCTAGGATTTGTTCCAAATGGGCATTGTATACAGATCTGTATATGTTGTGTAATATTGCAATCACTCGCACGCACTTCTTTATGATGATTGTATTGTCACAGACGAAGTCTGGGGGCTTCATATGTTTATACATGCAGTTTATCATAGTTGGCAACACCAAAGCTATAATTGAGGTTCTCAAAGCAAGAGTAAATAAATGACATAGCCGATGATATGATAAACAATGCTGAAGTACACATATATAATAGCTAACAATTCTAAGAACAATATACAGTAATGATATCTAGGGCTGGGCAGTTCGGATCGAATAGTAAATTATTCGAATGGGTTCAGAGCGAAATTTCGAATCGCCGCCATTTTTCTTTCTTTCCGCCAATGGTCGAGGTGAATTCCTCGATTTTATTTTAATGAAGCCATATTTTTTTAACGCAATTCTGACATATGACTATTTTCTGTAGTGTGTTATTGATAAAACGCGTTTTTTATTGTGTGTGAACGCTCAGCAATATGGGTTATGTATTCTATGTTTTCAGTAATTCATTTGTTGACAGGACCAATTACAATTAAAAGTCGCATACAAATATATATCTCCCAAGTATTCGAGATTCGATTCGAAAAGAATATTCGATTCGAATCTAAAATCATCAGGTATTCGAAAATGCCCAGCCTACTGATATATGTTTGCACAATATTTCATGCACGACGAAAATAAAAAAAATCTGAATCTGAATCTATAACTAGAAGTAAAACGATGATTTTGCCGTATGTCATAGAGAAAGAATGATTTATTTCCGAATATATCATCAACGTACAGTAAAAAGAATAGAATGAAAAATAATCATAAAATATAATCGGAAGGGGTGGGCAAAACTGCAAAAACGACGGCCGCTAAAATATTTCCATCGGGATAAGGCACAGGCAAACTCTATTTACAATATTAAAACACATATTTTGAGTCAGAAGAAAAAAGTTATCACCGACTGCTTATAGATGGTTAAGTTATCAAATTAATTCCAACAATGGATTACAGATTCCAAAGTAAATATAAAATGGGCATGTTTATTAAACAAAGTTAGCTGATACTTTTTCTGAAATACTCTAATTGAATTGAGAAAGGAAAGTTAAAAAAAAGGTACCGTATTTGGAAAAAATAATTTAGTCGCATTTTGAAAAAATAATATGGTCAACAGACCCTTTTAAGTAACTAAAAATTAAAGAAATATATTCCACAGCTGTTTGAATTATTGATTATTAGTTGATATTTGATGAAAGAGCAAGTTTCATGCACCGAACTTGAATTTGAGACTACACTGCGAAGTAATATCGCCTAAAACATGAACGTGCGACGTGCACCCGTGAAAAACCTATTTCTAACTGCAGCCAAAATGGTGGCACTGGATAATTAAACAAATAGTATATATATGCTATAGTTAAATAAAATTATAAATAAACTTACAGAAACCCATACAAAGGCTAGAGCGTAAATTTAAAACAAATACGTATATATATTATTTTATGATCTACGTGGTATCTCTGCTCAGAACACATAACAGGTTTATTCCCATTACTTCAAGATACCCCCTTATTTTATTTTATATCGTATTATAAAGATACATTAACAAAAAATGATCAGAAGTCGCGTGAGTCAACCACTCAGAAACACTCTTCGTTTTCAAGGTCTATTTTCGAGTGCTTTTTTTATAAGTAATCAGGTATTTTACCGAGATAGGCCTTAGACTTGTGCAAATATTGCCACAGGCATTTGCTTTTTATTGCACTTCGTTCTATTTATTCAGTTTTCAAGCATCTTGTGTCATTGCTTACAAATTGGTTATTTTTAAATTCTTCCTGCTCTGTGTCAATGTGCACGTTACAAACAACACGTGTCATTTCTTGTGACTTTTTACAGAAGTCAGACACACATTGTCTATAACAGAGTTATTTATAGTCACTGACTGCACATTACTTGATCTTCGTAGTGTTGATAGCCATTGAAAGGTACCATTACCACTTTTTATGACGTCGCACCTGTTGGAAAACATTCAACTGAAATTGACGCATGGACACGAATTTTGAGATACAAAAATACCGTAATACAAAATTTTACTTGTGAAATAAACGTAAAGTGATGTGGAAAGATGCACACGGTATTATGAAAGGAGAGAGAAGCGCGAGAAAAGAATATCTGAAATTAATTTAACTCTCCGCACAGGTTGGTTATAGATAGAAATTGTGCTAAATGCTTACGTTGACTACACGCATGGCTCATTGTGTTAGATTCATTATAACTGAATATGTCTTACCGCGGATCGTCTCCTTCGCACCAAACCTCGAAGCAGTATTCTATTCGAACTACGTCAACTTGGCTGTCGTTGATATGACGCAGGCCACATTTTTTGTTTACAATAACACCGTACGGCCAAATGTCTTTGTTCTTGATGGAAATCACTGGTGGCTCTACAGAAATATTTGAGTTTTCTGAGTTGATACAGATGTTTAGAGACTGGTCGGGCCTGTAAATATATATGTTGGGAATAAAAACGTTAGAAACTATTCGAAAAAAGATGAAAGTAATATATGAATAGACACTATCATATTTGACTACTGGGAATATGAAAGATACTGCTCCAGTTAACGGAACAGAAGAAAATAATTTAGCGATGTCATATATTTCATAGGTAATGACTCTGAGTAGTCGTTTCGAATTCCAGAAAACATACATATGCTGAAATGGTTATTGCAGAGAAAAAGTTGAAGTCACCTAATCATAAGTGTCCCAGGTTCCACTACCATTTCATAATGTTCCGAGTTCATTCCCCTTGTGACATATGCAAACGAATGTACGTCGGAAATACACCAAACTAGTTCGTAGTTGTTAGGTTTCTGCTCTACTGTAAATCGCTTCACGTAGCCAACAAAATATAACGTTTTTGAAAACAGTTTCTCAATCGCCCGCTGGAAGATGGCTCGGAATCTTAAAAGGAAATAAAAGCTTAGTAATTCTTGATCTTTTGGGTATGTTCTCCGAACTCTTCCATTCTGTATCTCACATAAAAAGTGTCAAGTGAGAATAGGCATTCGCCGAAAATTTCAAAACATTAAAAAGAAACTCACAACGTAAAATGATTCACACCGAACACAATTCTGCCCGGAAAACTATTTTTTACTATCTTAAATTCTTCCCAGTTGCTTTCTTCTTCTTGTCGTGTTTGTATCTAAAATATATCAACAACCACTGATTTTTTAGTAAAATAGGATTTTATGTTATATATATTTATATCAAGTCTATAAGACGAATTTGCCATGCAGCCTCTATGTGTGCATCGCTACCAGCTGAAGGGGTGTGGTGGGTAGGGCTGGGCATTTCGAATCGAATAGTGAATCGGTTCGAATTTTTTTATCGGAGCCATAGTTTTTCAATGCAATTATGACTATTTTCTGTAGTGAGTTATTGATAAAACGTGTTTCTTACTGTATGTGAACTCTCAGCAATCTGCCTGAGTGATGTATTTTACGTTTTCAGTAATTCATATGTTGAAAGGACCAATTACAATGAAAAATCGCATACAATTATACATCTTCCAAGTATTCGATTCGAAAAAAATATTCGATTCTGAAATCATCAGGTATTCGAAAATGCCCAGCCCTACTGGTGGGCGAAATAGATTGTGACCAAATTGACGCTAACGTAAATTGAGGAATTCCTAGGGATTCGAAATAGGAAAGGTAGATAGCCACATGGCAAGAATTATAACGCAGGAGTGCAGCGTCTCGAGTCAGCTTGGAACTCAAACCTTCAGGACTTTGGACTTGACTTGAAATTGGGTTTGGTGTTGACTCGACATGACTCGCTACTTAGTCTATAAAAAGTTGCACTCAACAACGGTAGTTTGACTACTCTCGCACTAAAAGAGCTATGGTAATCATAAACAGTTCACTGTGAACATAGCGTACCGTTATATCAGAGAGTTTGACGTGAGATAGTGGGTCAAAATATGCCGGTATTGATATCAAGACATCTTTTTTGAAGCTCAAGCCTTTTGGAAGAAGCTGGATTGTAGGGGTCATGGTCAACCAATTTTCGTCCTGAAATGGAAGTATGTAAACACACAAATGCCGGATTAAAATTCCATGATTTTGTCAAAATTAGAATTACCAGTATAGCTTAGTTAATAATCAAAGTGAGCCGATCACTGCATGAGGCAGTGCTGAGGCCGGAAATCTTCAACTATGCTATGCCGATAGCGTTTTTGAATGTCTAACCTGAGTTATCGTCGCTGCAACTTTTCACCACTTACTTGAAAAGGTTGTCGATGGAAAAAACACTTCAGCGTAATTTCAGTTAAATGGTCCAAGGCTCCTTTGGGTATTAACACACTGCATCCAGCAATCGCCAACGATCCGCCGTGAGAACCAATAACTTCTGATATATCATAAATATCAACATTGTTAATATCTGAGATCGTGGATACAACTTCTTTCTTTCCACTATTTGAAGATAAGCTGAAATTATTTAGTATATCAAATTATAGTAATATTTTTTTTATATTACCTACTATTATTTTGCATCTTATTGTAACGTATATTAATTCGAACTGCTCAATATATATATACGGAGGCCTGCACCCTTGTCTGAATTTTAGATGTGTATGCGTATAGTTTTTGCAAACTGTTGACGAAATATTTCTGTGAAGAGAAACTCTGACTTACTCTGCGTTTGTAAACAATCAATATATATACCATACACGCCTCGCATATCAGAAAACAAGTGACAGCTATTCATTATCCACCTACAAAGAGTCTTCTTACCTTATGCCTGAATCTCCATCGCCGCACGACCGAACTTCAGAAAGTCTAAACCAAAAATACTTATATATATGGGCACGAACTGAATATGAGTATACATCTACACATAAATCTGTTTTCACTATAATAGTCAAAGCGAATCTTTACTGTACAACAAAACGTTGCTGGTAAATATTGAATGAAGCAAATGCAGCAATAAGAAATTAGCAAAAGAGATAGCTAGAGCATAGGACTTGCAGACCTTCGAGTCATATGATGTCTATTAAATACGATATGTCATTCTAATTTGTCTGACCCGAGTTTTTCACAAGAAAGAAATTCTTGCAATTTTGCTCCTTTACTAGTATCTAGAATCTTTTTTTTAATTCAGAAATTAAAATTTTTCAAATCTATCATGTTCTCTTCACCATTTTTCTCAATATAAGCCCAATCGCTGATTTGCTTAGGCTCGTATTAATAACTTTGATATAGGCAAATCATACGACCATGTAACTTTAAACGCATTTTATAAATTCAATAAAATTGTTTCATACCTTCTAGTTTCATCCTGTTGTTTGTTTCCGACTGATTTCGATCTTTCCGGAAATAAATCATTCTGGAATAAAAGAGTTTTGGCAAATTATTCCGCTTTATCTTGCTAACTACTATTTCATTCTGTGATATCAATGATTAGATAGTGAAATCTCACCTCGTTAAACCGCATTTTAACATTGACACGTTTCGGCGAAGTTGTGACATCGATATTTGCTACATTTTCATTGGAATCTGTAAAATGTTATATTTTTCTTTCAAAATATCTCAGAATATTCTATGATAATGATTCATTAATCGTCAGTAATAGGAGTGGTCAGTGACGAACGCATTTACATCATAAAAACATGTCATGTTTTGAACTATACGAATAGGACGTTCATTGCGACGTCATATTTATTTTCGTACAATGCCGTATGACGTCATAATGATTTGTAGGACTGCTCAAAACATACTGAGCACGCACAACTTATGATTACTCGCCTTCAGTCTGTAACCATGTATTATAGTTGGATAAAGTATACGCTAACGCTTTAAATTAATATTGCCCGCCATTCTTTGAAATATACGTTTTGTCAGGTATACCAGGGAACGTTTGAGGTACAGTGTTTACCCGAAAATAAGACTGGGGTTTATTTCAATTTTCTTTCGAAAAATAACACTAGGGCTTATTTTCGGGGAATGTCTTATATTTTCATTTATCAAAAACAAAATTACAAAGTGGAGAATTACAAAATTTTCAAATATACAAAATATGAAAACCGATATTCATTTACTTATAAATAACATGTTTTTATTCAAAATAACTGCAAAACATAGATTATTAATCATTTTAAACGTGTAGAAGAGATTTCCTACTATCGACTAGTTAGAAAAAAAATTTCGCGTTACTGACTATGTCTTATTTTAAGTGGAGGGCTTATATTAAAATGAGTTTTAAAATTCAGGATAGATCTTATTTTCGGGGAAACACGGTAGTAGGACAGTAGGTAGTTCAATTATGGATGACTTTTAAGATTAAACTGCTTCGATCGAATTCAGTTGATCGAATATCCACTTAAAGTACCGGTAAATCATTTTCTCCAGTGACACTTAGCTTTGTAAGATAGTTACATGCTGTCAAGACTAATTAATGCAATTTATTTGAATGGACTATTTCAAATTTTCTTATTTTATAAGTACATATAGGCTGTATATAAACACGCTTACAATTTACCAAACTGTAAATAATCACTTCGCTTCTGTAATTGGAGCGGAGTGGAAATCTTCTCCTCCACATCACGGTAATAATATGCGCAGTTACGCAACTACTTACCTTTTACAGGGTGTCGAGATATATCATCTTCTTCACCTTGAGCGGGGTATACCTTCACGGTGACATTGCTTTTCATTTCGTCATTATTTTCGTTAACCTGTATTAAATTAACCAGATATGGAGTTCAAGAACATCCTCATATGAAACTTAAATCTTTTACAAGTTGGCGGAGAAAATAAAATATAAACCTGCGTTTCATCGGATTTGGGCTGACGGTGATCTTCGCCATTTCTTGCTTTATCGTTTTTTTTTCTCCAGATTTTTCGACAAAAATCAATCCTATATAATATATATATATTTATTAAATTATGATAATTTTGGCCTTTTCAACAGTCATTTTAACAATCTTTATTAAAGTAATCTAACGAGTACAAACCAACTTTCATCGTATCATGTTCTCTTCAAATACATACTTTATCTAAATAATGTGCATTTTAGTATATAACCATGATACAAAACATGGATTAATTTTGGCATTTGGAGGAATAAATAATTCAATTTGTTTCGTGGCTACTGTCGGAATCGAAAAAAAGTTCTACTAATGTTCAAACTACCATGCATGCGATGCTACCTACATTCGTTAAAATATCACATATCAGGTCATTACTCTGACTACTACCTAATCAGCCCCCAACATAGTGGATTGGAAAGGTTCTACATTTATCCATACGGCATATTGTTTCTATATTTATGTCATACAGTCTATATCTTGCTGTATATCTTGTTTATAATGTTCAAAGTTATTGAAGTCTTCATTTAGTTTATACTTACAAGTATATTACAAGAAAGGCGACAAGGATCTTCAATAGGAATAAAAACTCATTTGAATCCATTCGCCGAAGTCTGCCTGTGAAATTTTTGCTTGCTTATTCCTTTCTGTATATTATAGTGGCCACAAAATTGTATATTAAGTCACCAACCGTTCAGACTACTGTTACCTTTTATATGTACATTAATTTGTATTCGTGGGTACCTTTCTGATTCACCGTGCCACGTAAATCAGCTGCACGAGTAACGGTGATTCAAATACAGTATTTCAGACATTTGAACCCACGCATCGATCACATATTGCTTTGGCCACGCATGTACCGCCGACGGTTAAATAACTATATGAGTTATATCGTAAGTAGTATATCCAATGCCTAGAACAATATCATCGATACCGATAACTCATAATTGTGGGTGTCATTCGAGGAAGTAAACTAGTAACCTATTGCTTCAAGAAACTGTATGCAAAACTGTATCTAGTTATTGCTTTATATATACACGTGATGAGTCTGATGGCATGCAAGTTGGTTAACAGCTCCACAGTATCTCTGTTATTATAACTAATAATTTAATATCTCTTAATCTACTTTTGAACCACCCTGTAAATATAGTTTGGCGCTCCAGAAGTATGTGCGCCAAGATGGCGCACAACCAGATGACCCTAACCTGGTACACATACTATGTTCAGGTTGTGCGTCATCTTGGTGCACATACTTCGGGAGCATCTTTAGTTTTAGTCTGCCAATTAAATTAGACCAAATATTCAAATACTTCTTATTTTCTATATGTCATTACTGCAATGTATGAATCATTATGATCCGAATACATACTTTGTATTTATGCAATTTTATTGGAAATAACGGTTCTACATTTGTAAGTAACCCTGGTCTCCAAGGGGGATAAAAGGGTAAACACGGTATTTATGAAAGAGTCACAAATAGGCTTTTAACCTAAATAGTGAATTGAACTTATGCTCTCGTCAATATAGAAAAAAAGAACTTCCCATCTACTGGGCCAGTCGCCCAAAGAATATATCTGGCGGATATTGCATTTTAGAAAGAAAAAAAAAACATGTGTCAAGACCAGATACGACCGGCCCGCCGAATCATACACAAAATTAACAAGACAAAACTGTCCCGAAGGAATGGCACATTCGTCGTTGAAGTCAGTCAGTGGAGAAAATGTAACTGTATTTTGATTACCGCTTTCCTTTTCCTGGGTTAAATTCCGAAATAACTTCAATCAGATTAAAATATAAATTATTAAACTTAAAATCCACGTAAAAGATGTTGCAATAACTGATAATAACAACTTAAAATTGGGATAAACTTTTATTGTACAAATCTGTTATTTACATCTTGGTATTTATGCGAATGTTCTGAATCTTCTTTACTGAATGCATGAATAAACGTAATAGATATGTTAGATCAAAACTAGCTTCTGTTTTATGGGGTATTTTTATACCCCAATTCCGAACATGGCCATGGACAAGCGACTGATATGCAGTGAGCTATTATTTTGAATGGATTGAAATGTTCCCAATTCCAAATCGAAGAGATATCGTTTCACATAGTATGGTTTGCTGGTGGCGAAGTAGCCTCTATCCGTTTGAGCAAAAGACAAAAAATTATAAGTTAGTCAAACGAAACAAGATGTTATGTACCTGTAGGGTGTAAAAGCCTATAGTATCAAGCACAAGAAAGGTTTAAAGATGCTATTTACTTTGGAGATATGAAAAGAAATGATTGCTATTGTCATTGCCTTTATATTTTCATGTCGCTCCAATCCTATTGTTCGTAGTTATGTAACCGATACCGGTAAGCAGGCACAATCGGGCGTGGGCACGAGAAGACGGACTTGTTATCATTTTGTTCGAGCAGGCACAATCGGGCGTGGGCACGAGAAGACGGACTTGTTATCATTTTGTTCGAGAACTATGGAAACTTTATCAATAGATAACGTCTGAGGACTTAGAGGTAATAGGTTGACAAGAAGTTGTGAATTATTATATTGTGTTTTTATACGATAGATTTCAAGATATGGGTAAGTAAATTTTAACTTCGATTTACTTTTTTCGGTATTTGTCAACAATGTTGGCTTACATTCGCCTTGTTGCCAATATACCAAGCGACAGAAAGAACTTACCGGTTGCGATATACAATAAAACAAAACAAGATAAAAAAAATCTATAATTACATTAAAACTGAGTTTACATTCTATAAATTGGTATAAGATTATCTTGTGGTGGATTACCATGGTAAAATATTACGTCTTACTACAGTGTGAGGTCTACCATCCTACAGGGTGAGATTTGCTTAAGGTATTATCATAGCGTGAGGTCTCTGTCAACATCAGTATGAAATCGATGTTCAGATTCAGAGGGCTTCTGAGACTACAACTTGGTATTGCGATATACATCGGTTTATGGTAACACAAAATATTTTCAATGTTGAAAATAGTGTTTGACGTATGTATAAAGATGCATCTCTTAGATACGTCAGCAATTATTTACCGAAAAGAACATTAACAGATTATTTACAAAATTTAAAAAAGGGGAGGCATTTTTTGAGGGGGCGTGAAGCTAATTAAAAACAAAAGTATTTGTTATAGATTTGATCTTGACCTCCTTATTTTGGACATTTGCAGTTCTTTGTTGTTTAGAGATTGCGATATCATCTACGTATTTTCAACGTGTTTTTTTTTGAATGAAAGATACCATTGCCTTGCTATATGATATGTGTAGCTTAGCTATTGTTAGTTTTTTTTTTTTTGAGTTGGGGCGCGAGACTTGAAGAATTCTGAAAAAGTGGTGCGACTCAAAAAGTTTGAGAACCACTGGGCTGGGTGCTCAAAATGCCTCAATGAAAGTAATGAACTTAATATAATAAAGTTATAAAATATGTATCTCTGCAGGTTCATCAGCCTGTAAAATACCAGATGTTCAGAATGCCATAGAAGCCAAAATCAGAGATAAGGCGTTGAGCATACGAGAAATGAAGAAAACCACAAGTTTGCCCGAAGAAACACTAATTGGAAAACAAAGCACCAAACGAATTGTGGACATTTTACTGTAAATCAATATCAGCTTTTCATTCTTTTTATCCTACCACTACTGAATATAAATTGCAAATTTTTTTTTTTTTGGGGGGGGAGGGGAATGATCATGTTTTACTCTGTATAGTTTCTCAAAAATATTATGCGTCAATATATAGAATAACGGAAAATTTAATTAGGTAGAGTTTGATGTATTCATTAAAATTTGTATTTCATCAGTATTCAAATTAGATGGAAATACTCAACGACTGTGAGGAGGAGTGCTTTTTTGTAAGACTCTCAAATTCAAAGGTCGATTTTCTAATATTTCAGTCGCATCCACTTTCCAATAAAATGTTAAGGAAATCAAGCAATCGCTTCTCATCCCTCATATTTTTATGTGGGTCTTGTCGATCTGAAGACTCTTTCCTTGCGCTGATTTTCTGCTGTATTGTTTTATGATAAATATGATAAATAACTCTATAATGCGATGTAAAACGCTTCTCTATTAAACACTGTCTGTTAATTTTACAGTAAAACGTCTGATTACAATTTTGATGTTGGTGACAGAAGCGAGAACGATCGCATATTCAATTTGGAGAGTTCCAAACAAAAATCGTTTGAAAACGGAATCGGAATTTTGATTTGTCCAGATGAAAACCGGAAAGCTGTAATCAAGAGTAAGTTTCCACAATTGGAATTTGTCAGAAATGGGCACAATAAAATCTGTTACCGTGTGTCATTACAATTTTATTTTCAGTAAAGAACTCGCCCTCGCATGTGCATAAATAGTTTGCTCTCTTACTATTTTAAGATACAAAACTGAATCACTATGGACATACTTAATATTTTTATTGTGTTCATATATATACATTTCGTCTTTACATGCAGGTACCAGCGAGAAGATTTTTTTGAGTCCACCAGGAGAGATACGTTGGCCAAACATTGAAATGACTTATCGTCATTGTTCAGTCTCACAGTGTGTTGTCGAAAATTTCAGACACAAAATAATCGGGCATACCGACTTTTTTTTGTTGTATGCTGTAGTACCGGGTGAGTACTCGTATATCAAGAGAACGATGCTCAAATATATAGACATGAAAGCTAAAACGAATCTGAACGGGAATCGGTGTGTAATCTGTCACAGTAGAGTAGACCACAGTTTCGACAGTATTCACGACTAAAGCTAAACTGGGAACGGCCACAAAGTGCGCAATTTTTTATGATGCCATCGCATGCAAAACAAATAAAAAAGTAATTCCTTAGAGCCCACAAAATTTGAAAAAAAAGTAATAGCTAAAAATGCAATCTTAAAACACTGAAAATTTTAAAGCATTCGGTCCAGTGGATATAAGAAAAGATATATATACGAAATATGGAAAAATATGACAACCATGTTGATATTTGAATCAGTACGCAAAACGAGTGCCAAATTACTGCTTGTAATAGTATATTAAATTTGGGCGTTTTGGCTGCCGTGTCCCCCGAGTTCTATCATTTTACTTTTCTGTTGTCACAGATTTCAAGAACAACAAGGTGGCGTTTGAAAACGACGTCCAGGAAACCGTCAATTATTTTGAACAACGTCATGCCAGCGTTCTAGATGGCATTTCAAAGTTGTTCATATTCGAGGTTGGTAAATGTCTGAGTAACCTTTATTCTGTTTCTGTATTTCAACTGACGCGTCCTCCATTACAGCCACGTCTATGCATTGTGATAAACTTGCATTTTGCTTTGTATTATCTTGGTTTGTAAGAACGCGAGAGAGAGGTTGTTGTTAGCTATATAATTTAACCCTCCTACGAGCCAATCTCTTTCCAGAATAAATTTGAAATCGATTACGGCTCAGTTTGACTATATTAGTATTTATTATGGGATTAGATCTTTCTGTTTTGGTATCCTATAATGCCAACACAACTAATTTCTTGTCCTTTTTTCTCAAATTCTTTAAATCAGTGTTCAAGACAAAGGCGAGATGAAATGTCACCATCGACGCTGAATTTCAGTGAAGATCCACATACCGCCGTCCTATTTACAGACAGGGTAAGCCCTGGTGGATACGAATAACATTTTTGGTACATCTTATTATAAATGATAATCTGATATTCTACTGAATCCAAATGTACAGCTAGCTCGTGATATTTTTATGACGCCGTACAATTTCGAAATCGCACTCTTTTAAGAGATAAGACATCCTATTCAAATTAAGTTTGTAACTTTTTGAGTGCGTAAAATTTTATGCATTTTTTATATATTTATATTACTGGCATGATTTTCAAAATAAACTAAAATTGTATACTTTCAACTTATTTTCCGCTTGGAAACATGTACATTATGTTACTAAGTTTGAATAAAAAATGAAGAGTTCACAATTAGATGAAAAACGTCGGAGAGACAATTTCGCCGACTGGAATTAGACAGCAAATAATTTTATGTGATCATTATCAACTAATAGTGCATTCGTTTTGTTTTCAAGAACATGTATAATCAAGTGACTAACTATAGTAAAATAAATGAGCAATACAAACGTTAAACGAACAATTTTGCGATTTTCTAAATTAATTTTACTATTAAAATTTACTAATTTTTCTGATTAAAATATGGATGCAATCAGGTTGTGCATATGTTTCTGCGGATATTATCATTGCATTAGTTTGTTGTTGCAAATGATTTTACAAAAAGGGATTGATTACTCCCATCGGGGTATAATTCTGTGATTAGTTGAGTGGTTTCCTAAGAAGCGGTCTCAAAAATATAGAGGTATGTAAATTATCATACTAATTCGTCAAGTTTTCTAATCAAATTGTGAGCATCTACCCAGTGAAAAATAAAATTAACTTAGTGTCATATAAAAGCGTATAGTCGGCTCCAACACATACAGGAATAAGAATCAACAATTGAAACATTTTGATATTGCTGTTCACTTTTCGACCATGAAGATAACTAAAATTAACATTCCAATACTTCAATTATATATATTATTCTACTGAAGGATGCATTTTTTCCAAAAATTTCTTTCCACTGTTCATTCAAATCAATCATAATGGTAACATTTAAAATCATAAAAATTCATTTGAAATTTACTACAACTTTCAAACAGTATTGCATGGTTCATTCGAAACTACATCACAATTGCCTTCTTGTGATTTTTTAAATTTTATTCTCATTAAAAACGATTATCCGACTTGAATTCTTGTAAAACGGTTGGAAATTGTTTTCCACAATTAACTAACATTGCCTTATTTTCTGCCTTTTTTCCTGTCAATTTCCTACTGAAGGTTCGTGAACTTTGTTAAATTTACAGTGATTGACAGATGCATTTATTTTCAATTCGAACAAAAACTACCGAGAACAATTTTTGAAACAAAAGTTGAGTTTTTTTTAAACTACCGAAGCAACCGAAAATTAATTTAGATAGAAGCTCGACCTCCGACATTGATATCAATTTATGAGATTGACTTATTCATTCCCGACTTGCTTAATTTAAATTTTCTTCATGTGGGTGTTGGTAAGATCAAGTTGTTTTTGTTGTGTCAATTTAACACAGCAGCAATGCCTAAGTTGCAGGCTTCCGGGGAGGCACATTGTATGTTGAGAATAGTGCCGAAGGCCGCATGCATATTTTTATAATTTATACCTTAGTTAAGTGCAGTTTGCGATATATATTGCGACGTAATTTATTAGTCGACGAGGTTTTTGAACTGAAAAGATTTTACATTGCCAAGCCAACCCAGTTAATGTGGTTAGGTATGACTGAGGCATTTCATTCCGGGAGTTTTTAAATATATAAGACCATGTTTTTTGGCATGTAGAGTAATATAATTTTAGTTTAACTTCTCAATGTCGGAGGATGCTTTTCATGCAAAATAGCGAGTTTTGACTCGGGTGAGTGATTTTTAAGGTGACGTCATAATACCCAAACCTCTCGTGAAGATGTAAACAAAATCTGTGAGTGAGGATAAGTCGATACAATTCCGCACTAGTTTATTTAATGACATTAAATAAAATTTAATATTTTTCGAGGATAGTGAGAAAGGGTACAGACGGTACGTTACTTTGTTTTATTGTAGACTATTGCTGTCAAATAATATTATACTCGAGCCACGAATAATTTCGGTTTCCACTCTGGCTCTATGGTGCTTACCGGCATCTTGTTGCGTTAGATCATGTTGTCTAAACTCGAAACTAAAGCAGTAGATAATGTGATATTTTTGTAGCATATCAATTTTGTTATTCGGAACGATCTTGTGATAGCCAGGCATTTGCTAAATCATTAATTATGATATAACTCATCTACATTTGACTTGGCTTATTTTCTCCGCTTCGTATATACGTGAACCCTTTATACTCCTAAGTTTTACTAATTTTTTTTATTAAACAGATTAATGCGACAGCGTATAACATCATTTGCCATTCATAGGATCAGATCATGCCTTTTAGAGGCTACGATTTGGTGCCCTATATAATACTGTATATATAAAATAATAATGATGTTTTTAAACTTTATATTGATTGAGACCCCACTGTTTTTTCCCTTGGCCCTCGCTGCCGACTTCACACTTCACTCACAACTTGCTTTTGTAATAATAACTGTTGTTTGTACGAATACTGCTGACTTGTTTTCTCTCCAAATGCTCCATTTTTTCACACGTACCGAACTTGCTTCGGGTCTGTTGTTTATACGAATACTGCTGGCTTGTTTTCTCTCCAAATGCTCCATTTTTTCACACGTACCGAACTTGCTTCAGGATGGGTCTGTTGTTTGTACGAATACCGCTGGCTTGTTTTCTCTCCAAATGCTCCATTTTCACACGTACCGAACTTGCTTCAGGGTTGTTTTACTGGCTTGTTTTCTCTCCAAATGCTCCTTTTTTTCACACGTACCGAAGAACCTGTTGTTTGTACGAATGAACGAATAACGCTGGCTTGTTTTCTCTCCAAATGCTTGTTTGTACAAATCCATTTTTTTTCTTAGCATGTTGGCTTGGCTGCTCTCGGGGGCCTTCTTTTTTGTTTGGTGTATTTTTTCTTTCGTTACATTTCGATGGTGGACTTGACTTGGCTGTTGGCCTTCTTGCTCTTCGTCTGTTCTTAGCATGTTGGCTTGGCTGCTCTCGGGGGTGTATTTTTCATTCGTTACATTTTCGGTGGTGGACTTGACTTGGCTGGTGGCCTTCTTGCTCTTCGTCTGGTGTTCTTTCCTTGGACTTAATTTATTTCTTAGCATGTTGCTTGGCTGCTCTCGAAGTCTTCTTTTTCGTTTGGTGTATCCGGGGACCTTCAACCCTGTCTGCTGTTGCCCTCCCTGCCTGTCTTGTCTGCTTCTTCTTAAGCATGTTGGCTTGCTGCTCTCGGGGCCTTCTTTTTTGTTTGGTGTGCCTGTCTTGTCTGCTTCTTCTTAGCATGTTGGCTTGCTGCTCCTCTCTGGGCCTTCTTTTTTGTTTGGTGTGTGTATCCGGACCTCCAAAACCCTCCAAAACCCTGTCTGCTTCATTTCTCCTCCCTGCCTGTCTTGTCTGCTTCTTCTTAAGCATGTTCTCTCTCTCTCCACTCCACTCTCGGGGCCTTATTTTTTGTTTGGTGTGCCTGTCTTGTCTGCTTCTTCTTAAGCATGTTGGCTTGCTGCTCTCGGGGCCTTCTTTTTTGTTTGGTGTGCCTGTCTTGTCTGCTTCTTCTAGCCTTCTTCTTTCGGCTTGGGCCTTCCCGTTTTGGTGTTCCTCTCCTGAAGCCCCTCGATTGGCCCTTCTGCTTCATTTTGTCTCCCCTGCATCACACCTGCCTTGCCTGCTGATTCTGGACTGGCCCGTCTGCTGTTGGTTCCTTCCCTGTCTGCTCTCCCGAAGCTCCTTTTTTTTCCATGGATCGCCTGTCTGCTGATTCTCGACTGACCCGGCCTCTCCGGTCCGGTCTTTGCTGCTGATTCTGCCCTGTAAGTTAGTCTACCCTACGGGGTTCGAACCCACACTCATAACTAGCCCCGCGTTTG
Organism: Styela clava; assembly: GCF_964204865.1. Lineage (NCBI taxonomy): Eukaryota > Metazoa > Chordata > Ascidiacea > Stolidobranchia > Styelidae > Styela > Styela clava. The sequence goes on from NC_135261.1 coordinate 8,654,570, forward strand.
ACCGTGTCTATACGCTTCCCCTGCGCCACCGCTACCGACGAAGACCGGATGGTTCAGATTCTTACTTAATAAATAATGTCACGCTTGGCAGCCACCCCGACAATGCTAATTACCCCGAAAATTACATTAAACATACTACGTTGATTCGAAGCAGGTTATTCATTTCATGCATGGAAGACGTTTCTCTGGGACCATTGTGTACGCTGCTTTAATGTCTGAATATTTGTGCACATAACATGATGACGTTTTAATTGTGGTTTTAGTTTAATTTTTACAAGAATGCGTTATTATGTAATCATCGGCGACAAGAAGCATAAGAAAATTCAATCAGTGAATCTGCAAACCAAGTTTCAAACTCTCAGCGGAGACATAGTGAGACTGGACGATGGTTCATCAATTTGATACTTTCTACCTCTTGTGTCAACTGACCGTCTTATCTTTGATTTACTGTTCCAAAATTTATAAAACATGTCAGGAAAGAATGATGAAATTGGTGACGCGGCGCTATGCCCTTCTACAGATTGAAACGATATTATACAATATACATATTAAAAATAAAACGGGAAACACCATTAATCTTGTCGTAGAAGCCCCGCGACAGGTAAAACATGCTTCCGCTGGCACTAGAGAGGTAACGCAGTGTGATGCGCACGCGATGTACCCAGGGTCATGTCAAACTTTTCTGCTGCACGAGTTTCTGATAATGATGTCCTTTATACCTAACTTGAAAATAATTTCAGGAATAAACAAATTATAGATGTTGTTATAAATGAGGCTAAATAAACTAAAGGTACGAGTGAAATTTTTGTATTATTGTTCAACATCAAACCGAGAATATCGGTCGGAGACCTAAGACTTATCGATCGGAGGTTAGGGTATCCCCCAAAACAAAACTCTATAGTGACACCGTTTGTCCCGTCACTAATTAATTAATAATTCGCTAATTATACGACATAATTCATCCAAAATCAACATGCAAAATTTGGAGCAGATTCAACCACGCTTTCGTGAGATATAGCGTGCATCTAACAGAGAGACAAACAAACAAACAGACAAATACCTATCAACATACTTACCGATCTTAAGATCGATAAGTAATAAGCAACAAACTCACACCGATAACACGCTGCCCATATTGCCACGCCCCTGGATGTACCTTTTAATCCATTCTGAAACTACGTCATATTTTCGCGAATTATGATGAAATATAACCTAATCAATGTAAAGTAGGCATGGCCAATCAGTTTCCAATTCTACTAAAATATATGCATCCATTGTATCGAACTAGGAAGTTACATCACATATATAAGTTACATTCACTAACCTGAGTGTTATTGAATTGAAAATTAGTGTAAATTTGGAAATCTGGACTTCACGTTTACGTTTACAATGAACTGGATTGGTGGAACGAGGTGAGAAAATATTCTGTAATATTTTGATCTTTCGAAGTGATGCGATAAAATGTTTGGTAATTGAACTACGAAGATCTACGAGCACGTTTATTAGTAAAAAGTTGTTAACTTCCTAAATTCTAACCAATGGAGCGCAGCATAACGATGCTAATATTGGTACATGAACTACTATGATCAAATAATTGGGTGCAAACTTTTACCTAAATGTATTAGACCATTACACTTCCATAACCTCATTTGTTTCATTCCATCTGATAAGTTGTGCTATCTCAACTATAAGTAATTTACGGAGAATAAATGTGGCAAGTTAAATCGTATTTTTTTGTTTGTTTTTAGGAATCGCTTTCGAGGCCTGAATGACGATCAGAAAAAGCAAAAGGTTCGTTTTATGAAATAACAATCATTTATACCACATATAAAGTAAATCGTTTGATGAAATAGAAGTGAATTAACATCACAATTAATTTTTATTTTTCAAAAGTAGTTTACTGAATATCGATGCGAAATATCTTTCTATGGATGGCTTTGCAAGACGTGTTCAATAAAATATGATAGTTCAACCATTCCAGGAAGGAGATATCAGGAGTTTAGAGTAGCGCGACGCATATTCCTCAACTTAATCACCCTATATCACAGGAATTCTTTGAACGGAGAAGATTGGCAAATAGAGTCAAATCGGCAACATCTTTAACTACTCCAGCAGGAAAGAAGAAGAGTATCAGTCGTGACATTTTACATTTACAATGTGTTAAACAGACTAAACGTTCTCCATTTAAAGGTCAGTGCCCCGACGTTTTCGTAATACTAACTCTACTGGGACAAGGTATGATTCGTTCAATCGCATGTATTTATTGTCCTGGCAATCGTTCAATAGGAAATATCAGTTATTTCATTGTTCCCAGTTCAAATAATCCTGTCCCAAAACTACCCTGCTTTTCATTCAGATGAAGACGCCCCGTCGACGTGTAGTTCTGCTGAAACACGGAACTCTTCTCGACACGAAAGGTATATAAATATTTGAAATATGCATTTAGTTGGATTTTCCAACCTGGTATATAAACGCTTTAGCCCTTTGAAGATAATTCCTCGCGGCCACTCATTTTATTATTGTAAATTCGATAATTCGACTTTAAAATCCTATTTAATTTATATATCTTTTAAGATCTCCTATCCATAGAGTAGTGAAACACATTGATCTGTCGCATGGAAGAAATAGATTCGGTAATATTGGTAAGAAGTCGTCATCTAATAGAAGTTTCAAGCACAAACTCCATCTTCCTAATGTTTCTCCGTGCAAACAACCATCTAACATCGAACTCGCAGACGCGACTGACGATGAACATTCCAATACCAGGCAGAGGTAATTGCTTTATTGTGAATTTGGGCGCGCGTGTTGTCCGCAAGTAGGGATAAGTTTATTTGCATTCGGGGACTCAGGTAAAGTGCTAATATATCAATGATCGCAAATATTCTTTATACTAGAGTTATTGCATCATTTGCAACTTGGGATATGATTTTATTCAGCGAAAAATGCAATAATTGCGGAATGATTATTGTGCTATATAATATGGCGGTAATTAAACAAACTTTGCGAAGCAGCTAAGGGTTCATTGATACTTCTAAAAATGTATCCAGAGCATCAGACATATATAGACTTTTTGACATAGATTGATTATTTATTAATTGAACTAAATATACTACTTCAAAACGATTCCACTTAGTCATAGAACAATAAAGATACATACACCTTCACATATTGCAGGCAATTCAAGCATTTACCTTCGTACCAATCAACGCCAATTGACCAATTTGCATCGCAGGTAAATCTTTTTTATAGTCTTTGCCATTATAAATGCACTTATAGTAAAAACGTCATGTGTGTCTATAAAGTTAAATTATAATAATGTTTTATTATATTTAAAGTGAAAATCACATGTGTGTTCGACATATCGATATATATACTTGGTATGATTTTGGTACTCTAACATTGGTTGGAGAACTAGCACAAGCTTTATCGACATATATGAGTTAAATAACGATCTTTTTCCATTTTAGAGATTGAATAGAAACAATATGGGAGGACGGCACCCCCGTGGTAAGTGGATCAGATTTTTTATATTAAATTATAATAGAATTATTTGCTTCGACTAGCCTGTTTTATTGTTTCCATATAGCAATAATATTAGGTATATACTTTGAAATATTTTAAACAAGAGTGTAATTTTTTTAGGTGTTTCCAACTTCCAAGGAAGTGCATTGTCAGTTTCTACTCCAGTACTCTATGATGACATCTATGGGTAAGTGATAATCGAGGTTGTATATTATGTAAGCTGACTTGAATATGCCCAAAACAATGATTTTTATGTAGTTGTGGATGTTGTACAGCGTACTATGAGGAAGGTCAATTATATAAATTGCCGACAATTTACAATGACGTCATTTATTTTTTAACTGTAATAATTTTATTTCGCTGTATAGTGATCCGATAAAAATGACATTTAATTAACAGTGACGAACAAAAAAAATCGAAGCTTTATATACAATATTTTGATATGACCATGTGGGGAATAATGGGATTTTTCTTCGAACTTTGTGTTATTCGGATCAACGCATTTTTGGCCTTGCCATACCTGCGATTTAAAAATGTTTTGAATTTTGATACTGTTATAAGTCAGTCAATTTCACTAATTTAAAGCAAGGCTCATTTTATTTTTTTCTCACTGGTATGAAGATCACGAGAAAAAGTACTTGAAAGCGCCAACAAACGATTTTATGGAAATATTCCCGATTGTGAAGAATCATTCATATGTGAAAGATCGCGAAGTGAAAAGAAGGTCAATTTCTCGCACATCAATGAATGTTACAGGTTTTCTTCTCTTTTTGAACACTTCTAGGATTTCCTAGTTTCTTATACCATTCAAAGCAAAGTAAGTGACTGGGATGTTCAACGCAACAAAAATACTGGTATAGTTTCACTTGTCAATATGGACAATTTGTCGAGCGAGTATGATTTTTTTTCTTTTTTCGATTTTGAGTACAACGTTAATTCCTGTAATTTCGAAGTTCACTTTCAAGGCGATATTCAGATATGAATATTTTTTTATTTCTGTAATAGAATCTGCCCATAAATGTTATCAAAAATAATGATATCTAAAAAGTAAAAGTTTTATATCAAGAATTACTCATAGATGAGAAAAAAACTGTTAGGAAATAAATCACAACGTTTGATCAAGCAGTCATTCATGATCAATTAGCATTTTTTGTTATTAATTATTACATCTCTCTGTTCTAGCTTAACAAGTGACAGCGAAACCAGGAGCGATCCTCATTCATGCTTCGACGTGAATTTTTTACTAGGTGCTGGTACTTCTACTGGCATTCAATATCCATCTCCAGCAAGTTTTGACATGATGGAGAGCGCTACGTTTCCCCAAATTCTTGATGAAGTCAAAAACAAACATTTATCCTACCCAACTCCGGTTTATAACAACCACGAGGAGTTATTCAATAGAGCAATCAGTTTTAAAAATACTTTTGGAGAAACGGATAGAATACTTCATGGCAGTCCTAAAATTTTACTTGAAAATTTGAATGTGGACGCTCTTCTCACATCACAGCAAAAGTCATGCTCTGACTTAATATTTGAACGTTTGGCCAACAATGACATATGTGGAGGAAAACGGGAAAAGGACAAATTCACGAATCCAATGTTTGTTGGAATTGACGATACGCCTATCTTAGGCAAGGTGTGTCATTTTAAATTCGGTTGGAATATATAGAAATATGATGTAATATAATACTTTTGCCAATTTTTAATTAAGTAACAGTGAAAGTTGTGAGAAGTTTTAGTTAATTAAACATGTGTCTTAAGCAAAACTTGATACACTTTTGGTTGGTAGGACGCTGTTGAACTGCTATGAGCTACACGGTTATCTGATTGCTAACAAACTACGTCTCTATGATGCTGTTTGAAATTGAAGCAAATTCAAGTTCGGTTGCATTTGTAAATCGCTCATATTTTGTTCAGAAAACGAAAATTACAGTTCGATTTTATCAAAGCGATTTGTATTGCTTCAAATATTTTTTTTTATTCATTCTTTCCGTCTTAAAATTTGTAAATGATCCCTCATAATAGGGGCCACGTTTCCAGGAGCGACCATTCACATGGATATCGGACGAAGAAGAGGTCAAATTTCATAATTTCTCCTCAGAAGAGTGTGCAGATGAAAGTCTTCAAAAATGGCTAAAATTTCGACCAAGACAGCTGGATTCTTCTTCTGGTGTTCCAAACAATAACATATCCTTGTCATTCACCCCCAAAACAAAAATTGAACAGATTGGTATAGTGGCAGAAAATAACATAGCTTCCGAGAATATTCCCAACTCTTATAGCCCGGAATGTCGAAATCGTACACTGACGGAAACGCCAAAGTTGAAGAATCAACGATCTCATAATAGCATTACAGACGCGGTGCAGGAATATAACCCAAACGAATCTTTTGTCTCAAAAGAAGGAAGAGTCAATCTTTGTGATCTGTATGCAAACAATGAGTCGTTCTCTACAGTAGCGAAGTATTCTAGCAATCAACATGAAAGTATAAAACATGGGTCGAGCGGAAACGTTATCACTCAAAATGAAGATACTATACCTGATCATTTGAAAGAACCTTGTTCAAGTGCAAAATATAACACTGGAACGAATATAAAATCTGAGATTTTTGACAATGAAAAATGTACTGAAGTTTATAATATGGAAACCAGTTGTTTTCCTTGGATTATCAACAAAGACGACGGTCTTGCTTCAGAGTTTGATATGAAAGACAACACTAGTAACGAAAATTCGATGAGTTTAGTTAAGATTTTGACAGGAACTAAAACACCTGTAGAATTGGAGGAACAGGAAAGTCAACAAATACAGTCAGAAGTATGTAAAAACCAAAAAGAGACGCCCATTGGTATATTCAACCTGGCGAACATAATGCAAATAGACGGTTTCAAGTCGAGTGAGGTAAGCGAAAAAAATTTAAACAACGAAGTAACTATGATTCTGTCACAAGCGGTGGAGAAGCTGAATGAATCTTTGGGCCAAACAAATGATGGAAGCATAATGGCTTATAATGAAAATATAACAACAACGGAAGTCGCAATCCAGAATGTCACAACTGGGGAAGAAGATAAATACATAGATGCAAATCACGAAATTTTATCAAATTGTCGAGTTCAAACGGCTACAAAATATCTGGACAAAGCGTCTTCGCCGATTATATGCTATACAAAATCCATCAGCAGTACTAAAGCAACTCAAACTGAAGAAACCCACAAAGGTTTGGATTCGTCAGTTGAATTCAGCAATGCTTGGATTCAAACTGAACGCTATAGCCCACCATGTTCGGACGTTTGCAAGTTCCACCCTAGAGTGGAACTTGGTGTGGACGTGAGAGACTGTGTTACTCTGAATCACGGAAGCGCCGTTATCAAACGGCGGAATGAATCTTCTGCTTCTCAAAGCTCTGACGATTCGGTATTATACGGAAAATCGTCATCGTACAAGAAAAGACGAAGTAAGCGAAAAAGAAAAATTTAAGGTTTTAGGAAGTGAACGAGTTAACGCCGTCTTTAAATGGTGTATGATACACGGTGATTTGCGTGACGAGTGCAACAACGATCGTCATCGTTCTTTATTTCCAGGTTACATAGATATCCAATATAGTAACTATTTTTTCATCGCAGAAAAGTGTTTTAAGCCCGTCACCAAGAAGAACAGATCGCATTTCCATTACAAAATAGCAAAACACAAACGACAACAGAATTGTAAGCTAGAAAATTTCCTCCAATGAATCGATATCTCAATTGCTAATATATAACATATTTGCATGTATACAAATACATACATTTCTTTACACCGTTTTTTTTAAAACTTCTGTGTTTTTCATAAAATGGAATTTTTTTCGTCGTTCAATTGTTCCCTTGTTTTTTATTCTGTTTTCAAGAGATGAAATGTTTACATTTTTTATTAGATTCCGTTTTGAAATATACCTTACAGTAAATAAAACGGCTCACTACTGCTTGTAGTAATCCATATACTGTCGGTCATGAATATTAGTATGAATAAAAGTCTTCTTGGCACCTATTTATCGCTGGAACGCATACCCAATGTGTACAAATGAATACCACATCAGTATGGACCTTAACCAAATTCAAAAGACAACTATAAATATGAATGATCAAAAACTAGGCTTGCAAATTCAATGGATGTGAATCAGGACTTTCTGCCCCATTTATCCGGAACTGCTCTTGCTGATTAATAAACTAGTTATTGTCACTATAAGTAGAGGTTCCCACTTGTCCAACAAATTTCTCTAATAAAAGCTTCTCCCACCCCAAATAACCATTTTGTTGAATTCCACCTATTCAGCAACTCTGATTGACTTGCTCTAGGTTGGGCATCAATCAATATTTGATATTTCTAAACATAAAGAGAGTTCTTGGTGCAACTGTGGGCTTTTACGATTCTTATATCAGTATTCAGTAACTGTGTACTTTCAGCTTTGGTGGCCAGAAACTTTGGGGATTAAATTACTAGGCAGAATTATGAAATGTTAAATCGAGATGATATTCTTAGTTATGGAATATCAAATATATTCTTGAATATTTTGAATATATTAGATTCATTTCCCTATCAATACTTCTACCTGCTCAGTAGGATTATGTATCAGTTCAGCAAGTCACTTCCTGATAAATCAATAAGATTCTATTAGGTTGGAATTGCTGTTGACACCAAGAAATAATAATATGCCAACTTGTACAATAATGGCTTCTAAGAAGAATGAGGTCCAAACTTAAGAAATAAAAGTGTAATTAGGCAACTAAAATTGAACCAATATAGATTGCACAATATCATTAAGAATATCATTACGGTTATGCTTTGTAACCTCAAATATTTTCACACGCTTGTCTTCCCTAATGCTTTCCACAAAAGGAATTCCTCTTCCTCTTTTGACTGGAATTGTTCCCAAAACAATAAACTCATTATCAGAATCTTGTAGTATTTTACGAGTTTTACGCTTGAATCTTTCACTGAATAGTTCCATTTTACCAACTTCATCAATGATATATAGATGTTTTGAATCACTAGTCTCTTCCAACAATGGTAAAACACAATCCTCAAAAGAAGCAACATCAACCGTATACTTCCCAACCATCGGTCCTTTTTTTGAAACTGAACATCTTGCAAGAGGAGCTTGCTTTCCACATAAAGTCACAATGTCAAATCCAATTCTAAAAAACCACACATTGGTTAGCACGGAGATGCTAAAAACATAGATCGCATGTAGTTTCATTGAAATATGTCTGTTTATCTATGTTTTAAGATTATTCTGTAAATATTTTGCTCGGCCCAGCTTGAGGTTAGTTGATTGAAAGCACACTTTGATGGTTTGTTATAACCTATTATCATATACTGTTTACTTGAACTAATACCTATTAAACATGCAGAATTTGGAAGACATTGTATAGCTCAGTACAAAAGGTAGATCCAATTTTTAAATAATAAAAGTCTTTTATATTTGAGTATGAAACTGCATTTATGAATATAATCAATTTCGACTTGATTTATAGACTGGCAAAATGAAATTAAATGAGTAAAATAGGCCTATATCAGTATATACAAATTAAGTCCAATCTACTGATCTAGGCTATACCGGTATCGGCATGTCATCTGTAAACAAATAAAATATGAAGATGGTTATCTTGAAAATAATGTAAATGGATAACACATAGTTTCGCACACCTTTCATTTCCATTTCTCCTCTCTTTCGTATAGAAACCAGAAATTGAAATCACGCTTTCCTTTATATTGGCAATTGCTTTCTCTATTAATGTTGTCTTCCCCACTCCAGGTAATCCGGTAAGAAATATATGGCATCTACCTGATGACTGCATGCTCCATTCCAGCTTGAAAATTATGGTACTTGTTGGAAGAAAACACAGTTAACCTTTAGAACTAATATTAATTAGGAACATGTTCAATCACCTAAAAGTATTAAATTAATTCACGCAATTCAATATTTTTGATAAGTCTGCTTAATCGGGGAATACCCTATTGTCATTGAGCAGGCCGACAATGGAGGGTATTCATTATCGCCGCTGAGCGTCGCCATTTTGTTTTCATGTGGGCATGCGCGGAAAAGTACTGTCTTCTGCTTCCCCGCGACGTTGGACTGGTTTGGGCTTTCCGATTGCAATGGCGGCTCGTGCGTCTGGTGGTTTCAAATTGCATTGCTGCGTACCGTTGTGTAATGGCGATAGCCGTTACTCACCAGATCGTTCCACTCTTTCCCCAAAAATGAAGAGAGCGTGGATTCACAGTATTCGTCGCGATTCTGGTAAACATTTTCAAGTAAGTCAGTATATTGTGGCAAATATTTTTTTCTTCTGGTTTTAATTTTAGTTTTGACCCTGATTTTCTCTTCTCGCTTCTACTTTAGTTAATAGGCTATATCTATGCGGTTGTAGGCTATATGTGGGTGTATTTAAGGTGAGCACAGTCCACGATTTTCTTTTACAGTTTTAGCAACAATTAATTTAACTAATGATTTGGTTTCTACGAGACTAACTACTTATCCTTCTTCTATGCTTTTGTGCAGGCGGATCGGTATGCATATATTGCAAGGATGCTGTAGCAAGAGTAAAGATAACTATCCTAAGTGATTCAAGAGTCTTGCTGTGAGTCTTAGTGTGCAGCAAGACTCTTGAATCACCTAATTAAATTAATTTAACTTCTGCTCTTTTCAAATCTTAGTTAGGGCTCTTCTGATTCTGTAGAGTGTAGACTAATAAGTGTTTATTTTGTCAATATCTTCCTGGTGTACTGATTATGGTAATCAAGCTAAACTTAATAACCTATAGTTATTAAGTTTAGTTAATCTTCTGTAGTTTGTATTGCGCGTTGTTGGATGGTTAACCAAGCCCGTGGAACTCCGGAATTTAGTCCCGGTGTTGAATTCGCCGACACGCTTGACTTGGTGCTGACAGATTATTATTGCTTCGAAAATCATTGTGCGACTCTCTGCGTTTTTCTGTGTTCTGACGGCGCTTTCTCGCGTCAAGATTAAGTGAGTGACTTATAAATATTCAAGTTAGTTGTGCACATGGGATATTACACGATATACTTGACTATAAAACTGATAGAATGCAGATTACAAAACAAAATAGAAGAACAATCAATTGGGTGGGAAGGCCCTAGGACCGGTCCAGCACTCGAAAGCACATTGACAGTACGGTAAGATTTTAAATTCACTTTGAAGCTCCCATGAGTAGAGAGCCGCTATGTGCTACGATTGTTCAGCATAAAAAAGAATAAGTTGTAAATGTTTTTATAGGTACCCAATACAATAATGATTTGTCAAGGATATAAATTTTGAGAAGAGATATGTATATTTTCGGATCATAAAAAAGTTGCAGTGTGAGGATTTATGCTGTGTGATCAAAGCAGTAAACAAGAATATAAATTGACTGATGGTTGATGCTTTATCTCAAAAATCAAAATTAGCTTACACCATATCAATGAAAATATTTTTGGTGGAGCAACTAAAACTGTCAGCAAAAAAAAGAAATGTGGTGAGCGATACCACCCTGAAATTGTGACGTCTGTATGAAAAACATAAATTAAACACACATATTTTAACTTCAATTAATTAGTGTTTTATGATGGAGTTCTATTGATCTTGATAATTTTTTCCCATACTCATTCTGTCATTGTGTACGAAGTCACCAGCTGCATATTACAACATAAGAGGCGTTTTACGTTTGCCATGATAATTCATTTTGCTTGATTTCAGGCTGGTACTAATAACTTTTTTCACATAAATTGGATACCTATTATCTAAACATGGCTTCAATTTCAACATATATATATATATATATCTATAATTTTAGATGTGCCAAAAAGTTTTGAATTATTTTGTCGAGTGTTTTTAGATTATTGATTTGTGATCAATGACAATAACTTTTTTGCTACTGCAAAATCCACCACATTTATTGAATACATCAATATTTCTCCTGGAACCGTTACATTTTATTAATTCCAATTTGTTTTGTGGGGTATTCACATTTTTGTTTTGAATAATACTTTGTCAAAGTGGCTGTTATACTTATATATACACACATACATGCTTAGATGGTAGACAAGGTTCAATTGTTGTGGGCAATTTATTTCAAAATACTCTAACTAAAATATAAATTTTTGCAGACGTCTCGAAACTCACTTTTGAAGAATGATTTGCTGTCGCCAGATGGGCTTTTGGCATAGAAACGCATCTAGAGGGAATTTATGAAGATATTTGTATTTTATCATTAGATCTATCTCCTATTGAGCATTTAAATACTTGGATCATGATTATTATTTCTAAAATTACCAACAGTAGGCCTATTCGGGTCATTAATAACAGATGAACCGGGGAAATTTTTCTTTGTAGGTTCTTCCTGCATCTGTTGCTAGAATTTCGGAAATGTCTGAATTTGAAGCAACTGCCAAGTTTTGCGAACTGCAAAATACCTTTTTTTGACATATGCAACAGCATTACTGACGTGGATTCCCTCAAAAACGGAAATCTACTACTACTCTCTGAAACATCTGGACACAAAAGACTGCAGTAGATCAGCTAAAATTTCATAAATTATTTTACACACTGAAAGTCTACAACAGGTGATTAGCTCAAGGATTTTTTAACAAAATAAATGCTATACAGCTACATGCAACACACTTTGTAGTCATATTTAAAAAACAACAAAGTCTACAACAGGTGATTAGCTCAAGGATTTTTTAACAAAATAAATGCTATACAGCTACATGCAACGCACTTTGTAGTCATATTTAAAAAAAAAACATTTCATTGCTTCTCCAGCGTATGAAGGGCTCCAATTACTGGTACCTTCAACATGTGATATACCATATTAGACCAAACATCTGTCAGACCCCCCTTTAAGTGTAAAATAAAAGTCTTCTAAATTGTTCTACTATATCATACATATAAATATTTGTGGCTTGAAACACTTTTTAGAGTTGACCATCGGGACTATTATAAACTAACATTTGCCGGCTTCCGATCAGATCTGCTAGGTGTTTTGGTCTAACTTGTCAATTAAAAATTTCAGACCCCTCCCCTTCAAAATCTTCAGTTATGCCCGTAGGGCCTCACCCTAAATATTGAATGAATCGCCAAAAAATGTTCAGTTTAAAAAATGCATATTTTGCAGGTCGCGGGGCTGGGAATCCATCGGTGCTCCGATATATATTTAAGGGTTAACTGCCAAAGCCTGGTTCTCAATAAAAACTGTGTCCTGACAATCAAACTTTTAGAACTCCACAAAGTACAACACAAAATGCATGCTTACAGAATGCATGCTTGAAAATGAAAAACCGCATCAAACTAAAATCCCCAACAGTAAATTAAAGCAATTCACGACGAAAATTCTGTGTCGCTCACAGCGAAACGCTGTTGAATGAATACCAGAGTTGCATGTAGACAGGCTTTCTTTAGGAAAAATACAAACAATGACATGATCCAACTAACTACAATAAATTATAATTTGAATGTTTTTATTCTGGCATTGTCATATGTTGTGTATGGAATTTTTTTTTCTAGAAACTTACCTCATCCAATACTGAAATCTACTATAATACATCATATTTAAAACTACTATAATACGTGATACTGAAATTAAATTACTGGGTAAACCTCGGATGAAACCCTTGGGGTGAATCATATATACTGCAGCAGTACCAGGGGATTTCCGACTAAATATGGAAATCTCAACCGTTTCAAGTATGTCTGTGAAGTCACGACCTAGAATCTAGATCGACAGCGACCACCGAAGCAAAGATAAAACGACAATGCTACGGTCAAGTGCACGGAGAATTTCATAGTGAGACTGCCGAGTACTTACAAGCAACCCTTTCTAGAATTTTTATATTTATCCTAGGCCAGGGATGGGCAACCTTTTTCGGCTCGCGTGCTAAAATCGACTAAATTTACCCACAAAATTCTTCCGCGTGCCGACCAAAATTAAAAACAATGCTTTGCTATTTTCAATACAAAAATACACAATAATAAACCTTTTAAACATGTACAGACAAATTCTCAGACAGACAAATATATTTGATTACTTTTCTTATTCTATATCAGTGAGACTTCTTCTGCTGCATTGCCGCTGATAGAGATTTTACATTGGAATTATATTTTGTAACTTTCAAAGATATACACAAACTACTGGTTTCATCTTCCAGGCTACTCCTGTTACGAAACTTAATAAAGTTCATATCTGAGAACAGAGAAGACAAGAAAATTTTCGGGAATGGCATCCCAATCACGCAATAGTTCGTTCTTCACTTCTCTCCTGCATTCCGGTGCGGCGCGGCTCATCGTGATAAGCGTTAGGAATACGCTCGCCACCGCATCACTAATTACTCTGCGAGGGTTCGCAGGTTCGAATCCCATGCGGAATGGTTGTGTGCGAGAGGATTGCTGGACTCCTCGCCGCCGTAGGGTGGTTTACGTAACCGCTGGTTGGTTACGGCTTCCTCCACCGTCAAGTCCATGCTTCCGAAAAACAAGTAGCTAACTAATCCCAAACCCGACATGGAATGGTAACCGGACGAGAGGCCGTGGTTCGCCATATGAATAAGCCGTCTTGTCGGCTTTCCTTTCCCCCGGGATAAATATGTAAATTCTATTATAAAAGAAATTGATAAAACAGTGAACGTCTAGCTAAATTTCAACCTAAAAATGGCCAAATTATACCTCTTGGGGTAGTTACCCCTAGTTGGGAAGCACTTCCATAGGTAATGATACGCACCACTGCTTTGTTGTGGTTCGGCACTGGCAAAAAAAGCAATAAAAATTTCTCATTGTTCACGCTCGGTTGATTTTCTATTGTGACGTGCTACACACAAGGGTCAAATTACTGTACGAACCCTGCATTTGCAACGTTATTTTATGTTTGTGACACGTGTAAATCAGTACCGGTACCCTTTATTAAGTTAGAAAAAGCTGAAACAGGTAGCCTATATATTTACTCATACGTTTAGGGATAACTCGCATTATATCACATTCTCGATGACTGATTCAGCGACATCCACTTACAGACTTAACTTACCTGTATATAGATGTAAGTTACCTTGCAATGCAATTTATTTCACTCATTTTTTACATCCAATGGAACTGTCACTTGTCTATCTATATGCATTTCAGCATCGACAGTCAGATAGGAAAAAAATTCATTATTTGGATCCAGGAATTACAGTGAAATACAGAGATATGTCTGAATTCTGTCTGTAGTTAGACATGGTTTGCTTTGACCCGTGCAGCTGTGTGTCTGCTAATAGGGTACTGCGCAATAAAATAAAATGTAAGCACATTCTGAAAATGTCACCATTAGATTCCTTAGAAAAAATTTAATCCTTATTTACCAAAGAAAAAAAAAATTACTGTAGCATTCAAGGGTTTTTAAGAAAAAGAACGCAATCTTGATAATCTGCAGGCCAACGCAGTCACCAATGATTTAAATTATTACTGAAACACGCTTGACATGATCTGGCGCATTTGATGGCGTGCCAGAGGCCCTCATTTCAGAGAAAAATACGGTGTTTGTTTTATTGAACCAAACGTCACTACATTTTGCAATTGGAGAACTGTTTTTCTATTGATTTAAGGTTTCATCAACTGCTTTTGAGATCTTATATCTCATCCAAGCTGATTGAATATGTTGGTATATTTTATTACTGTAATCTTTCCAATTGCTTTGTGAAAAAATACATTTCAGTTTTGAGCATCTTTGATATTTTGGAGGTCAGCAAATGAGGAGAATTCCAAGTCTTGAATATTGCGGCCACTGATGAATATTCAATTAAAGTAGTTCTTTCCTTATGAATAATTTACAAGAGTTTTTACTACCAAAGCACAGTTGCGCCACAATGACAGAATGAGATTTCATTAGTTCAACAACATTCTCATTCCAGATAAATGTAAATGGAGTAAAGAAAGGGTCTTACTACTTACTGAATACAGCGCGAAACACCGCAAAACAGCGCGAAACAGCGCAAAAGAGCGCGAAACAGCGCAAAACAGAGGAAAACAGCGCGAAACAAAAGGAAACCAGCGCAAAACAGAGGGAAACAGCGCAAAACAGGAGACGCAGTTATTACCACCTCCTGCCACGAAAGAACCACGGCGCCTCTCGCCATGGTTTTATGGCATGATTTCCGGTATATTTACAAGGTTATGTACCGGATTATAGGTCATCATGCGAAATTTTATCTACCTTTTTGGTGCTCCAGAAGTATGTGCAGCAATATGTCGCACAACCTGAATCCGCTACACACACACACACACATACTATTTTCAGGTTGTGCGCCATCTTGGTGCACATACTTCTGGAGGTCCCTTTTTACCTAACCCTAACCCTAAAGCCAACCATATCCACATGGAAAATGTTCTAAATTATGGTACCCAAAATGTGTCACCAGCAGGGGCAGACCTGCCATTACAGCATTACTGGCTACATACGTTGGTTTGTGTTTTTAATTTGCTGCCGTGGTAATCCAACTCAAAACAAGGTGCCCCGAACTCATTGCAAAATTTTTTTCTGCTTCACACTGTTTCCCTCTGTTTTGCGCTCTTTCGCGCTCTTTTGCGCTGTTTCCCCACCATTTTGCGCTGTTTCCCTCTGTTTTGCGTTGTTTCGCGCTATTTTGCGCTGTTTCGCGCTCTTTTGCGCTGTTTCGCGCTCTTTGCGGTGTTTCGCGCTGTATTCAGTAAGTAGTAAGACCGGTAAAGAAAAGGTTATTTTTTTTTGACTGAAAATTTCAAAAATATACCTTTGAAAATATACTTTTGAAAATATACTTACGTGTTACTTAAAAAGATATAAAAATGACTGCTGAGTGAAATTAAACCAAATGCCAGAATGCTGTTGTTGCTAGAGTTGTGCAAAAAGAAATAGGTATTCACTCAACAGTATGTTGATTTGAAAAAAAATATTTGTTTTAAATATTTGTTCATGCTGACAGAGTTCAAATAAAAATAAAATGTGCTTGCCCTTGTTACCAAGCTGGGTTGATGTTGTGATGAATAATGTTGTTCTGAATAATACTATTCTATTGAACACAAATGGCTAAATATTATACTATTAGGTAATCAGATTTATTCTGAAGAATTATTCGCCCAGTGACTCTACAGAAAATTCACTGTAACTTTTTGCTTACAGTGCCCATTTGTGATTGCAATCGGAACAGGATCGTACAGTTCAAACTTTCTTCAAGCTGGAAAATTGGCTATTTTCATTTAAATTTTTACTGGGACTGCAAGATCTAACTAACAATATTTATGCAGAGAATGTATTAGGAAGTGTGCTATATTATCCTAATGTATTAGTGTGTAAATTAGGTTTTGGTAGATTCTGGTAACTTGGTGGTGTCTGTATGCTGTAACCAACATGGCAAGAAAAACTTGGATTATACCATGTCTATGCATTTTTATTATGTTACACAATCTATGCTTGACCAAAGATTCTGAAGATTGGTCAAAATATCTTGATTCCATCAAGAATGCAATGGAAAATTATAAACCATGTGAAGGCAACTGCACCTGCCATTCAAATGTTATAGATAATGATTTGAAAATATGGCAAAACAGGGGTGGAATTAAAGAAGAGGATTTTGAACGAGCTAAGAAGTATGGAGTTCATTATCAAATCATTGATAATATTCTTTATCGAGAAGAAAAATGCATGTTTCCATCAAGATGTTCTGGAATTGAACATTTTATAACACAACTTCTTGACGATCTTCCTGATATGGAGATGATTATTAATGTAAGAGATTGGCCTCAAACAAACAAACGAGACCTTGATCCTCGACCTGTGTTTTCATTTAGTAAAGTTGTTTCACAGCATATTGACATCATGTATCCAGCATGGACCTTTTGGGAGGGCGGTCCAGCTGTTTGGCCAATATATCCGACAGGGCTAGGTCGCTGGGATGAAATGATGAAGTCTTTAAAAGCAAAGTCAAATGAATGGCCTTGGAATCGCAAAGAAAATAAGGGATATTTTCGTGGGTCTAGAACCTCAGCGATGAGGGATCCATTGATTTTACTGTCTCGATCAAAGCCAGATTTAGTGGATGCTCAATATACAAAAAATCAAGCTTGGAAATCTGATAAAGATACATTGGGAGCAGAACCTGCGGAGCCAGTCCATCTACTCGAACATTGTAAATATAAATATCTTTTCAATTTTCGAGGTGTTGCTGCGAGTTTCCGATTAAAGCATTTATTCTTGTGTGATTCCCTTGTATACCATGTGGGAAGTGATTGGATTGAATTTTTTTATCCAGCTTTGAAACCATGGGTTCATTATATTCCTGTCCAAGACAATTTGAATGCTGTAGAACAATTACTAAAATTTGCCAAAGAAAATGATCAAGTTGTTAAAAATATTGCTACAAGAGGACGTGAATTTATTGAACAATACTTAACAATGTCGGAAGTGAAGTGTTACTGGAAGCAGCTTCTGAAAAAATATGGCAAACTTCTACAATATCGCGTTAAACGTGATAAAGGATGCATGAGATTATCTCATCCAAAAAATCAGCATTCAGAATTTTGATATTCTCCACTGTTGTCTGTTGATATTCAAATTTTTTGTATTTTGGAATACCCACTGATAAATTATGGAAAGAGTGTGTATGCAGGTACAAAATTGCATAGCTATGCAAAAACTGAGGTTAATTAAGGCTTTATAATGGTGCTGATTTTCAATTTCATACTCTTGTTTGCTTAGTACAACATAGATGTTTTCCCTGAAAAAGTTAAATGTTCTCTAACAGGTAATGCAAAATATAAATTCATAAAATCATTTGGTTTGAAAATGAAAAAAAATCCGAGCGTTGTGTAAGCATGACCAAAATTTTTTATTTTTAAGTGTTCAATATGATTTTTGGATATCCCAATTTCGATTATTTGAAATTGAAATTTAACAAAAAGGGAAATTCTTGAATTCCAAGTCATTTTGATGAGGGTGTCTCATAGGTTTTTGTTGTTGATTGCCTATGTACTTTTTATGTAATAACAAAAATAGGTGGTTTTTTTTATGAATTGGATTATTCATATATTTTTATACTGTAATCTTGATTGTTTTTAAGTACACTTGTCCTTTGTCTTTTAAGTACAATAGGTAACAACTAGGCCACTATAGATATAAACGGCTTTCTGATGTCTGGGGTAACCTCCAGATATTGACTGGCAAGCTGAAGTTTGGGAATACCCCATCAAGACCAAAAATCTCAGAAAAAAAAATATAAATTCCTCCCCACTTGAGAAATCTTAGAATAGCCAAATCACTTTGGAAATTGTTGTTCTCTCGACACGTTTACGATTTATTGTTGTGTTTTGTTGCTGTGTGAATTAGTGTTAGTTTCCTATGTGTGTGTTCTTTGCTGTAGCCTAAACTGAAAATATGAAATTTCTTTTGCTTTGATGCCAAAAATAACAAATCACTACCTTTAATATTTTGCTAGTCATTGTATATGAAATAAATAAATACCATAATATATAATGAGGCTCAGGGCCAAAAATCTTGTTCGAATTTTACTTCTGATGGTAGCTGTGTCAGTCGTTTATTATTACTTACAACTTCGATCACTGAAAGATGATAAAGAAAAAACTTTAGTACGGAGTCCGCATAACGGTGCTGGTGATGACAGCGATCTAGATCAAATTGATATTGGACATGAAGTATGTTGGAAACTTGCTTAATTTTGCTTTTGATTCACAATCATGGCGAACTAAGAAAAAGAGAGCCATTGGCTTGGGTATTATTTGCTAAAAATTAACAGTAATATCTTGTTCAATAATTTATATATAATATAATTAAAGTGTTATATTACTGGAGATTAGTCAATGTTTCAAGAAAACAATTTTAGTTTTAAGCACCCAAGAATTTACAATTTCTAACAAATCCTACTACAATTTCAAATTTTATGTTGTTAAACAATTGTTGAATTATATGTCTGATATCTGTTGTATTGATAAACTGACATTTCATTGATCGAATGTTGAGGATTCATTCCTACAAATACATGATTTTGAACTTGCAAACTATTCAATATGTCTTCCCAGGCTAAAGACTATCCAGCAAGACATGACAGAAATGAAGAATATGCACAATATGATGCTCATGGGGAAAAGTCTTCCATAAACACGCAACCTTTTGAATGGGAAAAGAGGGTGAGTTATGATTTATTTCATGAAAAACTAGGGTGATGTACATTAGCAATGGCAGAGAAATATTTAGTCTTTGAGGATCGATAAAGTGTACTAGCCAGCTTTGGATGTATAGCAGCTATTCACAACCTGGGGCCCATGCAGGGCAGTCGGAGGGAGGCCACAATGCCCACGATGCAAGACTAATTTTTCTTTTGATTGCTTGATAAAGGGTATTTCACAGCTGATGTTTTTACTTTGTTGGGCATGAATTGTTTGAACACAATGGTATTTGGAATCTACTATAAATACCACTAGAATGGTAAACAGGGATGCCATTGGTGCTAAAAGCCTCGGGAATAAAAGGTTGGGAACCACTGACATATAGTATGATTTTGTACAACAAGTTTTATTTTGCAGTAAGTGACATTGTAATTGAAAGAGGCAGATAACTAGCGGAATATTTTAGTCGATAAATACTGAAATGTATATTTTTTGTATGCGGGTCTGCATGTGACTCATATGCGCTTCAATATTGGTAAAGAAGAATTGTATTCAATATTGGTAAAGAAGGAGAGTTTCCATCATTTTTTATTAAGTTGAGTTCCTCCCTCTTGCTATTTTTAAAATCAACTACAATTATAAATCAAGTTATAGTGTGATCTCAAAATGTTAGTTCAGAACTTAGAAATTTTAGAATGCGCTGCCAGATTCTGCTACTTATAGCTTGGAACAAAAATCAGCTATACACGACTCCCAATAGAAACTATTACGATGCCAAAGCGTATTATGTGATAATATTTCAAGTTGTTATGCGATATTGTTTAATTCGGTTATCAATTTATCGACTTTTATCTTAGACAATGTTTGTCGAACATTTTCAGCTCTTTCACTCTTAAATACTTTCTTCTATACCAGGGATGGCGAACCACTGACCCGCGGGTCACAATGTGACCCACCGTGTTTTATTCATGACCCGCTAAGGCACAAATAAAATAAAAATGCTAATTTATCAGTGATAAAAATTGATAAAACCGGCCTTAAATTAATCTAACGATAACTAAACTATTATAATGTACAGTCAGGGCTGCGATCGCTCATATTCAAATTGTTAATTTCCGGGCCGGTATGGATATTTTCAAAACCCCCAATCTTGGACGCAGTCTGCTGCACCGTCGTGTACCGTTATTCAGGTATTGGCTCTGACATCGTTTAAGACATAACAATGCAATTGATCTGTTCATTTCTCGCAACGTTGAGATAATACGAGGTCAAAAACCTAGAAATCTGAGATAACAACTGGGCAGTGTAAAAGTGCTTAATGGGGTTGAAAACCGATCGAAAAATATACCACTATCAGAGTGGAATTCCCTCCAAACTCTTTGGAACAATGAAATAATTTGCCGCATCGTCCTAAACGTTTTTGGTAATTCATATGCGTGTTTTCGTACTCTAATTTCATAAAATCGAGTGCCATAAAAAGTCCCTGATGGAAGTGCTGCATAAGTAAAGCCCAAAACTACACCAACACCAACAGAAACTTATAAGATTTGTGTGAGGAAGTTTTTATAGATACCAACAATAACATTGATTAAATACCTGTTACCCACTCTCTTCTGTTTCATGATAAAAATAATATTTTTGACCCATTCATTGAAAAAGGTTCACCATCCCTGTAATCTATACCATATACTTTCCCTATCATCAACTAGAAAAAGTTGTATAGAATTTTCATCACACCTTATGTCAGAATATAGTATCATATATTGTATTATGATTTAAGAGTTTGTAGAGGAAAGCTGGAAAGAAAGTTGTATTTTTGAGAAATCGAAAATTACAATTATTCACTCTAGTGAAATTTGGAAAAATTGTTCTTTCATATTACAAATGACAATTAATACTGCAATTAATGTTAAACTTACATTTTGTCAGTATTTTTTGATTTTAGAGATAGATTTCAAATGTATATTTTCATAATAAATTAAATTGAATTATATGTAGCGGTATTTATTTAGGGTGCTTACTGATTATTGAATGTGCATGATATTGAATAATTATGGTAATTGTAATCAAATTATTGATACAAAGAAGTTGATAAAATAATTGATTGGCACTTTTGGCAGACATCCGAATTCCCAGACAGACAAAATATCAGCATA
The DNA here is from genome assembly GCF_964204865.1 of Styela clava. NCBI lineage: Eukaryota > Metazoa > Chordata > Ascidiacea > Stolidobranchia > Styelidae > Styela > Styela clava. The sequence goes on from NC_135261.1 coordinate 8,676,401, forward strand.
TTTTTGATTATTTGAAACCCATGAACATCTCTGGATGTTCAACTGCTTCTGCAAGGTGAAGTTGTACATTGATTCCCTTTTCCATGAGTTTGTTCCACATCAGGGTGAGTTGCTTGATTGTTGGATTCATAGTTGGAAAAACCACCCACACAACCCATTCATCTGGAATATATATTTAGAATATGTTTTATTAAATAATGCCTAGGTACTAAAATACCCACCTATATCATCAGCGTTTGCTAGGCTAGCAATACTACTGCGAGAAATTGATGCCCACTCGCCCAGTCATGCTTGTGTGAAAGCTTGATGTTGGGACTTTTATATATGTTTGGGTGGCACCAAAGCATTGTGTGGATTGGTCATGTGTAGTTGGAAGGTATTCGTGATTGCAGAATGTGTTTTATCAGCATATTTATTACACATATGCAAATCTGTCTCAAACTGTCAAGTATAGTCAGGTTCGTCACTCACAGCCGCGTTCTAACCTATTTCCTCTCATGCTAGTATAATCTTGTTGAAGCACTCAAATTACTCAATTTGATTATTGATTGGTGAAACTGAGAATGCGCATTAAATGAGGATAAATAATATACTGCATTGTAATAATGCACATTTAATAAGTTATGGATATGTATTATGTATGTATGTTCTTACCTGAAGGGCCGCAGAATGCATTTATGACGTAATTCTCTTCATCGCTTACAAACAAATTATCACCAATGAATTGTGCATGTGCTAAATGTTAAAGGATAAGGTTTTTGAATGGAGGTATAGACAATGACAACATTTGAAATTCGGCAGTTTCAGTAATTTTACCTAATTTTTCTGCATCTTCACTCGTTCCTCCTTCTGGCATTAAAGCATGGGACGCTTGAACAACTGGTTCTGTTTAAGTATTCAAATAGGTAATTTTTATTTTTTATCGAGGTGCCACGAACATTTCTTCAAAATTTCATTGTAATTAATGTAAATATATACCATCGCTCTTGTCCAATCTGTAGACACCTGCTCTCTGCTTCGTCCAGTGGACTAACATAGTTTGTGGAGGAGAACTAAATATTAAGTTATCAGTAAATCAGGATCAGTTGCATATGGCCATTTTGTTTTGGGTCTTTTTGTAATATATTAACAAACCATACTTTATTTTCAAATTAACCAATACATAAATATTTTCTTGGATATACAAAAATATTTGGTACTTCTGAAGTATGTGTACCAAGATGACTAACACCGGAACGCAGTATGTGTACCAGGTAAGGGTTAGGCCATGATTTTATTCCAATTTTCCCCATTGTAGTTCTATTACGAGTTCGGGGACTAGCCAAGTGACTCCCATAGTATTTGTACTTGAAAAATTATGGCCTAACCCTAACCTGGTACGCATACTACGTTCCGGTGTCCGCCATCTTGGTACGCATACTTCAGAAGTGCCGGGAATTATGTATCACTCAAAAAATTTAACTAACTTTTTGTGTATTTCTGTGGCCACCATGTTTAGTCCAGTACTTGTTTTAGTAAAGTTGTGTAGCCTTGAACCTGAAACATCTTTTCCCATCACTGGATCATTTGTGTGAAGTACCATGTACCAAGTATTGGGACTCTGCCATTGCACAAACAAAATAAATAAAGATGGTGAAATAACTGGTAATAGATTAGTTTCATATCAGATTTTATAAACTGTAGTGAAATACCAGACGCAAATACTGATTGACGCTTTTGTCTTCCATTGGAATAGAAATATTTTATACATAACGTAAACAACAACAAGATGAAATATTTTTATTCGATTTTTGCATGGTGACAAAAACAATTAATGTTTTGGAAAATGGTAATAACTTTATTGCTCATGAAAAGAATTAAACTTTGATTCATTTACAAATTCAAATGCTTAAACTTCCTGGTACGCACATACCTTATCGATATCGATTTCTTCGTTTTCTTCCGGAATTCTGCATCGTTCAGTTTTGATGAAATCAAAACTCAAAACAATCATCAGTAGCGAAATGTACATGATTTTTTCAAGCACAAACATGATATTTTATACCCACTTGAAAACAGGGTGGTCACAAGAAAAAAAAGGAAATTTGTCAAATAATTTATTTTAATTTTAACAAAGTTTTTCAAAGGCATATGTTATATTACACTCATAGTCCGTGCACTTCAGAGCAGTGTCTTAACCTAGAAGTCAAGCTCATGTAGCATTTTGAAGTTTAACTTGTGGGATATCGTTCCAATTCAACCTACAGTATACGCATTTCATTCATTATCTAATCTGACTTTCAAATTTTCTGCTTTTCTCGCGACCACCCTGTGTATTATAATGCTTGTTACATTCTGAAATGCAAAAAAGCACTAAATTGCCTTTAAAGGAATGGTCCTTTGTGGATTTACTGCACTCTATTGACTCTGTCTGAAGCCTACCAAAGAACTTCTTCCCATCTGAGATTTTTTTTGCATTTGACAGTACAATCTGATAAGCTAATGAACTATTATATTTAATTGATTATTTAATTTGTTTGGTAAGCAGATGATGTCATGAAAACAGTTAGAATATTTTTATACAATGATCGCATCCCATGCTCAGGAAATTATACAAAACAAATAAGATCATTTTTGTTTATACTGTCAAAATATGTGACAAAATGTCTATGATGTAGTGGCACGAAGATCATAATAACTTTAAGAATCTGTTAGTGAAAGATTCAATTTAGGTGTTGAAGAACTTTTATATAAATCTGATCAATCAATTATTTTACTGCTATTTTTCACTCCACTTGGAGAACTCATATGATTTGACTGTATTATCTAGTCTTCCAAATAGACAAATAGTCAGAATATTTGTCTGTGAGGATGAATATGCAAGTCTTTGGTGCCATTGGGTCGAAAATTTTGGCAAATTAGATTTTGCCTATCTGCGGGTCAATTCAATTTCATAGGATATTCATAAGATAACTTTTGCTACCGGCATGTTTCACTTTGCAAGGTATTGGTTTTTATCAATAAAAAGCACAACATGGTGGTTACTTCATGTATGACAGACACATATGTCATATGTTGAGTTTCTCAAAGTGAGCAGTCAGTTGACACAAAATCTTGGTTTAAAATGGTACGTAAATATAGGCCTAGGCAAGCTTTTCTGTTCTAATCTCATACCCACCTGGACTGGTAACCAGACGAGAGGCCGTGGTTCGCCATATGATTAAGTCGTCTTATTCCCTGGGATAAATATGTAAATCCAATCCTATCCTGCTAAAAGCAAATGATCATATAAAAAACAAACTTAGTTATTTTTGATGGAACAGAGAAGTATCATGACAACATATTGTAATGCAATTAGGTGTATTTTAACGCATGGATATATATTTGTATACCTGAAAAACCGCAGAATGCATGTATTAAATAGTTCTTCCCATCACTCAAAATCAAAACATCACCACTGAACATTGCATCATCTGAATATCAAGGAATAAATATATTTGATGAAAATACAGGCAATGGCATTTTACGTAAATAAGGTCAAATACGCTACCTAATTTTGCTGCATCTGCGCTTCTTCCGCCGTCTGGTGTTAAGGCGTGAGATGCTAGAACAGCTGCTTCTGTTTGAAAATTTAAATTATTTTCGTTTTTATTACTGAAATATTATTTACTACCTTTATTTTAATTGAAAAATTAATTCAATCAATTTATACCATCATCCTTTGCCAATCTGTAGATACCTTCTCTCTTCTTTGTATAGTGGCCTGTAAAAGTTAGTGGAGGAGAACTAAAATACAAAGTTAGCAGTATATCATAATTACCGTAGTTACATTCAGTCAACTTGTTTAATATTATTGTTATAACTGTATATTAAATATCATGAAATCCAATTTGAAATTTTGCTCATTTGAAGAAATGTTTTACTTCTCATGCGGTTCTGTAATCATCACACTCGCTCCTGTTCTTGTTTCGGTAAAATTCTGTTGTTTTGCACCACCTACATCCTTTCCCATCACTGCGTCGTTAGTATTTAGAACCTGATTCCAGTCACCAGAAAACTGTCATTCGAAAAATACAATTACAACTAAACTACTTATATCACCAATCTGATAATATTCCTGGCTTAAGGTGAGCTTCTAACGATTACTGATTCAACCAAGTTGTGGCTGGAAAACAACAGGATTCTATTTAAAGTCTGAATGTTTTCCCTAATGATATGTTAAATTTATGTACAGTGATAAAGACATTGTCTTGTGAAAAAACAATGTTTTTTACACATGGAAGAAATATAGGCTTTCATTTATTTTTATCCTGCACTCAAATGAGTTCAAAACTTTTGAATAACTGGAATTCAGAAGTTTTTATTGACTAGAATAATGTACCAACTTTATCCCAGTCAATATCTTCATTATCTTCTGGAATCTTGCAGTGTTTAGTCTGAATGAATTCGAAACTTTGAATCAACAACAATAGCAAAGTAAACCTGCCTCTTTTCAGGATGAACATCTTCTTTCTATCCTAGTTGAATGTATTTCAAAGAAGAACACTGGAATAAGAATTAATTGTTGCCAATTATCATCACAGCAGTTTCTAGTATTTCTGAGAATAATTTGAAGATTTCTATTGAATATCATGTGGTTTCATCTACATTCACATGTTTCTGAAACTAATAGAATTGAAAAATTATTCTATTCTGTTGACATTGCAGCTAGCACTCAAGTGTGACAAACTTAGTGTATATGAGTGTATATAAATACACAAATGAAATTATGCCTGTTAGTGGTTACTTGGTAGCATAAAAACATCAACCTGTATCCCACGCAATCTGCTTTAAACTGTTTGTGACAAGTCTTTGCTTCTGACAGTTTTATAGGCTTCGATAATCAATGTCTTGAAACAATCTTAATCCTAAATACATGACATCAGCTTTTTTCTGAGAATACATTGTACAATAAAAACAACTGAGGTAGCTTACAAAGTGTGATAACAGCAGTCTTTCCCAACTTATGGTCCCCCAAAAATTTCTTTGGGTCACTAGTTTTTTTCTAAAATACCTTAAAAGTTAGAGACTTTATTCTATGGTAAATTTCGTTGTTTGTTTTGCATTGAATTGTTACTCAATTGTATATGTGATAAGTATCACAGAGTTAAAATTTGGTAGCATCAATTTTGCATAAGTAAAGCCACGATTTGATTTGAAAAGTCACGGTGGCAAACAAATATGGCTTTCTCACTTTGAAGTGATTTCTGGTAAATTTGATGTAATGTTAAAATTATAAAAAATATTCTTTAATTTTGCTTGTCTCAATATTTTACAAAGTTAATTTTGTTTTAAATTTGAGTCACTTGATAAAAAGGTTGGGAATTAAACGGGAACTTTTCATATTTTCCTCTACGGGTACTGAAAACCTGACAGTCAAATTCTATCGCAAAATATGATTTCAAAATTCTAGACAGTAGTAAACTCTGATAAAACTTTCAGTAGATAAATATTAGTATAAATCGATTTTTGTTATACGTTAACTTAATTTTACCTATTCTGTCATTAACTGTATTGTTGTAAGCATTAAATTTTGAGAATAGTCTTGAATTGTTATCATAAAACCCATTTTTACTGACCATGAAAATCAATATACATACATACTTTGCACGTTTGTCTGCCTAGCAAATATGATTGCGATTTTTTGTAGCATTGTATTCTGGGTATATGTTATCCTTATGAGCCTTGCTGAATTTTAGTGTTGAAAGCTTGTTGGAGGAAATATGATCCTTTTTGTTCATTATACTGTCAAAATATGTCACAAACTTACTATGACATAGTGGCATGATTATCATGAATCAGAGCTTTGAAGCAATCAATCACTTTGAGAATCCCTTACTTGCAGTGGGTATTATAATAACATTGGAGATCTTGTGTATATGTTTGAACCTGTCTTCTGCTCATGATAACTGCTTTAAATTTTCTATTAGTTTTGAACCATCTGATGTGAATTTTTTCTATACTCACCCTGACATTTTTGTTAGTTTAAAAACTCAAAATTATGAATAACTTTTTTATTTTTCTTTAGGTCGACTACTCGACTTATTGTTTCATATGAATAGAGTGTTGTATACCCACATATTTTCTTGTTAATTAAAGGAATTGTCCTCAACACTTGAAATACTGATACTAATTTAGCCTGCTTTTAACTAAAATTGAACTGATTTTTAAGGAAAGTAAAAGTCTGAACTGCTTGCACTTATTTTTTTCTTCCAAAAACAATTCAAAAATTAAATTATAATGTCACTATGTAATTGTCAAATGAGGTATTTTTTATAGTAGTTTTGCAAGAATCTTATAAACATTCCACAGCTATTATGGCATTGGAGCAGATTTGTTTATTCCAAGATGAATATGGTAATTTTATTCCATTAGCTTCATGGTGATTCCTTTCTCAATGAACTGGGTTACAGTGGTGGAGCTAAATCAATTGTCTTGAGCCTCTTCAGAAGCTTATAACATAGTTTGTCACACCTTTGATCCTTCTGCTCGATTCATTTTTTTAGGTGACCGTACATTTGAACCCACGTGCATTTGAACCCATGCGTATATCCACGGGTTCAATCTATATGCGGGTGCTAAAACCCATGGGTTAGGGTGAGTATGGGTTTAACTATCCGTGAAACAAAAAAAAATCCATAGGTGCAATAGCATACAGGTGCAATTGTCATGGGTTCAAATGTACGTGGGTTCAAATGTAATGGAACCATTTTTTTAGTATATCTTGTCAGTTTCTTACCATTAAAGTTATTCTTAATTTTTACCATCAATGTTGTTGGCCATCACTCCCAGACATACCCAAGTTCTTCTGGAGTCCCTCAGGGCTCAATTTTTTGACCTACATTGCTTCATGTTGCTAAACTCGGACGAAACTAATTTTGAAGCAGAGCTTTGAATTATCAATAAATTTGAGGAGCCTTTAATTTAATTTAATTAGGAATTTGTTTCCCACTATCTTTCCATCATGATAATTGAGTTTAATTATTTTTTGGTTTGGGACCTGTCAGTTTTATGTACCTGATTTATTTTTATTTTGGCTTTTTTATATTTCTTTATTCAACTTCTGTACTATTGTTTTACATGGATCAGAATGCTGTGTGGTGGCTTGAATAAATCATTTCTCACCATTTAAAAGACAATGTGGGCCCGTTTTTAACCAAAATTGCCAACTCACAATATGAGTCTTTTTTAAAGTAAATACAATCATGGTTCAGAACCATTTCAGAATGCTTCCCTCTTCCCAACAACCCTAAAATGATATACGGTAGGTCATCTTAACTTTAATTACTTCCAACCTAGTAGCATAGATATGAACCTGCTCATTGATTGCAGCTTCCTCTACTATCCAAGTCTGGTTACCTATATCCTTTCCATCTTAAGTAATCTAGATGGTAGCTCAAGGAAACCTCTTATTTTAGAAATTATGAAAAAATATGTCCACCATAATTTTTTATGGACACTTTTGCAACATTCGTAATCAAAATTAGTCAACCTTAGGGCTGAACTGTTACAGTTCTCTAGTGAATTTGAAATTAGATTCTAACAATAATAAATTGTTAGTAATAATATCATTTGGTAGCAAATTTATTACCAGTTCTAGTATTTCTCACAGAATAATAATTTCATAAACAAATTCATTATATTTGTGGACTGCGTCGTGAAACAATTTTTATTGATAAAAGATTTATTACTCTTTCATACCTTCTTGCTTCTATATTGTCCATCCTGGATCTTTCCCTTTATCATTTCAAATAAAGCATTCCAAATGGAACTTGGATATTACTGTAATACCTTTATTTGCCATTCTACATAGAATATACATCATTAAATTATTAACATCAGGTAATATAATATTCCAACGCAGATTAGAAGTTTTGTAAATCTTAATTCCTTATACTTTTATCTATAATGTACTCTTTGAAAAGTCGAAATATAACCCTGGGTGTACATTTATCCCAGATTGGGAACCCCTGACCTAGGGAAACTAAGTTTCCAAACGTAACTGTAAAAAAATTATTGGGCATGTCTTCTATTTCTGTTTTTATGCACTCTTGGATTTGTGTATGCTGATGTGACAAATATACAGGAATCATACAATAAAAAGCAAAAGCACAAAAAATCATATTTCATTCCAAACGAAGGAAAGTTTTAGATTAAGTTAACTGCTTATGTTTAATAAGTTGGGATCTTTATATGTTTGAAGGAGGTTGATCAAAACATAAAAAACAAAAAAAAACCTTCTTGTGTTTGAGCGTTATAATTTATAAATTTACTTTTGAGTAATCCCTTCATTCAAAATTTTAGTATAACAGTTTCAGTTCAAGTTTTTCAGTTTCAAGTCTGTCACAAACTATGGGTGTCCAACAGTTTCATAAGGATAAAGTTGAACAATGATTCTTTTCTCAATGAGCTTGTTCCACATCAAACTTATTTGTTGGATTGTAGGATTCAATGTTGGAAATGTTGCCCAGACCACCCATTCATCTGAAATGTATTGAACCAGCGATTAATCTGGAGTTTGCGAGTATGAGGAGATGAATCTTAGGCTTCAAAATCATGCTTGTGCTTGCTATGGCTTGGTGGTTACCTTTATCTATGGTTGTTATTAAGTATGGTTTCAATAACTATGTTGCCAGGGGTGTTCAACATTTTTTGTCGGTTGGCCATATACAGTAACCAAATTGAGATATTTAGCTGGATCACACGAAAATTTATTGTTTCCATGTACACAACGTATTGAAATATTCTCACAATGCAAAACTTCATTTATTTAACATTTTAACAGGACACTGGACTGGTCATACAATACTGTATGTATTTTGCTCACATGAGCGCTTTTTCAAATAATCTGTTGTATCAGGATTTATACGCTTGATGGGTGAAAATCTGACTGTTGACAAGGGTCACACTTGGCTTGGCGGGCAGGTTTTGCCCGGCCCTGTTGCACACCCCTAATCTAAACAAAGAACTCATGGATATTTATTTAGAGCAGGGCTGTGCAACCTGCAGCCCGTGGCCCACAATGAAAAATTGGATAGGTTAGGGCTAGGGTGACATTACAACAGCAAAGCGATTTACAAAGCTTTCACTTGCTGAGCAGCGAAAATATCATATTCAGAATTGTAGTTTTAAATACCTTCAAGGCTACAAAATGCATGAATCATGTAGTTCTTCTCATCGCTTAGTATCAATATATCACCACTAAATAGTGCTTCGTCTGAATAAAAATTGAGCAATGCTCAAATATATATTGATAGAACGAATAGCCCTCCAACAGCAAAAATGTCTGCTAAATGTTGTACATAGTTATGTTTCAAATACCATATGTGTTTCCATGAATTTGGGAATGCAAGATTTGAGTGGATATAAGATTGAACGCAAGATTTGAGTGGATATCATCCTTTGAATGGACCTGGGAAATTTGTTGATATAAAATAGTAAATGTGATATTATTGTGATTGTCTCAGTCTTATGTACTGAACAACAGCTGAAATTGAGTGAAACGATCTATAGGTCCACCTCGTGCCCAAAAATTAGACATATTATACCATTTAGCCTATTAGCCTTTGCAATTCAAGAGTCCTGCTGCACCAAAAGTTTACGTTGTAAACTGCTTTCTGAGAAGTCTGATTTTGGTCAGACGAATTGTGACAGAAATACATTTGTGTTAGTGTGCAGCAGGACTCTTGAATTGCATAGTATGGTATGTTTATTCATGCCAAAGCATCCTTGCATAATATGCATACGGATCCACTAGCGCAACGGCATTGAGGAAGGAATGGGATTTCTCTACTGATAGGTATGTTCCCCTATTAGAACTGAGAGTTTTGTCAGATCTTACCTATTTTCATAGCTTTCTCATTTATGCTGCCATCTGGTTTCAATGCTTCTAGAACCAACACAGCCGCTTCTGTACCAAATAATAAAAATCCTCATATCATGAGTTAGTTTTACCCAATTTAATTTCGATTTACCAGTAGTAATGAAAATGATGTACCTTCACTCTTTTCTGGTCTATAAACACCAGCTCGTTGTTTGGTCATATGGAGTGATGTCGTTCGTGCAGGAGAACTGAGAAACAAATTTTGGGAAAACAAATATCTAAGTGAATATTAATATATGTGTGAAGTTTGTAATTATCATTTGATGAGCTCCCATTCTACTGAAGTTTTATCGAGGTCAAAAATGTGATATACCGGTAATGTTCACTCACTTTTTGTTCAATTCTGTGATCACATATTGCACTCCTGTGCTTGTTTTAGTGAAATTCTCTAGCTTTCCCCCCAAGAAATCTGTCGTCATCCCTGCGTCATCTGTAAGTCCATCATACCAGTCATCATGAAGCTGTCAAAAATAGTATTATTAACTCATGAAAAACATTTGCTTGTCTGATTCGGTTGTCGATAATGTTCAAGGAAAAAAAAGGATGTGAGTTCACATCATCCAAGTAACACTTTGTGGAATTTGCATCATTTTATTGTGAAGCTTTGCTACTAATATTGTATATGTATGTATATTGAAGTTGCTGTAAAATATTTGCCAGATAGAAAAAAGAAAAAGTACACATGCTAGTGTTATTTATCTGATAATATTACCGCAATATGTTTATTTTCAACACATAAACATTGGGTTGATAATTCTAATTCAAACAAATGTTGACAGACAACAACATGCTTCCACTTGGCGTCTAATTATTTTCTATGTTATATATACCATATATCCTCACATATAAGCCAACCTCCCAAAAGACTTTGAAATAGTAAATTTATAAAAATTCGCATGTAAGCAGACTCTACAATTCGTATCACGGCATACACACCTATTACATTCAATGATATTCAATTCGAATTAAATATTCGAATATGGCTATTCGCTACCTTCTAGTATAATTGACTGTGGTTATATTACCGTATACCCTCGCATAGAAGCCAAACCCGCATATAAGCCAACCCCCTAAGAACGAATTTATAAATATTCGCATATATAAGCGGACCCTAAAAATTGTAACACTTATTAATAACAGCACACATACTTTTTGACACAGCTAATTTTTATTATATATTCCAATTGTCTATTGTCAGCGCCAATGTCATTTAGTTCATCGACATCGTTAAGCTAAACGCCACAAGACCGAAAATCTCGTTTTATTTTTCAATTCATTGTTTTTGCTCATAAATTAATACTGCCGAATTGAATGATGTTGTCATCAACGTAGCTGGGATAACGATAAAATCCGCGATACTAAACAATATTCAGGTGCTCCCGTATAAATATTCAATCTGGAGTTACAAATCAAATTAATTAAAAGTTTGAAACTTAAAGAATGTGCCAACCTTATCCCAGTCAATATCTTCATTATCTTCTGGAATGTTGCATTGTTTAGCCTGAATGAATTCAAAACTTTGAACCAACATCAGTAGAAAAATGTATCTGCTGTATCTGCTGTTGAAGATGAACATAATTTTTTATCCTATTTGATTTTTTCAATGCTAGATGAATGATGGAATAGAGAAAGAATAATCAATTATCATCCAAACAGTTTTCAGTATTTATTGTTGAACTTAGAATAGTTTAAAAGATTTTATGGAATATCATGTAGTTTCAGCATCTAATGAATTTGAAAAATTGCTGCTGTTAGCATTTCAGCTAACTTTCAGTGTGACAACAACTTGTCCGTAATACAAAAACGAGATTATGTCGGTTACTTGATCGGAAGCATAAAAAAGTCTGAATGAATCCTACCCACTCTAGCCTAAAACTGTTTTGTGAAGTCTTGCTTCTGACTGTATAATTTTATAGGCTACGAAAAATAATGTCTCTAAACAATTGTAATCTAAAATACATTGGCATCAACTTTTCATGAAAATACATTATGTAATAGATACAACTAAGGTCGCTTGCAAAGTGCATTGATATTGAAAACCTCTAAGACAGTCGAATAACATTGCGCAATATCATTGTAGACTGTGGTTTCACTAGATAAATATACATGAGTTTTTCATCTACATCTACTTAATTCTCACCTATTCTGTCAATTAATTAATGGAACTAATACTGGAATCCTGGAATTGTAAAAGGAATGACCCATATTCTTACCATACAACATATTCTCTTGCTTATCATGAAATAAACTTTGCGCATTTGCAATTATTGTAGCATTGCAGTTTCGGCATATGTTGTTATCTTTATATAATTTATAATTTTAGCAACAAATGTTTAGAGTAGGAAATAAGGCAAAACATTTTGGCGTGAAGATCAGGAAGCTTCCAATAATCAATAACTTTGATCAATCCCTTAGTTGCAGATATAATTTGGGTTTTGAAATCACTTCAATACAGATCTTTTTTTTTTTTGAATGAATTTTTTGAGTTTTTGAGTGAATTTTTTTTTATATTTTCTGATTTTGGTTATAGCGTTTGGTTCTTCTTTCTTTTTTTTTCTTAAGTTGGAGAGTATACCAAACTTGTTATCAGTTTCAGTTACTCTGACAATAGAAGGTTTCTATAAACGAGTTTTTCATATTTTATAGACAGCATGAGAAAACAATTTTTTTGATGTAAAATAGTCATCTTCCAAACCAGCTCTATTTGCTCCATTATTGATTCTAAAACTTCAAAATTTCCATTTACCGTAGAAATTTATTATTTCAAATAAAACATTCCAAATAATATTTGTTGATCTACAGTATTTCTGTTACTTTCAGTTGCTGTTCCGCATGGCCTACCATAGGTACATTCGATTCATTTAATTTGTGTAATATAATTGAGTTTCAGTAATATATGTGAATTCAAAAAGTGCAGGAAGTGCAACAATTAAAGCATGAACAATTGTATCAAAAAAATGTTATTTAATCTTATTCATCTAACATTATGCAAGTTGATGGTTTAACATTTTGTTTACAAATATATTTTTGTTACTTGAGATATAATGTCCATCTAAGACTTATGTTTTCAGTAAAAATCATGCCGTATGCAATTAAACAAGGATTATTGAATGTTTATGGTTATTTTGATATGTTAATACAAAGAATTTGTAAATAATTCAATAGAACGATCGATGCATGGTGAACATCTCAATCTGAATTTGAAATATCTGCAGATTTTTCACGATTTAAAACCCATGAAATTCTCTGGATGTTCAACTGCTTCTGCAAGATGAAGTTGTACATTGATTCCTTTTTCCATGAGTTCGTTCCACATCATGGTGACTTGAGGAATTGTTGGATTCATAGTTGGAAAGCCAGCCCAGACAACCCATTCATCTGAAATATATTTCAAATTGGATTTAATAAATGATGCAGAGGTTAAGTGCTGAGACTAAGATGCTGATATACTGTACTTTTTGTGTTTAATAGGCAATACAACCAGAATCAAATTGAGATATTCTAAAATAATTTTGAGTGACAGCGCTTTTTGTTTAACACAAACAGACTTTTATGAAAAGACATTTTACATGCTGTAAGTTCAAACATATTCATGGTGCGTGTTGAGCTTTATTACACTACATTTGCTGAAACAGCTCAAATACTCCGACATTCACTGTAGTTTTATAATTACCGTAATTTTGAATACCCAACTTTGATTTATCATTGTTTGTAAATATTGGCAACACAGTGGTAGAGTGAGGTTTTTCATTTATTGTTAATAGGAACATAGAGGGATTGTGACAATATATTGCAATGTGATGGCCTGTAATTCCAAGCATTTTTATATATGTGTATACCTGAAAGACTGCAAAATACATTTATCAAGTAATTCTTCTCATCACTTAAAATCAAAACATCACCATTGAACATTGCATAATCTAAATATAAAAAATAAAGTTGCGAAGATTTAGGCAATAGCATTTCACATCTATAGGTAATAGTAATTTTACCGATTTTTGCTGCATCTTCACTTCTTCCACCCTTGGGTGTTAAGGTGTGTGACGTTAGAACAGCCGATTCTATTTGAAAATTGAAATTATACTTTTTTACTGATATATTATGCAAATTTTCAATAGAAATTCACTAATTTATATAAAATATATACCATCACTCTTTTTGGGCTCATAGACACCTGCTCTCTTTGTTATCAAATGAACTGTCATAGTTTGAGGATGAGAACTAAAATATAAAGGTTGCATTGAATCATAGTTAGCTCCATTTTTAGTCTAATATTTTTTTCTATTTAATATTCATTTAAAGTTTAACTAGGTCACCATTACTTGAACTTGAATAGGAATTTTGGTCTTTTGAATAAAATATCTAACTTCTGATGTAGTTCTGTGATCATCATGCTCACTCCTGTTCTTGTTCTGGTAAAATTCCTGAGTTTTACGCCACCTACATCTTTTCCCATCACTGGATCATTGGTATGTAGAACCTCATACCAGGCATCAGGAAACTGCCAAAGGAGAGGCATAGTAAATGCACATGAATATAACTGATCTGATATTATTTTTGGGTTATGGCGATCTCAGCTTCTACAGATTATGATGATAATACTGTTTCAAACAAATGTTGATTGATTTTACTTGATGTCTGATTTATTTGTGCTCATGCTAAACACAGCGTGTTGTAATATGTGATATTTCATCACACATAAAATAAATATGATGGTTTATGTATTTTTAATCTAGAGTTACAAATCATATGAATTCAAAAGTTTTAATCCATTCCCACCTTGTCCCAGTCAATATCTTCATTATCCTCTTGAATCTTGCATTGTCTGAACCAACATCAATAATACAATAAACTTGCTCGTCATTAAGATGAACATTTCTTTTCAACCTGCTCTATGTATTTTAATGCTATACTAATGTTGGAATGAAGAATAAATTCAATTTTCCCTATTTACGGAAAAGTAGGTCGAACCTAAAATAATTTGAGAAACATCCTGTCTTTTGAAACAACTAAAATAGGTGCTCAAGAGCAATTAAAGGATCCTTTCATGTCCTTATAGAAATACGGAAAACCTGTAAGACAGCTGATCATATTGTGATTTATGGCCTACGTTCATTCATCAGTTCTAAAGGTATTAAAAAGTGCAAGCATCATATGTTTCTAAGTAATAATAGTCTTCAAAACCATCTTAGACAATGGTAAATTCTGATAAAACTTTCAGAAGATAATAAAGGATACCTGTTTTTTTTTTGTAAATTTGCTCAATTTTCCCCATATTTTCTCAATGGATGGATTGTTGGAACTTGGAAGTATTAAGTTGACAAAGAATAGCTTTTATTTCAATTCATATACCACATTCTTTTGCTATCCAGGAAAAACAATATTCAACTCCTAAGATACATTCATTTCAAAAGGAGTATCTTCTTACTTTTGTCTTTGTCAAAATATTTTTAAAAGTGTAATGAGAAAATAAGTGGTGTTTTATCATTATGGAAATCGGAAGTTTTTTTTTTTGGAGTATATACATGCCTTATCCCAGTCAATTTCTCCAATGTTCTCTGAAATTTTGCATTGTTCTGCCTGGTTAATCTCGAAGCTCATAGCAAACGAAAAAAAATTTTTCTGATCTGCTAAATCTTAATTTTAAAAACTACATAAAATCTTTATCATAACCCCGAAAACTCTTCAAGTTTGTTTGTTTGTGCTCCATATATCTATTCGAGGGAGAACAATTAACATCCTTACTTATATGAGCAACAGTGCAGACTGTTTCTTGCAAAACTTGCATTCTGCTCATATCTTTGTGCACATTATGTTATATTTTCAATGTGACAGAATGTGATACATATGATTTTTGTTTATTCTGTCTGGCTATGTGCAACATGCCTTGCTTCATGGCAGAGAGGGCTGAAAAAGTGATCAATATATTTTTAAAAGATATGGTGTTGGTGTACAATGTTCAAACCAGCTAATGGAATTGTTTGAAGTAAAAATCTTTGGGGAGTATAAGCTGATATATTTATTTTCAAGTTTGTCAATGAAGAAGGAAATGGTACTCCTTTGTGTAAAATGCGGTAACCATTCTAGTTTTCAAACCAGATGCATCTTGTAACGAGAAAAGTTCCTGCTGCACAACAATCTTGTTGATTTCGAAGAGATATTTTTTAGAAATCAAAAAGAACACAAGTTATCCATTTTTTATTTAATAAATTGTTCTACATCCAAAATATGCAAATTTATGTTAAAATCAATATTTTATTAATAAACAATATCTTTGTTATTTGAGAAGTAATGTCATTTCAGTTGTATGTTTTCAGTAAAACAAAATTCCATTGTATGTATTTGGATAAAGAACGGAATACATGGATACATGAGACACCCAAATCTGAAATCCACTGCTTTTGCATGGTGAAGTTGTACATTGTTTCTTTTTTCCATTAGTTCGTTCCACATCAGGGACTTGATTAATTGTTGGATTCATAGTTGGAAAAAACAATAATTTTTGTGAAGATCATTTTTGTTTACACTGAGAATTAGCGGCAAAATACTGTAGCATTTGATAGCATAATCTCTGTCACTGTCACTCTGATTTTTGATGGTAAAATAAGAAATAAATTCTTGTCATTCCTGATGAAATTACTAATGTAACTCTAATATATTCCAAACAACTCCATCATATGATTAAACTGTATTGATATCATAACCATAATCATTTGCTCAGGAATTTATATCGATTGGAGCCTAGAACGCATCAAAGCTTTTCTTGAAGCTTCACGCTTTACTGTCCAAAGACTACTTTCATTAAAACTTCTCAAAGTCATTATTGAAAATGATATAATTAGTCTGGATGAAGCAATTATTTCTATAGTTGTTCTTAAATGATGCATGGTGATTATAAAGTATGATGTGGTTTCAAATACTTGTGATTTAATAAGTTTATTTCAAATGTGTGTTTCAATGCAACCCAAAAATTTTTTTTTATCCAAGAATAAGCTTTTTAAATTTATACACCAATTCCAAGTTATTAGCCACTGTCCAAGCAACGCCTGTTACATTTCTTTTTTCATCAAAAGTTTCTGCAACTTGAAACAGTGCTGTATATAACATTTTATTTCTGGTTAATATGTGGAGTAATATAAATCTGTATTATAATGTAGTTGGTGGTTGATTCAGGCTTTTATCTGCAATATCAATCATTTTCATCATCATAAGTCTTCCATCAACTCTGGATGTACAACTGTTTTAGTAAAGTATAGTTGTACATGTATTCCCTTTTCCGTTAGTTTATTCCTCATTAGGTTGACTTGATAAATTGTAGGAGTTATGGCTGGAAACATTGCCCAGACAATCCATTCACCTGAGATATGTTAAGAATGCATATTAGGGGGATGAGATTTTGCAAATCATAACTGAAGTATATCTTTGAAGTAAATAGACTATAAAAGCTTAAAACAGGCAAGGAAATTCATCATTTACAACAGTATATCCTCTATAATTAGCTCTGTTTGTTCTAGCTTCTTTCAGATATGTTATTGTTCCAAAACAGTTGATGGTTCTCCAATTTGATGTTTGAATTATACATTGATTTTTAAAATAATTCATTTCAACAAGTGTTCACTAAAGAATACTTCAGTAAAGTCCATTATTCACTAGTCAGAATTGAAATGAAATATGAAAATATATCAATAATCAAGTGAATTCAATATGTATGGAATCTATTTTATTTTCATTCACTGTAATTGTATTCGAACATTTTTCATATACAGGATTACCCCCAAAAAACGGAACTTATAAATTTTCTAGTAACTTTCATAAAAATGGAGTAATTCAATTGATTTTGTTTACACTTGAACCTCATGTTTGTGTATTCTGTTACCTGAAAATTTCTAGGACGTTCTGTACAAAAGTTATGTTCTCTCTAGAAAAACCCCTTAGGCATAGAAGATAGACTTGTAAATTGTCAATCCCCAACTCAGTTTTGTGCTAAATTTCACTTTTTCCTGTCTGCGTATGTCAATGGCAAAAATATTGATTGCCTGGGTACGACATCTCCGAAAAACGTTACACTCAATATAGTGTACAGCATGGAAAAATGGAAAGCCATTTCCAAACATTGTGTAGCTGGTTCATTGACTTGATGGCAAAAATGAAGTAGTGAATATTGAACATGTAGCGGTGCTGAGATAGTGCAGGGCATCATTTGGGCAAAGTAGAGCGATTGATGGAGTTGATTATTGGTTTTAGCAAGACCCTCGGTTGCCCTCACCTCATCAAATCTTTGACTGTATAAGAAAGCGATTTCAGAAAGGGTTGATCAGCAGGAAGTTTGGTGTCTGGGGAATATGATGGACAGTGTGTATCATAACATTCCCCAAACAATTGGTGGACTCAAAACTGCAATTGCAACAAAAACTACAAAAATCCCCATAGCAGAGTGTGTGTGTAAGTGATTTGTCGACTTTGCGCAACATGTGCAAATATTCTAAATTGAACATAACTTTTGTGAAAGCGTCCTAAATTCCTGAAACTTCCAGGTACGATCATCCACAAACAGGAATTGAAGCATGAATAAAATCTAATGAATTTTTTCATTTCTGTTATAGTTATTAACAAATTTACAGGTATGTGTTTTGTTTTTTGGGCACCCCGTACCAGTTTAATTTTAAGGTTTTATAACATAGACAATAATGTACCTGAAAGACTGCAGACTGCACGAATCAAATAGTTCTCTTCGTCACTTAGAACCAACATGTCATTATTGAATATGGCATCATCTGAATATAAAATATTCAATCTGTTGTTACTTAGAATAAGCAATTGAAATGTTCAATATCAACTTGATAATGGTTCTAAGTTCCTATAAATGCTGACAATTGCAATGCTAACTAACCTTCACACTCAATAGAAATATTACATTTTTGAGGCCTACTGACCTCCTATTTGGAGGCTTCACATAGCCACTGATCAGTTACAAATATTCAACATTTTAACTATCAGACCTGATGAGATGCTGTGGACTGTGGTTCATTATATGATCAAGTCATTTCATTAGCATTTATTTTTTTTTGGATAGATATGCAAGTTCTCTGTCATTTTATTGAAAAAGGTTGGAAAAGGTTATTGAAAGGTTGGATCCACTTGAATGTGCCTTACCTACTTTTACTGCATCTTTATTCAAACTTCCATCTGCTAATAGGGCATTTATAGACAGAGCCTCTGACTCTATACCAGAATGAGAATCAGCTTTTGGGTAAAGTGTTAAGTAACTTTTCTAAATGTTGATTATATGAAATTCATACCTTGGCTCTTATTCGCTCCACAAACACCTGATCTTAGTTTGATACAATAAGCCTCCATTGTTTTGGGGGGAGAACTGAAAAATGAGATGTACCGTAAATGATACAATAGAATATTATATTTAATTAACCAACATATTTGAGTAGATTCTGTAACTATGTATAATACAAATTTTCCCTGAAATAAGGCACATTCCCCAAACATAACATTCAGTTTCTCTGTTTATGTTCGTAACAGCGAGCAATAAGTCAACAATGATGATCAATTGAAACTTGTAGTACAGAATTTGTACAGCCGCTCCGACGCTTGCTTCGTTCAGACAGATATTCAAGCATGGTGGTGAACATTCCCTCTTTTTCGCAGTTCAGCGTGTTATTTGTCAGTTTTCAGTTTGGTTTCAAAAATTAGTTGTGAATCAAATAACTTAATTGTATTTCGATGAGTTTCACTTTAGTTGCTATAATCAAAAATTAGTTCAGAAAATGGTGCCTTATTGCCATAAAAGCCTAAAAAAAATGTGGTTGAATATTTTTGCTTATTAAAATGCTGGTTCTGAACATATCAACCAGTTCATAAGCGCCAACTCTCCAAAGCGCTCACAAAATAAACATCAGAAATTTTGCAATAGCAAAGTACAGAAAAAAGTTTTTTGGGGTCAAGGGTTGGTCAAATATTCATAGACCTTGAAAACATCACTTTTTCAAACTTTAACTATGCAATAAACTAATATTCACTCACCTTTCGTAGAAACTTGTGATTAAAAATTTACTTCCAATCTTTGTTTTTGTGATATTCCAGATTTTTGAACCTATAACATCTGTTGTCGACAATGCGTATGTAGTCCTAGATACCAATCATTCGCAAACTGTCATTATGAAAATTAAATAAGATATATAAATCTTTTCAGTATTCACTTCAGTTTCCATCTATTATTGTGGGAAACTATACAAAAATTTAGCTTCACTAAAAAAATTGTAAAAATTTCATTTACCGTAACTAAAACAGTGAATTTGACGAATTTCCTTCTGATTTTTATTTGAATTAAATTCTACATTATTCACTACTCTTCAAGATAAATGCAAGTTCTTCAATGTTTCGTTATAAATGTAAACTCGTGAAAATAATATTTAAGAAAACTGAGAGAAGAGGCAAATGTTTTTTTTAATATCTGAAATACTTGAATTCAAGAAATTCATTGAAAGTAATTACCGGTACATACCTCATCCAAGTCGATGTCTTCATTGTTCTCTGGAATTATACATTCCTTTGCCTGGTTAATCTTGATGCTTATAACAAGCATCAAAAGTGATATACACATGTTTTTTAAGGTCTGCATTTTGTTTTAAAACTGCTTAATCTTAGTTTTATCTTATTTAAACTACAAAATTAGGTCTTTCATAACCCTGAAAACTTTTAAGAGTTATCCAAAATTACATCAATTTATGACATTTCAGAATTATGTGATGAATAGCTGCAACGAAAAGTCTGTAGATGCTGTTGCAATAATATTTCAATCGGAAGAGCGCAATTGACATCCTCACTTATCCAAGTCATAGTACATACAGTTCTTTACAAGCTTTGCATTCTGTACTTATATTTGTGCGCTTGATGATGCTATATATTCTAAACAAGGCAGTGTGAAATTAGGAATTCTTTTTGTTTATACTGTCTGGCTTTGTGGAACATGCATTGTTCCGTTAAAGAGGAGACAGAAAGGGATCAGTAGATTCACATTTCCATGAACATGTTCATTTAAATAAGAGCTTCACCCAATCTTTTTTTCTATACAAATATGTAAATTCTACCATATCCTAGTTTCTTCTGTTTTATCATTCTTCTCCCATTTTTCCGCCAGCCCTATTCAATTAACGGTCTGGACATCATAGGCACATCATTATAAATCTCTTATAAACTGTTTATTCTGAATCAGTGGATTATCCTTATGTTGCATATTTATTTGAGACTACAAAAGGTAGTTTGATATTTGAATTGTGATCGTTATTGGGATTATTGAATAGTTGTTTCAGTATCAATTTTTTTTGCGACGCTGTAGTGGCGGACCCTCAATATTGTTTGGATATAGCCTACTCACCTGACAATCGAAGTTGGGGAAAAACATATGACTAAAAGAATCTAAGCAATTAGGAGTTTGCCAATGTTTCTTATATCAGGACTGAGACACGGATTCGTGTGCACTTGAATAGTAATAATTTTCAACCTAATTATAGTTTTATTTTGAAAGGGAATTTTTTATGCTACACCTTATCAACAAATATTGCAGACTTTACATGCTTCCGAAAGCAATGTCTTGCACCAACTGTATCATAAAATGACGTCATCACCTTTCTGTGTGTGCAGATGTACATGGGTAGAAATATACTGGGTGCAAATGTAAATGTAGGAAAATGTCATTATTTGATGTTTCTCTGAAATGATTTCATCTCACATCCACAATTTGTATTGATGAAGTAGATTGGCAAATATATATGGATAAAATGGACATAACTTTGCTGATTATATGAGATAATTTAGTAGATACATGATGCATTAGGTAGTTGATGATGAATATATAATATTTTTAATAAGATCTGCAGTTTTCATAGAATTTTCCTCATTCAAAACCCATGAAATTCTCCGGATGTTTAACTGATTCTAAAAGATGAAGTTGTACATTGATTCCCTTTTCCATGAGTTTGTTCCACATCAAGGTGAGTTGGTTGATTGTTGGATTCATAGTTGGGAAAACTACCCTGACAACCCATTCATCTGAAATATATTTGGACAACTAATAAACAGTGTGAAGGAGATTTTCTGGCATGACTTTTATTGGGAAATACGCTAGTAATATTACTACAATAAATTCATAGAATATATCAATTTATCATACCTTGCCCTTCTCTTTTCCAAGCATTCCATTTTTCAGGGCATATACGGTATATTTATAACGAATAAGCCGAATAGATCACAGTAACAGTGGGCCGCCTTTATTTTGAGATTGATTCATTCAAGTCATGTTTGTTTGTAAACAATCTCCTCATGGCAAGTTTTGACATTTGTGTGAAGCAGTGAAGGATAGTAACAATATATTGCAATTAGGTATAGTTGCAGTATTAGTATAGTATTTATATATACCTGAATTAATGCAGAATACATTTATTTGGTAATTCTTCTCATCACTTAATATCAAGACATCGCTGTTGAGCAGTGCATCATCTGAATATCAAAAAATGAAGATATAATATAGCATTCTAACTTGAAAAGGTCCAAAAATTTTACCGAATTTTATTGTATCTTCACTTGTTCTACCTTCCGGTGTTAAAGATTGTGAGGCGATCATAGCTGGTTCTGTTTGAAAATTCAAATAACTTTTATTATTCAGCAGGAATGTTATACATATTTTACTCCAAGGATATTACTAAATATACCATCACTCTTTTCCAATCTGTAGATACCTGCTTTCTTCTTGTTATAGTGGACTGGAAAAGTTCGTGGAGGTGAACTAAAATATTAAGTTAGCATTATATCATGAATAGTTACAGTCAATTTATTAATATAAGACTGGATTGTCCAACCTTTTTGGCCAAATGGCCACATTCAGTTTACGAATGATTGTGCTGGCCATTTGACATGGTTGTTATGTTCTAGTTTTCACTACACCGACTACAGATTAATGAATAAACAACCAAAACCTTCGCAAAAATTATGAAAACAATGAAAATACGAAGATACTGGTAAATCAAAAGTTTTTGCCACATATAGATATTTTAATGTCAAGTATGACACTGCTTTTATCCAATAAGTTCGTCAATATTCGGTGCGATGGAAGATGTAGCAATGCGGGGGCAATGTAACAATCGGAAACCTTCGTCGGGCCACAGGTTGGACGACCCTGATATTGAGACCTAATTTGACTGATTCAGAATTGTGTAAACTGTCTCTCATGTGAAAAATATCCTACCCCTTATGTAGTTCTGTGACCGTTTTGACCATTCCTGTGCTTGTTTTGGTGAAGTTCTGTAGTTTTGCACCAAATACACTTTTATCCATTACCGGGTCATCAGTGTGGAGAACCAGATACCAATCATCAGGAAACTGTCAATAGAGAAGTACATGAACATAACTGATCTCTTTATATTCTGTGATTGATGTATCTTCTGAAGATAGGGCGATAATTTCAATTCCAACAAAGAAAACAAATACTGATTGATGCAATATATATATGCTTATGCTAATCACACAGATTTGTATAATACTAATGTTTTGTTGCAGAGAGATATATCATATTTTGAGGCACACTATATATCCCCCTTTTTCTGCAAAAATATATTGTGCTTCTTATAAGCCAGTGTGCCGAATGTATGGTTCGGGTAGTACTTTATGCTATATTGTCTATACTCAAAACCAGTACCAATTGTGTCTTATTATAGCATGTGTGAGCTTATGTATGGACGAAAACCCAAACTAAATAATTATTGTTTATTCACCTTAATAAGGTCTGTAAAATATGGAAATGTATTTTTGGTCGGCATTTACAGGAAAGAATGTACTCACATTATTCCAGTCAATGTCTTCATCATCCTCTGGAATGTTACATTGTTTAGCCTGAATGAATTCAAAACTTCGAACAAACATCAATAGCAAAATATACCTGTTGTTTTCCATGATGAGCATCTTCTTAATCCTAGTCAAATATTTCAATGCTAGATGAATATGGAAATAATTGGTCAACTCGAATAGTTTAAAAATTTTTATGAAATGTATCCTGGTTCCATCATCATTATGCATCTATTTACTAATAGATTTTGAAAGTTACTGTATGCTGTTGACATTGCTACTAGTTTTCAGTGTGACAAAATTTTAGACACATCTTTCCTGGTTACTTGTTACATCGCAAAAGAACATCAACCTGAATGAATCCCTGTCAAGTCTCTTCATTCTGACTTGAACTGTTTGTGGCATCTGAGAAGTCTTGCTTCTGACAGCACGATTTTATAGGCTTTGATAAGAAATGTCTTGAAATAACTGTCGTACAAATGCATGACATCACTTAAAGTTTATAATATAAACAACTAATAAAAGCTCGCTATTAGGGGAGCGTGTCATAGTGAACTTCCAAGACATTTCAATACCATTGCTCAATACAAGTTTTTATGTACATTTACCTAATTTTCACCTATTCTGTCAAATAATGGTAGTAATATTGGAAGCATTGAAATATTGAAAAATGGTCTGGCAATATTATCTTGCACAATAATGAAAATATAAAAAAATCATTATTGTTTATACTGTCAAAATATGTGACAGAATCATTCAACACAGGGCCATGAAAATCATGAGCACAGTTTTAAAGTAATCAATATGTTTTAAAGTAATCAATCAATATTTGGGTTGCTGAAGTATCTTTAATACAGATCTTGTAGATTTTTTTTTTGCTTTTTTTTTTGCCCTTTGTTTTGAATCATTAAGTATAAATTTTTTCCTGTGCTTATCCTGACATTTTATTAGTTTGAGAATGTGAAATTATGAATGTCTATTAACTTGTTAGTTTTACTTCAGATCAACTTACTTTTTTGTTTTATATATGAATTCGAATGCTGTGTGGTGGCTTGAATAATGTTTTAGAAAAAGTTGTCATCAACACTCGAAAAACAAAGGTTCAAAGAAGACCACCAATAAAATACTCCATGATCCAAAATATGACTCAACATTTACTGTGGTATAGACTCATGAATATTTTGCTGAATATATTTGTCGTAGTTTTTTTTTTCAAATTTACTCTAATTCAGATTTCATAAACCAATTTGTCGTTAAGACAATATAACCTGAACATTCTGTACCTGAAAGGCTGCAGAATGTATGAATCAAATAGTTTTCTTCATCACTTAGAACCAACATGTCATTAATATTCATACCTATAAACTGTAACTCCAAGTAGACTAGCTTCGCTCCATCCATTTTGATAATAAATCTTTCATAAAAGATATTGGTCATAAATTTTCAGGACAATATTAACAAGTCAGTGACTTTGTGTGCATGGACTTTGATGGTAAAGGGAAGAGTAGCCAGTGTAACAAAGTAACTAGTAGCAGGGCTATTAAGAAATTACCTTCCACACTTACTTTATTTACACCGTTCCGGGGTTGAAAAGATGAATGTTGATGAAAGATTGTTATTGGGAAGTGGAAAGCAATCTGAAATGGACCCAGTTTGTCTTTAAGCTATCTTGCCTCTCATTCAACACTGCTTGCTGTTCATCAACTCTAGATGCTCAACTTTTTCCATCACAAATGACTTATTTCACAATGAGTTTAAATGTGAGTGGTGAAACTAAATCAATTGACTTAGATATCTCTGAAGATTTTGATAAATTTTGGCATGCTGGGATCTGTACAATTCGATCTTGGGGTATATCTGAACATTTTTTGCCATATATCTTTTTTCTCGGATTGCCAAATCAAAGTTGTTATTGGTGTTCAATCCTACCAAACATTATCAATTTTATCTGGATGTCGTTCGGGATCAATCCTTGCATCCTACATTGCTCCTACATTGTTTTTAATATTCATCAAAGACATTCCATATAACCTCTTTCCAATTAATTCATTGGACGACGATTTTTATTCTTGTTCTGATGTGAAGTCTGGTAAACATACTAAGTCTTGGAACTTGCTAAGTTTAACGTTTTGTCAAGTAGTCGGTATATTAATCTTTATAACAGCGTTTCCCAACCTTTTTTGGTCGCGGACTATTTTTTCACTGGCGAAAACCTTTGTGGACTCAAGGTGCCTTTACTGGAACCGTACTCTGTGTGAAAAAGCATTACAACCAAACACAACAGAATTTTAACGAATTTCAGCATGGGTCTTTTCTGTTGCATAATATTCAGTTCATGACAACGACGAGAATTTAAAATGTATTTCTATTTTAATTTAATTGTGTTCATGGTAATCCGCGGTTGCGTCGAATTACGACAAGATGAAAGCAATAATTCTCTAAAATACCATGGCAATTTGTGAACATAATAATGTGAAAATATATTGCCCGATTATCTTTAGTTTTGATACATATTTTCTTGCGATCTTGCGAATTTGTTATCGTCGTTAGAAAAATCCTATCTGCTATAAATTTTTAGAAAGTACAACTTCATTTAGTACTTATTAAAAATATATTTAACGTACATTTAGTAACTCAAAAATGCATATTCATCGCCATGATTCATCATTAATTTTATTGTGATCATTTTAATCTGCGGTTGTGTTGACGAAATGAAAGCAATACTACTCAGAAAATATGATGACAATCCGTGAACACAAAAATGCGTGGTGAAGTGCCTGATTATATTTTGTTTTAATTCGTGAATTTATGTGAATTCGTCAAATCTGAGCAGTTCGAACAACACCTACGGGCTACGACAGTACTGTACGTACCAATGTGGAGGCAGTAAAGCAAAGAATTCTAGGGGAAAATGCCCTGGTACGGTAGCATCCAAAATTTTGCGATATGCAATGTCTAAAAAGCGTTTTTAACCCTTTCCGTGCGGTGGGCACGTATACGTACCAACGACAAAAGTCGCTAGATTGCGGCGGGTACGTTGATGTACTCCACTGTTTAATTTGGCAATCGGTCGCAAACTGTTGGTCTAGTTTTTCTGGGTATTAGTTTATTGATAAGAAGTTTTCTTCGAGATTAACATAAGCGTCGGTAAATCTCGCTTTCGTTTACGGCGGGAATTTTATTTGCGACGGAACGAGGGAGTGTTTTTGAAATTTATGCAAATTTCGGTGTTTTTTGGGTGGTAATAGAAAACATATTATCCCTTCCATCTACCAAAGTATTTTGAGTTAGATCACGAAATTGCTACAGCAATATTATGCTATTGTTTGCCAACCACGAAGCGGTAACAGTAAAGGATTTAGCGAATATTTCTATTTTTTATCACGGTTTGAAGTTTCAACTCCCAAGAAAAAAAAATGCCTTTTTTCTATCCGGTTTGGGACTCAGACCACCACTTTTTGAAAAACCTTTTTTTTAATCGCTAATTGCAAGCTCTTTAAATAAGCTTTCCAACGAGCCTTCAGTGGGCAGCAGAGGATCATTAGTTTTTCGTTAGTCGATCGATTAGTTGTGGGGGTACAAATGCATAAAATCGGCGTAGCATATACGATTATTTATTCCTCGTTGTTCGAACTCGCGAGAAACACCACTTAGGTATCTATCGAAGCTTGTGCAGACTCTTGTCACTTGGGTATCTATCGAAGCTTGTGCAGACTCTTGTTTTCGTCGGAAATCCGCAAGTGAGTTGTGAAATCCAATCGACTGATTAAGCGCAAGTGACCTAACCCCTCATTTTTTACCAAATTTTCGAATATTAAATTGCTATTCTAATAGTTGAATATTCGAATATATGCTTGCTTTTTATGTAAATTCTAACGTAAATCGTAATGTAGCTGATAGTGAATTTCTGGCTCGTTGCCGACTCATTCAAACGCTCCGCGGACTCATAATATAATGGGGTTGGAAAACACTGCTTCATAATATCAATGTCAGTGGAAAGATGAACAATGAACGAACAGACGAACTTGGACGAATCCTAACAATTTATTTTGCACAAATCACTGGGCTGGTGCTCGTTTGATAGTAATAAACCTGCTAGAAAGTATTCATAATGATAAAAGTATCAAAAATGTTGTGCTGCTAGGCTTATTTATTATAGATATTGTCACAGATAATATAATGGGCTGTGTTCTTTTGAACTTTCAAAACTTGGCCCCAAAAGTTTTTAGCTGTCAAACATTATTAGCTATGAGTTCTCTACTTCTCACCCATTGATTATTATCAATCTACTGTCAAAACCAAAATTTATTAAGTAATTTTTATGGAGAAGTTCTGAGTTATGTGAAGTCACTTCGTCATAGCTGTTTTCTGACTGTATTGTCATAAAGTATAGAAACTTTTTTCAGAGATTAATTCTCTTTGTTTTTGAGTGAGTGCGGGTGACTTCCATTTGAGTGAATTTTAGCTAAAAAACTGTGGAGGTTAGGTTTAGATATACCACTCATCTGAAAATGTTAAGGAATTGCTAGTACTTGTATTTACGAACGAAGGGGTGTAAA
The DNA here is from genome assembly GCF_964204865.1 of Styela clava. NCBI lineage: Eukaryota > Metazoa > Chordata > Ascidiacea > Stolidobranchia > Styelidae > Styela > Styela clava. The sequence goes on from NC_135261.1 coordinate 8,704,712, forward strand.
AATGAGAATCAGCTAGACATACTTCTAGTATTGATTTAAGCTTTTGTGTTTAATGTATCATGATAATTTAAAGTCTTGCATCAGATTAGTTGATTAACAATAATTTATAAATTCTTCGGAAATCTTTGCACTTTAATAGCTATTTACAACACATTCCCATGAGCCAGGACTAGATTTTACTTACTATTTTATGACTTTATTCCTGTCCACTTTGATGAAATCATTAATCATGAAAAGAATGCGAGGCAATGTAGTTTTTTTATTTCAATTTTTACCATCAATAAATTAATTGTTAATGAACAGTAGTTGATTTTTGAATTTACTGTGGATGATTGTCTGAAATGAATTTGTTTTACATAAACAATTTGTATTGATGAATTAACAGGCAATTATATAGGGATAAAATTAACATAACATTGCTGATTATATAAGTTAATGTAGTAGATGAATACATGATACACATAATTATATCTGCAGTTTTTATAGGATTTTCATCTATCAAAACCCATGAAATTCTCTGGATGTTCAACTGACTCGTAAAGGTGAAGTTGTACATTGATTTCGCTTTCCATGAGTTTGTTCCACATCAGAGTCAGTTGCTGAATTGTTGGATTCATAGATGGGAAAGCCACCCAGACAACCCATTCATCTGAAATACATTGTACAAGTTACAATGAACAGTGCAGAAGGAAAATTTTACATGCCATTTTGTGGTAAATATTCTTGCAATATTACTATAGAAAAATGATAGAATTGCCAATCATGACAGATTCAAAATAATGTTGTGTACTTCAGTACAATACACAAGACAGAGAAGTACGGGATGACGATGTACAATAGTCGGTTCATGGCACATCCAGGTTTCGATGTGAAAATATGGGAGTAGGGTATGAATCGTCAATTGAAATCTTTTTACAATAAATATTAGTACTTTTTTCTCACTTTGAAGCCGACATAAAACAAACAAACATAAAACAAATTCAACCTTGTTGTAAGCCGACATAAAACAAATTCAACCCTGTTGTGATGTGAGAAACACGCAACACTGGAATATATCAAACTGTGTTTCGCTGTTAATGACACACAATTTTAGCTCTTCGAATACCTCACAGTAGTGCGCATTCCATTTTTGGAGCATTGTTTCAATTCCAACATTCTACCCCTAAAAGATACTGGCTGCGCCCCCGATTGCAGTTGGTTTAAAACAATCCTCATTATTATTGCTTTTACTGTAGTTTTGTTGCATAAGACTACGATATGTACATAGAACAATAGTATCATACTGGTTTTGAGTGAGACAATAAAGCCTAAATCATTACTTGATCCATACATTAGGTGCACAGGCCCATAAGTCACGCAATCGATTCTTGAGAAATAGGGATCTTAATTGTGCCTCATGATCAATAAATTACAGCAGCCTATATATTTATATACCTGAATAACTGCAGAATGCATAAATCATATAATTCTCCTCATCACTTGAAATCAAAAGATCACCATTTAACAGAGCATCATCTGAACATCAAGAAATAAAAATATAGAATAAAGATATCAAATAACATTTTCCCTTAAACAACTTTTTATACCAATTTTACCTATTTTCGCTGCATCTTCACTTCTTCCACCCTCTGGAGTTAAAGTATGTGATGCTTCGAGAGCTAGTTCTGTTTTTTAAAAAAAAAATTTCTAACTAGAATATTATGCCAAATTTGAATAAAATGTTAATTAAAAATATATACCATCATTCTGTGCCAATCTGTAGATACCTGCTTTCTTCTCTGTATAGTGAACTGCATAAGTTTGTGGAGGAAAACTGAAATATGAAGTTAACATTATCTCATAATTAGTTACAGTTTGTCAATTTATTAATATAAGACCTAATTTGACTATGGAGCATTGTGGTAAGCATTTCTCATTTGAAAAATATCCTACTTCTTGTGTAGTTCTGTGACAATCATGCTCATTCCTGTGCTTGTTTTAGTGAAATTGTGTAGTTTTGCACCAAATATATCTTTATCCATTACTGGGTCAAATGTGTGGAGAACTCCGTACCAGGCTCCAGAAAACTGTAATTTGAGAAGCATAGTAAATGTACATAAATACAGGGTGTCCAAAAAGTTCCGCCCGATTTCATAGAATTACCAATCGCAAAATTGAATAAATTTGGTTGCATGATAAATGGGGACTACAACATTTAACATCTATAACAGTGGTCGGCATCCTTTTTTCGGTGACGGACCAGTAAAGCCTGACCCAAATTTTGGCGGACCACCTTATATAGACTTACCAAGCTTATGTGATAAATTATATGTATTAGGAAAAATAGGTTGATATTGAATTCAAAAATAAAAGTGATGCTATTCAAGTAACATGTTTCTTACGTTTGGCCTACTATGATTTTGTAGTTTTCAATTTTGAAAACCCGACCTCACATAAAGGTAATAATGCCTCTTAAGCTTGTTTTGCTATGCCGGTGGTATTAATTTAGGAGTAGGGAAAAGTGGGGAAGGTTGGAATACTTTTTTTTTCTTTCACAACTTTTGAGCCTTTTATTTTGCAGAATCATTTCACTTTGCGCGACTAATGCAGAGAGGTAAATGTAGTTTGTGTTCAGCAACTAAGAAATCCTCTTGCGACACACATCTTACCACGATATTGCTTTAAAAAACGTTTGTCAAGTGTCCCATTGTGCCCCACGAGTGGGGCACATTCGGACAGGACCTGGGGCACAGTGGGCATGAAGTATGCCCTTGAAAATAAGCAATTAATCGGCATTACCTTCTTAAGAACAGGGAGACTTCAAATTTGAAGATCCAGGATTTTTAAAATCGATGTTCAACCAAAATATTTTAGATATTTTTACACAAAATTCCGCAAACAAATTATTTCATCTTATTTTCCAATTCCAAATCTGGAAATATTTTTGATTCTCGAATATATTTCATATCGGGTCATGGGTCGAAAGATACCATGATATTAAACAAAATATAACGCATCTCTAGGCCTCTAAGCACTCATTGTATCAAACACTGTTGAATTGTGCTCAGTATAGGGCATGTCCCACTGAACCCCGGTTCATTGTTTAGGAAACAAATATTTTCGAACAATCACACAGCGAAATTAGGAAGGCAAATCTACTCGCCAAAGTTATGAATATTTTACAGTGGAGTAAAGCTGAAAAATATCAGACGGTGGTTTGTCATGTTGGAAAGGCTAAAGTAGAAAAAAGAAAAAACTGGAATGGTGAAATTTTAGTTTCCATCCCCTAAAATCAATTTCACCTCATAGCTTGCGTCGCTTTGCACGGCCGTTGTCCGTTTGCGGGGACGTTGTAACTCACCTATAGGCGGGGATCCCATCGATCTGGAACCCAAAATAAGGACGACTGGAAAATTTTCTGCATTGTGAGCAGAAATAGCTGGCTTCCCTATGGCCTCCAGGGTAATGTCACAATTACAGACGTCACAGTGTGCGAAGCACTCACCCTTCAAACTTTGTTTAGCTTTGAATTCTTTCCCGTACTCATCACGGAAAACTTTCTTACATTTGCTCATTTTTAAATTTAGGCTAGAATAACCACCACCATGACAAAACCTCAGAATCGCCACACTATCAATGATTCATGCCTTCTGTGCCTTGCTTCTTTGTGTTCCGAATAAGATTGTGTTGCTTTTATGATGCCACAATAAAGCTTCGGCGATAAAACAAACAACACAAAGCTTCCTTTATCGAGTCAAAATATCACAAAATAAGGACACACAAGCCAAAAATAAGGACGCAAGCTAGCAAGCTAAAAATAAGTCAAAAATAAGGACAAATCTTAACAAAAAGGACGGTATGGTCTCCCTGCCTATAGGCGAACTCGAACATCAAACCACATACGTGATTCCGGATATAGTCTAAGTGTAAGAGCCGATTTTTCACTGTGCCCCATGTCCCACCGTGGCCCTATTGACTAAAAGACTGCCAAAGTACCCTATGAATGCAAAGACTCTTTCCAACTCATTATTGTTTAAAATTTCAATCCACTATTCCATACAGGACTATCTAGTCGCTGATAAAACAATCTCATTGTGCAAGGATGTTTGTGAGGCATCAGTTGGAAGCTTAGTATGACAAAGAATGCAAATCGGGCCAATTTTGATGCTCTCACTTACAGCCATACAATTATATTGCAAGTACAATTCATTGTACTTTTTAGTCGTATGGTTGTGGTTGTTTGATTTTAAAGATGTTATTAGAACATTGTCCTTTTTGTGTCACGTTTCTGCGGACCGGTAGTATTCTTTCCTCGCGCCGGCAATGGGCCGTGGCCCGGTGGTTGCCGACCACTGATCTATAACATCCAATTAGATACAGGTTTACTATAAATCTTTTTTAATTAAATTTGAAAAAAAAAATAACATTTGATTATAAAAACTTTTTGGACACCCTGTATAAGTGATATTGTAATATTCTTTATTATGGTGGGCTTTTAAAGATTGGGCAATAATCAATTAAAACAAAGAAAACACATCTCCTTGATTAGAAAATGTATATATGCTGATGCTAAACACAAATTTTTTTTCAAAGTTTGAAATTTAAAGAATGTACTCACGTTATTCCAGTCAATATCTTCATTATCCTCTGGAATGTTGCATTGTTTAGTCTGTATGAATTCAAAACTTTGAACCAACATCAATAGCAAAATGTGCCTGCTGTTTTTCAAAATGAACATCTTCTTTTTATCCTATTTAAATATTTCAATGCAGATGAATAATGAAATAAAGGAAGAATTCTTATCAAATATTCTCTAGTTATATCTACTGTAGTTTCGTCATCATTCATTCGTATGTAGGTATGTATAAACTAATAGATTTGAAAAATTGCTGTCTGCAGTGTGACAAAATTTTTTATTAGTGTATATAATACACAAACAAAATTTTACTGTTTACTCTGTCAATAGCATAAAAACATCAACCTGAATAAATCCCGCCAAGTCTCTCCATTCTGACTGGAACTGTTTGTAGCAAGTCTTGCTTCTTACAGCACAGTTTTATAGGTTTTGGGTAGGAAATAGCTATATAATGAAATGCATGACATCAGTTTGTTTATATCATGTATAATAAAAACAACTAATGAAAAATTGCAATTAGGATAGCGTTCCATATTAAAAACATCTAAGACAGTTGAATCCCATTGTTATGTACATGACTCAATTTTCATCTATTCTGTCAAATAATTAATGGAAGTAATATTGGAAGCATTGAAATAATATAAAATGATGTGACGCTACTATCCTGATTTATCATGAAAATCAATATATATAAGGATCTGTCAAATACTGTCAAAATATGGGACACACTCATTTGACATAGTGTCATGGAGATTGTTAGCACAGCTTTGAAGTAATCAATATATTTTAATAGCCCTCAGACTCAACTTATTTGGGGTGTTGAAATATCTTTGATAAAGATCTGGTGAATTTTTTTTTTGCTATTCTCTGCTGCCTCTACTTTTTGCGCATGTTTTCCCTTGTTTTGGACTCAAAGTATAATCATCAAATCAAAAAAATTTTCCTATGCTCAACCTGACATTTTTATTAGTTTGTTTTAGTAAGTTTAGTGTTTAGTAAGTTTTACTTCAGATCAACTTTCTTTCTTGTTTTATATGAATTCGAATGCTGTGTGGTGGCTTGAATGATTTATTGAAAAAGTTGTCTTGAACACTCTAAAAACAAGGCGGGTTCGCTTTTCTCCAGAATTGGTACTTTTTGCTGTTCACAATAACTTCTGGTCCTTTCTCACGAAAAAAGTATATGTGTATTAGCTTATCTTAGCTTTGTACAGTAGGGGAATATGTTTAGGGTATTGTAGTAAAGTGCCTTTCTGGAACCGTGTATGGAGCGAAATTTCAAGCATATATTAAGGCAATGTCTCATTTTCTCAAATATTTCATTGTCATATATTTATTATATTGTTCTCATGACTCAGAAAACCTCACAACAAGAGCGACAACTGTTATCAGTATTTTGTGCCAAGTTCATCATATCATTCATTTTTGGGAATCAATGAAAACAAAGATACATTAATGATGAAATGAATTCTTCTTTCAAATCATAAAATTATAAAGAGAAAGGATATTTGTTTTCCATTTTTTTATTGGCCATCTTCTTTCTAAGATTTAAATTAAATGCTGTGTTATAGTTTCTGATTAACCGGACTAGTATTCAAGGCTGTAACTATTGCACCGAGAGCTTGTTACTTTAAATCTTTCATCAACTCCGGATGTTCAACAGTTTTAGAAGGGTAAAGTTGCACAATGATTCCTTTCTCGATGAGCTTGTTCCACATCAAACTAATTTGGCGAATAGTTGGATTTAAAGTTGGAAATGTCACCCACACAATCCATTCATCTGAAAAATTGTGAGAACTAATATCATTTGTATGTAGAGTCAATATTTAAAAAGATTCGATGTAAAATAAATATGTCTTATCTATAGTTTAGGTATTATTGCACTTGTAGTCAGTTGCTATTTCCTCAAATTTAACACAAATTTTCCCTTACATATAATGTTGTATTACTTCTAATAGTGAGCTGGCGTTCCTTATGAACCTCCTTGGCTGATTTTTAAGGACAATAAAATTTATGGTTTGCTTTTAACATACCGGTACTTGATTCACAAACCTTCACTATCAGGATGTAACTTTCCTGTTTTTTTTTAGAAAATCATGATAATTTTTTACCTTATTGCATATATGGTGGCTGTTCATTATGATTGAGTTATTTTTATTACTCATAAAAACTATTTACTCGTGAGTGAGTCCACTTTATTACTAATTCTATCAATATTTCTAAGAGTAAATTATTGTAGAAAACATAAATATCAACTCGAATGAACTACGGTAATATCAAAATACCCACAATACCTGAAAAACTGCAGAATGCATGGACCATATAATTCTTTTCATCACATAGAATCAGACTGTCGTCATTGAATAAGGCATCATCTGAATATTAAAAGATGTAATTTTAATATCGGCAATATGTTTACAATAATCGATTGTGATCTGTAAATTCAATTATAAATTACCTATTCTTTTAGCATTTTCATTTGTTCCTCCGTCTGGTGTTAGAGTGTGTGAAGCTAAAACAGCTGGTTCTGTAACAAAATATACAATTTCCTATCTAATATATATTTCAATTTCACTATGTACTTATGTTCAAAATTGATACTTCTGCTCATTTCCTCTCTATAAACGCCTGCTCTTTGTTTGATCCAGTTCCTTGTAAATGTTTGAGGAGGAGAACTGAAATAAAGTAGAACTTATAGTTAAATATCTTCAATTACTGAATCCATTGCTGATTTAGTCAAGCGTTGCATAATTTGATTCCAAAGAAAATTTTGTTCATTTGTATATGTGGAATTTCAAAATCTCTTTTTTTTTCTATTTTTAATCTTTGAAATCATGTTATCTTGATTTTTTTTGACTAATAAATTGAAAACTTACTTTTTATGTAAATCTGTGATTAACAGTTGGATTTCTTCATTTGTGTTTGTGAAATTCCATAGCTTTGCACCTATAACATTTTTTTTCATGACCTCATCGTTGGTGTGCAGCACCAGATACCATTCATTCTCAACCTACACACAACAATATGGTTTGCAGTTGCTTTTGGGTTATTGTACATGCAGTCAAAGTTTTGCTTAAACTCAATTTTAATATCGGCTATGTCGCTTGTCGGAATTTGCAGTTTAGTAGAATGTGGAAATCCTCAGACACATTCATTGTGAAAAAATGTATTTGCTTAGTTCCAATGTTTTCTTTTAAAAATGTTTTGGAAAAACTTCACTCCTGAGATAGATACATACATACCTTATCCCAGTCAATGTCTTCATTGTTCTCTGGTATTTTGCATTCGTTTGCATGGTTAATCTTGAAGCTTATAACAAACATTAAAAGTGGAATACACATTTTCTTTTTCAAAATTAGCATTTTGTATTCTATGCTGCTAAATCTTAGTTCTAAATACTGCAATATAAAATCTTATCATAACCTGTAAATAAATTTGTGGTTATTTATTCAAATATTCAGTAGTTTGTATAATATTTTAGAAATATTTCATCAATAGCTATGTGCAACTTCAATTGTTATAATGAAAAATGAATAATAAAGTGTCCACATTTGACATACGGTACTTACCTCACCCCCTCAAAATGCAGACTGTTTATTGCAAGCCTTGCATTTTGCACATATACTTGTGTACATGATGATTTCCTTTATTTCCTAGCTGTGTGAAATACGAGATTTTTTTGTTTGTTTATGCTGTCTGACAATTTAGAACATGCATGCAGAATAATAGTTGCTGTACATATTTTTATATCCAAGTCTTTCCACCCAATCTATTTTTCGTCACATGAAGTTCTTCTATATTTTAACCTACCGTAATCTCTTTTTTTTATCATCCATATATATTTACTACATATTTATTCATCATATATTCTGGTGATCGTGCATTTGAATGAAAGGCTCCAATATATCCACAACGTGATATATCTTTTCATACTTTCTATTCAGATAAGTTGTTCATAGGTTGTATATTTATTTTGGGGTACTTTGGGTAGTTTGATGTTTGAATGGGAGGCATTGTGACTTGTGAGTATATTTCCTTACATGGTAAATCATGAAAATCTGTATCATTTTCGTACTGCATGGTGGCATATGATAGGTATTTCAGTATCTATATTTGTAGTTCTTAAACACATATTGGTTATGAATATTAAAAATGATCATATTTATTAAACTTGTTACAATAGCGCTGCCCCTTTTTAAAATCAAGACCAATAGATAAGAATGCAGGAGGAGTATGTAAAAGCTAGTTTTATATATGCATGACTTCATGACCTCACCAGATACGAGTCATTCTCAACTCACATACAACAATATGCTTTGCAATTTTTACTGGATATTAAGTGCAATCAGAGCAATCAGAGTTGCTCAAACTCATTTTCATTAATAGCTGTGATTTGCAGTTTAGTGGAATGCGGAAATCCTCAGACACATTTGTTGCGAAAAAGAATGAATTTGCTTAGTCTCTATATTTGCTTCGACAATGAAATTTCACACCTTAAGTAGATACATACCTTATCCCAGTCAACGTCTTCATTGTTTTCTTGAAATATACATTCTTTTGCCTGGTTATAACGAACAGCAAAAGTGCAAACAGCAAAATATTTTAGAATTATTTTATCAATAGCTATGTGCAACTCCAAAACAATGATTCTTTGTGCTATAGCTATAATGATCAAATTGCAAAGTGTCCACATTCGACATACTTACCTCTCTCGATCAAACTGCAGCCTTTCATTCTGTACATATATTTGTGTACATGATGATGCTTTGTTTTCCAAACAAAGCGGGATAAAATGCGTATTTTTTTTGTTTATGCTGTCTGACAATATAGAACAGGGGTGTCAAACTCGTGGGTTTTCAAGGGCCGCATTGCATTTTGGAAGTTGTGCAAAGGGCCGCAAACAGTTTTTGATATATTTTGATAATGTATACTTAAAGCATATTTTTAGATATGTGTAGTTTGTGACATATATTGTGATGCAATCAAATAGCCGAATAAAGTTTTGTTATTTTCTGAAATTTCAAAATTACATTTACATAATAATATATTGTGATGCAATCAAATAGCCGAATAAAGTTTTGTTATTTTCTGAAATTTCAAAATTACATTTACATAATAATATATTGTGATGCAATCAAATAGCCGAATAAAGTTTTATTTTCTGAAATTTCAAAATTACATTTACATAATAATTTCTTGGTGTTTCACTATTAGTGCAATTTACTGTATTTATTACAAATATCAAATTTTTTTACAACTGTCCAAATCACTTTTGAACAAAGATTTGATGCGGAAAGAATAATACATAAACTAAAAATGACTTAATCTAATATATACCCCTAAAATTTACAAAAATACTACCGAATAAACTCAATGTTTTTTTTTATTACATATGTCATGACGTTTGGCATCTCTTTTGAGCCACTAGCTTACTAATATCAGACTGAATTGATTTTACAGTACCAACTCTGATTAACGAGGTCACATGATCATCGGTTATACTGGATCATTGAGAATGTTTTAATGCAAAAATATTACATTCATCATTTCATGTGTAGATCAGTAAACAAAAGTAATGACTGACTTTTCGGACCATACATTTCTCGCCACATTTTCTACCATTGGCACCAAGTGGCATATGACGGTTGTAAAATACCATTAATACTTTTTAGAGTTATAATAGCGATAACGCTTACAAAGGGACATAAATAAGCTTTCAAGAGCTGGGTGGTGCTTCTCGTGCGTTTGAATGACGAGGAATAATTTTTTCATAGATTTATGAAAGACATTGGGATTCGAATAATACCGAGGGGGCCACTTGAAAACCTTTGTCGGGCCACAGGTTGGACGACCCTGGTATAAGACCTAATGTGACTGATGCAGAATTGTGTAAACTGTCTCTCATGTGAAAAATATCCTACCCCTTATGTAGTTCTGTGACCGTTTTGACCATTCCTGTGCTTGTTTTGATGAAGTTCTGTAGTTTTGCACCAAATACACTTTTATCCATTACCGGGTCATCAGTGTGGAGAACCAGATACCAATCATTAGGAAACTGTCAATAGAGAAGTACATGAACATAACTGATCTCTTTATATTCTGTGATTGATGTATCTTCTGAAGATAGGGCGATAATTTCAATTCCAACAAAGAAAACAAATACTGATTGATGCAATATATATATGCTTATGCTAATCACACAGATTTGTATAATACTGATGTTTTGTTGCAGAGAGATATATCATATTTTGAGGCACACTACAAATCCCCCTTTTTCTGCAAAAATATATTGTGCTTCTTATGAGCCAGTGTGCCGAATGTATGGTTCGGGTAGTACTTTATGCTATATTGTCTATACTCAAAACCAGTACCAATTGTGTCTTATTATAGCATGTATGAGCTTATGTATGGACGAAAACCCAAACTAAATAATTATTGTTTATTCACCTTAAGGTCTGTAAAATATGGTATTGTATTTTCGTTTGCATTTACAAGGAAGAATGTTCTCACATTATTCCAGTCAATATCTTCATTATCTTCTGGAATGTTACATTGTTTAGCCTGAATAAATTCAAAACTTTGAACAAACATCATCAGCAAAATATACCTGCTGTTTTTCATGATGAACATCTTCTTTTAATCCTAGTCAAATATTTTAATGCTAGATGAATAATGAAATAATTAATCAACTCAGAATAGGTTAAAGATTTTTATGAAATATATTCTGGTTCCATCATCATTATGTATCTATAAACTGAAAGTTCTGGAAAATGACTGTATGCTGTTGACATTTCCACTAGTTTTCAGTGTGACAAAAGTTTAGACAAATCTTTCCTGGTTATTTGGTACATGACATAAAAACATCAACCTGAATGAATACGTGTCAAGTCTCTTCATTCTGACTGGAACAGTTTGTGCCATCTGAGAAGTCTTGCTTCTGACAGCACGATTTTATAGACTTTGATAAGAAATGTCTTGAAAAAACTGTCATACAAACGCATGATACCTCTTTGTTTACGATATTAACAACTAATAAAAGCTTGCCATTAGGGGAGGGAACGTGCCATAGTGAACTTTTAAGACATTTCAATACCATTGCTCAATACAAGCTTTTTTGTACATGTACCTAATATTCACCTATTCTGTCAAATAATGGTAGTAATATTGGAAGCATTGAAATATTAAAAAATGGTCTGGCAATATTATCTTGCACAATAATGAAAATATATCAAGATCATTATTGTTTATACTGTCAAAATATGTGACAGAATCATATAACATAGTGCCATGAAAATCGAGAGCACAGTTTTAAAGTAATCAATATGTTTCAGTAACTCCTTCTCTTAGACATATTTGGGTTGCTGAGGTATCTTCAATACAGATCTTTTGGATTTGTTCTTTGCTATTCTTTTCTCATGGTTTTTCCACATGGTTTTCTTTTTGTTTTGGAATCATAAAGTATAAATTTATTTTTATGCTCATCCTGACATTTTATTAGTTTGAGAATGTGAAATTATGAATGTCTATTAACTTGTTAGTTTTACTTCAGATCAACTTACTTTCTTGCTTTATATGGATTCGAATGCTGTGTGGTGGTTTGAATAATGTTTTCAAAAATGACTTCATGTGCATGAACTTTGATGGTAAAAGAAAGAGTAGCCAGTGTAACAAAGTAATTAGCAACAGGGCTATTGGGAAATTACCTTCCTTAGTCCTTACTTACTTTATTTACACCATTCTGGGGTTGAAAAGATGAATGTTGTTGAAAGATTGTTATTGGGAAGTAGAAAGCAATCTGAAATGAACCCAATTTGTCTTTAAACAATCTTGCCTCTCATTCAACACTGCTTGCTGTTCATCAACCCTGGATCTTCATCAACTTTTTCCATCACAAATGACTCATTTCACAATGAGTTTAGATGTGAGTGGTGAAACTAAATCAATTGACTTAGATATCTCCGAAGCTTTTAATAAATTTTGGCATGCTGGAATCTGTACAATTCGATCTTGTGTTATATCTGAACATTTTTTGCCATATATCTTTTTTCTCAGATTGCCAATTCAAAGTTGTTATTGAGGTTCAATCCTACCAAACATTCTCAATTTTATCTAGATGTTCTTCGTAATCGAATCAATCCTTTGACCTACATTGTTTTTAATATTCATCAAAGACACTCCACATAACCTCATTTTCAATTTATCCTTTGGACTTCGATTTTTATTCTTGTTTTGATGTGAAATCTGGTAAACATCGTAGTTTGGAACTTGCTAAGTTTAACGTTTTGTCAAGTAATTGGTATGTTAATCCTTATAATATCAATGTCGGTGAAAAGAAGAACAATGAACAAACAGACAAGCTTGGACTGATCTTAATTTAATTTGCACAAATCACTGGACTAGTGCCCATGTGATAGTAATAAACCTGCTAGAAAGTATTCATGAAAGTATCAAAAATGCTGTGCTGCTAGGCTTATTTGTTATAGATATTGTTGCAGATAATATAATGAGCTGTGTTCTTTTATACTTCCAAAACTTGGCCCTAAAAACTTTTAGCTGTCAAACTTTATTAGCTATGAGCTCTCACCCATTGACCATCAATCTACCGTCCAAACCAAAAAAATTAATAAATCTTTATGGAAAACTTTCGAGTTGTGTGAAGTCACTTCGTCATAGCTGTTTTCTGACTGTATTGTCATAAAGTATGAAAAACTTTTTTCAGAGAATGATTCTCTTTGTGTTTGAGAGAGTGCATGTGACTTTCCTTTGAGTGAATTTTAACTATTAAACTCTTAGAGTTCAGGTTTATACATACCACTTATCTAAATCGTTGAAGAATTGCTAGTACTTGTATTTAGGAACAAAAAAGGGAGTTAAAATACTGATCACAGCTAGACAATGCTTCTAGTATTGATTTTAACTCCTTTGCTCAATGTATCATGATAATTTAAAGTGTTGCATCAGATGAATTGATCGACAGTTGAAAATAATTTATAAATACATCAGATATCTTTGCACTTTGACAGCTAGGGTACTTACGATATTACCCCTGAGTGACTTGACTTACTATTTTGTGACTTTAGTCCTGTCTACTTTGATGAAAGCATTAATCATGAAAAGAATGCGAGGCAATATAGTTTTTTTATTTCAATTTTTACCATCAATAAATTAATTGTTAATGAACAGTAGTTGATTTTTAAATATTCTTTTCTCGATGATTGTATGAAATGAATTCTTTTTTACGTCCACAATTCATTTTGGTGACTTATCAGACAAATATATAGGGATATAATGGACATAACATTGCTGATTATATGAGTTGATGTAGTGGATGAAAACATGATACACATAATTCTATCTCCAGTTTTTATAGGATTTTCATCTATTGAAACCCATGAAATTCTCTGAATGTTTAACTGATTCTGAAAGGTAAAGTTGTACATTTATTCCCTTTTCCATGAGTTTGTTCCACATCAGGGTGAGTTGCTGAATTGTTGGATTCATAGATGGGAAAAACACCCAGACGACCCATTCATCTGAAATACATTGGTACAGGTTACAATCAACAATGCAGTGGGAAAATTTTACATGTCATTTTATGGTATAAATGCTGGCGACATTACTATAATAACTTTATGGACAATATCATCAGTAGCCATATAAAGTTGTAAACCACTGATTTATCAGAATTGCCGATTGAGGAAGATCCGAAATAAAATTTGGTGTAAAATTATATCACACAAAGATATTTCTTCTTTGATTGAAAAAAACCTCAATAACGATTGTGGAATCAGTGAAAAATATGAAGCTGCAACTGTTGATTGTAATCCAGCAAGAGTATGTGTATACTTCTCATACTGTTTATTTGTCTCGAAAATGTAACAGCATCTGAATAATAATTATCAGAAAGACATATTCAAGACCTTACTTTCCCGAACACAGCTGTGCGACATGTACCCTTCACATGCGTAACAACAAGTTAAGGACTGCTGCATTTTACTAGGACAAAATACATGAGATAAAATAAATATACAATGAAAACTTAAGTGTGATACACAAGACAGAAAGGAACAGATTGACAACTTACAGCGGTCTGTTAATTGCACGGTCATGTCCCAGGTTCAGATGTGAAAAGATGAGAGTAGGGTATGAATCGTTCATTCATTTTTTTTACAATCAATATTACGAATGACTTGAAAATTTGTTCTGGACATGTACCAATAAGGGAAGGCATATTCTCTTTTCTCACTTTGAATCAATCATAAAACAAATTCAACACTGTTGTGAGATGATATACGAGCCACAATGCAATTTATTAAACGACATTTTGCTGTTAACGACACACAATGTTTAGTTTTTCAAATGCCTTACGGTGTTGTGCATTGCACAATTGGAGCGATGTTTCAATTCCAGCATATCACACCTTAAAAGATACTACCTGCACTCTTGATCACAGTTGCTTTAGTTTAGAACAATGCTCATTACTAATGCTCCTACCATAGTTTCGTTGCATAAGATGGCGATACAGTATTTATTTATATACCTGCATAGCTGCAGAATGCATAAATTATATAATTCTCCTCATCACTTGAAATCAGAAGATCACCACTGAACAGAGCATCATCTGAATATCAAGAAATAGAAATATAGAATGAAGATCAAATAACATTCTACCTTAAACAACTTTCAATATCAATTTTACCTATTTTTGCTGCATTTCCACTTCTTCCACCCTCTGGAGTTAAAGTTTGTGATGCTTCGAGAGCTGGTTCTGTTTTCGAAAAAATTTCATTTTTCTGACTAGAATATTATGCCAAATTTAATTAAAAAGATAATTCAAAATATATACCATCATTCTGTGCCAATCTGTAGATACCTGCTTTCTTCCGTGTATCGTGAACTACAAAAGTTTGTGGAGGAAAACTAAAATATAAAGTTAGCATTATATCATCATTAGTTATAGTTAGTCGATTTATTAATATAAGACTTAATTTGACTAATGGAGCATTGTGTTAAGCATTTCTCATTTGAAAAATATCCTACTTCTTGTGTAGTTCTGTGACAATCAAGTTCACTCCTGTGCTTGTTTTAGTAAAATTGTGTACTTTTGCACCAAATACATCTTTATCCATTACTGGATCAAATGTGTGGAGAACTTCGTACCAGGCTTCAGGAAACTGTTATTTGAGAAGCATAGTAAATATACATAAATATAAGTGATCTGATAATATTCTTTATTATGGTGAGCTTTTAAAGATTGGGCAACAATCAATTAAAACAAAGAAAACACATCTGATTGCTTAGCAAATGTATACATGCTAATGCTAAGTACAAAAATTTTTTAGAAAGTTTGAAATTTATAGAATTTACCGGTACTCACATTATCCCAGTCAATATCTTCGTTATCTTCTGGAATGTTACATTGTTTAGTCTGTATGAATTCAAAACTTTGAACCAACATCAATAACAAAATGTACCTGCCCCTTTTTAAGATAAACATCTTCTTTTTATTCAATTTAGATTTTAAATTCTAGATGAATAATGAAATGAAGGAAGAATTGTTTTCAATTATCATCACAGTTTTCAGTATTTTATTGATTCTCTTAAATATTAATTTGGAGATTTTAATGTAATGTAGTTTTATTTTTAAACTAATAGATTTGAAAGTTACTGTACACTGTTGATATCACAGCTAGCTCTATGAGTGTAAAAAAATCTTGTTTTAGAGTATATAATACACAAACAAATATAAGTCTGTTACTTTGTGTAAAGCATAAAACCATCAGTCTAAATCAGGGGTGTGCAAAGTGCGGCCCGCGGAGAATGCTAACTTTGAATGGTGTCCAGCCAGTGGAATGAGTTTTTAATTTATTTTAATCTGGTTCCCTTTGCGTGGCAAAGCTTATATCTGAGTCCAATTTATTATCTATGCTTATGGCGTTACAATTTTGGCTCAACATATTTTTTCAAAAGTGGGCCTTATAAAACCGCCTGAAAAAAAAAGACTTGGAAATGGATATCGAATTACTAGCACTTACATTAAAGCAAATTTGTATAAAGGTAGTCGGGAAAATAATCCAGCAGCTAGTTTCTCACTCAATTTGTTTAAATTTGAATGAAAGTTATCAAACACCTTTGCGTTTCAACTCATCATTTCTGCAAGGACCTCCAGTAATGCCATAAGATCAATAACATTAAGACACTACTTTGTGTCTGCAACTAATAGAAAGCCTATGTTAAATGAAGGTGCGCCCCGTGGTTTTACCCAGTTATCGATATCTGGCCCTCCTACAAAAAAGGTTGCACACCCCTGGTCTAAATGAATCCTTGCCAAGACTCCTCATTCTGTCTGGAACTTTATAAGACAAGCCTTTCCTCCGGCGGTACAGTTTTATAGGCCTATATGAGCAATGTCTGAAAAAACTGTGATCAAAGATTCATGACGTCAATTTGTTTATTCAAATTCAATGTGAAGGTAAACATTAAGATAGCTTTGCAAAGTGCAAGAAGCATTTCATATTGAAAACCTCTGATGAATTTGAATCCCATTATGCAACACGAGTTTTTACATTCACCGTATTTTTCGGCTATTATGACGCTTTTCTGAACCCAAGTTTTTTCATCTAATTATTGGTGGGCTATGCTTATTTTTTATTATCGCAAAATCTTCTTAAGCATGATTTGTGTTAATTTTATATTTGGTTTAATATATATGTATTCGACATCACACGGCCTGCCAGTCAGGATTACTGGTATATATTTGACTTTATACTACCAGCTACCATTCGTCATATTCTTTTTAAAAATTTAATAGCAATCATCACTAATGCGATAAGGCACTCCCTATTTATACCCGAATCGGTGCTTCAAAAAGAAAAAGGCAATCACAAGATAAACCATTCGGTTTTTTCAACAATACCAGGCTGGACAGCACAGTTGTTACCTAAACCATGGATGTACAGTGAAGTACTTATTTCACCATATCCACAGGTTATTTTAACATATCAAATTTATTCTGTCAATGAATTGATGTATTATTGGAAGTATTAAAATGTTAAAGGATGGCCTGGCATTATCATCTTGCTTAATCATGAAAATTGAAATGCATGAACTTTGCCATTTGTTGGCTAATGACTATGTTTGTGATTTTTGCAGCATTGGGCCTGCTTTCTACCATAATTGGCATATTTGCCAACACACAACAACATTAAATATGGCCATTCATAAAATGAAGTCATTGACCTGTTGCCTGTGTCCTAAAAATATTATGCTCAACATCATTTTTTATGGAAGAATCATTGTCAAAATGAATTTTAACTTGAAAAACGTAAAGCATTGTTCGCATGCACTCGTGGTTGACTAGAACCAGGTCATGTCTGATTCCATTTAAAAAATAAAATTATCAGCGAGCTTTGGTGCTTCAACTGGTGAACAAGGATTAATTTTTTTTCTCGACCTGTTTGGTAGTAGTATGGAAAATCCAGATATTCAATGCTAAAATTTGGCGTGGTTTTATTTGTGGGGTAAACTTATAAGCCGGGAAATACTGTATTCATATTAGGTTATTCCACTGCATGTGAGTGAAAGAATCCATCATCATGTATCTGCTTATACCGTCTATTTAGAAGCAATGAGTTATTCATATGTTTCATATTTAATTTAGGATACTTGGTTTAGGTCGATGTTTAAATGTGAAGAATTATCCTTAACATCAAATCTTTCAATAAACATTGTGCAATCCCTACTTACCGGTATCCATTTTTCTTTATACTGTCGATTTATGTGACAAATTTGTCATGACATAGTGGCATGAAAATCGTGAGGTTGAGCTTTGCAATAATCAGTATCATTGAGAATCTCCTATTGCAGATGTTTTGGATTTTAAAATAACTTCAATACACATCTTGTGAATTCTTTTCTCTCCATTTTATGCTTTCGATTATTGCATTTGGTTACCAGTATACATTTTTTCCTATTTTAAACCTGAAATTTTCAAGAGTTTGAGAGTTAAAATTCTGAATATCTTTTGACTTAATTTGAGTTAATTTTTTTTCAGATTAGCTTACTTTCACGTTTTCTGTGAATCAAAATGCTGTGTGGCGGTGGCCCAAATAAGTGTTCATAAAATTTTTTCATCATGACCCACTTTATACCTTTGATTAAACCTTGCATATTTTCACACATAAGATAGAATCTTGGCTGTATTTCAGATGGTGGGTCCCAGTACTGAATTTGAATTTTTGAAATTTAATCTAATCGGAACCCTTGGTTTGAGGTGCCCTGGCCTAAATAATATATATTTCTCACCATTCAAAGACAAGGTCGCCTACTTTTCACCAAAATTGCCTAATCTAATTATGAATTCAAACCATTTCAGATTGTTCTTCATTTCCCAACAACCTCAATTTAATATGGGTAATTTATATTAAATTCAACTTCCAACTTCAGGAGTGTAAATATAAACTATATGAACTCGCTCATTGGTTGCCTCTTTCCTTACCATGCCAGACCATTCGCACGTAGAGATTAATGGGTTAAATACCTTCACACCCATCTACTCGCTCATTGGTTGCCTCTTTCCTTACCATGCCAGACCATTCGCACGTAGAGATTAATGGGTTAAATACCTTCACACCCATCTTGAAATGGTTTGATAGGGATAATGATTGGGCTGTATTGTTGTCCCTGGGATCAAATTAGAAATCCCATCAAGACTGTTTCAATTATATTTTATGACAGCATAAGGAAACAAACTTTTCGATGTAACATTGTCATCTTCCAAACCAACTTGCTGCTGCATTTGCTCCATTGTCAATTCTAAAACTTCAAAATTTCCATTTAATAATTTATTAATTAATTTATTATTAGTATTTTATTATAATTTAATATATTATTTATTATTAAGCATTTCAAATAATATTTGTTGATCTACGATATTTCTGATACTTTCAGTTGCTATTCCGCATGGCATACAATCGATGCATTCAATTCGTGTAATATAATTGAGTCAACAAATAGTCAAACATAACAAATAGTCAGAATCCTTGTGGAACTTGTTTTGTTCATGTAACAATTGTCTATACCAGTGTTTCCCAACCCAAGTCCGCGGTCTCAAATGAGTCTGTGGAGCGTTTAAATGAGTCCGCAACAAGCCAGAAATTTGCTGCAGGTCGCAAATGTTTTTGCGAAACCTAACCAAAAGCCAAGTTACGATTTATGTTAGAATTTATATAAAACATAAAAAGCAAGTTTATTGGTCGCAAATGTTTTTGCGAAACCTAACCAAAAGCCAAGTTACGATTTATGTTAGAATTTATATAAAACATAAAAAGCAAGTTTATTCACATAACTTCAATCGAGTCAATAATTACTGGAAACTGAGTAGGGCTAGGCATATATTCGAATATTCAACTTTTAGAATAGCAATTTACTATTCGAAAATATGGTAGCAGGTGGCGCGACAAGTCACTTGCGCGTCGCTTAATCAAACGATTGGATTTCACAACTCACTTGCGGATTTCCGCCAAAAACACGAGTCGGCAAATGCGTAGATAGATACTTGGTGTGGTGTTTCTCGTGAGCTCGAACATTGAGGAATAATATTTTTTCTGGTAGGTGTAAATGGTGGCACCCTAAATATTCTAAATTGAAAAGCGGCAATACAAAATACTAAAAATAAAACGGAGAACACCATAAGTTTTGCTTTATGGTGGTCTGCAACCGATTAAAAACGGATTTTAGAGATTGCAAATCGCAAAATTTCGGGTGCTGCCGTAGTATACGAATCAGGGCATTTTTCCTTAAGATTCTTTGCTTTAATGCCTCTACATTGGTACGTACAGTAGCCTACTGGAGCGTCGTAAGTGTTGTACGGACAGCTCAGATTTGTCGAATTCACAAAAATACGAATCAAAACAAAATATAGTCGGGCATTTTACCACGCATTTTGTGTCCGCGGATTGTCATGGTATTTTATGAGAAGTATTGCATTTATTTCGTCAACACAATCGTAGATTTAAACGATCTCAATTAAATTAATTAAGAAGGCGATGAATATTTTTTTTTTTGATTAACTAATATACTTTATTTATATTTTCAATAAGTACAAAATCAAGTTGTACTTTCTGGAAATTTATAGCAGATAGTAGGATTTTTCTAACAGCGATAACAAATTCGCAAGTTTGCAAAAAATATGTATCAATCAAACTAAATCTAATTGGGCAATATATTTTCACATTAATATGTTCACAGATTGCCGTGGAATTTTAAAGAAGTTATGCTTTCATCTTGTCATAAGTCGACACATCCGTGAGTGACCATGAACACAGCTAAATTAAAATAGAAAGACATTTTGAATTCTCGTAGTTGTCAGAGATTGAATATTGTGCGACAGAAAAGGCCATTTCTACATTAACAAACGCGTAATTGCAGCGAATTTCCGATTTCGAAATTCGTTAATATTCTGTTGTGTTTGGTGTTATTACTTCTTCACGCAGAGTACGGTTGCAATAAACGCACGTCGAGTCCGCAAAGGTTTTCGCCGGTGAGAAAATAGTCCGCGACCAAAAAAGGTTGAAAATGCTGGTCCATACAAACCACTTATGATGTAATAATGTTAGTGCTAAAATTCCATTTTTTTAGAAGTGCAAAGTTTTCCAGTCATGGATTAGACTTCTAGCGAGAAGTTAGTTTAGTTAACACATTATTTCATAGTCTGAATCTGTTGAAATCTTTCATTTTCAACATCTTATTTATTGGAAAAAGGTTTTCTCTGCAACTTACAGTGGGTGAGGTATTTGTAAGTTTGGGAATCACTGATTTAGGCCGCAATACTGGCATCATAAGATTACTGCATTTCCAAAATTTTATGGCATTTAAAATGGAGTATTGAAGAACTATAAAAATCATCTCGAAGAAAACTTAAACATTTCTAACATCTTAGTAAAACAAACAATTATTCAATGATATTTGTATCAACATTCAAATTTTCCGTTTTGTTAAATTTGCATGTTTGCCGTAAAGCAGTGGTTCACAAACTGGGGTCCACGTACCCCTTACAGGTCCAAGAGGGAATATCAGGGTGGCCGCAACAGCCTTTAGTTTTTGCATCATAGGCTCATGTTGTTTTTGGCATTATCATGTCAGTTTTTTGAATTTCACTTTAATTATTGGACACAAAGTGGGCCTATGGATCGTTTTTTCATTTTGTATTTTCTTCTTCTTAATGTGAAAAAATTGTTTTACCCTTCAAATACGGTAATAAATGGTAATGATAAATTCTGAATAAATAACTCAGAAAACAATCCCAAGTTTGTTGGTTTGGGATCCATCTTTTCAGGAGATATATATTCGAGAGAGCACAATTAACATCTTGTTGATTGGAAGAGATATTTTTTAGAAATCAAAAATAACACATGTTATCTGTTTTTTATTTAATAAATTGTTCTACATCCAAAATATGCAAATTTATGTTAAAGTCAATATTTTGTTTATGAACAATATCTTTGTTATTTGAGAGTTAATGTCATTTTAGTTGTAGGTTTTCGGTAAAACTAAATTTGATTGTATGCATTTGCATAATGAACGAAATACATAGATACATTGAAACACCCAAATCTGAATTCAAAATATTAGCAGCATTGTCATTCAAAACGCTTGAAAATCTCTGGATGTTCCACTGCTTCTGCAAGGTGAAGTTGTACATTGATTCCCTTTTCCATGAGTTTGTTCCACATCAGGGTGAGTTGCTTAATTGTTGGATTCATGGTTGGAAAAACCACCCAGACAACCCATTCATCTGAAACATATTTCAAATTCGTTTTACGGAATGTTTCATAAGGGAAATGCGAAACATTCAATTCAATATTTGGTTAAAGATTAGGTAATGAAGGCAACCAACATATACCGGTATATATATATATATATATGTGTCTGAGTGGTGCCCGAGCAGTAAAAAGCAACATTTTCTGCATCACATATAATATTACTTCTTAAGTTTGTATTTCTTGCTACAGTAGTTTTCTATGCAGTTTTTTCACTGCAGAGTGATGAAGTAGGGTTTCACAAAATTATTCAAATAATAAGTGTAGCTTAGAATGAGCATGCACTAAGATAATATATTGTAATGCAATATTATATAAGTCGAAATATGGCTAAGTACTGGTATGTCGCTACCTGAAGGACTGCAGAATGCGTATATTATGTAATTCTTCTCATCACTTAAAATCAAAATATCAGCATTGAACAGTGCAAGATCTAAATATCAATGAATAAAAGGTATCGGATGAAGTTTAGGGAAATAGCATTTTACATGAATAAGTTAACACTCTTTACCTAATTTCATTGCATCCTCACTTGTTCCACCGTCTGGTGTTAAAGTTTGTGATGCTAGAGCAGCTTGTTCTGTTTGAAAATTCAAATAACTCTTTTTTACTGCACTGTTTTGCCCATTTTGATTTGCAATTGAAAAATTAATAAAACAAATATACCACTACTCTTTGCCAATTTATAAACACCTGTTCCTTTCTTCCTCCAAAGGGCTGCGTAAGTTTGTGGAGAAGAACTAAAATATTAAGTTATCAGCATATCATAATTACCGTAGTTATATATAGTAATTTATTATTGACATATTTTATTTAATTATTGATATATTAATTTACTCTTAAGTCAACTATTGTACAATTTCGTTCATGAACTTTAATGTAAATTATTGTACATTCGAAAAAATCACTGACTTCTTGTGTAGTTCTGTGACCACTGCTCGCACTTCTGTGCTTGTTTTGGTAAAATTCCACAGCTTTGTACCATATACGTTATTTGTCATTACTGGATCATTGGTGTGTAGAACCTCATACCAGTCGTCGGTGACCTGACAGAAGAAAAACATAATAAATGTGCATGAATGAATGACTGATTCAATAATATTGCTGGATTATGGTGATCTTTTGAAGATTGCCATGATAATTCTGATTCAAACAAATTTTACTTGACAACAACAGGATTCTACTCGATGGCTAAATGTTTTCCTGAATTAATTGTTCAATATATACATATAAGGATAAATATACGGTCTCATAGAATACTAAAATTTCCTTACAAATGAAATTTATATGGAATATTTTGTGATTTTAATTTTAGAGTTACAAATGTGATGAATTCAGAAGTTTTAAATGTCTAGAAGTATGTACTGACCTGATCCCAGTCAATATCTTCATTATCCTCTGGAATGTTACATTGTTTAGTCTGAATGAATTCAAAACTTTGAACCAACATCAATAGCAAAATGTACCTGCCCCTATTTAAGATAAACATCTTCTTTTTATTCAATTTGGATATTTAAATTCTAGATGAATAATGAAATGAAGGAAGAGTTTTCAATTATCATCACAGTTTTCAGTATTTTATTGTTTCTCTTAAATATTAATTTGAAGATTTTAATGTAATGTAGTTTTATTTTTAAACTAATAGATTTGGAAAGTCACTGTACACTGTTGTAATCACAGCTAGCTCTCTGAGTGTAAAAAAATCTTGTTTTAGTGTATATAATACACAAACAAATATAAGTCTGTTACTTTGTGTAAAGCATAAAACCATCAGTCCAGAGCAGTGGTTCTCAACCGTTTACAGACCGCGTACCACTTTACTGTTTTTTACTATGGCACCACCGACAAAGCCCTTTTTTGGCGTGAGGAAAAAGACACAAGAAATGTGCTATGGGAGTATTTTATAATGTGGCACTACATCCCTTGTGACAAAAACATGCCCATATCGCTTCATTTAAGGTGGGCAATAGCGGCGAGGGCGATCTCTAAAGTCGAGGACTGGTAGCGCACCAGCGCTATGGACGTTTCCTCGACCATTGACCCCGGAAAATTTATCCCTATACTTAACTATTGCAAACTTTATACTTATTCTGAGAGTGTTTTGATGTGTTGGCGCATATAAACTGGTTTACGTGTTTGAAACCATCATTTGTATTGATATTAATCAACCATGTGCCGTTTGCAGGTACTGATTTATATAGCTAAGTTTAGCCTTGTTTATCGCAGCCTTTGCGAGATTCTTTTGTAATTACTGCAACTAAATTAAAGCTCCGCTGAAGACATAATGACAATTAAGTTGATTAATTCACAATTATTTTTTTGAAACACAACTGAAAACTGACAAATATCACTCAAAACTACAAAAACGAGGCAATGTTTGCAACCATGCTTGAATATCTTGAATATCTTGAATATCTGGGCGACAAAAGTGTCTGAGCGGCTGGTTGCAGAAATTGCAATTGTTACCTGTTGCGTCAATATTGACCTATTGCTGATTGGTTATAGTTACGGAAATAAACAAGGAAACTGAAGCTTGGGAAAACATCCATAAACGCTCAGCGAATACATACAGTAGGGAAGATAAAGCGTTGCCGTCATATTTTACCCAACTGAAAGGCTAATTGTTGCAATAATTCAAATCTGCTCGCGTACCACTTGAAAAGCTTTCGCGTACCACAGGTTGAGAACCACTGGTCTAAATGAATCCCTGTCGTGATTCTTCATTCTGTCTGGAACTTTATGTGACAAGCCTTTCCTCCGGCAGTACAGTTTTATAGGCCTATATGAGCAATGTCTGAAAAAACTGTGATCAAAGATTCATGACGTCAATTTGTTTATTTGAATTCAATATGAATGTAAACATTGAGATAGCTTTGCAAAGTGCAAGAAGCGCTTCATATTGAAAACCTCTGAGAAAGTTGAATCCCTTTATGCAACACAAGTTTTTACATTCACCGTATTTTCCGGCTAATATGACGCTTTTCTGAACCCAAGTTTTTTCATCTAATTATTGCTGGGCTATGCTTATTTATTATTATCGCAAAATCTTTCCAAGCATGATTTGTGGTAATTTTATATTTGGTTTAGTATATATGTATTCGACACCAAACGGTCTGCCAGTCACAATTACTGGTAGCCTATATATTTGACTTCATACTACCGGCTACTATTTGTCATATTCTTTTTAAAAATTTTATAGCAATCATCACTAATGCAATAAGGCCTCCACCTATTTCATATCTGAATCGGTGCTTAAAAAAGAAAAAGGCAATCACAAGATAAACCCTTCGGTATTTTCAACAACACCAGGCTGGACAGCACAGTTGTTAACTAAACCATGGTTGTACAGTGAAGTACTTATTTCACCATATCCACAGGTTATTTTACCATTCCAGTTAATAGGTTCTTCCAAAATGATTGTTGTTATCTTTTTATCGCTTAAGTACTGCTTTATAATTAGGAGTAGCTATTTCTGTGAGTATGATTCTACTGCAACAGCAATGACCTGGTTCTAACCACATAAAATTATGAGCGCATATTGGTGCTCAGCAGAACATCTTGTTCTACTGTCTTTATTTACCTTTATATGGAAAAAAACATTTCGGTGCTTAAAATAAACATAGTCTCATTTGCCGGGTATACTTATCTTAGTCGGGAAATGCTGTATTTAATATCCAATTTTTTCAGTCAATGAATTGATGTATTATTGGAAGTATTAAAAAGTTTAAGGATGGCCTGGCATTATTATCTTGCTTAATCATGAAAATCGATATATGCTTGAACTTTGCCATTTGTCTGCTAATGAAGATGTTTGTGATTTTTTGCAGCATTGGCCTACTTTCCACCAAAATTGGTATTTTGCCAACTCACAACAACATTAAATATGGCCATTCATAAAATGAAGTCATTGACCTGTTGCCTGTGTCCTAAAAATTTTATGCCCAACATCAGTTTTTATGGAAAAATCATTGTCAAAATGAATTTTAACTTGAAAAAAATAACGCATGCACTCGTGGTTGACTAGAACCAGGTCATGTCTGATTCCAATTAAAATAAAATTATGAGCGAGCTTTGGTGCTTCAACTGGTGAACAAGAATTGATTTTTTTGCTTGACCAATTTGGTAGTAGTATGGAAAATCCAGATATTCAATGCTAAAAATTGGCTTTATCTTATTTGTGGGCTGAACTTATTAGCCGGGAAATACTGTATTTTTATTAGGTTATTCCACTGCATGTGAGTGAAAGAATCCATCATCATGTATCTGCTTATACCGTCTATTTAGAAGTATTGAGTTATTAATATGATTCATATACATTTTAGGCTACTCGGTGTACGTCGATGTTTAAATGGAAAGCAATGTGAGGAATTATTCTTTACATCTAATCTTTTAATAAACATTGCACAGTTACCATCCTTACCTAACCAAGTCATAGAACAGACTATTCATTGCATGCCTTGCATTCTGTGCATGTACATGTGTGATGATGCTGACAAGACTGGATAAAATACGTAATTTTTTTGTTTATACTGTCTGGCTTTGAGGAACATGCATTGCTTCATGGAAGAAGAGGTCAAAAATGATCAATAGATTCACGAAATATATGGAAGACTGCTGTACAAGGTGGCTTTTAATAATACACACAATATAGAACCTTTCCAAATTTCAATGAGTATTTTAACATGCAACATACAAGTACCACACAGCAATTCCATAAATGTCATTCCATCAAATGACATTTCGCACATTCAAACAATTTTACTATATCAAGCTCTTGGTGATTTGCTATTTTTAGAATGCCAATTGGTAGTAGTAACACAAAACAAGTGATGTCACTCTTGAATGCATAAAATGACTGCAATATATCAACCAAATTTCGTATAAGCTTCATGACATATTAAATATAATAACTTGTCTCTGTATTCTAGAGATATCAATTTCTACATTTATGCAAAATTTATTGTACAACAAGCATTTTTCAGGGGTCAGCCCAATTATACAGCCCAACTAGTCGCATGTCACACCGTGACATCACGGAGTGACAGAAATTCCTTATCATTTAAATGGTATTAAGAAAGTTGAACAATTAGTTGTAAGTAGTCAAAATTGGTTATTTGTTTGAAATTACAAAACTTTTGAACAAAAAATTAGGAAACATGATATTTTTTGTCGTTCTGCTTGTGTCTCCCTCATATTAATATGCTAAACGATTGCACTAACTTTAATAATCTGTATAGTTAACCCTTTCCATGCGATTTTTATTTTTTATTAAATAATCGTATTTGCTACGCCGACTTTATGCATTTGTACCCCCACAACTAATCGATCGACTAACGAAAAAGTAATGATCCTCTGCTGCCCACTGACGGCTCGTTGGAAAGCTTATTTAAAGAGCTTGCAATTGGCGATTGAAATTTTTTTTTTTTTTCAGAAGGGGTGGTCTGAGTCACAAACAGGATAGAAAAAAGACATTTTTTTTCTTGGGTGTTGAAACTTCAAGCCGTGATAAAAAATAGAAATATTCGCTAAATCCTTTACTGTTACCGCTTCTTGGTTGGCAAACAATAGCATAATATTACTGTAGCAATTTCGTTATCTAACTCAAAATACTTTGGTAGATGGAAGGGATAATATGTCTTCTATTACCACCCAAAAAACACCGAAATTTGCATAAATCAAAAACACTCCCTCGTTCCGCCGCAAATAAAACTCCCATGGTAAACGAAAGCGAGATTTACCGTCGCTTATGTTAATCTCGAAGAAGGCTTCTTATCAATAAACTAAAACCCGGAAAAACTAGACCAACAGTTTGCGACCGATTGCTAAATAAAACAGTGGAGTACATCAACGTACCCGCCGCAAACTAGCGAGTTTTGTCGTGGGTACGTATACGTGCCCACCGCACGGAAAGGGTTAAGTAAAAAGCCATGTTGCACAGCCATCATGAAACAGACATAACTATTCCACTCCTATATATTTGGAATCTTATTGCAGTGACATGACTAAGTATGGGCAATTCAAAATATAGAATCTGGAGGATTCATTAATGCAATTCAATTTAAGCATCTTCGCACCATTCGACGATTTTTGTAATTTAGAGGTCTAATTATTAACCATAGAAAACCTTTTTCTCTTGCGTTGAAGTCTCTCTTGTTAGGTAGTACTTGCGTCTGCTTGCAAAGCACACATAGCAGCAGTCGGCCCCAAACACAGTATTTTTAATCTGCATATTCAGAACAAGAAGACGGTGATAAATATGTCACTGCGAAAACTCGTTATCGCATCATTTTTGTGTTTTTCAGCTTTATGATATAGTTGGCACATTATTGGTGACAATGAATGATGCACTGGCGTTTTCTAATTTGAACAATCTTCAATTTTTGACACATCTTATTTCTTTTACATTTCATGATTTTTCGCATCCTATGAGTTAACCCGATGAATGAATATAAACCAAAATCCAGATACTGATGTTAAAACTTGAGATTTAATATTGTTTGAGCATTATAAAAATATCACATTATATTGTAAATCAATGCATTTTACCATATTTACTCTGCCATTCCAACAGATCACATATTTTTTCTAATTGTAGTCTACAATATGTTCGTTCATATTGTCCAAAACCGGCACATGTTAGGTCAAATATTTTGGTCACTGACAGTTTTAAAAAAGTTGCCATTGCCATTTAATCATGTCTTCCAAGTTTCCTCCTTGTGGGTAAGATCCAAAGTAAGAAGAGGGCAAAGCGGAATAATTTGCAGTTTAAACCCAATATTATAGTACTTCTGTCTTCGCGTACAGAATAATAATATTTTAAAAAAAATGGCATACTTTTGTCACTCCGTGACGTCACGGAGTGACGAGATCTCTTGAAGTACTGCGAATAAACAACAAGCAACTATCAACTGCCAAATTGGTAAATTATTGGGCCCCGACCCCCAAAGTGACGTCTCAGTTTTTGAGGCAAATAGTTATTGAAATATATCAGATAATTAACGTCACAGAGGCAAATTTCCATCAACTCTGTTTAGCCCAGTGTTGCCAATAGTGCACAGTGCAATATTTAGATTAAGCACAGATATCAGAAGTAAAACTTAATACATACTTTGGTTAAACAAATACATTTTAAGGTAACATAAATATCATGAGAGTTTATGTTACAAAACTGAAGAAAATTAGGCAGAAAACCATCAATTATTCCGCTGAAGAAAAAACAATTATTTTGAGCCCTATCTGTGCCTTCTCATGCGATTTTAAAAACTTCCAAGATATGTCCTACACTTTCTGCAGTTTAATATTCCAATTACGCAAGATATAATTTTTACCAAATTTTCAACTAATTTATGGAATTGCTGCACATGGACTTGTGACATAGAATAGATTACAAGTGAAATAAAGAAAGCATTTGTTATGGATTTTTGTATGATATAATGATATATCCTCATTCCAGTTCTCACTGAGTCACACAAAACTTGTAACGCTAAAAGTTCTGCTCACACACTCCATAGAGAATGAAAAAGCACAAAAAACACATTGTCTTGTAGTTACACTTATTTAAACTTTATTATAATGGATACTACTTGCTACATTCTTTCAGCTATCTATATCAATTTTGCGGGAAGCGTTTTGCTTTGTTGAGAATAAAGTATTATCATGAGGTTATCCAATGCCAATGATAGATGCGTGTTACTCTGAGAACATGGCTTAACTATGCTTGCGTTGTAGGTTAATATCGCTGGAGACTGGAGGTCAAACGTTTTGTCAATCAATCGGTCTATTAATTCTAATAATATCACTGTCGATGGGAAGAATGAAAAAACAGACGAACTTGGACGGATCGTCACAATTTAATTTGCACAAATCACTGGGCTTGTGCTCATTTGATATAGTAATAAACCTGCTGAAAGTATTCATAAAAGTAGCAAATTTTTTGTGTCTTCGTGCTTATTTGAGATGTGATCTTTTGAACTTTCAGAAATTGGCCCTTAATGTTTTTAGTCATCAAACTTCATTAGCTTTCAGTTGTCACCCAAAATCTATTAGCGTACATGCCAGACCAAAAAGTTGACAATTTTGCAGAGAATTTCCAAGTTATGTGAAATCACTTTGTCATAGCTGTTTTCTTACGGTATTGTCATAAAGTATATAAATTTTTTTCAGAGATTAAATCTCTTTGTTTTTGAGTGAGTGCGTGTGACTTCCCTTTGAGTGAATTTTAACTAAAAAACTGTTTGAGTTTAGGTTTATAGATACCACTCATCTATACCGTTGAAAAATAGCTAGTACTTGTATTTAGGAACAACGGGGAGTAAGATTAATGATCACAGCTAGATATGCTTCTAGTATGGATTTAAAGATTCTTATTTGAAGTATCACGATAATTGAAAGTGTTGCATCAGATGAGTTGACAATAATTTACAAATACATCAGAAATCTTTGCACTTTGATGGCTACTTACAATATTACCCCTGAGTGACTTCAACTTACTATTTTGTGACTTTTGAATTTTGTCAACCTTAATGAAAACATTAATCATGAAAAGAACGAGAGACTGGATAGATTTTTTGTTGCACGTTCTACCTTTAATAAATTAATTTAGGAACATTTTCAAGGCTTGTGACATATATGCAAAATTTTTTTCTCCGTGTTGTTGCTGCTCTATGTTAATAAACAGTAGTTGATTTATAAATTTACTTATTTTGATGACAATCTGAAATGAATTCTTCTCACATCCACAATTTTTATTGATGAATTAACAGGCAAATATATAGGGATAAAATGGACATAACATTGCTGATTATATAAGTTGATGTAGAAGATGAATACATGATACACATAATAATAACTGCAGTTTTGTACTGATTTTCATCTATTAAAAACCCATGAAATTCTCTGGATGTTCAACTGATTCTGAAAGATGAAGTTGTACATTGATTCCTTTTTCCATGAGTTTGTTCCACATCAGGGTGAGTTGCTGAATTGTTGGATTCATAGATGGGAAAACCACCCAGACAACCCATTCATCTGAAATACATTGGTACAGTTTAGAATTGAGACTGCAGTGGGAAAATTTTACATGTCATTTTTTGGTAAAAATGCTGGCAACATTACTATAATACATTTATAGACTATATCATCAGTAGCCATAAAAGATTGAAAACCACTGATTTATTATAATTGAGGAAGATTCAAAATAATGTGGTGTGAAATTATATCACAGAAAGATATTTCTTCTTCGAGTGACAAAAAATTAATAACTTATCAGCAAAAAATATGAAGGTGCGATTGTTGATTGTAATCCAGCAAGAGTACTCGTATGTGTATACTTCTCATACTGTTTATTTGCCTCAAAAATGTAACAGCATCTGGATAATAATACTCAGAAAGACATATTCAAGATCTTACTTTTCCGGACACAGTTGTGCGATATGTACCCTTCACATGCGTAACAACAGTTTAGGACTGCTGCATTTTACTAGGACAATAGACATGAAATAAATATACAATGAAAACTTAGGTGTGATACACAAGACAGAAAGGTACATAATGACAGCGTACAAAAGTCTGTTAATTGCACATCCATGTCCCAGGTTCCGATGTTAATAAATGAGTGTAGGGTATGAATCGTCCATTGATTTTTTTTACAATTAATATTACAAATCACATGAAAATTTGTTTCAGACATGTACCAATAAGAGAAGGTGTATCGTCTTTTCTCACTTTGAAGCGATCATAAAATAAATTCAACACCGGTGTGAGATGATATTCAAGCCACAATGCAATTTATTAAACGACATTTCGCTGTTAACGACACACAATATTTATTTCTTCAAATGCCTTACGATGTTGCGCATTGCACAATTGAAGCAATGTTTTAATTCCAGCATATCACATCTCAAGAGATACTAGGTGCATTCTTGATCACAGTTGCTCTAGTTCAGAACAATGCTCAGATACTAGGTGCAATCTTGATCACAGTTGCTCTAGTTCAGAACAATGCTCATTACTATTGCTCCTACCATAGTTTTGTTGCATAAGATGGCGATACAGTAATATTTATATACCTGCATAGCTGCAGAATGCATAAATTATGTAATTCTCCTCATCACTTGAAATCAGAAGATCACCACTGAACAGAGCATCATCTGGATATCAAGAAATAAAAATATAGAATGAAGATATCAAATTACATTCTACTTTTAATAACTTTCAATACCATTTTTACCTATTTTCGCTGCATCTTCACTTCTTCTACCCTCTGGAGTTAAAGATTGTGATGCTTGGAACGATGGTTCTGTTTGAAAATTCGAATAAATCTCATTTTTCTTATTAGAATATTATTAAAATAAAAGTTAGCTCAAAATATATACCATCATCCTTTGCCAATCTGTAGATACCTGCTTCCTTTTTTGTATAGTGGACTGTAAAAGTTTGTGAAGGAGAACTAAAATATAAAGTTAACATTATATTGTAATTAGTTACAGTTAGTCAATTGATTAATATTAGACTTAATTTGACTTAGCAATATGTTAACTATCCCTCATGTAAAAAATATCCTACTTCTTGTGTAGTTCTGTGACCATCTTTTGCACTCCTGTGCTTGTTTTGGTAAAATTGTGTAGTTTTGCACCAAATACATCTTTATCCATTACTGGGTCAAAAGTATGTAGAACTTCGTACCAGGCATTAGGAAACTGTCAGTGGATGAGGCATAATGAATGTACATGAACATAACTGTTTTGATTATATTCTTCAATATAGTGAGTTTTCAAAGATGGGCGATAATTTTAATTTAAACAAAGAAAACAATTCTCATTGATAAACGAATTTATATATGCTTATGCTAAACACATTGATTTATATAATACTAATGTTTTGTTACAGAGAGATAATACCATGTTTTTATTCTACTTCACAAAAGTCTTCAAAAGTTATGAATTTCAAGAATTTACTCACATTATCCCAATCAATATCTTCGTTATCTTCTGGAATGTTGCATTGTTTAGTCTGAATGAATTCAAAACTTTGAACCAACATCAATAGCAAAATGTACCTGCCACTATTTAAGATAAACATCTTCTTTTTATTCAATTTGGATATTTAAATTCTAGATGAATAATGAAATGAAAGATGAATTGTTTTCAATTATCATCACGGTTTTCAGTATTGTATTGTTTCTCTTAAATATTAATTTGAAGATTTTAATGTAATGTAGTTTTATTTTTAAACTAATAGATTGAAAAAGTTACTGTACACTGTTGAAATCACAGCTATCTCTATGAGTGTAAAAAAATATTGTTTTAGTGTATATAATACACAAACAAATATTGGTCTGTTACTTCGTGTAAGACATGAAACCATCAGTCTAAATCAGGAGTGTGCAAAGTGCGGCCCGCGGGCCAAATGCGGCCCGCAAGAAAAAATTGTGCGGCCCGCGGAGAAGTGCTAACTTTAAATGGTGTCCAGCCAGTGGAATGAGTTTTTAATTTATTTCAATCCGGTTCCCTTTGCGTGGCAAAGCTTATATCCGAGTCCAAATTATTATCTATTCATATGGCGTTACAATTTCGGCTCAACATATTTTTTCTAAAGTGGGCCTCATAAAACCGCCTGAAAAAAAAAGACTTGG
The DNA here is from genome assembly GCF_964204865.1 of Styela clava. NCBI lineage: Eukaryota > Metazoa > Chordata > Ascidiacea > Stolidobranchia > Styelidae > Styela > Styela clava. The sequence continues at coordinate 8,738,777 of NC_135261.1, forward strand.
AAATAAATATCAAATTACTAGTACTTACATTAAAGCAAATTTGGATAAAGGTAGTCAGGAAAATAATCCAGCAGCTAATTTCTCACTCAATTTGTTTAAATTTGAATGGGAGTTATCAAACACTTTTGCGTTTCAACCCATCATTTCTGCAAGGACCTCCAATAATGCCATGAGATCAATAACAAAAAGACACTATTCTGTGTCTGCGGCCCGCGGTTTTACCCAGGTATCGATATCTGGCTCCACTACAAAAAAGGTTGCACGCCCCTGGTCTAAATGAATCCCTGCCAAGACTCTTCATTTTGTCTTGAACTTTATATGACAAGCCTTTCCTCCTGCGGTACAGTTTTATAGGCCTATATGAGCAATGTCTGAAAAAACTGTGATCAATGACTTCAATTTGTTTATTTAAATTCAATATGAAGGTAAACATTGAGATAGCTTTGCAAAGTGCAAGAAGCGCTTCATATTGAAAACCTCTTAGAAAGTTGAATCCCTTTATGCAACACAAGTTTTTACATTCACCGTATTTTTCGTCTATTATGACGCTTTTCTGAACCCAAGTTTTTTCATCTAATTATTGGTGGGCTATGCTTATTTTTATTATCGCAAAATCTTCTCAAGCATGATTTGTGTTAATTTTATATTTGGTTTAATATATATGTATTCGACACAACACGGTCTGCCAGTCATGATTACTGGTATATATTTGACCTCATACTACCAGCAATCATTTGTCATATTCTTTTTGAAAATTTAATAGCAATCATCACTAATGCGATAAGGCTTCTACCTATTTATATCCGAATCGGTGCTTCAAAAAGAAAAAGGCTATCACAAGATAAACCCTTCGGTATATTGTCTCTGTATTCTAGAGATATTAATTCCTACATTTGTGCCAAATTTATTGTACAACAAGCATTTTTCAGGAAGCAGCCCAATTATACAGCCCAACTAGTCGCATGTCACTCCGTGACGTCACGGAGTGACAAAAATTCCTTATCATTAAATGGTATTAAGAAAGTTGAACAATTAGTTGTGAGTAGTCAAAATTGGTTATTTGTTTGAAATTAGAAAAACTTTTGAACAAAAAATTAGGAGACATGATATTTTTTGTCGTTCTGCTTGTGTCTCCCTCATATTAATATGCTAAACGATTGCACTAACTTTAATAATCTGTATAGTTAAGTAAAAAGCCATGTTGCACAGCCAGCATGAAACAGACATAACTATTCCACTCCTATGTATTTGGAATCTTATTGCAGTGACATGACTAAGTATGGGCAATTCAAAATATAGAATCTGGAGGATTCATTAATGCAATTCAATTTAAGCATCTTCGCACCATTCAACGATTTTTGTAATTTAGAGGTCTAATTTATTAACCATAGAAACTTTTTCTCTTGCGTTGAAGTCTCTCTTGTTAGGTAGTACTTGCGTCTGCTTGCAAAGCACACATAGCAGCAGTAGGCCCCAAACACAGTATTTTTAATCTGCATATTCAGAACAAGAAGACAGTGATAAATATGTCACTGCGAAAACTACCGTAGTTATTGCATCATTTTTGTGTTTTTCAGCTTTATGATATAGTTGGCACATGAAAAGAATTATTGGTGACAATGAGTGATGCACTGGCGTTTTCTAATTGGAACAATCTTCAATTTTTGACGAACACATCTTAATTCTTTTACATTTCATGATTTTTCGCATCCTATGAGTTAACCCGATGAATGAATATAAACCAAAATCCAGATACCGATGTTGAAACTTGAGATTTAATATTGTTTGTGAATTATAAAAATGTCAAATTATATTGTAAATCAATGCATTTTGCCATAGTTATTCTGCCATTCCAACAGATCACATATTTTTGTAATTGCAGTCTACAATAAGTTCTTTCATATTGTCCAAAACCGGCACATATTAGGTCAAATATTGTGGTCACTGACAGTTTTAAAAAAGTTGCCATTTAATCATGTCTTCCAAGTTTCCTTGTGGGTAAGATCGAAAGTAAGAAGAGGGCAAAGCGGAAGAATTTGCAGGTTAAACCCAATATTATAGTACTTCTGTCTTCGCGTACAGAATAATAATATTTTGAAAAAAATGGCATACTTTTGTCACTCCGTGACGTCACGGAGTGACGAGATCTCTTGAAGTACTGCGAATAAACAACAAGCAACTATCAACTGCCAAATTGGTAAATTATTGGGCCCCGACCCCCAAAGTGACGTCTCAGTTTTTGAGGCAAATAGTTATTGAAATATATCAGATAATTAAAATAAAGTTGACAAATTGTCACGGAGTGACGCGTCACAGAGGCAAATTTCCATCAACTCTGTTTAGCCCAGTGTTGCCAATAGTGCACAGTGCAATATTTAGATTAAGCACAGATATCAGAAGTAAAACTTAACACATACTTTGGTTAAACAAATACATTTTAAGGTAACATAAATATCATGAGAGTTTATGTTACAAAACTGAAGATAATTAGGCAGAAAACCATCAATTATTCCGCTGAAGAAAAAACAATTATTTTGAGCCCTATCTGTGCCTTCTCATGCGATTTTAAAAACTTCCAAGATATGTCCTACACTTTCTGCAGTTTAATATTTCAATTACGCAAGATATAATTTTTACCAAATTTTCAACTACTTTATGGAATTGCTGCACATGGACTTGTGACATAGAATAGATTACAAGTGAATTAAAGAAAGCATTTGTTATGGATTTTTGTTTTTTGTATGATATAATGATATATCCTCATTCCAGTTCTCACTGAGTCACACAAAACTTGTAACGCTAAAAGTTCTGCTCACACACTTCATAGAGAATGAAAAAGCACAAAAAACACATTGTCTTGTAGTTACACTTATTTAAACTTTATTATAATGGATACTACTTGCTACATTCTTTCAGCTATCTATATCAATTTTGCGGGAAGCGTTTTGCTTTGTTGAGAATAAAGTATTATCATGAGGTTATCCAATGCCAATGATAGATGCAAATAATTTGTGTTACTCTGAAAACATGGCTTAACTATGCTTGCGTTGTAGGTTAATATCACTGGAGACTGGAGGTCAAGCGTTTTGTCAATCAATCGGTATATTAATTCTAATAATATCACTGTCGATGGGAAGAATGAAAAAACAGACGAACTTGGACGGATCGTCACAATTTAATTTGCACAAATCACTGGGCTTGTGCGCATTTGATATAGTAATAAACCTGCTAAAAGTATTCATAAAAGTAGCAAATTTTTTGTGTTTTTGTGCTTATTTGAGATGTGATCTTCTGAACTTTCAGAAATTGGTCCTAAATGTTTTTAGTCATCAAACTTCATTAGCTTTCAGTTGTAACCCAAAGTCTATTAGCGTACATGCCAGACCAAAAAGTTGACAATTTTGCAGAGAATTTTCAAGTTATGTGAAGTCACTTTGTCATAGCTGTTTTCTAACTGTATTGTCATGAAGTATATAAACTTTTCAGAGATTAATTCTCTTTGTTTTTGAGTGAGTGCATGTGACTCTCCTTTGAGTAAATTTGAACTGAAAAACTGTTGAGTTTAGGTTCATAAATACCACTCATCTAAAAACGTTGAAGAATTGCTAGTACTTGTAGTTAGGAACAAAGGGGTGTTAAAATAATATTCACAGCTAGATATGCTTCTAGTATTGATTCAGTGTACCATTATAATTGAAAGTGTTGCATCAGATGAGCTATTCAACAGTTGAATAATTTATAAATTCATCAGAAATCTTTGCACTTTGATAGCTACTTACGACATTACTATTTTGTGGCTTTTGAATCTTGTCAACTTTGAAGAAAGCATTAATCATGGAAAGAACGAGAGACTAGATAGATTTTTTATTGCAATTATTACCGTTAATAAATAGATTCCGAAACATTTTCAAGGCTTATGACATATATGCAAAATTTTACTTTGCATTGTTGTTGTTGCATTGTTGCATAGTTGATTTTTAAATAAATTTTTTTGAATATTGTCTGAAATAAATTCTTTTCACATCCACAATTTTTATTGATGAATTAACAGGCAAATATATTGCAAACATTGCTGATTATATAAGTTGATGTAGTAGATAAATACATGATAGACATAATTATATCTGCAATTTTCATAGAATTTTCATCTATTAAAACCCATGAAATTCTCTGGATGTTTAACTGATTCTGAAAGGTAAAGTTGTACATTGATTTGTTTTTCCATGAGTTTGTTCCACATCAGAGTGAGTTGCTGAATTGTTGGATTCATAGATGGGAAAGCCACCCACACAACCCATTCATCTGAAATACATTGGTACAGGTTACAATTAAGACTGCAGTGGGAAAATTTTACATGTCATATTTTGGTGAAAATGCTGGCAACATTACTATAATAAATTTATAGACCATATCATCAGTAGCCATAAAAGGTTGAAAACCACTGATTTATTAGAATTGCCGATTGAGGAAGATCCAAAATAATGTGGTGTGAAATTATATCACACAAAGATATTTCTTCTTTGACTGACAAAAACCTCAATAACGATTGTGGAATCACAATCAATATTAGGAATCACATGAAAATTTGTTCTAGACATGTATCGATAAAAGAAGGCGTATTCACTTTTCTCACTTTGAAGCAATCATAAAGCAAAATTATCACTGTTGTGAGATGATATACAAGCCACAATGCAATTTATTAAACAACATTTTGCTGTTAACGACACATAATTTTTGGTTCTTCAAATGCCTTACGATGTTGCGCATTGCACAATTGAATCGACGTTTTAATTCCAGCATATCACATCACACCTCAAAAGATACTACCTGCACTCTTGATCACAGTTGCTTTAGTTTAGAACAATGCTCATTACTATTGCTCTTACCATAGTTTCGTTGCATAAGATGGTGATACAGTATTTATTTATATACCTGCATAGCTGCAGAATGCATTAATCATATAATTCTCCTCATCACTTAAAATCAGAAAATCACCACTGAACAGAGCATCATCTGAATATCAAGAAATAAAAATATAGAATGAAGATCAAATAACATTCTACTTTTAATAACAATTTTACCTATTTTCGCTGCATCTTCACTTCTTCCACCCTCCGGAGTTAAAGATTGTGATGCTTTGATAGCTGGTTCTGTTTTCAAAAAAAAAATTCATTTTTCTGACTAGAATATTATGCCAATTTTGATAAAAAAGTTTATTCAAAATATATACCATCATTCTTTGCCGCTCTGTAGATACCTGCTTTCTTTCGTGTATGATGAACTGCATAAGTTTGTGAAGGAAAACTAAAATATAAAGTTAGCATTATATCATCATTGGTTACAGTTTGTCAATTTATTAATATAAGACCTAATTTGACTAATGAAGCATTGTGTTAAGCATTTCTCAATTGAAAAATATCCTACTTCTTGTGTAGTTCTGTGACAATCAAGTTCATTCCTGTGCTTGTTTTAGTAAAATTGTGTAGTTTTGCTCCAAATACATCTTTATCCATTACTGGGTCAAATGTGTGGAGAACTTCATACCAGGCTTCAGAAAACTAATTTTAGAAGCATAGTAAATGTACATAAATATAAGTGATCTGGTAATATTCTTTAGTATGGTGAGCTTTCAAAGATTGGGAAATACTTTGAGTCAAAACAAAGAAAACAATTCTGCTTGATAAGCAAATGTATATATGCTTATGCTTAACACACTGATGTATATAATACTGATGTTTTGTTACAGAGAGATAATGAATGATCAATCTGCATTTACAAAAAGTCTTGTAATTTAAAGCATGTACTCACATTATCCCAGTCAATATCTTCATTATCTTCTGGAATGTTGCATTGTTTAGTCTGAATGAATTCAAAACTTTGAACCAACATCAATAGCAAAATGTACCTGCCCTTTTTTAAGATAAACATCTTCATTTTATTCAATTTGGATATTTAAATCCTATATGAATAATGAAATGAAGGAATTGTTTTTTTTAATTATCATCACAGTTTTCAGTATTTTATTGTTTTAAATATTAATTTGAGGATTGTAATGTAATTCTATCATCATTCAAACTAATAGATTTGGAAAGTTACTGTACTCTGTTGTAATCACAGCTAGCTCTCTGAGTGTGAAAATTTTTTGTTTTAGTGTATATAATACACAAACAAATATAAGTCTGTTACTTCGTCTTAAGACATAAAACCATCAGTCTGAATGAATCCCTGTCATGACTCTGTCTGGAACTTTATGTGACAAGCTTTTTTTCCGGCAGTACAGTTTTATAGGCCTATATGAGCAATGTCTGAAAAAATGTGATCATGACGTCAATTTGTTTATTTAAATTCAATATGCAGGAAAACATTAAGATAGCTTTGCAAAGTGCAAGAAGCGTTTCATATTGAAAACCTCTGAGAGAAAGTTGAACCCCTTTATGCAACACGAGATTTTACATTCACTTGTCATATTCTTTCCAAAAAATTAATAGCAATCATCACTAATGCGATAAGGCACTCCCTATTTATATCCGAATCGGTGCTTCAAAAAGAAAACGGCTATCACAAGATGAAGTGAATTATGTCTATTCGGTAAGCCATGGATGTACAATGAAGTACTTATTTCACCATATCCACAGGTTATTTTAACTTTCCAGTTAATAGGTCCATTCAAAATGATTGCTGGTATCTTTGTATCGATTAATTACTGCTTTATTATTAGGAATAGCTAATTCTGTGAGTATTATTCTACTGCAACAGCAATGACCTGGTTCTAACCACATAAATTATGAGCGCATATTGGTGCTCAGCAGAACATCTCGTTCTACTGTCTTTATTTACCTTTAGATAGAAAAAAACATTTCGGTGCTAAAAATAAACATAGTCTCATTCGCCGGGTAGACTTATCTTAGTCGGAAAATACTGTATTTAATATCAAATTTATTCTGTCAATGAATTGATGTTATTTTGGAAGTAATTAAATGTTGAAGGATGGCCTGGCGTTATTATCTTGCTTAATCATGAAAATCGATATATGCTTGAACTTTGCCATTTGTCTGCTAATGAAGATGTTTGTGATTTTTTGCAGCATTGGTCCTGCTTTCCACCAAAATTGGTATTTGCCAACTCACAACAACATTAGATATGGCCATTCATAAAATGAAGTCGTTGACCTGTCGCCTGTGTCCTAAAAATTTTATGCCCAACATCAGTTTTTATGGAAGAATCATTGTCAAAATGAATTTTAACTTGAAAAACTTAATCCTTGTCCGCATGCACTCGGGGTTGACTAGAACCAGGTCATGTCTGATTCCATATAAAATGAAATTATGAGCGAGCTTTGGTGCTTCAACTGGTGAACAAGAATTGATTTTTTTGCTTGACCAATTTGGTAGTAGTATGGAAAATCCTGATATTCAATGCTAAAAATCGCCTTATCTTATTTGTGGTCCAAACTCATTAGCTGGGAAATATTGTATTTTTGTTAAGGTTATTCTACTGCATGTGAGTGAAAGAATCCACCATCATATATCTTCTTATACTGGCTATTTAGAAATAATGAGTTATTAATATGATTCATATACATTTTAGGCTACTCGGTGTAAGTCGATGTTTAAATGGGAAGCAATGTGAAGAATTATCCTTAACATCTAATCTTTTAATAAACATTGCACAGTTACCATCCTTACTTAACCAAGTCATAATACATCCTATTCATTGCAAGCCTTGCATTCTGCATGTGTTTGTGACTTGTATGATGATTCTATATTTTATAAACAAGACGTAAATTACGTGACTTTTTTGTTTATACTGTCAGGCTTTCAGGAACATGCATGTCACAGTCATGACAGAGGAGGTTGAAAAAGGATCAATAGATTCACAAAATATATGAATTGCTTTACTAGGTGGCTTTTAATAATACACACAGCATAGAGGATTTAACATACAACCATAAATGGGCTTGTGGCATAGAAGATGATAAGTGAAATAAAAAAAGCATTTGTTAACCTAGATTTGTGTTTCCTCGTTCCATATATCCTCATTCCTGTTCTTATGGATCACACAAAACTTGTAACTATAAAAGTTCTGCTCCAATGCCAAAGCTCAATAAACAATATTGGCAGGGTACTTCTAGTTGTACTTATTATAATACGTTACATTGTTCTAGCTATCTATATCAATTTTGCTGGAAAGGTTTTGCTTTGTTTAGAATAAATTATTATCATGAGGTTATACTATGCCAATGATAAGATGCTATTAATATGTGTCACTCAGCAAACATGGCTTAACTATGCTTGCATTGTAGGTAATTGCTTTAGACTGAACAGCTGCACTCATCCCCACACCCAGAGTTTATTAAATTGAAAAAAAAAATTGGGGTTTGTAAAATGTAGTAGTTTATTTAGTACAGTGGCTTTATTACAGTGGAGTAAAGATGTAATAAACTTAATTAAAACAGTTATTCAGATATTATTACCTTAAAATTTCCTGTTATTTCGAATTTCTTTGTGGGCTATTGTATATACATATTCTGCTATGCTATTTTTCAGGGTCCATCAGATTATGAATATCCTATCTTTGTCTCAGATAACATTGGAAATTATGAGAAAGAATTGCCTGAGCAAAAGTAGGTTCCTTAATTATATATCTGTTTTTTACAACTTACATGTTGTAGCTATTAACAATATTAGTCAAACATAACTTTTCAAGGATTTGTTTACTTCAAATGTTGTATATGCAACAACAAGGAATTGTGTGGGCTACTTGGTCATACAAAATATCTGACAAAATTTTCTTTTTGTCATCGTTTTCTTAATTTTAATATAGCGACAGATCGCAACAATAAAACGCTTCAAACTTTCAAGTAATAGAGTATTCGTAACTTGGTTAACTATGTCTAACGGGAAAGCCTTTTATTTATTCTTTTTATACAAATCATTATTTAAAGAAAAAGGATTATAATTATGAAACATATTTATTGTTATGAATTATTCTCTGTAGGAATAAATCATCAAATGTTGATGATGCCTACAGTAATTTAAAAATATTTATATGACTATACTTTTTCAGGAGAGCCGGTGCAGGTGAATATGGTGAAGCTGTGGAGTTAGACAAAAGTTTAGATTCCAGTGTTAAAGAAGCAATTGGAGAATTTGGATTCAACTTAGTTGCAAGTGATCGAATTTCACTTGATAGAGCACCGAAAGACTTACGACACCCTCAGTATGTTGTTTATGATTTTAGACAAACTTGTCTCTTTCATCAGTTACCTTGGCCGATCTTGAACTGTATAATATAATTGTGCAGCATGGTTGGCCAATTCTAATCATGTAATAATAAATGCATGAAAAAACTTAAAATGTATTCAAATGTTAAATTATGCATATGAATATTGATTAAATTATGGCAGACAATTTTTTGTGAAATTTAAAATTTTTTATCGATTATATGATGTCTAAAGATAACTAATATTTATAGATGATATTTCAAATATGAGTCATATTGCGTCATTACTGGCATTTGTTATTTTATTAAAAGTTTAAATAAAAAATTGATAATATTTTGACGCATTGATAAACGAATTTTGAATATTACTTTAATATTAGTACCGGTAATTTACAAAAAAAACTTTTTATTACTGTTTTTATCTGGTCCAAAAATACTTATCGATTAATATTTGAAAAAACAGTGTATATTACCATAATTTTCACTGTGAGGAACCCAACTCAGTAATAAGGAAGTGGTGTCTTAAACTTTATTTACTTAAACATTTACTAAGTGTCTTAAAAGCAGCAAAAATCTAAAAATCAGAACACCATACTGCATATGATCAGTAGATGTCAGCAGGCCATGTTTATGTAGTGCATTACTTGAATTATCACACACATAAAAACATGACAGCAATGCTCAAATATATGGACAAGAAGGCCAAAGCGATGTGGTACGGGTATGCAATCTGTAACAGTGGACTACACGTACCAGCCATGACGATGTCATAAAACATGTTCCCATGAATAAAAATAAAACAGCTAAATATTTGGTGAAATATCAGATTGCATAGCAAAAAAAAGAATAGGCCTTCTAAAGAAAGATACAATCTTTAATCACTGAAAATTTCGAAGCTATTGGTCCAGTGATTAATGAGAAAAGCGATTTTTTCATACGGTAACAACACGAACAAGAATGAGAAAAAGAATTTTAACTAGAAAAACATAATAACAAAATGATCCATATGTACACTTCTGGTCCCATAAATGGGGTCATTTTCACTTCACTCTGTTTTTAAATTTATGTGATCCAATTATATTTTGTTTTTAGATGTAAACATTGGGATTATCCAGCTCATCTACCCTCGGTCAGTGTTGTTCTTGTCTTCCATAATGAAGGTTGGTCTCCTCTCGTCAGAACTGTTCACAGCGTCATCAATGGAACTCCAAGAAAACTTCTTCACGAGGTTGTTATGATTGATGATGGCAGTAAAAAACGTAAGTGGTACAGTCTATATTTTCAAGTAAGGTGAAATAAATACAGATTACTGGAATTGCCTCTCAAAATTGTTTGTTTCACAAATTAAAACAAATAAATGTAGTACCTGAAATATATAGTACTTTTCAATGTTTACATATATTATCTCTATTATGTAGTATAGATTTAATTAGAGTTCTTGAAATTGACATTCATTTTGTCTAATCTTTTCATACTCTTATTTCCTTGGCAAAAGTCTGCCTACGTCCAAAATCATTTCAAAAAATTATTATTTCTAAATGGTCAGACAATTCTGTAAATTGAATATTTGAATTTCAAGGTATCCCAATTTTTAATAAAGCAGTTTTATGTATGACTAAATAATAACTTTTCAGCAAACTGTTTCATTTCTGGATTCAAATTAAACTTGAACTTATGTCATTTTTTAATAGAATTGTCATCAGTTGTGGATCATATCAATATTATCAAATTAACCAAAATTATTTTAGTAGCTTTTCATTTGGGACATAACGAGTGTCATGTGTTGTTGCGTTTTACATTAAATTTCTCATTTTTATACCTCCAGCACATTTGGGCAAACAACTTTCAGATTATTTGGAAAGATTCAATGGATTGGTGAAATTGTACAGAAATTCAAGGAGAGAAGGACTTATTAGAGCCCGGAGTATTGGTGGCAAGAAAGCTACAGGAGATGTAGGATTTTATAATATCTTGTACTATTCCCACAAGTGTACTCACTTTG